>NC_083316.1:166074836-166709835 GCF_963455315.2 Globicephala melas | reverse complement strand
GTGTATCATTTAGACCAGAGTCAGCAACCTTTTTCTGTAAAGGACCAGATACTTTCGGGCCCACCTGGTCTCTGTTACAACTACTAGACTTTGCGATCATAGCACAGGAGCAAAAATGGCTGACATGTGCAACGAATGATCCTGGCTGTGTTCTAATAAAACTTTATTTATAGAAACAGGCGACAGGCCAGGTTTGGCCCATAGGCCATGGCTGCTGGTCACTGGTCCATATAATTTTTTTTTTTCTGCACCACGTGGCATGCAGGATCTTAGGTCCCTGACCAGGGATCAAACCTGGGTCCCCAAGCAGTGGAAGTGTGGGGTCCTAACCACTGGACCACCAGGGAAGTCCCCGGTCCATATAATTTGGGTTTAATAAAGTGACATGGTTTTGGAAGGTTGGGAGAAAAACTACACTGTCTGGAATCAAAGCCTGAGGCCACAGGCCCTTGATCCAGCGCCTAGTTCCCGTGGCCACGTCTCACCAACGTGATAGGACTGGAGGAGCCCCGGAGGGCGACTCAAACTGTGTGGAGGGTGGAGTTGTTGACATTTAAAGACAAACGCAAGTATCAGACACTGGTCTGAAATGCCAGCAGTGGTCTTCCCGAAGCTTGCCAACTCAAAAAGAAAACTGACTGAATCCCGGAACCCCAGAAGCAGCGTGTAGCCCTTAAAACTTAGGATGGGAGTTTGGGCACAGATGACTTTGGGGAGCTGTGGTGGGTTGAATAGTGTCCCCCCCGACCCCCAAATTCATGTCAACGTGGAATCTCAGAATGTGACCTTATTTGGAAATAATGTCTTTGCAGATGTACTCAGGCAAAGGCTTAAGGTGAGATCATACTGGATGAGGGTGGGCCCTAAATCCAGTGACAGTGTTCTTGTAACAGACAGAAAAGACACACAAGGAAGAAGGCCACGTGACAATGGAGGCAGAGACTGGAGTGACACAGCTACAAGCCGAGGAATGCCAAGGCTGGCCGGGGCCACCAGAGCTGGAAGATCCTCCCTAGAGGGATCACGGCCCTCTTGACACTTTCTAGTCGCCAGAACTGTAAGAGGATAATTTTTTGCTGTCTCAAGCCACCCAGTCTGTGGTACTTTGAATGGCAGCCCTAGGACACTCACACAGGGGTCCCTACGGTGCATCCTGCAAGGTTTGGTGTCCTGCTTCTGTGCCAGGCCCAACTCAGGCAGCTGACACATATTTATCAAATGAATGAACACTTTAGTAACGCCTTAGTATTACATCTGATACTGAATTATAAAAATTTACACATAGCATTTCAGATAGTGAGAGTCTACGAAAGCACTTTATAAAACAGATAATACACAGAATTGTTATTTCAAGAGGCAGTACAGCTAGGAAATACAAATAGGTTCATAAAGGTTTCAGAAAATGTACGATCTACCTGGTTATTTCAGGGGTAACTAAGACCCTTCTGGAAAAGGTAATGACCTTTTGAGACCCACTGTTCTGCTCCCCGATTCATTCCTTGACGCTAGGATCAGACAGACAGACTGACAGACGCTGTGTGGGACAGCCTGGCTGCTCTAATATATGAACACACAACAGGCCCATCTACGGAGAATGCGGAATCCTTCCTAAGATAATCAAGATTGTAGGTTGCACAAGAGCTGATCCAGTTTCCTGAAAAAATGTTTTATTTGGGTCCATTAATCAAGGGTTCTGAGCACATCAAAGTTTAGGTTTAAAAAAAAAAAGGCTTTTAGGGCTTCCCTGGTGGCGCAGTGGTTGAGAGGCCGCCTGCCGATGCAGGGGACACGGGTTCATGCCCCGGTCCGGGAGGATCCCACATGCCGCGGAGCGCCTGGGCCCATAAGCCATGGCCGCTGAGCCTGCACGTCCGGAGCCTGTGCTCCGCAGCGGGAGAGACCACAACAGTGAGAGGCCCGCGTACCTCAGAAAAAAAAAAAAAGGCTTTTATATGTATTTTTAAAAGATTTTTTGGATGTGGACCATTTTTAAAGTCTTTATTGGATTTGTTACAATGTTGCTTCTGTTTTATGTTTCGGTTTTTTGGCCGCGGGGCATGTGGGATCTTAGCCCCGACCAGGGATCAAACCCATACCCCCTGCGTTGGAAGGGGAAGTCTTAACCACTGGACCACCAGGGAAGTCCCAAAAAATGTTTTTTAAAAGGCATACAGGGCTTCCCTGGTGGCGCAATGGTTGAGAGTCCGCCTGCTGATGCAGGGGACACGGGTTCGTACCCAGGTCCGGGAAGATCCCACATGCCACGGAGCGGCTAGGCCCGTGAGCCATGGCCTCTGAGCCTGCGCATCCGGAGCCTGTGCTCCGCAACGGAAGAGGCCACAACAGTGAGAGGCCCGCGTACCGCAAAAAAAAAAAAAAAAAAAAAAAAAGGCATACAAAAGAGCACTGACTTTCAGTAATGGTGGAGCAGATTGGTTGGACTAACCCTCCTGCAGATAACAATTACAAAATCTGGGCAAAGTATTTTTTTTTTAAAGCAACTATTTAAAGACACCAGGGGGTGACCAAAGCAGGCAGACACTGCCAGGGAGTCCACCCTTGAAAGACCACTGTCAGACTGGTTGGTGACTCTGGCTTTTTGCTTGGTGGCACAGCCCAGTCCACAAATGCTTGGGTGGCAGAAAGCATCAGCCTGGTCATCTTGAAGTGTCAGAGGAGAGAGTTCACAATGTTGTGTGTGTGGGGGAAGAAACAGAGCCACACAGCAGGTGAACCCCCAAATTCGACTATAAGGTCCACCCAAATCTTTAGCCAACTGGCTAGAAGCCACACATGTGGGGGAGTCATGGGGGTCTTGGAGAAAAACTGGCAGTTCAAAGATGAAAAAACTATGTGGAGATTTCAGCTGCTACTCACTGCAGGAGAGGCAGAGTTTGAGTCCAGCCAAGTTAAATGCCAGCGGGGGAAACACAGCAGAATCCAGAGACTCTCCAACATATCATTCATGATGTCCAGGACCCAAGAAAGACCACGAGCTATGAGAAGAAATAGGAAATGGTGATTCATACCCAAGGAAAACAAACAAACAAAAGGAGTCAATTACAACCAAACCAGGATAATCCAGGTGATGCAGATAAAGCAGCTACTGAAAATAAGCTCAAGAATTTAAAGGAAGTTATATGCACAATGAACGAACGTATGGGAATCTCAACAGAAGAAGAGAAAATTTAAAAAAAGAACCAAGTAGAAATTCTGGAGCTGTAAAGCAAAATAACTAAAATGGAAATTTCACTGGATATGCTTCACAGCTGATTAGAGATGACAGAAGGAAGAGTCATTGAACTTGAAGATAGATCAATCAATTTGAAGAACTGAGAGAAAAAAAGTTAAAGAAAAAAACACAAAAAACAGAACATGCAATCTAATATACATGTAACTGAAATCCCAGAAGAAAAGGAGAGAATGGGAAAGGAAAAAAAAAGATAGATTTGAAGAATGGCCAAACACCTCTTAAATTTGGTGCAAGACATCAACTTACAGGTCCCTGAAGTTCAACAAACCCCAAGAAAGATAAATACAAAGAAAATCAACTTAGGTGTGTCGTGGTTAAACTGCTAAAATAAAAAAATAAAAAGATAATCTTTAAAGCAGTAAGAGAAAACTACATACTATATTTCAAGGGAACAATAGCATGGATGATAACCAACTTCTCATCAGTAACAATGGCAACCAGAAAACAATGAAATGACATCTTTAATGTGTTGGGGAAAAAAATCTTGTCAACCCAGAATTCTATATCCAGCAATGCTATTCTTAAAAGAAAGGTGAGGGCTTCCCTGGTGGCACAGGGCTTGAGAGTCCGCCTGCCGGTGCAGGGGACACAGGTTCGTGCCCCGGTCCGGGAAGATCCCACATGCCGCGAAGTGGCTGGGCCCGTGAGCCATGGCGGCTGAGCCTGCACGCCCGGAGCCTGTGCTCCGCAACGGGAGAGGCCACAGCAGTGAGAGGCCCGCGTACCACAAAAAAAAAAAAAAAAAAAAAAAAAAAAAAAGGAAGGTGAAAATAAAGACACTTTATGCTAAACAAAACCTGAGAAATTTTGCTGCCTATACTATAAGAAATGCAAAAGGAAGTTCTTCAAGATGGAGGGAAATAACACCAGATGGTAAACTGGGATGTATATGAAGGAATAAAGATCACGTGAAATGATAAATATGTGGGTAATTGTAAAAGACTGTATTGTTTTCTTTCCTTCTCTTAATTTCTTTAAAATGTCTATATCTATTTTTTAAATTTATAACATTCTCTTGTGGGATTTATAATATATGTAGATATAATCTATATAACAATAATAGCACAAAGGAATGGGAGGATAAATGGAATTACACATGCAAGGTTCTTGTATTTTACATGATGTAGTAAAAACTCTACCTAGTTTGTGATAAAGATGCATATTGTAAACCCTGAAGTAACCTCTAAAAAATACAAAAAGACATAGCTAAAAAATTAGAGGAATAAAATGAAATACTAAACATAATTGATTATCCCCAAAGAAGGCAGGAAATGAAGAACAAAAAGCAGATGAAACAAATAGCAAAATGGGTTTCCTCTATCCAGACATATTAATAATTACATTACATGTAAATAGAGTGAACACTTGAATGAAAAGGCAGACATGGTCAGCCTGGATAAAAGACAAGATTGCATTATATGCTGTCTAAAGAAACCCTCTTTAAATATAAAGGCATACATAGGTGGAAAATAATGGGATGGAAAAAGGTAAGCCATGCAAATGCTAATGTTAAGAAGGTTAGACTGGCTATAATGATCAGACAAAATTGACTTCAAGGCAAAGAACATTGCTAGAGATAATGATGAACATTTCATCATAATAAAATTATCAATTTATCAGGATGACAGAATCATTACAGATGTGTGTGCACCTAGTAATACAACTTCAAAACAGAACTAAAGGAAAAATCAGTAAGTAAGTAATCATAGTTGGACATTTTAAACACCCTTCTCTCAGTTATTTTGACAGAAACTAAACAAAAGTTCCAATAAAGATATAGCATATCTGGGCTTCCCTAGTGGCGCGGTGGTTGAGAGTCCGCCTGCCGATGCGGGGGACACGGGTTCGTGCCCCGGTCCGGGAGGATCCCGCATGCCGCGGAGCGGCTGGGCCCGTGAGCCATGGCCGCTGGGCCTGCGCGTCCGGAGCCTGTGCTCCGCGATGGGAGAGGCCACGGCAGTGGGAGGCCCGCGTGCCGCAGAGAAAAAAAAAAAAAGATATAGCATATCTGAGTGACACTATCAATCACAATGAGCTAATCAACATTTATAGAACACAAGCACCCAAACCTGCACTTTCTTCTCAAATGAACATGAACTATTCACAGAGATGGGTCATGTTCTGGGACATAAAGCAAGTCTCAATACATTTCAAAAGAATGAAATTATACAGAGCATGTATGTACTTTGAGCATAATGGAATCAATTAGAGATCAATAAGATATCCAGAAAAATGCCAAAATATTTTAAAAATAAAAAATATGCTTCTAAAATAACCTACAGGTCAAAGAATAAACCACAAGAGAAATTTAAAATATTCTGAACTAAATGACAATGAAAACATGACATATCAAAGTTTGTGGGATGCACCTAAAGCAGCACTTAGAGGGAAATGGTTAGCTCTATAAACTTATATTAAAAGAAAGGCTTAAAATTAATCATTAAGTTTTCAACCTTAGGAATCCCTAAAAAGACAAGCAAATTAAACTTAAATTAAGTAAAAAGAAGGGGGAATTCCCTGGTGGTCCAGTGGTTAGGACTTGGTGCTTTCACTGCCAGAGTCCAGGTTCAATCCCTGGTGGGGGAACTAAGAAAAAAAGAAAAGAAATTTCAGTTTTGAGGAAATTTTGCTTTGGTTCATTTTCTCTGTTGTTTGGAGAGGTTTTTAAAAATTTCATTAATTTCTCCTTTATTGTTTCCTTCTTTTTACTTTCCACTTTTTTTTTTTTTTTTGCTCATGCTGCAGAGTTTGCAGGATCTTGTTTCCCCACCAGGGACTGAACCCGGGCCATGGCAGGGAAAGCCTGGAATTCTAACCACAGGGCCACCAGGCAACTCCCAAAACTGAAATTTCTTCAAAAAAGAAATGAGCTATCAAGCTATGAAAAGACATGAAGGAAACATAAATACACATTACAGTGACCCTCGAACAACTCGGGGTTAAGGGCACTGATACCCGCCACTCCACGTGCAGTCAAAAATCTGAGTATAACTTCACAGTCGGCCCTCCGTATCCACATTTCTGCATAATTGAACCAACCAAAGATTGTGCAGTACTGTACTATGCATTTATTGAAAAAAATCTACAAATAAGTGGACCCATGCAGTTCAAACCTGTGATGTTCAAGGGTTAATTGTACTAAGTGAAAGTAAATGCATACATACTGTGTGATTCCAACTATGTGACATTCTGGAAAAGGAAAAACCATGGAGACAGCAAAAAGATCAGTGGTTGCCAGGAGTTGGTGGAAGGAGGAATGGATAGGAGCACAGAGGATCCTTAGGGCAGTGAAAATGCTCTGTACAATACCATACATTTGTCCAAATCCATAGAAAGTACAACACCAAGAGTGAACCCTAGTGTAAAGTAGGGACTTCGGGTGATAATGACTTGTTAGTGTAGGTTTATCAACTATAACAAATGTACCATCTGGTGAGTGATGTTGATAACAGGGCAGGTTATGCATGTGTGAAAGCAGAGAATATACAGGAAATTTCTGTACCTTCCTTTCAATTTTTCTGTGAACCTAAAACTTCTCTTTAAAAAAATCATAGAGGGGCTTCCCTGGTGGCGCAGTGGTTGGGAGTCCGCCTGCTGATGTAGGGGACGCAGGTTCGTGCCCCGGTCCGGGAGGATCCCACATGCCGCGGAGCGGCTGGGCCCGTGAGCCATGGCCGCTGAGCCTGCACGTCCAGGGCCTGTGCTCTGCAACGGGAGAGGCCACAGCAGTGAGAGGCCCGCGTACCACACACACACACAAAAAATCATAGAAAGAAAAGAAAAGATTGAAAACTCCCTATACAAGAACGAAAGAGAAAAGAAAAACACACAAATTGCCAATGTCAGGAATGAAATGAGATACACCTCGACAAACAAATCAAAATGATAGTAAGGAACTACTATGAACAACTTTAGTCAATAAATTCAGTAATTTAGATCAAACAAACACTACACACCAAAACTGACACAAGATGAAATAGGAAATATGCATGTCACACACCTAACAAGGAAACTGAATACATTATTGAAAACCTTCCTACAAAAAAAAAAAACTCTAGGCACAAACAGTGTCACTGGTGAATGATATCAAACACTGAAGAAGGAATTATCACACAAATTCCATCAGCAAATAGAGAAAGGAATACTTCACAACTCATTTCATGAGGTCAGCAAAAACCCTGATACCAAAACTTGATAAAGATATTACAAGGAAAGTATTTAGACCAATATCTCTCATGAGCACATAGGCAAAAATCATAACAAAAAATAATAAATCAAATCCAGCAATATATAACCACTATAACCCATACTTATGTTGTCAATTGTTTTTTTTCTAATGAAGCCCCAGCTCTTTTCCTTCTCAGTTATTTTTGACAAAGGTGTCAAGGCAATTCAACAAGGAAAGGTAGTCTCTTAAACAAATGATATATCCACATGGGAAGAAAAAAACAAATGAACCTCTATCCCTACCTCATGCCATACACAAAAATGATTTTGAGTTAGATCACAGACTTACACATAAAAGCTAAAACTATAAAACTACTGCGAGAAAACAGGGGTGTAAGCAAAGGTTACTTAGACAGGGTGCAGAAAGTAATGAACATAAAAGAAAAAACTTGATACATTAGATTTCATCAAAATTTAAAACTTCTGCTCATTAAAGGATTTCACTAAGAACCCAAATTGGTAAGCCACAGTCTGGGAGAAAATATTTGCATAACTTGTATCTGGAATACAAGGGCTTTTAGCCACAGTATATAAAAAGGGCTTTTAGCCACAGTATATAAAAATCTCCTACAACTCAATAATAAGAAGACAACCTAATGGGCAAAAAAACTCGGATAGGCACTTCATAAAGGTATACAGATGCCCCAAAAGGATATGAAATAGTACTCAACCTCGATAGACACCAGGGAAATGCAAACTAAAACTGCAATGAGATGCCACTCACTAGAATGGCTAAAATAAAAATATCGGACAACGACCAATGTTGTGAGCACATGGAGAAATTGTAACTCTCACACACTTGTGGGGATGTAAAATGATACACCACAGTGGAAAAAAGGTTTGGCAGTTTTCTAGCAAGTCAAACCTACCCTTTAACCCAGAATTCCTCTCCTGGATGTTTATCCAAGAGAAATGGAAACATATGTCTTCAAAAAACCTGTATAAGCATGTTCGTAGCAGTTTTCTTGACAAAAAGGAGAAATAACCCCAATATGCATTAGCAGAAGAATGGGTGAGAAACTTCAGACTGTGTTAAGTTAATGACGCATAGTGTAATCCCCCAACCATTAAACACACCCACACCCACAGCCAAAAAGCTGATGGGGAACAACTATTCATTGACAGAAAATTATGAACTACTGAGAAACGTAACACACAGGTGAATCTCAAAATCATTACGCTGAGTGAAAGAAGATGGATCCGAAAGAGTATACACATAATACAGGACGGGCAAAGCTAATTAACCCAAGGCTAAAAAAAATCAGAAAGAGTGTGCGTGCAGGGATTGACTTAGGAAGGGATGGGGGGAAACTTTGAGAGAGGTGGATGGTCACGTTCTCTATGTGATAGGGTGTGCATTACATGGAATATCCATCTGTCAAAACTGGACAGCTAAGATTTTCACATTTATTGTCTGTACATCTTTTTTTTTTTTTTCTTGGTCGCGCCGTGCAGCTTTCGGGATCTTAATTCCCTGACCAGGGATCGAACCCGGCCCCTGGCAGTGGAAGCACTGAGTCCTACCCACTGGACTGCCAGGGAATTCCCGGTCTGTAAACCTTAACCTAAAAAACCTTAAGTAACGAGCAGAGGATGGGGAGTGGTTTTTGGTATAGGTGGTGCAAGATGCAGGATGCTGATAACTGTAAGAGGCGGGTGGTGACTACACAGGGTTCATTATCCTGTGGGTGGGTTTTGTTGATGTTTGAAATTTCCAAAATAGAAAGTTAAACAAAAAAACCCATCCGGCTATTAGCTTTCAGCCACAAAGAATAAGTGCAAGCTTCTGCCTTTCTCCACATGTGCTGGTTTGCTGGGCTAGCAGCCCTTGAAGAGGAGACCAGTCGTTTCGGGAGTCCTTCTGGAAGGTGTGAGGCGGGATCAGGGTGACTCCTGGGGCAGCGTGGAGGTGGCCCGCCCGTGAGGACAAGGGCAACCGGCAGCCACACGCAACATGAAGTCCTCTGCTTCTCCTTTTCCCTGTTCAGCTGGGTCAGGCTCCTCGGTGATCCCAATCACCTTGGGCGGCTGCACTTCTGCTCTGAACTTGAACTTGAACTTGTGATAGGAATCATTCCGTTGCTGTCTTCCCCGCTTGTTCTATCACAGTCACTTGTCCTCTCTCCTGTTTTTTCTTCCCCAGGCCGGGACCGAGCCTTCTTTCTCTGACTCTATCTGCGGCCGCTCCCTGGAACACGACCCACGGCCCAGCCTGGCCAGGTTGGCCCAAAGCTCTTTGTGCTCAGAGACACGCCCGGCGTGTTGTTTATAAGCCGAGCACATTTCCTTTGCCATCTGGTCCACGATAAGGGCAAACTTGAGAAATAAAGTGGAAAAGCACAGGGCCACGGTGCCACCTCCCCTCCTGGGCCAGCCTGGCATTTAGAAGGCACAGCTGACCTTCTGGAGACGCTGCCCAGAAACACCCACCAGCAGGAGCAGGGGCGAGGGTTCCTGAGTGTATGTGAGGGGGCCAAGCAGAGACCCGCGGTCTGCGGCCCTGGATCAGGGCCTCCATGAATGAAGCTGTCTGGGCACAAAGGGAAGAGGCTTCTGTTTACGGGAGAATACTCTGGTTACCTAGTAACCAGCAATGACGGGAAAGGAAATGCAGAAAAAGCTGAGGGCAATTTCTGGGCCTGGTTCCTGGTCCAGCGCTGACTCACCATGACCTGAAGCAATCTCCTTTCCATTCCCCGTTCCTCCCCGTGCCAAGGGGAGGGATCACCTGCCTTGCATAGGTCTGGTCCATATTTAGGAAGCAGCATGTCATCTCTGGGTAATTAGCAGGGAGCCTGCCCGGCGGGTTTCTAGTTCCCTTCGTTCTGATTGGCCCATTAACTTCCGCTCTGGGGAGACGCAGGCCTTTTACTTTTACTTTGCGGAGAGACACATGGCCTCCTCGGGACATCGGTTCATGTTCTGCTGGTACTTGGTGGCATCTGGATGGCACCTGGGTTCATTGGCCCCCAAGAAAGCAATTCATTTCTTCCCTATGGACAAGAAGGAACAAGTCCAGAATGTTCTCAAGAGCATGAATTGTTTCAAACACCGGGGTCTGGTCTGATGCTTGTGTTGACATTCCCACAGTTATTAAGGGGACCAGAAAAATCAGGTCCCTTTTTTTCTTTTGGGTCCCCTTCAGTCTGAGGCCAGATCTAGGGAGCAAGCCACATGGAGTTTAGATTCTCTGCTGTCCCTGCTGGCGTGTGGCCCCTGCTGAGCGCCAGGCACCCAGAGGAGACCCGTACGCTTGGAGGACTAAATGGCCGTCTCCTCCTTGCCGAAAAGTGGATCCTTTAACCCTCCATGATGGTGGAAACCACATCCTTTCTCTCTTGGACACTCCCACGCACCACCCCCAGCAGGCACGGATGCAGGGTCCCCACTGTGGACGATCGGCTGGTCATTCTCTGTGGGGGGCTGGCCCAGGCACTATGGGTGCTGATGGCATCCCTGGCCCCCAGATGCCAAGAGCACCTCCCAAGCCTGAGTCTCTGATGCACTGCTGAGCATCTCTGGGGTGTGGGGTAGGGTCGCCCCGCTTGAGAAGCTCTGTTCTCAGGGAACATGCAGCCTCTGGGAAATGAGCTGGACAAACGGCGCTCGGGTACAATGGACTCACAGACAAGTTGAGAATGGGGACAGTGACAAAGAGGGCACTGTGGTGACCTGGGCACCAAATCGCTGCAATCCGGCCAGAAGGAGGGGGGAAAACGACTGGACCCTTTAAAATCTACCCACTCTTTGCAATCGTCATAATTTCAACTCACATCAAGGGTGACCCATTGTTCCCTCTTGGCCTAAACCTTCTGGACGCCCTGGCATTCCTCAGCTAATTTTCAGTTTTGTGTTTTTTTTTCCTTTTGCAGCCATGGACTTTGAAGGATCAGAGCTGGCTCCGAGTCCCTCTGGAATGAAGTATCTTCAGAATTCAAATTCCTTTTTCTTTGGTAAGAACTGGGCTTCTGTTCCTGTTTTCTTGTTGGAAGCCAAGCTTTCCCTCTTTCTCCAGCAGAGAGAAGATCAGACCCAAGCCCTGGAACTATCCCTCAGAGGGCTCTAAGCTCAATGCAGGGGGTGGGAGGCGGCCAGGTCCACGGCCAGTCCCATGGTCCCAGGGTTCGGGGTCGAGTGGGACAGGCCCCTCTGAACTCCAAGGACAGCCACCTTTCCTCCCCCGCACTGTAACACGGCAACACCCTCTTACTTTCCTCTTAAAGCAACACGATTTGACTATTAATGTAAAAATTGTCCAAACTGAGGTATGGTTACCTTGTCCGGGATGTGGTCTGATTTTAGTTGCCACTGACAACGTCACAGATTCAGGGGAAAATGTGAATTAAAAAAACCACAGATGTAGAGAACAAACGTATGGACACCAAGGGGGGAAAGTGGGGGGGAGTGGTGGTGGTGGTGGGATGAATTGGGAGATTGGGATTGACATATATACACTAATACGTCTAAAATGGATAATGAATAAGAACCTGCTGTATAAAAAAATAAATAAAATTCTAAAGAAAAACCCCACCCAGGCTGCCCTGACACTTTCACCCAGCACATGTGCCCCTGGCAGGCACCCGCCCCGATTCCATACCTTATTAGTAATCAGTAATTAGTATACCTTATTAGTAATTAGTAATTAGTATTAGTATTAATAATTACTAATTAGTAATTATTAATAACGCCGTTAAGACTTGGGTTCCAGGAAATGGAAATTCTCCCCTGGTTGGGCAGGGTGGGGGGCACCCCAAAGTTCAGCACATCGGCCTCTTATCTGTCCCCGGAGAGTGGGCCTGAGAAATGTCGTACACTCACCCGCGTACACACAAACACACATATACACACGTACCCACAACGCACACACATGCACACCCATACACATGTACCAACACCCCCCCACCCTGCGAATACACACACATGCACACACAGAAACATATAGGGGACACAGATACATAAACACGCATACACATGTCCACACCCGCCCCGCACAGGCTAACGTGAGAAAAAATGGCTCAAAACACTCCTAAGACACTGTTGCCCTTTTCTTACTTCAGATAACGTTTCTATTAAACTGAAGCTTGACTAGGTCCAGGGTCCCAGCAGAGGAAAACAAGTGATCTTCATAGTAAAAAAGGGGGGGACCCCTATGTTTGCATATTTGCACACATGCATATGGGGAAAAACCCCTCAAAATACAGGTTTTTCTCTACAGAGAACTTCATCCCGGGATTCCTCTCTGAAATTGTCCCCCTGTCGCCCCGCTTTCTGACACAGCTTCTCCACCCCAGCTCTTGGTCTCACCCCGCCCTCCACTCCCCCCCTTCCCCCGCCCACGTCCTCCTCCATCCGGCCAGGATCCCTGGATCCCGACCCAACGTTTCTACCCCTCTATTCCTCAGCTCCCATTACTCCTTGTTTATTTTTTGAAATTAAAAAAATTCTTAAAGAATTTTTTGGCTGCACCGCTTGGCATGTGGGATCTTAGTTCCTGGACCAGGGATCGGGCCCGCGTCCCCTGCACTGGAAGCGCGGAGTCTTAACCACTGGACCGTCGGGGAAGCCCGGGGAAGCCCCCGTTACTCCTTGTTGATGACGCCCTTCCTGCTACAGCGGCAGAGCCGCGTGGATGGCAAAGCCGGGAGGTTCACTCCCCGGCCCCTCACAGAGGAGGCTGCAGCTCTGCTCTAGGTGTGGGGAGGGGCTACACCGAGGGCCCCAGGCCTTAGTTTCGGCACTGGTCCAGGGTGGGAGGCCGCCTCCCTCTGCACCCTCACATCGGGGGCTTCGGGGCCGGCTTTCAGGGTCGTCACAACCCTCTCCATGGTGGTTGGGCTGCACCTTGGGATTCTGACTCCTCGTTTCTGGTCTCCTCCTGCCTCTGATAGTGTCTTCTCGGGCCCTGGTCCGGCCCCTCTTGGTCCTCTCCCCCTGGCGCCAGGTTCCCATTTCCAGACGCCCCCCAGACCTGGGCGCCACTCCGGTGCCTCAGCAAATCCAAAAGAGAGCTTCTTCCCCCCAGATGGCTGCTGCTTCTGCGTTTCCTAAGCCCCTGGGCTGTTGGAGCCATCGGGCATCTCTCTCGGCCTGGTGGCCACATCTAACTGGTAACTTGGTCCTCAGGGCTCCACCGGGCCCCCCTCAGGGACCTAGACCGTCCCTGCCCCTTGGGCTCGCGCTGCAAGCTCTGGATCTGCCTCAGGGCAGCACGGGTACTCAAAATCGACGGCTATCTATCGGAAGCCTAAATGCGGAGGTGGGGGTCCGGGACACGATGTCAAGGGTCTGTGGTCCTTGAGCGGTGGAACACGTGTGGCCTCCACGCTCACGCAGCAGCTCAGACCCTCCGACCTGAAGACGGTGCATCCTAGCTACCTGAGAGCCCTGCTCCGCGCCGCGCTTGGAAGAAACGGCCACCTGGACCCCTTCCCGCTCCCCAGCCTGCGAGCTCCATCAGGGAGAAAGGCTGAATACTCTTCATGTGTCACTTGCCGGGACTGTGGCCGAAGCCTCAGCTTCTTTATCCGAGAAAGGGGTGGAATGATGTACTGGTTGTGCCCACCCCGAGCCTGGATCCCAGCCGGTGCTCTATAAATAAAATATGACCTCGTGGAACAGAAAAGGGATGACAGCCACACCAGACTCCGGCACAGCGCGTTCCCTGTGTGATCGCAGTTCTCAGGAAGCTACTCCTTTATCAGCCTCAATTAAGAAACAACGACAAACAGACTGAGGCTCAGAGAGGTCAAGCCATGAGTCCAAGGCCACACAGCATGAAGTGGCAGAGTTGGATCTGAACAGGGTCCTCCTTTAACAGGAGGCATGAGTTTATGAAGACCCCCCGAGTCTCTCACTGTCTGTACCGCGCGGGGTCCATGTTTCCTTCCCATAGAAATCGCTCCCCAGGCCCCATGCCAAAGAGAACTCAAAATAATATCTGCAACACGGGCTCAGAGTTCTGCTTTGTAAGTTTCTACAATTTAGCTCAGTTACCGAAGCTACGAATCGACTGACATTGTTCCTGTGAATGAATTACGTGAATCCACGTTGGGCCTGCGTATTTCAGCTCCCTATCTGAAGGTGAACTGCTTCACCTTCTTAGTAACTGGAAGGAACTTGTAGAAAAAGACCCTGACAGTCACCGTTCCCGTCGTCTTTCCCCCCAAGCAGTTGCCCGCGTGGGTAAAGAAGCCCGGGTCCCGCCCCTGACTGGCGGCGCATGCTCAGTGCCTACCTTCACTCCCACCCCTGGAGACTGATGTCTCATTTCCACCACCTCCCCCCTCCGTCCTCTTCCTAAGTCCCCTCTCCACGGGGGCATGCCGCCCCTTCTGCACCCACCATGTCCTGCCCTCTGCTCTGATGTGCTTCTGCTGTGGCTCCATGGGGACCGCCAGGCTTCCCCTGGTTTCTTTCTTTCTTTTTTAATACATTCATTCATTCATTCATTCATTCATTTATTTATGGCTGCGTTAGGTCTTCGTTGCTGTGTGTGGGCTTTCTGTAGTTGCGGTGAGCGGGGGCTACTCTTTGTTGCGATGCGCAGGCTTCTCATTGCGGTGGCTTCTCTTGTTGCGGAGCACGGGCTCTAGGCGCGCGGGCTTCAGTAGTCGTGGCTCGCGGGTTCAGTAGTTGTGGCTCACGGGCTCTAGAGTGCAGGCTCAGTAGTTGTGGCGCACGGGCCTAGTTGCTCCGCGGCATGTGGGATCTTCCCGGACCAGGGCTCGAACCCGTGTCCCTGCACTGGCAGGCGGATTCTTAACCACTGTGCCACCAGGGAAGCCCCTTCGGACCAGGGCTCGAACCCGTGTCCCCTGCACTGGCAGGCGGGTTCTTAACCACTGTGTCACCAGGGAAGCCCCTTCCCCTGGTTTCAGCCACCTGACCCCTCGGCTCCCCCAGTTCAGCCCAAACATAATTCAACACTCCAGGCTCTGAGACTGGGGCCTAGGGGGCTGGTGGCCTGAGGGAGGCCCCTGCGCTGTGCCGCCTCCACCCCGCAAGTCAACGTCTTTGTAGAATGAGGGTGGCCAGCGTGGGGTCAAGGCAGGCGCAGCCATTCTGGCGTGCAGGCCACTGGAGGGTGGGCTGGTGTCCCTGAGAGCACTGAGGATGGCCCCTGCCAGGATGCGACAGACGGGACCCCACAGAGCAGGGCCAGGCTGGAGAGCACCTGGCCCTCCAAGTGCCGAGGCTCGGTTAGCGAGGGCTTCAAAGGGGACTAAGTGTCACAGCGAGCAGCGGCTACAGCCCCCCGTCAAATCATCTCAGCCCCTAGCGCGCGCTTTCCCCAGCTCGGCACAGAGGCCACTGGGCCACGACACTCTTGGGTGTGGGGCCGGCCTGGGCACGGTCGGGTCCTGAGCAGCATCCCCGGCCCCAGCCACTCGATGCCAGAAGCACCTCCTCAGCTGTGACAACCATAAATGGCTGAGACATCACCCAGCGTCCTCTGGGGCAAAGTCAGCTGGGGATGAGAGGCACCGCTTCGCCTTTTCTGAAACTGCTCATAAATTATAACCTCATTTGCACACAATTCCCAGGAGCCTTGTATGCGCCTTAAAGTTTGAGAGGAGCTGCTCTAAGCCAGGGTGTTTTAGCCTCAGCACTAGAGACCTTTGGGGCCCATCGTTCTCCGTGGGGGGCCGTCCTGGGCGCTGTGGGTTGTGGAGCAGCCTCCCTGGCCCCCACCCCCTCGATGCCAGGAGCCCCCAGTGGTGATGACCACAGATGTCCCCAGACGTCGCCCAGCATCCCCTGGGGCAGGATCATCCCCGGGGAGACCCACGGGTCTAAGGCCACAGCCTCGCTACGCACGGCATTTCCACGTCAGCCACACACCCTTCTCCATGCCCGTGGCCTCGGACCTGCTTCCTATCACACAACTGTGCACGTGTGGCTTCTGGACCAGCCAGTCTGCCTCGAGAAAACAAAGTCTGGGTCTTAGTCATCCTTGCAGTCCCCTCCCAGCCCCTAGCGTGTTGCCCACGATGATCCTCCCGAGATACTTTGGAGCCAGCAGATGGATGAGGGCCCTGCCGCCTAGGCTGCCCGCCTGTCCTGTCCGCCTTTGCCTGGCCAGCTGCCAGCTCCGCCTTCCACTGGCCAGGGTCCCCCGCCCCAGGTTCCCAGGTGCACTTTCATCAGTGTCCAGCTTTTGCACTTGGGCAGGTGGAGAAGGCACTGACCTGGCTCATCCCCTCCTCCCTACCGCCCGAGTCTTCAGAGCTGCCCACACGGCAGGGGGGGAGGGGGAGGGGGACAGAGCGGGATGACGAGGAACGGGCCAGGAGCTTCTTCCCGGACAGCATCTTCTGGGTCTGAGCCTGGTGACAGCCCGGCACAGGACAGGGCTGCCTTGGTGCCAGGGCACTTCCCATCCCCCTCACCATCCCCAGAGATGGCCAGTGACCATGGGTGATGGGCAGGACCTCCGTGACGGATCCGGACAGAGAGGAGGCTGGCTTTCTTCATCCTACTGTCAGCACACCCGGGACCTTCCAAGTTACCCCTCCTCCCCTCCCCGTCATCACTTCACTCCGGAATTTAAGAAGCAGAGAAACGGCCTACCTAAAAATGGAGAACTTCCACGTGAAATCACAGCGCGGGAGGGGCCCTTATAATCTCCTAGCACAGCTCTTTCACCCGATGGAGGAAGGGCTTTACCCAAAGACGTTAGGCATCCCAGCTGCGAGGCCTGATGTGTGTGTGGGGGGCGGGGAGGGTCGGTGGGCGGGTGGTGGGAAGAATTTTCAAGGAAAATTTTCTAAATGATCAATTTAAAAGAAAATTTTAAAATCAGGCGACAACTCCTGAAAAATGACTTGCCTAAACTGGCACCGGGTGTGAGACAAGTTTCTGGAATGCAGAGCAGCGTTTCTTTTGGAAAGATTTACCTTCCTCAGTATGTAACGATCTACAGCTATCTGGCTGCTCCAGGCTGCGGGAAGAATCATGTATTCTAATTAATCTTTGGGGGAAATCTCTGAGTAAGTCGGAACTTATTCCTTTTAATTCCAGCAACCCTCGATGTAACTGAATCTTAATGACTGCATCTAATAGGGATTTTTTTTTTTAACAGCTTGCTTTTATTTGTTCTAGAACACACATGACATCCCATGATAAGTTTGGACTGCAAAAGAACACTGGGAAACGGGTTCAGATACTTTATATCGTCCTAAGACATTAGCTGGAACACTGGTACCAAGGTGCAGCGGGCATGTTCTGGGGGCATTCAGCCACAGAGCGAATCGCCCTTCAGAAAGAAACACAGATCCGTACAACTAAGCAAGTCTCCCCTCGAGGGCTGTTTTACTGACCGCTGGCTGCTGCGTTCTCATACGGGAGGCACACTTTTGCGGCTGCTGCTGCGTTAATCAGATGGACCACGCTCGAGATGAATAAAGCAGGATTGAGTCCCCACCAAAAATCTGCCCTGGCGAACTCTTCTCAATTTATAGCCCTGGTTGGTGGGCGGGGGCGGGGGAGTGACGCAGGGACGAGGGAAAGAAATGTGTCACTGGCTTTGAATGAAGTTCAGGGGCAGTGTTTACCTAAGCAACCGAGCCTGGTAAACATTCGCTATCTCTGGTGGTGCAGTGAGACTGTTTTGATCAAAAGCCACACTGCACAGTGGCTCAAAGTGCCCCTCAACGGGGGGAGGGTTTGCTGGGAACATCTTGCTTCTCCGTTATTATTATTTTTTTAATTTCTATTGGAGTCTAGTTGCTTTACAATGTTGTGTTAGTTTCAGGTGCACAGCAAAGTGAGTCAGTTATACACATACATATATGCCCTCTTTTTTAGATTCTTTTCCCATTTAGGTCATGACAGAGAACTGAGTGGAGTTCCCTGTGCTATACAGTAGGTCCTTATTATCTATTTTATATATAGTAGTGTGTATATGTCAATCCCAATCCCCCCGTTTATCCCTCCCCCACCCTATCCCCCTGGTAACCATAAGTTTGTTTTCTACATCTGTGACTCTATTTCTGTTTTGTAGATAAGTTCATTGGTACCATTTTTTTAAGATTCCACATATAAGCCATATCGTAAGCACGATGTACACACTCCCCTGAGGGTCACCTGAGTATCCAACTTCTTAAGAGGAATACTGAAGAACCAGAAGGTTCAGGGTTCAGTTTCCATCACCAGCCAACCTGACACGTGACTGTCTTTACGTGTGAGCTGTCAGGGTTCGACACCTGGCTTTTCTGATACTCTTGAGCAACAGGAATAAAAACATCGTGCTGCAAAATGTCCGAGGAGTTGTGGCTTATCAGTGACATACGATAAGTAGGCTGGATGGGTGAAGACTTTTATAAACACAAGGAATTAGATTGAAAAAGACATTCGACTTAAGACTGAAATAAGTTTCCAGCTGAGGGAGGTCTAGGACATATTCCAGGGGCTAAAAGTTTTGTTTGTTTGTTTTTTCCCCCAACAGCTCCTCTTGGTTTATACAGATGAGATGCCAGCATAACAATACGCCTTCTTCTAAGTAGACCCCCGGTGGACCCAGGTCTACCTTTGGTGGCAAACCAAACTCAAACAATTTCACCAGGGAAAAATATATGCAGATGTTCAATTAAACCCTGGAGTCCACAGTCCTGGCGCTGTTTGCCAGCCCTCATTGTTTGCTGAGTAACAACGGTTGCCAGGGGCGACGTAGTCTACTCTCTCTCCAAGAGCCTGTTGCTGGGCAACTGCGAGAATACTTCCCAAACCAAACAATGTCATCCCCGGAGCAATCCCCTCTATCTCACATTAACCAGATCTAAAAAAAACCCCTCCCAAATATGTAATCTATTATTTTCAGAAGCCCGAAGAGAAAGGCAAATAATCTCCTCTCTATAGTAACCGAGGGGAAAACAGTTTACCATATTTGTTCTGAAATAACAAAACCCAAGAAGGACCAACTCTCTCTGTGGAAAGCATCATAGGAGGGACTTCTTCAAGCCTTCCTAGTGCTGGGAGGAGAAACTGCCTTTTTCTCCAAGAGGAAAGAATTTATTTATCATCCAGCAAACAATGTGGGGTAGCTCATAGCGGCACCCACGTTTTCTGGGCAGTGGTTAGACAAACTGAAACAACCCGGGGAGATTAAGCTATCTGAAAAACACGTAAGAACAGAGGAGTAGATACCTAATTAAAAAGACTTTTGAGACCTTCAAGTGCGTATGAAATAGGTACAAACGGAACCGTGGACTCAGTATTACACACGCCTCTCAGTATTACACACGCCTCCTGGGACCGTCGGAATAAACTACAGCATCTGGCGTCCCAGTGCCTGCTCTTCTTGCCCTACCCTGCAAGGGGAAGGCTCTTGGAAGAGGAAGCCAGGCCACACCAGGGCCCCGAGATGGCAGGAAGCACAGGGACACACAGCTCCGGAAAGAGGCCACAGGGAGGTTCCTAGTGTTGGCCAATCTTGACCCACAGAGAAAAGGAAACCAGTTGGACTCAAAGCCAATGCGGCCTCGGCTCTGCCGAGCAGTGCGGTCTGTGCATGGGTCCCTGAGGCTCTGGGACAGCGCAGGCTGCGCATGGGTCCCGAGGATCTGCGAGGGGGAAAGGGAGAGGGCTGCCCCCCCCTCTAACCAGGGGAGCGTAGAGTTCTAAGCCGTGGTCTTATCTGTGGGGAGAGTGGCCAAGGATCTTAAAACACGTTGACTGAATGGGAAGCGTGTGGCTCCAGCGACAAGGGTCAACACTTTAGATGATCAAAGCACACGACACTAAGAGACTTGTGCGTGATTAAAGCATGCCCTTTAGCTCTCGTTTGCGGTCTCGCCCCTGACATGATCATGTCAGGGGTGCACAGAATCTATGTCTTAAGACAGCGTCCAGGAGTCGCTCCCAGAATAAATGGACAGAATGGATGAGTGTCCCTGACAAGAAGGGAAGGTGGATTCCCACGCTGTTAGAATCTGAACCTGGGCTTCAGGGAGACCAGGAATTTGAGGCCAGCCTCTTGGGCCATTAACCCAGGGCTAAGTGGTAACGTGGAGTGGTCGCCATGCCGATCTCTAGTCCTGGAGGTGAGACCGCGAGCAGCCGACACCACGGAGTCGCCAGGGGACACTCCCATCCGAAGGGAGGCTCTGCCATGCAGCTGTGAGGACCCCAAACCCCGTCTCCAGAAAGAGGAGTGACGCGGGAGTCCTAGTTGTGTTATTCATTGATTTCAACCAAAACCCACTTGCAGGTCTGCAGGAATCAAAGCAGACCAAATTCCCTTCCCTTGTGAAGTTTATATTCTAGTAGGCAGTGGTGGGCGGGGGTGGCGGGGGATAGAGACAGTAAACAAAATGAATAAGATAAATATATACTATGTCAGATGGTGACAGATGCCAAGGGGAAAATGGAGCAGAGCTAGGGGCTGCCAGGGTGGGGTGGGGCTGCAACTTTTAAAGGGTTGTCACGTGCCTCCCTGAGAAGACTCACTAAAGAGATGAAGAAAGTGAGGGGCAGAGCCATTTAGGCATCTGGGGGAGGAGCATTCTTGTGGAGGGAACAGCCAGTGCAAAGGCCCTGAGGTGGGACCATACTTGGCTGGTGACTAAAGCTGAGTGAACCAGGAGACAAGAAGGAGGAAAGGTCCGCGCAGACCATCACACGGCTTTGGCTTTTGCTCAGGGTGAAATGGAAGCGACCAGAGGGTTTCAGCCCAGGAACGACCGGATTTGACTTGTGTTTTAACCAGGTCCCTCTGGCTGCTGGGTGAAGAACAGGCGAAGAAGGAAAAGGGTGGCAGCAGAGAGAGAGTTAAGAGGCTAATGTGATAACGCAGACGAGAGACGGTGCCATGGCCCAATCTGGGTGGCAGCAGTGGAGGGGTGCCAGTCAGATTCTGGATAAATACTGGAGGTGGAATCAGTAGGATTTGCTAATGGGCTGGATGTGGAGTGTGAGAGAAAGGCGTCAAGAGTGTCTCAAAGCTTTTTTGCAATTAGAAGGATGAGAACAGGAAAATTTCAGGAGAAGCAGGCCTGGGGTGCACCCAGGAGTTGAGTTTTAAAGATGTGAGGTGTGAGCGGCTCCGACAACCAAGCTGGGATACTGAGAAAGAGATGGATGTATAAGTGAACATCTGAGGGGCAAGGAGTAAGCTGGAGCCAGCAGTGTATAGATAATGTGGGCTGGAGCCAGTAGTGTACTGAGTATGTGGGCTGGAGCCAGCAATGTGTAGATGACATGGGCCGGAGCCAGCAGTGTATAGATGACACGGGCTAGAACCGTCAGTATATAGATGACATAGGCTGGAGCCATCAGTGTACAGAGGATATGGGCTAGAGCCAGCAGTGTGTAGATGACATGGGCCGGAGCCAGCAGTGTATAGATGACACGGGCTAGACCGTCAGTATATAGATGACATAGGCTGGAGCCATCAGTGTACAGAGGATATGGGCTAGAGCCAGCAGTGTGTAGATGACATGGGCCGGAGCCAGCAGTGTATAGATGACACGGGCTAGAACCGTCAGTATATAGATGACATAGGCTGGAGCCATCAGTGTACAGAGGATATGGGCTAGAGCCAGCAGTGTGTAGATGACGTGGGCTGGAGCCAGCAGTGTATAGATGACACGGGCTAGAACCGTCAGTATATAGATGACATAGGCTGGAGCCATCAGTGTACAGAGGATATGGGCTAGAGCCAGCAGTGTGTAGATGACATGGGCTGGAGCCAGCAGTGTATAGATGACACGGGCTAGAACCGTCAGTATATAGATGACATAGGCTGGAGCCATCAGTGTACAGAGGATATGGGCTAGAGCCAGCAGTGTGTAGATGACATGGGCTGGAGCCAGCAGTGTATAGATGACCTATTTAAAGCCACGAGACTGGCTGAGCTCATCAAAGGAGAGCAGGGAAGAGACCCAGGGCCAGGCTCTCTATCATTTAGAGATCCTAAAGAAGAGGGAATCCAGAAAAGGAGCCTGAAAAGAGGAGGCCAAAGAAGTAGGAGAAAGTGGTGTCCTGAGCACCAGGTGAATTGGGGGCTGGGAAATGACCACTGGATTCAGCGAAGTAGAGGTCACCGTGACCCTGACAGAGCAGTTCCAGGGGAATGGCATGGGCAAAAGCCCCAGGGATTGGGGCAGGTTCAAGAGAGGCCAAGAGTCATGGAACTGGACACCCAGGAACAGACAAGTGTTTTGAGGAATCTCTGCTGGAAAGAGGAGGAGAGGGACGGAGTGGCAGCTGGAAGAGGAGGTCAGTTGAGAGAGAGTTTCTGAAAATGGAAGAAGTAACAGCAGGTGTGTGTCGTGACCGGCGGGATCCAATGGGAGGGAACTGACATGGGTGGGGGAGAATTGCTGGTGGCGTGTCCTTGCATAGATGGGATAGGACCAGAAGTCCTGCAGAAGAGAGGAGGGAGTGGCCAAAGCTAGGCGCATGGACATCTGTCCACCAGCCCAGCACAGAAGGCAGAGCCTCGGCCCAGATACAGGTGTCACTGAGAAACAGACGGGTAACCCCAAACCTGAAAGTCCCTTCGGGGAGCTCCTGGTCCCCAATCCCATTCCTCAGCCATGGGGCCCCATTGTTATGATTCCAGGGCCCTCCTGAGTCTGCCCTGGGGTGGGTCACTCAGGTCTACAGACTCACAGCAAAGCCCGCAGCAGACCCTGGGCTTGGAAGGGTGAGCTGTAGCTGGGAATGAGCCCACAGATGGCCTCCCCAGGCCCCAGCTTCAGGGCTGCATGTGACCATGATAGGAGGTGGGACCTTTGGGAGGTGTGTAGGTCATGAGGGTGGAGCCCTCATGAATGCGATTAGTGTCCTTATAAGAGAGACCCCAGACAGCTAGCTCACCCCTTCCACACCATGTGAGGACACAGCGAGAAGGCTGTGACTCAGAGAGGGCCCACATTGATCACACTGGCACCCTTATCTCAGACTTCCAGCTTCCAGAATCATGAGCAATCCATTTCTGTCATTTATAAGCTGCCCAGTCTGTGGTATTCTGATACATCAGCTTCAACGGACCAAGACAGACCAACAGCCACCCCCTAACCCCATGGTTCCCCCTCGACAGTCTAACAGAAGCCCTGTCCTTCATGTTTGCACACGATTTGCCCTTTTTATTCTTCTCCATGACTAGATGCCTCTTTGGAAATCCACCAACATTTCTGATCTTTCCACGTCCAAGTATTACCAGAAGTTTGTTTCAATACACCGATCTTTCTTGCCATGTCCACATCCAAACACACAACCTTAAATAAGAAGACGCTCTAGAGTTGCAGAGAAAAATAAAGCGTATTTCTTGCTCAGTCATGCTTGAACTATGTGAGATTACTGAGAAATTTAATGCAAGATAAACGAGTGAGGCCAGGAATCTTGCTGTGAGAGTTTCAAGAGCAGAGTTCTCCCACTCTGGGTAACGCAGGGACTCAGGCCAGCAGGCAGAGTCCTCGCCTGTCTTAGGGAGGGAAGGACCTTCCCTGGCTTGGAAGCGGTCACTGGTCTCTGAGCTACAGCTATATCTCAATTGTCCCAGGACCCCAAATTTAGTCTCAGATCCCTTCGGAAGCACCGAGGGATCTCTGAAGAAACGAAAACACAGCGACAAAAGGCAAAATTAGGAATATTGATCTCACCCGTCATCTCCTCTCTCCCCATCTCAACCCCCCATCCAAACCTACGGGAACAAAACGACCTTCTATTCTGGGTCCCGTGAAAGTTTCAACCCCAAAGCCAAACCTCAGGGTGCTCTCACAACATGGAGCAAAACAGGGTTTTGTGCACATTGCTGACAAACCCATTATTCTAATTAAACCTGAGGAGAGAAATCTTGGAGGTGTTTTAGGTTTTTAGCCTAATTAAGCCTAATTAATGCTAAGAAGACACACGAAAATCAATTCCATTTTAGAAAGGCATTCTCATCAAAAGCTTGGGGGGAAAATGTTATTTTTGCAATTGAAAAAATGCACCATAAGACCTTGAAAATATTTTAAATGACTTTCCTGTTACATCAGGATTTGAGATGAGTCTTCATCTCAAACACTTTCTATGGGTGCGGGGCTGGGCAGGACCCAGAGCAGAAAACCAGCAAGCAGCCCACGGGGCTCCAACAAATGCCCAGCTTTGCCTGGTTCTGTTTTTGGCATCTCCCTTCCCAGCCCCGTATTAAGTCAGCTCCCAAAGCAGAGCAAAAGATAATTAGGGGGAAAAAATGGAATAAAATGTTCTAGCTCTGCTTGAAAGGTGGAAAGAGAAACAGACGAGGACTCTGAAACATAACTCAAGTAACAGGGGACCAGCCTCCCCATCCTCCCTCCCTCTTTTCTCTCGTTCAAAATGTAGCCTTGGACAAAAAGCCAACTCTCGAACCCTCCCATGTCCCAATATTGGTCCCAGTTCCCCTTGCTTCTAGAAGTCGCGGCGGCTTGACCACCGTGACCTTGGAAAAGCATTTACCACTATTTCGGCATGATTTTTTAAAAGATAAGTATTTGAAAGATTTCCATCCAAGTGGAATTTGAAACTATTTGAATAAAGAAAAAAGTAAGGCTGAGCTGAAAAAAAGCCCTCGAAAGCTTACTGTGGGCTGAAATCATGAAGACACGACTGCATTTCTGTGTAAGTCAAATCCTCTCTTTTTTTTTTTGACATAAATGTCGTGCTCAAGATTAGAGTGAATGTGGATGGCTGAGCTCAACAATTTGGGCTAAACCTCTCTGGGGATCTCAGCATCTCCCCAGGCTATTGCTCAGCCCAAGGTGATTAGGAGAGCATCTGTGAGGATGCAGGACACCAACCGAAATCGACCAGATTCTTCACTCTCTGGCAAATAGCAAGTGTGTTTCATCCTTACACATGAATGACCATGGACAACCACAAGAGGACATCCTGGCAACCTCTAGACAGGCCTTCCCCTGGTGGCAGAGGCTCTGGCCAGTGCCGAGGTCAAGGATGACACTCAGGAAGATGGAAGACAGTTGAGGGACAGTCCTGGCTGACATGGGCTGCTGGGACCACAGGGGACAGATGTGGAGCCGGTGGAGTCCTGGCTGTACCCTCAGTGGACGAGAGGGGAATGCATCCTGGACCCGTGTATCTTCCCCCGGACACACGGCACCAGCAAAGCGAGACACCCCAGGAATACAACGCGATGGCTGAAAGTAGGCGCCTGGATCCGAATCCTGGATCCTCTGTTTGCTGGCTGGGTAACCTTCAGCCAGTGACTTAAACCTTTCTTGTTTCCGTTTCTTTATCCGTAAGCAGAGAAAGTAAATCCCGTCTGCCTCTGCTGGTTATTGCGTTAAATAAAATGAAGCCTACGGGGGCTTCCCTGGTGGTCCAGTGGGTAAGACCTCGTACTCCCAATGCAGGGGGCCCGGGTTCCATCCCTGGTCGGGGAACTAGATCCTACATGCATGCTGCAACTGAGGATCCCACATGCCGCAACTAAGACCCGGCACAGCCAAAATAAATAAATAAATAAATAAATAAATATTTAAAAAATGAAGCCTACAAAGCATGGGGTTCACTTGCTGGCCCAGCACATAGCAGATGCTCAGTAAGTATTAATTAGTGTGCAACTCACTACGTTTTAAGGCAACCAAGATCAGCTGCTGGTTTTTGCCTGTTTAAATACCTGAAACCCCCAAAGCAGTTATGCCTTTTGCTATCTGTGGTTTCAAAACAAACGAGTGAGATAAACACTTCAGGGAGCACCTTGTGCTCTGTGCTGCGATCATTCCAGGGCATATTTGTGGGGTTCGTCATTTTCACCGAATACTTCATACTCGTTTCTCTCCTAGCATCGTGCCAAACGTAGCAGCTCTCCTTCCAAATGAACCCTGCTGGATTGCTGTTATAAAATGACATTTTATCATGGGCCCCCTTTCCCTTTTCAGAAACCCCATCCTCGCATGAGACCTCAGAGCAGTGCATCATCCTTCCGGGGGAGTTTAATTCCCGGTAAGGAGATCCTTTTTGCTTTGCCTTCTTTGCCACAAGTTTCTGTGATTTGCATTGAAACGGGTGGCTTCTCCAGGGCTAATTCAAAGACAGGTGACGGCGCCTGCAGTGTCCCCACAAGCCTGTGCCAGAGGCGGTGCAGAGCCAGGCAGCGCAGGTGCCTGGGGGCGGGGGGGATTCTCACCAGAGAGCAGGGTCTGCCTCTGCAGAAAATGACTTCTGAGCATCCCTCGAGACCTAGGATATGTGTGAACCTGCACAGCCAGAGAATGCAGAGCTAGCCGGAAGCAGTGTCTCTTTATCCCCCTCTCAGGATTTATCCTACAGAAATACACGTGTCCAGAAAGGTGCACGGACACACAAACACTGCTCACCATTGTGCAGAACAGCATGATTCATCATAGCCTCAAAGAAGAAACAACTCAATTGTCTGTCAGCTGATTCAGTAAGATGGGGTCCATCCATGGCTGGAATATTACTCAGCCATGAAGAAGAACAAAGCACTGACACTCACTACAATGTGTATGGACCTTGAAAGCATGATGCTCAGCGAGAGAAGCCAGATGTGAAAGACCGCACAGTGTGTGCTTCCCTTGATGGGAAATGTCCAGAACAGGCAAACCCACAGAGACAGAGAGTGGGTGAGTAGTTGTCAGGGGCTGGGGGAGAGGGGGTCTGGGGAGTGACTGTTAATGGGCACAGGCGCGGGTTTCTTTTTGGCATGATGGAATGTCCTGGAGTTAGTGGTGATGGCTGCATTCTCTGGATATACCAAAAGCCACTGAACTGTATACTCTAAATGGGCCAACTTGACGGTATATGAAATATATTTCAATAAAGTGGTATAAAAGAAGACGTATGGGCAACATATCCCTGGTGGCATTATTTGAAGCCACAAAAAACTGCAACCAACTTAAATGTCAATAGGGAAATCATTAAACAAATCGTGGTACATCCTCTCTGTAATCTATGATGTCATTGAAACAAACGAGGTACTTTCTCCAAGAAAGATCTCCAAGCTATACAGTGCCTGCATAGAGAAGGCTCTCAAATATTTGAGAAAGAATCTATGTTAAAAAATGCAGCTATATATGCTATAAAATAGGTACATTCATTTAAAAGGTCTAGAAGGACACACATCGTATTATTGGAGGCAAGGAAGAGAGGAGAATGAAACAGAAACTTACAGTCGTTAATAACTTCTGCAGATGACTTTATAGGAACCTGATTTGTGCATTACTTACTTATCGTTAAAAAAATTATGGGGGCTTCCCTGGTGGCTCAGTGGTTGAGAGTCTGCCTGCTGATGCAGGGGACACGGGTTCGTGCCCCGGTCCGGGAAGACCCCACATGCCGCGGAGCGGCTGGTCCCGTGAGCCATGGCCGCTGAGCCTGCGCGTCCGGAGCCTGTGCTCCACAAGGGGAGAGGCCACAACAGTGAGAGACCCGCGTACCATAAAAAAAAAAAAAATTGTGATACGTTTGTAAGCACTTGAAGGCAAGTCAGTTCTTGTAAATTTGCAGGCTGTACCTAGCGAATGCTGTTTGTTCAGGAAATACCACTACTGTTCAACCCACTTGGTCAACAGTACGCTGACACTTCTTATGACCGGAGCCATTAATGTTAATTCAACATTGAACATAGAAAACCATATCGGGCTTCCCTGGTGGCGCAGTGGTTGGGAGTCCGCCTGCCAATGCGGGGTACGCGGGTTTGTGCCCCGGTCTGGGAGGATCCCGCATGCCGCGGAGCGGCTGGTCCCGTGAGCCGTGGCTGCTGAGCCTGCGCGTCCGGAGCCTATGCTCCGCGATGGGAGGGGCCACAGCGGTGAGAGGCCTGCGTACCGCAAAAAAAAAAGAAAAAAAAAAAAAAAAAAAAGAAACCATACCGGGCTCCCCTGGTGGCGCAGTGGTTAAGAATCCACCTGCCGATGCAGGGGACACGGGTTCGAGCCGTGGTCCGGGAAGATCCCACATGCTGCGGAGCATCTAAGCCCGTGGGCCACAGCTACTGAAGCCTGCGCTCTAGAGCCCGCTAGCCACAACTACTAAAGCCCACGCACCTAGAGCCCATGCTCCGCAACGAGAAGCCACCGCAATGAGAAGCCCGCGCACCGCAACGAAGCACAGCCCCCTGCTTGCCTCACTAAAGAAAGTCCGCGCACAGCAACAAAGTCCCAACACAGCCAAAAGAAAAAAAAACGTACCGAATAAACCAACTGTGGTACATTCACACAATGGAACAGGACTCCACAGTAAAAGAACAAACTCCTGAAACACACACCAGCACGCTGCGTCTCAGTTGCATTACACTGAGTGAGAGAAGCCAGTCTCAGAAGCTACACGCTGTGTGCCACCACTTATGTGACACTGTGGAAAAGGCAAAACTACAGGGCCAGGGACAGAGCGGGGTGGCCAGGGGACATGCGGGGAGTGGGGTGAGGGTCTGGCTGCAGATGGGCAGCTCAAGAGAACGTGCTGGGGTGTTGGAACTGCTCTCTGCCCTCTGGGTGGGTGGGAGTTACAAGAATCTACGCATGTGTGAATACTCATAGAGGGGTGCACCCTGACTGTATGTAAACTATGAATGAACCAAAGGAACAGAGTGAATTTACTGAGTGCCAGACATTGTTTTAGGCACGGAGCATTCAAAGGTGATGACAGCTCTGCTTGGGGCCCCAACATCCTTGGGCAAGGGATTGAGACAAGAAACCAGTCACCAGATACGCAAGGTGATCTCCCACAGATGTGGGAGGTGCCAGAGTGAGCACACACCCGCCCCACCCCACCCCCCGCCCCCGCACAGGGAGTAGCAGGTGCAAAGGCCCTGGGGCAGAGGAGAGCCGCGGGGCTGGAGACGCTGGCAGAGACCCCACGGGCACCGCCAGAAGTCTCGGTTCTATTCCAATTCCTGAGGGAAGCCCCAGGTGGGGGCACACTATCACCTCACTTATGTTCTTAAAAGAGCCCTCTTTTCAGACCATCGGGAGAAGGAGTGAAAGTAGGAAAACCAGGGGGGAAGAAGCTCCCATGGCATTTACTAGTTCAAATTTTAGAAATAATTAATGCTTCATTAAGTTCCTAATCAAGCTTCTTAAGACTCAGATACGGAAGCTGGGCTTTATACCATTTTATAAAGAAGCCAAGTAACATTCACCCCAGTAAATGGAGGGTTGACTAGCTAAGTATTTAGTTAACATGAGAGTAAGTGAGGGCCTCTACTATCTTCTTTTGGCCAAGCCACGCAGCACGCGCGATCTTAGTTCCCCGACCAGGGATCGAACCCGTGCCCGCTGTGTTGGGAGCGTGGAGTCTTAAGCACTGGACCATCAGGGGAGTCCTCCTGCTATTTTAATGCAGGTAAATCATCGCAGCCCACAAGCATCAGCTTCCTTATGAATTCAGTGTTAACTGCCTCTACTGATTTATAAATACCATTATCCAAACATGAAACACTTTACAAGTGTACGCTCATTTTTTAAAAGGGCCCCTAAGACAGAGGAAATGGACAAGGCGTTGAACCTGTAGTTTGGTTATAGTTACTCACTGTTAGGATCAATAGAGTAAACTGATTTCAATCAGGGGTTGGCAAACTTTCTATAAAGGGCCAGAGAACAAACGTTTTTGGTTTCACGGGCCCCAGGTTCTCCGCTGAGGCTACTCCACTCCGTCACCAACTCTAGAAAACTGCCCTGGACCTTCCACAAGGAAGGAGCCTGGCTGCATTCACAGCCCTGCGGGAGCCTGGGGCAGAGGGAAAAAACCGACACTACTGATCCTGTCTTTAACATTTTGATATTTTGCTCATCGTGGATTATTCTGACATTGATTTTGATTTTTTAAAATACTGCATTAAGATACTGTTTATGCTGATGGCTGAGTTTTCTCTGGCGCTGCTCCCTCCTTGAATTTTGTGCCCGAGGTGACTGTCTCACTTGCCTCACCCTAGTCCCGGCCCTGGAGCTGCTCCGACAAAACTTCATTTTTGAACCCTGAAATTCCATTTTCATATACTTTGCACGTGTCACAAAATAGTCTCCGTTTTCAACCATTGGAAAATGCAGAAAATATTCTCAGCTTGCGGGGCCTACTGAAAAATCAGGCGGCGTGCCGGATTGGGCCCCTGGGTGTAGTTTGCTGAGCTGTTTTAGATGGTCATTTACGAAGCAGGTCCTCCTCATTTTTTTAATTAAACATTTTTTTAATTTGAAAAACATTTTTACTCACCTTCATGTTCCATAAAAATAACTGCTCTCAAATGGGCACTCACATGACTGAACAAATCAGTCCTATTTTATCCTTTGTGACATTCTCGCTTAGGTTACTTATGATTCCCTTCTCGCCCCAGGTCCCCTAGTGCACCAGCACGCGTGCCCAGAACACCCCAGGAGGCCTCTGGGTTTGGTGCAGGGAACACCTGTGAGTGAGCAGACGTGTCCTCAGTCTGCCCGCCCGCCCACCGCTTTCCTTTCTGGGAAGGACCATAGACTCAAAAGTATCAATATAATCTTCCCAAGAGAGGGTGTGGACGTGGAATGAGTTAAGGCCACATTATTCACTAGTTAGTATAAGACCACAGACAAGATGGATCTTCAGGGCCTTTACTAAAACTGTGACCTATGGTTCAGCGGGAGAGGTGAGACGTATGAGACACAGGTGTGAAAGAATACGCCTCCTCTAGTGTAATGCTGCAAAACACAAGTGGAGTAAAAGACTTACTATTATTTTTTAAATTGTGGCAAATATATATCACAAAATTTACCATTTTAACCATTTTTAAGTGCACAGCTCAGTGGCATTAAGTACTGATACTTTCACACTGTTGGGCCACCAGGCCCCCACCCTCCATCTCCAGAACTTTCTCATCTTCCCAAACTGAAACTCTGTCCCCACGAAAACAATGACTCTCCGTTCCCCTCCCCCAGCCCCTGGCCCCCACCATCTACTTCCTGTCTCTGTGGCTCTGACTCCTCTGGGGACCTCGCATAAGTGCAATCAGACAGTATTTATCCTTCTGTGTCTGGCTTATTTCTCTGAGCAGAGAAATAAGGTTCATCATGTCCTCAAGGTTCATCCATGTTGTAGAATGGGTCAGAATGTCCTTCCTTTTTAGGGCGGAATAACAGTCCATTGTATGGATGGACTATATTTTGTTTATCCAGTCATCTTTCAATGGACTCGGGTTGTTTCCATCTCTGGGCTACTGTGAATAGTGCTGCTGTGAACATGGGTGTACAAATTTTTGTCCAAGTCTCTAGGTATTTATCCAGAAGAGGAATCGCAGGATCATATGGTAATTCCATGTTTAATTTTTTTAGGAATAGCCATAGTGTTTCCGCAGCAGCTGCATCTGCTGGTCATGCACAAGAGTTCCAACTTCTCCACATCGTTGCCAGTACTTGCTATTTTCTTTTTTTTCAACAGTAGCCACCCTAATGGTGTGAATTGGTATCTCATTGTGGTTCTGATTTATATTTCTTAACGATGAGTCATGTTAAGCACCTTTCCATGTGCTTATTAGCCATTTGTACGTCCTCTTTGGAGAAATGTCTATTCAGATATTTGTCTACTTCTTAATCGGCCTAAGTGTGTGTTTGTTGTTGAGTTGTAGGAGTTCTTTATATTAACCCCTTAGTTCTGGATTTTAACCCCTTATCAGATATATGATTTGCAAACATTTTTTCCCGTTCCACAGACTGCCTTTTCACTCTGATCATGTCCTTTGAAGTACAAAAGTTTAAAATTCTCATGATGTCCCATTTATCTATTTTTTTTTCTTTGGTTGCCTCTGCCTTTGGTGTCACGTCCAAGGAATCACTGCCAAATCCAATGTCATGAAGATTTCCCCCTGGGCTTCTCTGGTGGCTCAGTGGTTTAGAATCTGCCTGCCAACGCAGGGGACACAGCTTCGAGCCCTTGTCCGGGAAGATCCCACATGCCGCAGAGCAACTAAGGGCCTCACGCCACAACTACTGAGCCCGCACTCTAGAGCCCGCGAGCCACAACTACCGATCCCACGTGCCACAACTAGTGAAGCCTGTGCGCCTAGAGCCCGTGCTCCGCCACAAGAAAAGCCACCGCAGTGAGAAGCCCGCGCACTGCAATGAAGAGTAGCCCCCGCTCGCGCAACTAGAGAAAGCCCGCGCAGCAACGAAGACCCAATGCAGCCAAAAATAAATTAATTAATTAAAAAAAATTTTCCCCCTATGTTTTCTTCTAAGAGTTTTATAGTTTTAACTCTTACATTTACATCTTTGACTCATTTTGAGTTAATCTCTGTACCTGGTGTAAGACAGAGAAGTGTCCGACTTCATTCTTTTGCACGTGGACATCATTTGTTGAAAAGCCTGCACTTTCCCCATTGAATGGTCTTGGCACCCTGCTTGCAGTAAATTTTTATAACCCAGTAATTAAAGCTAAGTGACAACACATGAGGGTCTCATCTTGCCAGAAAGGGCACCATAAAAGTGAATTTGTAAAAGAAGCTGACATAAATTAGACGAATCTGCTTTTCCTCTTCAATATTAATGGATATGTCTGGGCAAACCTCTTATTCCTGCTTTCAGTGGGGATTTCCTTCCTATTCTTCCCATACGGACTATTTCTTTTTTCCTTTGGGCTGCGCCACGCAGCTTTTGGGATTTTAGTTCCCAGACCAGGGATCGAACCCGTGCTCTCGGCAGTGAAAGCGTGGATTCCTAACCACTGGACAGCCAGGGAAGTCCCCCAATACAGAATCTGGGTGGGGCTGATGCACAACACTGTGCAGAGAAACAAACACCACAGGAACACCCCTGCCTTTTCTGTTTACTATAAAGTGTTCGATTTGGACCTAATTTTTGTCCTCCTATTTTTCAAAACCTAGAGAATACTTGCGAAGTGGTTTAAACTCTGCAATATGCCTATTCAAACGGCTACAGCAGGATCCTGTAACTGGGTCTGAGGATTCACCAGGGGTTGCACTTGAGGGGGGTCTGTGAACTTGAAATTGACCATGAAATTCAAATGGGAGCGCATGTGTCTATGTCTGTTCTTCTGGGGAGAAATGACCCACTTTCAGCAGACTGAAAGAGGTCTGGACTGAATAATGGTTAAGAACCACTGGGCTGTATGTCTTTTTTTTTTTTTTAACTTCAGTTCACAGATTCGAGGACTCCAGTTAGACAAGCCTTGTATAATGCAGGCAGGTGAGCGGTCTTTAGAAGAAAGTGACAGAATGAATCTACATCCTGGAGGAGGGCGTGGAATATCTGCAGAGGACCCCGACGTGGGGCCAGCAGAGCTGGTCACAGGAGGGGAGTGAGCCGCCCGCCCCATCTCTAGCAGGAAGCCACCGTCAGGAGGCGGCTAGTCTTCTTTGCCACCATCCGTATTTAGGGATTCGAACAGTCCAGGAGGGGACTCTGCTGATGATTAGCTATCCCGTCAACGACTACCTTGGTGATAATTAACCCACAGACCGCCAAGCCCAGAAATGCCACCGACTTGAGGAAACCTAAAAGAGAAACCACTGCCAGTGGGAAATAAAGGGAAGAGCGAAATCGTGTTTTGTTTTTTGTAATTGTATCCACCCCAATCAAGCCAAAGAAACATACGCGATTTGCCATCTTAGGCAGCTGACGGCACTGACCAGCCCCGCGGCCAGATCATCAAGGTGACTCCGCTTACGTTCTTACCCCAGAAAAGCCAGTTCCTCCTTGGGGTCTAGCAGCGATTCCAGCTACAACAAACGATTTCAAAGTCATGCAGGATTCATCAAAAATGGGATTTTAGCTTTACATGAAGGGGCTGAAATGCGCAAATAGTTAGCTTTTTGATCTCTAAACAATGATTTTTTTTTTTGGATTGGCCATTCCACATTTTGACTTCTTACGTGTCACTGCTTCGAGTGTGTTCCAACATAAAGGCAACCGTTTTAGACGCTGGGTCTCCCACATAAGCAGTAATTCATTTCAGAAACCACTCCTAGGCCCCATGATTTGCACCCCAAATTCCAGAGCTGGTGCGACCCTCTGAGAGGGACCAGTCCTTGGGTGACAGCCATCGGGGCCGAGTTCAGCAAGTGGGAGACCTGAAGGAAGAGGAACCGAAGCTTCCTGACGGCAGAGGACCTGCCCACCCTGAGTGTTGGTCTAAACCTCGGCCTGGCTCTCCAGGGCCTGGAAGACAGGGAGGCTGCCCGGAGAGAAAGGCCAGGATGCTGGGGACTGGGGAAAGCGTCACCTCACAGACACAAGGAGGAAAGGGGATACAGCCTGCAGGATGGATGTAGCCAGACCAAGACTCTTTTTTCTGTTTTTAAATAAATTTATTTATTTTATTCTTGGCTGTGTTGGGTCTTCGTTGCTGCGAGAAGGCTTCTCATTGCAGTGGTTTCTCTTATTGCAGAGCATGAGCTCTAGGCGTGCGGGCTTCAGTAGTTGTGGCTCGCAGGCTCTACAGCACAGGCTCAGTAGTTGTAGCACACGGGCTTAGCTGCTCCAGGGCGTGTGGGATCTTCCCGGACCAGGGCTTGAACCTGCGTCCCCTGCATTGGCAGGCGGATTCTTAACCACTGCCCCACCAGGGAAGCCCCCAAGATTCTTTTTAATTACAGCAAACAGGAAGAGATAATACAGTAAATATTATCCCCTTCGCCTTAAAGGAAGTGAAAAATAATGTTAAACGCTGCTGGCAAGTCTAAGCGTTCACACACCTCCAAAGCAGCACCGTGTTCATACACGCACGATGTTGTACCCAGTGCTGGCCAAGTACAGCCAGTACTGTGAGTGAGACCAGCCCCTGGTTAACTTTTTCTGTAAAGGGCCCAACAGTAACTATTTTAGGGTTAGATGCTCTCTGTTGAGACTACTCAGCCCCTCTAACGTAGGGTGAAAACTGTCACAGACGATACATGGATGAGCGTGCCAAAAAAACTTCATTTATGGCCCCTGAAATGTGAATTTCATGTGTTCCAAAATATTATCCTTTTGTTGGTTTTTTTCAACCACTTCAAAATGGAAGAAGTCATTCTTGTCTCTAAGAGAGGCTAAAACAATTCTGGATAAATAAAAAGACAGGTGTCAAATGCCAAATCAGTGTCCAGAGGGTCAAGGACACTCCGAGGGTGATCACCCTCAAGCCCGTCCAGTCTCCCTCATTGAGCGGAGGAAGCAGGATGTTGGGAAGTCTCTGAAAAGGACATGCCCACAGCCAGAGCTGGAGACGTGTCATGAGGGAGAGCGGGGACAGCCCTCATGTCCTGTGGCTTCTGACCCTCCCTCCCCTCTACCCCTCCCACCACGTAGCTCTGGTGCACGCCCCCCCCCCATCTTTATGATTCAGGGTCTTTGGGTATTCCACAAAGGAAGAGAAATTTGTGGATGCAAGAAAACCGTAAAAGATGACACCTTTGAATAGACATTTTTCCAAAGGAGGTATAGAAGTGGGCAATGAAAAGATGCTCAAACATCATTAGTCATTTGGAAAATGAAATTAAAAACCACAACAAGATACTGTTTCACAACTACTAGGTTGGCTATAATGAAAACAGTGGAAAAGAAGATGTGGAGAAATTGGAGCCCTCCTACACTGCTGGTAGGAATGGAAAACGGAGCGGCTGCCATGGAAAACATTTGGCAACTCCTCCAGAAGCTGGTCACCATTTGACCCAGCAACTCCACTCCTAGGTATGCACCCAGGAGAAACAGAAATCTATGTTCACACAAAAACTTGTCCACAAACATTCATAGCAGCATTAAATGTAACAGCCAAAAAGTAGAAACAACCCAAATGTCCATCAGTGTACGAACGGATAAACAAATTGTGGTCCACGCATACGATGGAATATTATTCAGCCACAAAAGGGAAGGAAGCACTGACACTCGCTACAACGTCCGTGAGCTTCAACACATGATGCTCAGTGGAAGAAGCCTGTCGCAAAGGGCCACGGATTATATGATGCCATTTTAGGAAACGTCCAGTACAGGCAAATCCACTGAGACAGGAAGTAGATTAGCAGTGGCCAGGGGTTGAGGGGAGGGGGAACGGGGAGGGGCTGGTAATGGGCAAAGGGTTTGTTTTGGGGGCGGTGAAAAAGTTCTAGAATTAGACAGTGATGAAGGTTATACAACATGGTGACTATCCTAAAAATCACTGAATTGTACCTTAAAATGAATTTTATGTTATGTGAATTTTATCTCAGTTAAAAGAAAATGACCCAGCAAGTGTGGGCAGATGCCAGGCAAGAAGCAAAACAGATGCTCCGTAAGCTAAACTCGTTCCTATATTCCTTACCTGAGAAGAAGTGAAACGCGGCACTGCTCCAAACAATGAGAGGTTAGGCCTGAGAACTGACCAGGTCGGAATTCTTTATATAACGTTTTCAGAAGTAAACTTGGTTAACCAACAAAAATACTCCTCACACGCTATCCCAAAGAGACCTTCTGTTTGAAAACCTCAGTGACGTGCGGGAAGGTGTAAGAAAGCCTGTTTTAAAAATGCCACAATGTTTGGTCAGACGTGTCCCGTAAACAGAATTGATTTTGGGAAAGGACTGAGGAGTGAACAGCCAGGGGCAGGCTTCTCACCATCAGGAAACTGAAAGGAGAATATGTCCCAGTTGGGGAGTTGAGAGAAGTGAAGACTTCCTGCCCGCCCCACACAAGTGAACCTCACCACTGGAGGATAAAGGAGCAGGCAGTTTCGAGAAGATTCCATATTCATGAAACACTAATAAAGGAAAACCAAATTAGGTTAGTGTCTCAGAAGTCTTCAAGGATGTTAAAAAGAACAATATGATCCACTGAATTTAAAGTGGGGGGAACGCCTCGGTTAGGGATGGATAACTTTATTCTGCCTGGTCGGAATTCTCGTTTTACATTGTTTGTGTAGAGTTAAAGGGAGAGTCTGCACAGTAATGAGAAGTCAACGACATGGAGAGGCAGAGGCTGGAGAGCAGGATCTAGAGGCTGCGTGAGGGGGTCCCTGCTCAAGAGGATACACTGCAGCAGGAGCAGGTCCCCTGGCCGGCACTGGAGGGCGATGACCCCGAGGGACAGGTCTTCTGCTGGGACCACAGCCAGTGTATGCTTTGATGGAGCATCAACGTAGCAGTTGAAAACCACGTACCAACAGGGAACTGGAAGGGGTGGGAAAATGCCGTTGCCACGCAGGCCTCAGCTCAGAGTCAAGGCAACAAGCGTGAACTTGTGTCAGCACAAACCGGCTGAGCGGCTGGGCCTCCCCCTGAGGCACCCGCAGCCCTGGGTCCAGCTTGTGGTGACGGACTGGGGCTGAGTCAGCCACACGTAGGCTGTGAAACGGGTGGGGCAGAATTGACAGGGGCTGGTCCAGGGAGAGGGGGTGAGGCGCTCCGGAACCTCCAAAATCAGAGGCAGAATACAGTGGACGTGGTCATCGTGCATTTTCCTGGGGCGGGGGCGGGGGAGGACACACGTGTTCACCTGATTGTCCAAAGGTCTGTAACCTGCTGTTCTATGAATGGGACGAGGAGTTAAGGGTAAAGGACTGGCACGCTGAAATGCCCTTAATAAGGAGCTAATTAAATACCTCGGGACACATCCATACAGAGGAATCTCAGGCAATGTAGAAAGATGCAGCAGACGCACAGAGTGATAAGGAAAGGTACAGACTAAATAATAGATGAAAAGAGCACTTTGCAGAAAAGTGGTAATAATATGATCCACTTTTTTTGCCTACGTGAAAGGAATGAAGCACTGACACATGCTACAACGTGGATGAACCTTGAAAACATTACACTAAATAAAAGAAGCCAGTCACAAAAGGCCAGAGTGAGTGATTCCATTTATATGAAACGTCCAGAACAGGCAAATCCACAGAGACAGAGTGGATTCGTGGTTGCCAGGGGCTGGGGAGGGCCATGGGGGTGACTGCTAACGGGGACGGGGTTTCTTTTTGGGGCGATGGAATGTTCTGGAACTAGATAGTGGTGACGGTTGCATGACCTTGTGACTATACTAAAAACCACGGAATGTACACTTTACAAAGGGGTGAACTTTATGATATGTGAATTACATTTCAATTAAAAAATAAGAAGGTATCAGTGAGGATGTTTCATCTGCACACAAAATATCTCAAAGGATCCACGCTGAACTTTATCAGCGGTGCAAGGGGCAGGAGGAAAGAAGAGGAGGAAGCCAGAGGCTCTCTTTTCCCTTTTTATTTTTTTGTGCTAGTTGAACTTTTTCTACAGTGAAAAAATATGACTTCCCTAATTGAAAAGAGGCAGTAAGCAGACTTCCGGGCACTGCCCATAAGGATCTCAAAGTCCCCAAGTGGTCCCCAGGGAACTGTGGGATCAAACTGCCCAGTGGTCCAGAGTGGACACCTGTTTTGTTTGCAAAGTCCAGTCATGATCACTTTAGAAAAGGCCAAACATCTGAGGCAGGAGGACCTGTGCTACTCAGACCTTTGAGTGACCTCAAACTGTGAGGCTAGGAAGTACTGAACACAGTAAAGAGCCCAAATAGTGGTCGCCTTTTAAAAAGAGTAGGGATCAGCCATAAAAAGAAGCGAAACTGAGGTATCTGTAGTGAGGTGGATGGACCTAGAGTCTGTCTTACAGTGAAGTCAGTCAGAAAGAGAAAAACAAATACGTTATGCTAACACATATATATGGAATCTAAAAACAAAATGGTACTGATGACCCTAGGGGCAGGGCAGGAATAAAGACGCAGACGCACAGAATGGACTTGAGGACACAGGGAGGGGGAAGGGTAAGCTGGGACGAAGTGAGAGAGTCGCATGGACATATATACACTACCACATGTGAAACAGATAGCTAGTGGGAAGCAGCCGCATAGCACAGGGAGATCAGCTCCATGCTTTGTGACCACCTAGAGGGGTGGGATAGGGAGGGTGGGAAGGAGACGCAACAGGGAGGGGATATGGGGATATATGTATACATATGGCTGATTCACTTTGTTGTACAGCAGAAACTAACACACCATTGTAAAGCAATTATACTCCAATAAAGATGTATAAAAATTTTTTTTTTTTTTTTTTTTTTTTTTTGTGGTACGCAGGCCTCTCACTGTTGTGGCCTCTCTCGTTGCGGAGCACAGGCTCCGGACACGCAGGCTCAGCGGCCATGGCTCACGGGCCCAGCCGCTCCGCGGCATGTGGGATCTTCCCGGACCGGGGCACGAACCCGTGTGCCCTGCATCGGCAGGCGGACTCTCAACCACTGCACCACGAGAGAAGCCCTAAAATTTTTTTAAAAATTAAAAAGAGTAGGGATGACCTAAAGGCGATGCCTGCCCTCATTTTAACACTTTTACCCACAGTGCCCAATACTGAGCTCGTGAAACGTGGCCCGTCCGAACCCAGACGCACCGCGGGTGTAAACTACACACTGGATTTCAGAGACTTTGCACGCCAAGAAGGACGTGAACTACCTCAATAAAAACTGTTTCATATAGATGCCGTGTTAAAAAAACAACAATATTTTGGAGATACTGGATTAAATAAAATATACTGTTCAAAATTTCACCTGTTTTTACTTTTTAGCACGTGGCTACTAGAAAATTTTAAATGACACTTGCAGCTCGCATTATGTCTCTGCTGGACAATCGTGATTCAGGGGACTCCTAGAATAAACCACCCAACTGGGAAACTGCAAATCTCTCACGAGACCCTATTTTACTAGAGAGTAAGCGAAATGATTTTAGAGCTCGGTCAGATCTTGATCTAGTAAGAACTTGAGTCAATTCAACAAATAATTACTCTAATTGGTGCCCTACAGAGACAGACCTGGTCTGTCCTCAGGGGTCTTGCCCTGCGTGAGAGAGAAAAGGAGACACACAAAGAACTCCTTCTGTGGCAAAGGTGACAGGTGTGGACTCCAGGTGGAACTTGGGACCATAAACCCTGGGGCGGGGAACCTGGGAAGGTCCCATCCTGGATGCTGTGGGACAAGCAGGACCATCCCATGGGTGGGGGGTAGACAGGGAGGTGGGGGCCAGTTCAAGAGCAGGCGCCGTGCACAGGAAGGTGTGTGTGTCATGCGGGTGGGGAGGCGGGAGAAGCAGAGGCTGTGGACCGGGGGTTCTCTGGCAAAACAGGCTGTGAACGCTCCTGGACTCCATTCTCTATCACAGGACAGAGGTCAGCAAACCACGGGCCACGCGCGCGGCCAAGTCCGGCCCAGTCTGCTGCCTGGTTTTGTACGGTCCGCAAACTAAGAATGATTTTTACATTTTTTAATGGTTGAAAAAAAATCAGAGTCAAAATATTTTGTGACAGGGGCTTCCCTGGTGGCGCAGTGGTTGAGAGTCCGCCTGCCGATGCAGGGGACACGGGTTCGTGCCCCGGTCCGGGAAGATCCCACATGCCGCGGAGCGGCTGGGCCCGTGAGCCATGGCCGCTGAGCCTGCGCGTCCAGAGCCTGTGCTCCGCAACGGGAGAGGCCACAACAGTGAGAGGGCCACGTACAGCAAAAAAATAAAATAAAATAATATATATATTTTGTGTGTGTGTGTGTGTAACACATGAAAATGACATGAAATTCACATTTCAGCGCCTGTAAGTGAAGTTTTATTGGCACACGGTGCCCTTCGCAAATGGCCAGAGCCGCTGCAAAAGCTGGTTCCAAACAGTGACAAGTGGCCCTATCACTCTGCAGAAAGGAGAATTCGTTCAGGCCACAAACTCTGAGTGTCACGTTTTGTGGATGAAATAAATCTAACAGACATAAGTACGTTTGTTTCAACTCGCCTTTTTAACAGAGTGGAATCTCTGAAAAGTCCCAAAGCAAGCAAATATGAATTGAGCCGTTGCAACCGGCTTGGCACAGAATTAGGCATTTAACACTGTCCACCGCGTACAGGTCTCCTGGCTCTGGGACCTGGCAGTAGTTGTGTGGTAAGACTCCATGTGCCCAGGAAGATCCCTGCTTTCTGGAAGATCTTGACTTGCAATTTTGGCTGGGCCAAAAGGGGATGCCGTTAACAGCCTGGGTCTTTGATTAAAATTTCTCTGGGGATTTGGTAAAGGAAAACTACGTATTGAAAGGGCTAGAATGTATCCTAAGCTGAATCAAAAACATGGAGTTTTGACGGCTAGCAGACATCGGACAAGGGGTTTGTGATTTTTGCTTTGTTACTCCATGTAGGCCTCGCCCTCTAAAGAGGTCTCTGGACTCAAGTGTTTGATTCACTCACGTGTGAAGTACAAAGCTCTGCGGGAAGTGAGGCAGGGACAGCTGTCCCTGTCCCCCGGGAGCTCACAACCGAGAACAGGAAATGAGACACGCAAACCACTACGGCACGTCCATGTCGTCTTGGGATGTGAACTCTATGTGCCCTGGCACTTCTGGCTGATCAATCCTGGGCTCCCTAACTAGGGGGTGATTCTGCCCCCTAGGTGATTCTGTCCTAGGGGACATTGGCCAAGGGGTGGGCGCTCCTGGCAGGTGGAGGCCTGGGATGCTGTGTTCAACCTCCTACGAGGCCCAGGACGGCCTCCCCGCCCTCCCACCAAGAACGATCAGGCCCCAAAGTCAATGGCGATGTGCTGGAGAAACCTGGCCTAGTTTGCTGTTTCCCCACTTAGCTCACCAATTGTCATCTCAAGGGTCCCTGGCGAAAGAGCATCGGAGAAGACCTAAGATTTTTCGTCAGTAGAAATGACATTTCAGAGTGAGGGGAGACCCGAGTAGAAGACCTGTTTAAGGCATGGCAAGTCCATTTGGAGAAGTCGTGAAAGACAGGCAATGAAAAGGGAGATGGGGCTGGTCCGAGACGAGCCTTGAATGCCGAGCTAGTACGGCGTGGTTACAACGAAGGGGAGGGGCCCGTCCATCGATTTGGCTACAAAAAGCAGAGAGAATGTGCCCATCCTCTCCCCCTGACATAGCCCAGGAGAGCCACGGCGGGGTGGACCGGGAGGAGATGAAGAGGTAAGTGAGCGTCGTGAGCCAAAGGCACACAGGCCCACGCAGGATCTGGGAGTGATTCTGAGTGTGCTGGCGCTGCAGAGCTAGAGGCTGGAGAAATCCTGCTTCTAGAACAGGAGAGGAAGGCTGAGCTCCTCAGGCCACTGGGGCTAGAAGAGAGACAGGAGCGAGGCTGCGCCCCGAGGAGCTCCCCACCCGGAATCTGGGTGAGGCCCCACAGCGCTGCCCGGCCACCACCTCTAACTCCATCACCCTGTGGTTTGTTCAGTTAGAAAACTGCTCATCGGTGAGTCTCTTCCGGTGCCCGCTGAGTCTCCTTAGGGAGCACAGGCCAGGTGACAAAGGCTCGGTCAGCTGTGGACTCAGGCCAGTGATGAATTCCGTGGTTACAGGGCTTCCAGAAATACCTTCTATTCACGCCTGCTTGTCATTTTAAGAGTTGGCCGTATCACCGTACCATGATGTACACAATTGATGAGCCCCGGAATTATACCCACTTTATGCTTTAACTTCCAGTCTGAATGTCAATGGCCAATGGTGGCTAACAATTTAAAATTTCTCTATCAACTTCTCCCCTTGTAACGCCCCACGTGACGATCTATGAACACACTTAAGTATTCGACTAATTCTAAGCAACTCGGATGTTTGACATTTGGGGCCCACAAATACTTGCTGAAGATGGAAACCCTAGAGAGCTCTAAACATAAAGAGGTCCCCAGTATGGTGAATTCTTCTAGAAAATGAAGAATTCTTTTCAAAATCGAAGCACATCCTTCAAGCTGTTTTCTGTGGGTCTGGAATTCCGAATTTATTTTTTCTCCAAGCAGGCTCCATCGGTACATGTTCTGAGAAGGACAGGCGAGGTGGGAAAGCTCCAGGTGGTGTTTTCTTTGGGTTCTCCCTGGATGGGGTGGATTTTTGTGGGCTGGTGATTCTGGCGGGAAATTGCTTCCCTGGCCTTACCCCACGGATCACCTTTTGGACAGAAACATATCCTGGAAACATGGCACTATTGCGAAAAGATAAACAGTTTGCCTTTTAAAAATATAAGCATAATTAAGTGTTGCTGCAACTTCAGGAATGGGCTTCTGTATCATTAGTGTGATTTCAACAGTTTTCCGAGGAGACAGGCGCTCAGGAGCCAAGCCTCCTGTCGTTCTGTGGGGACGCGTCCTTTCCGCTTCCGCCAGGGAACTGTCCCCATCTGATGATCGCTGTGGTCTCTACCAGGCCTCACTGTCCCTGGTGCTCAGTCCTTGAGTTACTTCCCCCTCCGCCTCAGAGCCCTTTCCCAGGTTCCCCCCTCACCTAAGAATTGCTGCAAAAGCTTCTCTGTCCAGCATGATTCACAGTAGCCAAGTGTGGAAGCAGTCCACACATCCATCGAGGGATGAAAGGATAAACAAATGTGGTCCATCCACGCAACGGAATATTATTCAGCTTTAAAAAGAAAGGGAATTCTGACACCTGCTACAACATGGATGAAACTTGAGATCATCAGTGAAATAAGCCAGACACAAAAGGACGAATACTGTCTGATCCCACTCACAGGAGGTCCCTAGAGGAGTCACATCCATAGACACAGGAAGTAGATGATGGGGACAGGGGCTGGGGGAGGGGCTGGGGAGTCAGTGTTTCATGGGGACAGAGTTTCAGTTTGGGAAGATGAGAAAGTTCTGGGGATGGCCAGTGGGGATGGTTGCACAACAATGTGAATGTCCTCAATGCCACTGAGATGTGCGCTTAACACTGGTTAAAATGGTAAATTTTATGTTATTATATTTTGCCATCATTTTGTAAAAAACCACTTTTCTCTGACTCTTCGTTGGTTTCCTGCTCCTTGAAATATGATGGTTCTACCTCTGGCCTTCTCACCCTCCGCCTCTGAGTGAGCTCATCCATTTTCACGACTGAAATGACCAATTATGTGCTGACAGATCCTGACCTTCAGCCTGGACTACGCATCCCCCCCACCGTCCCCCGCTGTCTCCAGACCCTGAAATCCAGCAGCCTGGCAGGAAACTGCCCGCACTCGGCTGGCCCCCGCGCATCTCAAGCTGGCCAAGCCCACGCCTGAACGCATTACCCCTCTCCGCCCCACTAGCTTCTCCCAGGATCCCTGACTCACTGAAGCGGCCTGTTCTACCTGATCCCCAAAATCAGACACGCAGGGATCGCCCTGGGCTCATCCCTGCCGTTGGTCCCAAGAGAGTCACCAGGTCCTCAGAGCCCCCAGAACCCTGCAGCTCTGTCCCCACGCACCATCCCTGGCTGGTGCAGTCGGCCAGGTCGCCATCGCCCTGGGCCTGGACCACGGCAGCTGTTAATTCTCCGCTGCCATCCTCCAGACGCCATACCTTTTGCTACACCTACCAAAATCCCATCTGATCACAAAGTGCTTCCCCAGCAAACCTCTCAGCCCAGCACCAGACGAGTCCCACTCGTCCAGCCAGGGGTCGGCAAACTTTTCCTGTAAAAGCCCAGACAGTAAATATTTTAGGCTTCGCAGTCCACGTTCTGTGTCAGTCGCAAATAGTCAACCCCACCGTGGCCTCAGAAGGGCAGCCAGGGGCTTCCCTGGTGGCGCAGTGGTTGAGAGTCCGCCTGCCGATGCAGGGGACACAGGTTCGTGCCCCGGTCTGGGAAGATCCCACATGCCGCGGAGCGGCTGGGCCTGGGAGCCATGGCCGCTGAGCCTGCGCGTCCGGAGCCTGTGCTCCGCAACGGGAGAGGCCACAACAGTGAGAGGCCCACGTACAGCAAAAAAAAAAAAAAAAAAGGGCAGCCAGAGACAGTATGGAAGTGAACGAGCGTGGCTGTGTTCTAGTGAAACTTTGCTTCCAAAAACAGGCTGTGTGTGCCGACACCTGTTCTCCTCTCTGGCCTGATCTCCCCTGTACCCTGCACTCAGCTTCCAGAAAATACAGCCGCGCCACGGCTCTCCCCACCAGTCTGCTTGTACATCAAGACTCCGCTCCAGCCCGCCTCCTCTTGGACACCTTTTGTGCCCCCTCCAGGCGAGCGGCCTGCCACACACATGCCCTAGAGAGACCTCTAGCCCATCCCCGTTCTGAAACTGTCACACTCTCCTAGTTGGTCTTTGGTCTCTGTAACCTCATAGAATAGTGTTTGACTCAGAAAGGAATGAATGAATGAATGAATGAATGAGTGATGAAGAAATGGCAGAGGTCCAGAAAGCAGGTTTTCCAGCAAACGACTGGACACCACGGCTCTGACAGCTACAGGCAGAGGTGAAATCTCCTAACAACTTAATTTATACTTAGAATAGCAGCCAGAGTCCTCCCCATGGCCACTGGGGCCCTGTGCCTCTCCTCCTTTTGCTCACCAGTTATCAGCCACACAGCCGCCTTTCTCACCAGTTATCAGCCACACAGCCGCCTTTCTCTGCTCCGACCAGGCCCAGCTGACTCCTCCTGCCGCAGAACCTTTGCACCTGCTGCCCCCACCCCGCCCCACCTGGAAGGCTCTTCCCTCTGAACAGCACAGGGCTTCTCCCTCTCATCATGACAGTCTCAGCTCACCTGTCACCTCCTGAAGAACTTCCCTGGACACGAGTAGCCCAGTTCTTACACACACACACACACACACACACTCAACTGCAGAGATCTTAGTAGAAACAGGTTTACTATATATAGCATATCTGGGCTTTGTTACATAGTAAATGACAAATAATCACTATATTGGCCATCACATGTAAGTTCTAGATTTTTAATGGCTTTAGAATTTTTTTTTTCATTTTTAAACATGTACTATAGGAGGTATAATCTGATTCACAGCATCTGAAATCCACTTGCTGTATGTATCGTCTATAGGCTTGGGAAGACAACTGTATTTTTTGTAAATTCATAGAATTGACCACAATTTAAAATGAGGTTGCCAGGGCATGAAACTATACTTTAAAACATATAAAAGCTATGTATCATAAAATAGGAATGCACTTCAGGAAAAAAGAAGTGAGGTGTAGCAAGGAGCAAGGCCATGCTGTCTGCTCCAGTCAAATCCTGGCATGAAGACCAGGACTGTTCTCACCTCCAAGAGGCTGATTTCCTGACTTCGACAGGACTGGCACCTAAGAGCCAGCACTAATGGAGAGGCAAAACCAGTTTTTAAGTTTTCTCATCTGCAGGTTCTGCCTGGAGAGCTGGCTGCTTGGCAAAACCTGTCTGGAAGTGTGATGTTTTGGGAGTGATTTCAGATGGACCGATACCCCAACCAAGGTGTGGGACTTTGAGACACTTTTTGGGTTGTGTTTTTTGGTTTTGCCCAGCACTTAACGCTTACAGAGTGCCATATCTGTACCAGAGAATTTCTGCGCAATCGAAGGGTATTTCCCACCTTAAAACAGACAGTGGAAGGCTCACCCACTCAATCGAGCAAGATGTATTTACTGAATGTCTCCTCAGCATTTGGTGGTCAAGAAACCAAAATTAAAAAATCACCCCAGGCAGGCCACACTGCTTGTTTGCTTGTTCTAATAATAAAAATAACAACAACAATAATAATAGCTACTCCGTTGTACACCTATTCTGTGCCAGGACCTGGGCTAAACAGTTATAATATTATTTCCTCTTTTTTTTTCTTTTTGCCGCACTGCACAGCTTGCGGGATCTTAGTTCCCTGACCAGGGATCAAACCTGTGTCCCCTGCAGTGGAAGCGCAGAGTCCTAACCACTGGACCGCCAAGGAATTCCCTATAACATTATTTCTAATACCAAAACCATATAAGTGATTTTCTCTTTCACCAATGCCAAACCTTACCTGGAGTCACAGAGCTAAAAAACATGAACTCCTTCTCTGTGGGGCCCTAGAGCCCACATCAGCAGCATCCAGGGCTGGGACTTGCATTTTTCCTTTCCTTTGTCCCCTGACCCCTTCATCCAATCTGCGGATCGCAACAGGACATGTTGCGATCCCTGGTGAACAGGCTGGAATCATCTGGGCAAGGCGCGCCGGTGGTTCGGACCAGGGGCTGGCGGTGGTGGAGGTGACGAGGTGTGGTCAGATTCTAGGTCTCTACCTTTTTGCTGATGGCTTGAGAGAGAGGGCTGGAGGACGACTCCAACGTGTTGGCCTGAGCAGCCAGGGGCCGGCTGATGTTCACTAAGGGAGCTCGGAGCCTTCAGAGGAGCAGACTGGGGGACTAAGCCCTTGTCCTTAAGCTGCCTGTCAGCATCACCATCTTCACCAGCTGCAGCCTGCCAGCCCATGGGGTGAGCTCTCCACGGCTCTGCCCCCCCATTCTCTGACCCCACTCTTTATCCCATCCACCCCCTTAATTCTGGGTCTTCCTCTCCTAAGCTTCTCCCTCTCTTTTGTCTTTTCCTATAAGAAGTCCTTTGCTCTAAGTGCCCATCATCGGATGAATGGATAAAGAAGATGTGGCACATATATACAATGGAATATTACTCAGCCATAAAAAGAAACGAAATTGAGCTATTTGTAATGAGGTGGATGGACCTAGAGTCTGTCATACAGAGTGAAGTAAGTCAGAAAGAGAAAGACAAATACCGTATGCTAACACATATATATGGAATTTAAGGAAAAAAATGTCATGAAGAACCTAGGGGTAAGACAGGAATAAAGACACAGACCTACTAGAGAATGGACTCGAGGATATGGGGAGGGGGAAGGGTAAGCTGTGACAAAGCGAGAGAGTGGCATGGACATATATACACTACCAAACGTAAAATAGATAGCTATTGGGAAGCAGCCACAAAGCACAGGAAGATCAGCTCGGTGCTTTGTGACCACCCAGAGGGGTGGGATAGGGAGGGTGGGAGGGAGGGAGACGCAAGAGGGAAGAGATATGGGAACATATGTATATGTATAACTGATTCACTTTGTTATAAAGCAGAAACTAACACACCATTGTAAAGCAATTATACTCCAAAAAAGATGTAAAAAAAAAAAGAAGTCCTTTGCTGATCTTGGGTTCTGTGAGGGTCCTGACAAGGGAGGCAGTTTCTCTGAGAACTTCCCTTGCTTTGAAAAAAGTTTCACATTTTACAAATAAGTAGGTGTGTATAGAGGAGCACGTCATTTCAATAAGTGGTCAACATGCATTAGTTAAAAAGAGCCGAAAGAGATATGGGGATATATGTATATGTATAGCTGATTCACTTTGTTATAAAGCAGAAACTAACACATTGTAAAGCAATTATACTCCAATAAAGATGTTAAAAAAAAAAAGAGCCAAATATACTATAAGATATGGTTCCTTCTGGCTCTGGAATTTTACAAGCAAAACCACCACCTGTGACTATAAAAATCCTACAAGCACATTTAAAATGTTGACTCAATTATATATACTATTAATGAAAGTTCAATTAATTAAATATCAATTAATATTAATTAATTTTAACTCGAATCTGAAACTACAAATTAGATCTAAGGAATAAGAGCCAGATAAACAATTTCCCAGCATCTGCACTTCTGGTGGATAACTCCAGCCTGGCAGTGCTTCAGTGATAAACACGGTTAAAGATGAATATTAAGGTGATATGTGGCCTGCACCCAGAAAGCAGATATCAACTGAATTTCAGAGGACTTGTTCTGTTACTGGGGGTCATTAATAATTCTGCCCCTCTCCTCCTGGACTCCCCTTTTGAGCATCTCAGAGGTTTATCTGGGATGAGAGGCAAATAGTTCATATTGCTTTTACCACAGGGCCAAACTGTTTCTGCATTCATTCCTGACCCACATCAGTTGGAACATCACAGGATCCCGGAACCAGTTATCTTTTCCATCATATATTATTAGAATTCTGTCTTTTTTTAAAAAAGACTACCAAGTCCCCCCGGATACTCTACCAAGCCTGTTGGCAAAATTAGCACCAGTAATTAAGGAAATTAAATTCCTTTCCTGGGGGGTGGGGTGGTACCATACACTCTTTTTCTCTGGCCAGAGTAGGTGAGTAACCATTTCTAAGGTTATTTTAGAGTCAGTTCAAGTTTTTAAACTGGAGTGGGAGAAAGGTGACCAGCCCCTGGTACCCCCCGGCACAGAGGGTAAGGGTCTTTATATCAATATGAGCAAACAAATAATGTTTCAGATTATGAAGCAACAAGATAAAAACGTGCTGCCGATATATGCAGGCAAAAAAAAAAGTTTTTGTTGTTATTAATGTTTTCTGTTGTCGTTGTCATTATTTTGATTTTGGGGGGAAGTCTTAGTTGACATGGAGAGCCTTCTATCAGGTTTGCTATTTTGGATTTGCAGAGATAAAGCTGATTGGACAGGGGAAAAACTCATGACAGTCTGCACCGACAGTTCAATGCACAAAGCAAGAAAATAACTGGATGTTGGGGGAGGGGGAGAGGGGCGGTGCATAATTAAAACACCAGAAGCAGGAATGAGGTCTCCGCGGAAAGGCAGCCCTGGACTTGTGCACTACATCCTGCCCTTCTCCCTCATTCCTGCGGGGCGACCGGGAGGTTAAAATTAGGACGGTGAACCACCCCCGCCGCAGCCGCCGTAATGGCAGGGGCAGTTGGGCCCCGGGGGCCCTTGAAATAGCCACTAGGATCGGAAACGCAACTTTTCTTAGCGCAGCAGCGAGAAAAACCAACAGGGACGAAGCCTGGAGGGAGCGCCGCGGCTTGTCCCAGAGGGAAAAGAAAAGGAATCAAGAGCATTTGGAGGGGGGCGTGTTTTCGGGGGTCGGGGTGGGGGATGGATTCACACATACACACACACACCCGCGCACTCCCACAACACGCGGAGAAAATGCCACCGAGCAGTTTGGGCCCACAGGTTGGGCTCTTTAAACAAAATAATAAATTAATAAATTAAAAAAAAAAAAAAACCCACAAACCCACAACCCTTTCGGAGAAACTTTTCTTGCTTCGCGATCAGTCCAAATAGGGGAGCTGCGGAGGTGCGTAGGCGCTTCCTGAGGGGCGTGGAGGGACTGGCGGATCCAGGATCCCCCAAACTTGGGAACACGGGGTTACCAGGGAGAGAGCGGAGGAGTATCCGAGGAGCCCTAAGCGCGAGGATTCTTGATGAAAAGGTGAGAAACGGGTCTCTGGGAAGCCCGATTCTTGGGGAGTTCGTGGTCAAAAAGTGGGGAGGGGAAGGGTTCTTCCCCTAGACCAGCGCACCGACCTTGGTTAAAAAGTGAGGATGGGGTTACAGAAAGCCCTCAAATTCAGTATTTGGGAACGGGGTCAAAACGATGATCCCCGGGACACCCCAAATTCAGGACTTTGAGGGTAAAGGTGAGAACGAATCTTTTAGGCCCTCTCAATTCAGGAATTTTAGTTTAAGGGTGAGAGAAAGGTCCGAGGGGCGCCCGAATTTCAGAGATTTGGGGACCAAACAGGAGGAGCCCCCAGGCGCCTTCAATTCAGGGAGTTTAAATGTCAGAGTTCGAAACGCGCTGCTAAGGCGCCCCCCAATTCAGGGAGTTTGAGGGGAAGAGTGAGAGAGGGGTCCTCGGGCACCCCCAGCTTAAGGATTTGGGGAACGAAAGTGAGAAGAGGTTCCCCAGGAGCCCCACATTCAGAGAGTTTGGGTAAAAAGCTTGAGAGGGGTTCCTGGGGCACCCCCAACCCGGGGATTTTGAGGGTAAGAGTGAAAGACGGTTCCCCTGGAGCCCCCAACTCAGGAAGTTTTGTAAAAAGTGAGCCGATGGGTCCTCACCGCTCCCCGAGTTTGGTTAAAAGGAAGAAGGGGACCACGGTCACTCCAAACTCAGCCGCGCTGTCGGGACTCGGGGTGCGGAGGGAGGTCCCGCGGGCGCGCCATCCCGTACGTTTGGGGTGAACCGCAGGGACTGCGCTGCCCGCTCCCCGACCGGGATACCCGCCGCCCCCCATACTCCCCGGCCGGGCAGGGCCCGGGGCGGTCGCATCGGTCACCTGGAGTTCCGGCCGGGAGTTCGGGCAACGGCTCCCGCGGCGGCGGTGGCGGCTGCTGCGTGTTGGTCCCCGTTGGTAAGTAACAGTCTCCACGGCTACAGTCTCTATGGCGGCGGCGGTGGCGGCGGCTGCCGCTCCTCCTCCCGCTCCCGGCGCCCGCCCGCCTCTCGCCGCCTGCCCGCCTGCCGTGACGGGGCGGGGCGTTGTTATCGGCAACGGTTACCAGGCTCCACGCCCCACCCCCTCAACGGCCCGCCTCCAACGGGCGCGATGAGGGCGGGGTGCAAGACCCTGCAGCTCTCCACTGGCTGTCCGCAGTGCCTGTCACCGGGGGCGTTCCCCGGCGAGGAAGAGGGCGAGGCTCGACCAATCGCCCCGAAGGAGGGCGGGGCTTGGAGGGAGGCGGGCGCCGCTTGGGAGGGTTGGTAGGCGGGAGGCGCGCGCGAGCCGAGTGTTGGTTGCGCCGCTCCCGGAAGGCCGAGTTTTGGGGACCCGGGGACCTTCGCTTATTGTCGGGCGTTCTGGCACAGTCTAGGTCCGGGGTCAGCAAATTCCGACCCGCGGGCCAGATGCGGCCCACTGCCTTATTTTCATGGCCCACAAGCTGAGAATTTTAAAATATGTTTTAAGTGGTTAAAAAAAAAAATCGAAAGAAGACTCTTTCGTGGCACGTGGAAACTATATGAAAGTCTTTTATTTTACTGAATCCAGTATTTTCAGCTCCTTTAAGGACTGACAGACTATGGCCCGCGGGCCAAATTCTGCCTGCCTGTGCTTGTAATTAAAGATTTTTTGGAACACAGCTTCCCCCATTCCTTTAAGGGACACGGAAACTTGTCCCACAGAGACAGAGTTGGGTAATAGAGACTTGAGCATTTGCACAAAGATGGGATGACATAAGCAAAGTCTAAAATATTTACTATCTGGTACTTCACAGAAAATGTTTGCCAACATTTTCCCCTCCTCCCTACCCCCAGGTAGTAGGTTCAACTTTTGAATGGGACAAACAAGGGACCCTCTCAGAGTTTTTTGGGTTTTTTTGGCTTTTTTTGGGTAGGGGGAGATTGACAATAAACGGAATAATAAAGTAAACATATATAGTTATTTGGGAGAAGGGGCTGGAACACAAGGAGAAAAAACTTGTTCTGAGAAAAGGCAGGCAGGGTAACTTTAGGGAAGATTAGATTTCAGCCTTATTCATTCAACAAGTAATCATATTAGTCAGAATTGACTAAATTGTCCTTATATGCCAGAAAGTGATCTAAGCATTTTTCATATGCTAACTTAGTTAAATCTCACAATCACATCCTGAAAAAAAGCGTATGCATTATCCCTGTTTTACGGATCAGAGAACAGAGGCCGGGAAAAAAACGAATGAATTTGTATCAAACAACTTGTAAGGGCTTCGAACCCCAGTGGTCTGGTGCCCAATCCCACACTCTTGACCACTAGGTGGGTAGTTTTCAAACATTTTTGACCACAAGGCACAGCAGGAAGTATATTTTACTCAGAGCCCCAGTTCACACAAACACATATATGACGAAAACATTTTCATGACGTGATACTTCAGGTAATGCTGATTTTTTTCTATTCCGTTTTGTTTTAATGAAAATGCTGATGGTGACTTGCTAAATGGATTTTGCCACGTGCTAATGGGTTGCTTCTTGCAGAGTTTCATGGGATGGAATCTAAAACTTGAGACTGCAGGAATCAGTTTCTGAGCTTCAGTGATTAATTTAGTTAAAAATATTTATTGAGTGCCTACTATTTGCCAGGCACTGTTCTTCTAGGGACACAAGTCCCACACTTATAGGAAACGTAACAGGGTAGTAACTTGGGGGTGAGTAGGTGGGGCTTATTTTGCAAGGAACAGCCAGGGATGGCCTCTGAAGTGTGGCCAACCCAGATGGTTTGATTACGGGGTTTCCCAGGGCGTGGGACTTTCAGTGCTAAATCTGGAAGATTCTCCGACAAAGTGGGAAGATTTGGTCACCCTAGGCCTCTCTGAGGGGGTGACCTTTGGGCCAAGGTCAGAATAATGAGGAAGAGGAAAGGAACATTTCAGGCATTCAAAATCCCTGGGGTGGAAACTCATGTGGAAGAAACAAAAAGCAGGTCCTTAGGCGTGGCTGGAACAGAGTGAATGTGGAGGGGTGAGTGGGTGGGGGGTGGTGAGTCAGAGGATGGAGGGGGTCATTTTATTTGAGGTCCCATAGGCCATAGGAAATGGTCCTCATCAGACTGGGAAGCCATTGGACGGTTTTAAGTAGGGGGCAGATGTACTCCAATTTGTGATTTTAAAAGCTCACTGCATGGGGGATAGATTGCAGGAGGCAAGAAAGACAGAGAACTTGGGAGTCTGTTACAGTTCTGGACTGAAAGGTATGGTGGCCTCAATTAGGGACCTGGTAGCAGAGGTGGAGATGAATGGGTGGATTAGAGGTACGTTTTGGAGAGCATTCTGATGGACTGGATGTGGGGAGGTGAGGGGAAAAGTTTCAGAGTGGGACAGGAGGTACCTTGGAGCCTTCTTGTATGGTTCATTCTGCTATAACTCTTGTTTTGAGAACGCAAATTTGTCCCAACGTGATGCCGTATTTGCAGTATTATTTCTGTATTTCTTCCCCACTGAACAGGTATAAAACTCTGCTATCTCAAAGAGGAAATCATGAGGGAAGTTAGAAAATACTCTGAGATGACCGAAAATGAAACACAACACACCAAAGTTTATGAGATGCAACTAAAGTAGAGGAAACTTGATAGCTATAATCATCTATGTTAAAGAAAAAAAGAGAGAGGGAAAGATTTCAAATCAGTAATCTAGCTATCCACCCTAAGAAACTGGAAAATAAGAGTAAACTAAAACTGAAGCTAGCAAAAGGAGGGAAATAATAAGGATTAGGGTAGGAGTAAATAAGATAGAGACTAGAAAATCAATAGAGAGAATTAATAAAACCACAAGTTACTCCTCTGAAAAGATCAAATAGGTTGATAAAACTTTAACTAGGCTGACCAAGATAAAAAGAGAGAAGATTCAAATTACTAAAATCAGGAAACAAAGAGGGGACATTACAACCAACATTACAGAAATATAAAAATGATAAAATAATACTATAAACAATTATATGCCAACAAATTAGATATCCTAGATGTAATGGGAGAAATTCTTAGAAAGATGCAAATTACCAAAACTGATTCAAGAAGAAATAGACAACTGAATGGATTTTTAACAAGTAAAGAAATTGAATTAGTAATCAAAAAACTTCCCACAAAGAAAAGCCCAGGACTACATGGCTTCATGGATGAATTCTACCAAGTGTTTGAAGAAGATTTAACACTTATCCTTCACAAACTAATTTTTTAAAAATATTTATTTATTTATTTATTTGGTTGCACTGGGTCTTAGTTGTGGCACATGGGCTCTTTAGTTGCAGCTCGCAGGCCCCTTAGTTGTGGCTCACTGGCTCCTTAGTTGTGGCATGCATGTGGGATCTAGTTCCCTGACCAGGGATGGAACCTGGGCCCCCTGCACTGGGAGCGCGGAGTCGTCACACTGTGCCACCAGGGAAGTCCCCACAAACTATTCTTAAAATTAGAAGAGGAGGGAATACTCGATGAGGCCATTCTAACACTCTCCGAGGCCAGAATTATCCTGATACCAAAACCAGACAAAGACATCACAAGAAAAGAAAACTAATAACCAAGATTTCTTATGAACATAGATGCAAAAATCCTCAACAAAATACTGGCAAACCAAATCCAGCAGCATATAAAAAGATTTATACACCACGATCAAGTGGAATTTGTCCCAAGAATGCAAGGTTGGTTGGTTCAATATTAAAAAAGTAATAATTGTTTTAGTAGAATAAAGGACAAAAATGATATGATCATCCCAACAGATGCAGAAAAAAGCATTTTACAAAATCCAACACTCTTTCACAACCAACTAGGAATAGAGGAGAACCTCAAGCTGATAAAAGACATCTACAAAAAATGCCACCATTAAGTATCAATAATGATACTTAATGGTGAAAAGCCAAATGTTTTCCCCCTAAGATCAGGAAAAAGACAAGGATATCTGCTCTCGACACTTCTATTCGACATTGTCCTGGATGGGCTAGCCAGAGTAATTAGGCAAGAAAAATAAATAAAAGGCACCCAGATTAGAAAGGAAGCAGGAAAACTATCTCTATTTGCAGATGACATGATATTGTATGTAGAAATCCTAAGGAACCCATTAAAAAGCTATTAAGACTAATAAGTGAATTCAGCAAGGTTGCAGCGTACAAGTTCAATATACAAAACTCAATTGTTTCCCTATACACTAGCAATGAACAATCTGACAATGAAATCAAGAAAAGAATTCGATTTACAATAACACCAAAGAGAACCAAAGACTTAGGAATGAATTTAATGAAAGAAGCCAAGACTTGTACAATGAAAACTAAAAAACAAACAAAAACCAAAACTAAAACAAACAAAAAAAGAAAACCAACAGCATTGAAAGAAATTAAAGAAGTCCCAAGTAAATCAAAGGATATCCCATGTTCATGGTTAAGAAGATTTAATGTTGTTAAAATGGTAATATTCTCCAAACTGACCTAGAGACTAAATGTAACCTCTATCAGAATCCAGCTGGGTTTTTGTTGTAGTTGTTGAAATTTACAAGCTGATCCCAAACTTCATAAAGCAACGCAAAGAACCCAGAATAACCCAAACAATCTTGAAAAAGAACAAAATTGGAAGACTCACACTCCCAGATTTTAAAACTTACTACAAAGCTACAGTGTGATATTGGCATAAGGCTAAACACACAGATAAATGGAACAGTACTGAGAGTCCAGAAATAAACGTACAGTTTTACAATCAATTGATTGTTTTGGACAAGAGTGCCAAGATTATCAATAGTCTCTTCAACAGGTGGCACTGGGACAACTGGATGGCCACATGCAAAAGGATGAAGTTGGACCCCTACTTCACACCATACACAAAATTAACTTAAAATAGATCACAGACCTAGGTGTAAGAACTTAAACTATACAACTCTTGGAAGAAAATATAGGAGTAGATCTCCATAACCTTGGTTTGGCAATGGCTTCTTCAATATGATACCAAAAGCAATTTAAAAATGGGAAAATATTTGAATTGACATTTCTCCAAAGAAGATATACACACAGCCAATAAGCACATGAAAAGATGCTCAAAATCATTAGTTCTCAGGGAAATACAAATCAAAACCACAATGAGATACTGCTTCACAGCTACTAAGATGACTATAATTAAAAAAAACCCAAAAACCCCAAACAGGTAATAACAAGCATTGGCAAGGATGTGGAGAAACCAGAGCCCTCATACACTGCTGGGAGAAATGTAAAATGGTACAGCCACTTTAGAAAACAATATGGCAGTTCCTCAAGAAGTTAAACATAGAATGGCTATATGACCCAGCAATTTCACCCCTAAGTATATATACCCAAGAGAAATGAAGACATATATCCACACAAAAATTTGTACACAAATTTTCATGGTGGCATTATTCATAATAGCCCAAAGTAGAAACAATCCAAATAGCCACCAACAGATAGATGGATAAGTAAAATAAGGTAAATCCATATGATAGAATTTTTTTTTTTTTTTTGCTGTACGCGGGCCTCTCACTGTTGTGGCCTCTCCCGTTGCGGAGCACAGGCTCTGGACACGCAGGCTCAGCGGCCATGGCTCACGGGCCCAGCCACTCCGCGGCGTGTGGCATCCTCCCGGACTGAGGCACGAACCCGTGTCCCCTGCATCGGCAGGCGGACTCTCAACCACTGCGCCACCAGGGAAGCCCCCATATGATAGAATTTTATTAGGCAATACCATGGAATGATGTACTGATATCCACTACAACATGGATGCACCCTCAGCACAGGATGCTAAGTGAATGAAAGGTGACAGTCACAAAAGGGCACATATTGTGTGATACAGTCTATGGGAAATGCCCAGAAGAGGCAAATCCATAGAGACAGAAAGTGGATTAGTGGTCCTCGGGGGCTGGAGGAGGGGAAATGGGGAGGCGCTGCTAAGGTGTACGGAACTTCTTTGGGAGGTGATGAAAATATTGATAGTTGCACAAGTCTTTGTATGTTCTGAAAACCACGGAATTACACACTTTAAAAGGATGAATGTCATGGTGTGTGAATTATCTCTCAATGAAGTTGTTATTAAAAGACTCTGCTACCATATGAATTAGGTTCCTTTTAGTTGTAACTCAGGTGTGTAACTCACTGATGAAGCTTTTGAGTATTGTCACCCTAACTCCATTTTACCCACAAGCCAGCCCTGTGTGTTTTTATCCTGTAATTTTGCCCAGGGTGGTGATTTTTAGGAACGCATTTATTGCCTTAGCGCAAAACTGACTGCATAGAGTCATTCCAGTTTGATGTTAGTAAAGCGGCAGCTTTCAGCTGGTCAAGTGACAGTCGTCCTTCATAGAAAGACAAGACAAGGTGGAGACCCTGCCTGGTCAGTTTTTAAGAAAATCCAGTAACCCGTAGCCATTTGGTTAAGGGGAACCTCCTCAGAAATTTAGCAGCAGCCTGTGACATCAAGGCTCTCTCATCCAATGGCCTGATTTGCACTGATGTCAAACACGACTGCACATTTCCCTTCTTGCTTATGAGCTCCTGGGAGGAGTCTAAAGTCTTTGGAGATAAAATACTGAGCTGCACCTGCCCTGTCCGTCTGTAGTGGAGAAGGATCCCTGTTCGAAAGTTATTATGAACTTCAAGACGGCAACAGCACAGCAATAAAGCAAGCGTAGGGGACCTCGTGAAGCTGTCCTGGATACAAGCCACCACCCCTGCCCCATCTTGGTGGGTGGGCTGGCTGCCACCTGCCATTCCTTTTATCCGGCCAAACCTACTACACTGACCGCCACTTCCACTCTCCCTGGTCCCTAGGAATTCAGGCCCCATGGCCTGCTTATCCTCTGCGAAGGGACACCAGAACAGGCTCCAGGACAAGATCTCAGATGCCCCCACGCCGGCTCTCTGAGCACATCTAGTTCCCGAGAAACACACAACACCTCTTCCCAAACGAACCCGCTGTTTGCAAGCCCATCCTGATTTAGCATGGAGTTGCCTTGGCTCAGCTATGAAAACAGACAACCAGCCCTTCTCTCATCCTGCAGCTTCCGGCAGGAAGTGGATACCGGTCCAGCATGCCTCCCTGGAATGGGAGCATCACCCGCTCCCTGCTCCCAGGGAGTCTATTTGGAGCCAAGACACGCCCTTCAAGTCCCCCTCCCCAGGATCGGAGGGAGGGGCAACCAGACCCCTCTGCTCACCCAGCCCTCAGCACCCCGGACGTAGTCTGCCAAGACATCCCTTTAAGAAGTTAAATAGTGCCATTTGCAGCAACATGGATGGACCTGGAGATGATCATACTAAGCGAAGCAAGTCAGACAGAGAAAGACAAATATATGATATCACTTATATGTGGAATCTAAAAAAACATGATACAAATGAACTTATTAACAAAACAGAGGGACTTCCCTGGTGGTCCAGTGGGTAAGACTCCGTGCTCCCAGTGCAGGGGGCTCTGGTTCGATCCTTGGTCAGGGAACTAGATCCCACATGCATGCCACAACTAGGAGTCCAAATGCTGCACCTAAGAGCCCTCATGCCACAACTAAAGATCCAGCATGCCACAATGAAGATCCCGAGTACCCCAACTAAGACCCAGTGCAGCCAAAATAAATAAGTAAATACTAAAAAAAAAAAAAAACAAAAAAAACCAGAAACAGATTCACAGACTTAGAGAACGAATTTATGGTTACTAGGCGGGGAAGGATGGGAGGGAGGGATAGATTGGGAGGGATAGTTTGGATAGTTTGGGATTGATATGTGTACACGCTGCTATATTTAAAATAGATAAGCAACAAGGACCTACTGTATAGCACAGGGAACTCTGCTCAATATTCTGTAATAACCTAAATGGGAAAAGAATTTGAAAAAGAATAGATACATGTACATGTATCACTGAATCACTCTGCTGTACACTTGAAACTAACACAACATTGTTAATCAACTAGACTTCAATATAAAATAAAATTTTTTTTAAATAAAAAAAAAATTTCTCTTACGATGTCCACTCTCACCCTTCTGTACCCTCTGAATAGGTGAACAGCCTTTAGAGCTGGGAACCTCTTTCTCAGTTATTTCCTCTGAAAACCTGCTCATTGGGCTGGCGCCTCCCTGTGGAATTCCAGAACCCTTCTGTCCTGGTGCCCCAGTTGAAATTGCAGTTTCCAGCCCTGTCCTCCAGTCTCAGTAAATTCCAGCAGGGCAGGGACCTCTTCTGTCTACTCTCATCTCTATCATCTAAAGCAGAGGGGTTTTTGTTGCTGTTGTTTGTTTTTCTCAATGAACCAATTCTTGGTTTCATTGATTTTTTAAGAAAGTATTTATTTATTTGGCTGTACTGGGTCTTAGTTGCAGCATGTGGGATCTTCGTTGTGGCATGCTGGATCTTTAGTTGTGGCATGAGGGCTCTTATTTTCAGCATTTGGACTCCTAGTTGAGGCATGCGTGCAGGATCTAGTTCCCTGACTAGCGATTGAACCCGGGCCCCCTGCATAGGGAGCCTGGAGTCTTAGCCACTGGACCACAGGAGAGTCTTAAAAAGCAGAGGTTTTTTTCCTAACCAAGAGTGACCCTGCCCCACAATGTCTGGGGATGTTTCCGGCAGTCACGACTAGGGGGTGCTGCTGGCATCTAGTCAGTAGAGACCAGGGATGCTCCTCAACACCCCGCAGTGCACAGGATGGCCCCACCACAGACGATTTATCTGGGCCCAAATGCCAACGGTGCCTAGACTAAGAAACCCAGCATTAAGCCTTTGGGGAAAGATTGACGCCCCAGTTCGCACCGCGCACCAGAATGAATGTGTTAAGCCGTGTAAACCAGGGTGCCTCCCACCCCCAGCATCTGTGAATGACCTCCTCTCTCCCTCCCCAGTCACTCTGTGTGTTTCAAATGTGTGTAGCATCCTAGGGCCTCCGCAGGTCAGATGATTATGGAATGCAGTGTCTTCTGGGGGTCCGTGGAATCCCCTAACCCAGGGGGGATCTCCCCTGGGATGATTCTGCCCCCTGTGAGACACTGGGCAATGTCTGAAGACACTTTTGATGTCACAGCTGGGGCAGGGGGAGCCACTGGCGTCTGGCGGGTAGAAGCGGGGCACGCTGCATCCCTCCAGGGCACAGGATGGCCCCACCACAGACAATGATGTGGCCCCAAAGGCAGCAGCCCCAAGGCTGAGAAACCTTGGTCTAGAACTGGGCTTGGAACACAGTTGTTCCTCAGTAAATCACTGTCGAATAAATGGATGGTGGAATGCCAAGCCTGCAGGTAAAAATTTCTTGTCCAAATCTAACTTTAAAATTTTTTAAAACTTTGAGATAAAATATACATAACATAAAAGTTACCATTTAAACTTGTGAGTGTACAGTTCAGTGGTATTAAGTACATTCACATTTTTGTGCTACCATCACGCATCTCCAGAACTCTATCCTGAAAACTGAAACTCTGTCCCCATGAAACACTGACTCCCCAGCCCCTCCCCCAACCCCTGGAACACACCATCTACTTTCTGCCTCTGTGGATCTGACTCCTCTAGGGCCCTCCTATGAGTGGAATCAGACAGTATTTGTCCTTCTGTGTCTGGCTTCTAGCATCATGTCCTCATGGTTCATCCATGTTGTAGCGTGTGTCAGAATCTCCTTCCTTTTTAAGGCTGAATAATGTTCCATTGTGTGGATGGACCACATTTCATCCGTTCATCCATTAACAAACACTTGGGCTGCTTCCACCTTGACTGCTGTGACTCATGCTGCTATGAGCAAGGGTGTACAAATATCTCTTCAAGACCCTGCCTTTTATTCTTTTGTTGCCCCAAATCTCTTAAGGCTAGGTGGGCAGAAACCTCGCAGAAATGCTTCCATTGGCAAAATGTAGATGAAAAGAACGCTATTCTGTGTTTGTATGAAGGGGTTTAAGCCTCTGATTATAATCCAGAAAAGATATGGAAGGGTTGCTCTGAGATTCCTCTTTAGGTTTTTATTGTAATCCCACAATTTCCCACTCAAACAGTGGTTCTATATTATGTTAGGGCAGAAGGAAAACAGGTGTGAATTTCCAGCAGGGAATTTCAGTTCAGGACTTACCTGCCCTCTATTCTGTCACTCTTAGCTCCCCCTGTATTCTTATTCTGGCCCAAGTCATCCCTTATCAAAAAGTGCCGGGTCCCTGCTGACACAGGACACCCAGGGCTTCCAAGTGGATGGAGGAAAGGCTGACATTTCCCCCTAGTGGACTCTGCTTTCTGTCCCTTCCTGAGAGAAGGCTTTGCTTGCATAAACACACAGCAATCTTTGGAAGACGATGTAGGGCACAGTTTGGAGGGAAAATGGCAGAGTCTGCAGTACAGGAAGCACAGAACCAGAAAAGTTGGGTAACAGTGGAAGGAACGGGGGTGTACCCAAGGCAGTATCTTGAATGCTTTGCCCTCTTACCTAAAGCCCTGGGGCAAGTGACATCAAGGAGAAATCATTTATAAGGTGTGTCCAACTTGTCCTGATTTCTCTAGAACTTTCCTGCTATTAAAACTGAAATTCCAGGGGAATTCCCTGACAGTCCGGCGGTTAGGACTCGGTGCTTTCACTGCCTGGGGCCCAGGTTTGATCCCTGGTTGGGGAACTAAGATCCTGCAAGCTGTGAGGTGTGGCCAAAAAAGAAAAAAAGAAAAGGAGAAGGAAAAAACCCTGAAACTCCAGTTCCTCAAGAAGTTAGACAGAGTTACCACATGACCCCACAATTCTACTAGGTATATATCCAAAGGGATTGGAAACATTCGTCCATACGAAAACTTGTCCATGCACATACAGCAGCATTACTCATATCTAATAGCCAAAAAGTGGAAAGGACTCAGATGTCTATCAACAGATGAATGGATAAACAAAATGTGGTATATTTACACAATGGAATACTATTCAGCCATAAAAAGGAGTGAGGCACTGACACTTGCTACCATGCAGATGAACCCTGAAAACATGATGCCAAGTGTAGTGAAACGGTCACAAAGGAACACATACTGTATGATTCCATTTGGGTGAAATGTCCAGTAGAGGCAAATCTACAGAACAGAAAGTGGGTGAGTGGTTACCAGGGGCTGGGGAGGGAGGAACTGAGGGGCTGCTAAATGGATACGAGGGTATGGGTTTCCACTGGGGGCAGTGGAAATGTTCTGGAATTAAACAGTAGGGATGGTTGCACCATGCTTTAAATATGCTAAAAATCACTGAATTGTACAATATACTATGATGAACTTCATGTTATGCGAATTATACCTGAATAATAATTAAAAAAATTTTTTTTAAACCTGAAAGTTCCATGTCGCAGGGACCACCTCAGCCCTGAGCAAACCAGATGGTTGGTCACTCCAGCTGTTGTAGGTGTAGGTTTGGTTGCAGACAGGTTGATATGGAGTCCCTGCTACCCTGTGCTGACAGACAGTCTTACTTACTGTTGTCAGACACACTGTGAAGAAAGGGCTCCAAGATCAAACGATGCCAGTGCCCAGCAGCTCATTAAAGGCACTGAGAAGTCCTGCAATCTGAGTTATGACCCCAGCCTTTGGAACCATTCAGACTTGAGTTCTGGATGCTAGCTGCATACTCAAGGGCAAGTCACGTAATCCTCTAACTCTAGTTTCCTCTTCTGTATATATCAGTAACTAGGGTTAGAGTTTCCTCTAACCCTAGTTTCCTCTTCTGTTAAAAAAAAAAAAAAAAAAAAAAGGTTTCCGATGAAGACCTACCTCGTGGGGATTCACTGGGATGTGCTCTGTAACGTGCCAGGGATACTGAAGGTGCCCAAGAGATGTTACTAGTATCAGAAAAAAAAAAAAAAAAAGCCATTAGTAAAAAATGTTAATTCTAACTGCATTTCCCAAACCTATTAAACCGAGTGACCTATTTCCCCCTGCTAACACCCCTCACCTTGGGAAATGCAGTTTACTATTAGGAATTGTCCTGGTGGGGGAAGGGAGGAATTAGGAGTTAGAGATTAACATATATACATTACTATATATAAAACAGATAACCAACAAGGACCTACTATATAGCACAGGGAACTCTACTCAGTATTTTGTAATGACCTATAAGGGAAAAGAATCTGAAAAAAAAAGAGATATATATGTATGTATAATTGAATCACTTTGCTGTACACCTGAAACGAACACGACCTTGTCAATCAACTATGTGTCAACACAAAAATAAAATTTAAAAAAAAGGAAAAAAAAAGAATTGTCCTGGTGTATTTCCAAGGAGTTGGCTGTGAAATGAATTTCTTTGCCTCAAATCATCTCATGATGAAGCTGCAGATGTGCTCCCACAGAAGGCTTGTGAGATGTGCAGCGAGCACGGGATTAGGTGTCTGGGTTTGGGGTCGGACAGGCAAAAGGGGAGCAGTTTTGATCAAGGCAGGGGGCGCCATGGAGCACTTGGCCTCCCAGAACCTCAGTTTGAAACTTCAGCATCGAATGATTCCAAAGATGGGTTTCTTCCACTTGGAACTGTCCATGACTGAAAATACCACATTTTTTTTTCAGGAAATAACTTTTTATTTTATATTGGAGTACAGTTGCTTAACAATGTTGTGTTAATTTCAGGTGTACAGCAAAGCGATTCAGTGATACGTATACACGTATCTATCTTTTTTCAAATTCTTTTCCCATCTAGGTTGTGATACAATATCGAGCAGAGTTCCCTGTGGTATACGGTAGGTCCTTGTTGGTTCAAAAGGATACACGCACCCCAATGTTCACTGAAGCACTGTTTACAACAGACAAGACATGGAAGCAACGTAAATGTCCATTGACAGAGGAATGGATAAAGATGATGTGGTACATATATACAATGGAATATTACTCAGCCATAAAGAGAATGAAATAATGCCATTTGCAGCAACACGGATGGACATTACATTTTAAGATGGGGCACTGAGACAAAAAGAATGACAGAAACCTGGGATCATCCTAAACAGCCAACAATAAAGGATTGATTGAATGAAGTAGCATTCAGCTAAGCAATGGACTATTATACAGCAGTGAAAAAGAATGCGATGAAGCTATGTGGGCGGGTGTAGGAGAACGGCTATGATCCACATATTAAACAACAAAATAGTAAATAAGCACAGAACATTGAACACTGTTGACAGCATTTTTAAAGGGGGATATTTGTTTCAAAAGGGGATAAACTTACCCATGTAAATACTGCCTTTTTAAGTAAATACGTTTATTCAGTGCTTACTCTGTGCCCGGTAATTCCCCATCCTTTGTCAATATTAACTCATTTCGTCTTCACAAGAACTCTTGTATTATTAGTCCCATTTTACATATGTGTTATCTCTTGCTGTGTAAACAACTGTCCCCAAATTTAGCAGCTTAAAACAACAAACATTCATGGTCACAGAGAACGGCTGTGGGTCAGGAATCTGGGTGCAGCTTCACTGGGTGGTTCTAGCTCAAGGTCTCCCATGAGGTTGTGGGCAAGCTGTTGGCTGGGGCTGTGGTCTCATCTGAAGGCTCAACTGGGGAAGATTCTTTCTCTCTCTCTCTCTCTTCTCCCTCCCTCCCTCCCTTCTTTTCTTTCCTTCCTTCCTCCCTTTCCTTCCTTCCTTTCTTTCTCTCTCTCTCTTTCTTTCTAAAATTGTGGTAAAAACACTTAATATGAGACATACCCTCTTAACAAAATTTCAAGCGTACAACACAGAAATGTTAACTGCAGACACAATCTGTAGAATTTATTCAGCAGGTCTCTAGAACTTATTCATCTTGAAATACTGAACCTTGACACCCATCAAATAGAACACCCCACGGGGAAGAGCTCTAAGCTCACTCATGTGGTTAAGGCAGGCCTCAGCTCCTCTCGGGCTATTGCCTGGAGACTTCCGTTCTTCACCTCACAGGCTGTTTAAGAAGTTGCTTGCGTGTCCTTCTGACATGACGGTGGGGACCTGGCAGCTGGTCTCCCCCCGTACACCTGAGACAGAAGCCACTGTCTTTTTATAACCTAAGCTCAGCAGTGATGACATCTCATCAGTTCTGATATAATTGTTAGAAGGGGATCAGGAGGTCCAGCCCACACTTGGGGGAGAGGATTACATAAGGATGTTGATACGAGGAAGTGGGGATCATTGGGGGCCGTCGGGGGGGGGCATTTTAGAGGCTGCCTACCACTTTGGGGGGTACACAAGGGTTCAGTTAAACTCACAGAGCCAGGTAATAAGCTGCAGAGCTGGGATGTGAACCCAGGTGGTCTGGCTCTGACACCCATGTGGCTGACCTCTAAGCTCTCCTATATCTCTTCCATGTTCTTTTGCAGCGTGCTTGTATATGTAGAGAATATTCCTGGAAAAACAATAAATATAAACTAAGAATACACATAACAGGAGGAGGGAGGCTTAGCTCTTCACTGTGTCCTCCTTTCACCCTGTTGAGGCTATCTGTCTGTCTGTCTGCCTTTGCGTGTATTTACCAAGTGCAAGTATTACGTTTCCAAACAATTTTTTTTTTTTTTGGTCAAAAACTCCCAGAGGCATAATAAAATGAAAGGATATTTTCTGCTCAAATATGAAATAAAAATCGAACCACCAAAAAAAAAAAAAGTTAACCACATGTTTACAAGAAAAGAATTAGCCAGTGAAACCACAAGACCACTAAAAACTAGATGAGTCTAAGAATGGTACGAAAATACATCCTCCTGGGAGCTTTCCAGATCTCCTGGAGAGCATTTACCCTCTGTGGTTGTTAAAACTTTTTTCCCCCTCCCAGAAGGAATTCTTCCTAATTGACTGTTTTTATTTAACGAATGACTGTTAATTAACCGGTGCCGTTAGAACTTTAAAGGCCATTTAAGCATTGGTAGGTGGTTTTGAGAGCCACTGATTTGGTGCAGACCTGAATGCGAGTATCTGATCCTTTCAAAGAGAAGCATGAGAGCGCAATTTCCATAATGACTGGGCTTCCGAAAAGTGGATTTCGTGTGGAAAGCACCTGTGCGGTGAGACGATCTTTATTTTTCTCGTGGTTTTCTCGCCATCCGTTGTCACATTTCTCTGCGACAGCGAATCATTTCCGTAGCAAACTGCTGTGACCTCCAGCCTGGGAAGGGGCAGGCTGAATACACGCAGAACACATTAAAAAATAATCCCATGTTTTCAGCCAACTGTGTTAACCACTTCCAGGCAACCAGGAAGTAGGGCAATAGAATGGCTGTACCTAAGTTCCATACTGACTGCCAGCGAATGGAAGAAGGAAAGGAAAGGGGGAAAAAAGAGAAAAAGTTGAAGAATTGGAGGGAAATGAAAGGGGAGAGGAATGAGAAGGAAGGGAGTTTTTTAAAAAAAAAAAAAAAAAAGGAAGAGAAACACTTCAATGACAAAAGCCGTCAAGAACCCTTACTGCCCACTTTACAGAAATGAAGCTAAGGAGCCCTGGAGCCGCAACTGAAGAGCCCGCCTGCTGCAACTAAGACCTGGCACAACCTAAATAAATAAATATTTTTTAAAAAATGAAGTTAAGAATCTAACATTCTTAGCTTGATTGCAAGTGTACTAGTTGTAACGGTAACGTGGGTTGACTAGTCAGAACTCCACGCATGAACGTAAGTGACTTTTAGGAAATGATGTAAGGACCTGCCTAATATTTTGGCAGGACAGTCTGACGGGGGTGGGGGACAGGGAACTGGGCAGCTCCTTCACATCTTCACGAAGGACACTGGTTATCCATATTATTTGGGGGGTATCATCCAACTAATATCAACTCTGCCACGTTCATCATTAATTGCAGAAAATCACAAATAGGAAACAGAATACGGAATACCGTAAACTACGCGAATGGGTTTGTGGAAGACGATATTTACATGGGCGGATCTGGCCTCCCTCTGCGTTTTGGGGTGGATGCCCCTGTGTTTGTTTGTTTGTTTTTTTTCCAGACCACGACTGTTTCAGAACATCCACTTTTCATTCTCCATGTTTAAAAACACAGATGGAATAAAATTCCTTAAGTTCTTAAAGTTGTGGTGGATTCTGGTTTTCTCCTAGATTTTCATTTTATGAAGTGGTCAATTCATTTATTTATTTTATGCTGTTATGAGGATAGGTAATAGAATATTAACTTATGTAAAGATATGGACGAAAATCGTCAGATAGCAAGGGTGTAACAGGAAGTGAGAAGATAATGTCTAAAACTGAGGTTAGAAAAGATGCATGTACCCCAATGTTCATAGCAGCACTATTTACAATAGCCAAGACATGGAAGCAACTTAAACGTCCATTGACAGATGAATGGATAGAGAAGATGTGTACATATACACAATGGAATATTACTCAGCCATAAAGAAGAAATAAATAATGCCATTTGCAGCAACATGGATGGACCTAGAGATGATCATGCTAAGTGAAGTAAGTCAGAGAAAGACAAATATCATATGATATCAATTATATGTGGAATCTAAAAAAAGTGATACAAATGAACTTATTTACAAAAAGAGAAACAGACTCAGGGACATAGAAAACAAACTTACGGTTACCAAAGGGGAAAAGTGGGGGGGAGGGATAAATTAGGAGTTTGGGATTAACATATACACACTACTATATATAAAACAGATAATCAACAAGGACCTCCTGAATAGCACAGGGAACAGTACTCAAAATTCTGTCATAACCTATACGGGGAAAGAATCTGAAAAAGAATGGATATATGTATATGTATAACTGAATCGCTTTGCTGTACACCTGAAACTAACACAGCATTGTAAATCAACTATACTCCAATATAAAATAAAAAATTAATTAAAAAAAACCCCTGAGGTTAGGGACTTCTCTGGCGGTCCAGTGGTTAGGACTCTGTGCTTTCACTGCTGAGGGCCCGGGTCCAGTCCCTGCTTGGGGAACTAAGATCCCACAAGCCATGCAACGTGGCCAAAACAACAACAACAACAATAACAGAAACTGAGGTTACTACCAAAGGAAACAGTCAAGGTATCCATAATGGTTGGCTCCTGGGGGGGGATACTTGTGGAATTTTAGGAGGCAGAGGTGGAACAGGGCATTTTTGCTTTGTTATAAACCTTTCCGATCTTTCTGATAAGCAACAACAACAACAAAATAATGGGTATGAATTATCAATGGGTATTAATTAAAAAGTACAACTCAAAAACCAGGGAATTCCATCTCTGCTGCCTGCTGTGGACACCCCAGATGCTGTGCTGTGTTCCCTCTGGGCCCGGTGCGTGAGATGGACGCTCCCACCAGGGGGAGCTGTGAGAAAAGTTATAGTTTTCCTCTGGAAAAATAAAAATGAGAATCACCCTGGGGAGTCTACAGTAGGAATCTCCGAACTACCACTCTATGTATCCAATCCATCCCTCTGCCTAAATTTGTGGGGGCAGGTTTCTTTGCTGTTTTTTCAAATTTTATTTGTATCGAGGTATAACTGACATGTTAGTTTCAGGTTTACAGCATAATGATTACATATTTGCATATACTGCAAAACGCTCACCACAATAAGTCTAGTTAACATCCATCACCATACAGAGTTACAATTGTTTTCTTGTGATGAGAACTTTTAAGATCTACTCTCAAGAAATAGAGATGGCCAATAGGCACATGAAAAGATGTTCAACGTCGCTAATTATTAGAGAAATGCAGGTCAAAACTACAATGAGGTACCACCTCACACTGGTCAGAATGGCCATCATTAAAAAGTCTAAAAATAACAAATGCTGGAGAGGGTGTGGAGAAAAGGGAACCCTCCTACACTGTTGGTGGGAATGTAAGTTGGTACAGCCACTATGGAGAACAGTATGGAGGTTCCTCAGAAAACTAAAAATAGAGCTACCATATGATCCAGCAATCCCACTCTTGGGCATATATCCAGACAGAACTATAATTGAAAAAGATACATGTACCCCTATGTTCACAGCAGCACTATTAACAACAGCTAAGACATGAAAACAACCTAAATGTCCATCGACAGATGAATGGATAAAGAAGATGTACATGTATACAATGGAACATGTATACAATGGAATATTACTCAGCCATAAAGAATGAAATAATGCCATTTGCAGCAACATGGATGGACCTAGAGATTATCATACTAAGTGAAGTAAGTCAGAAGGAGAAAGACAAATACCATATGATATCACTTATATGTGGAATCTAAAATATGACACAAATGAACATATCTACGGAACAGAAACAGAATCACAGACACAGAGAACAGACTGGTGGTTGCCAAGGGGGAAGGGGTTGGGGGAGGGATGGAGTGGGAGGTTGGGATTAGCAGATGGAAGCTTTTATACATAGACCGGATAAACAACAAGGTCCTACTGTATAGCACAGAGAACTATATTCAATATCCTGTGATAAACCATAATGGAAAAGAATATTTTAAAAAAAGAATGTATATATACATATATATATATATATATATACATATATATACACAACTGAATTCCTTTGCTGTACAGAAGAAATTAACACAACATTGTAAATCAACTATACTTCAATAAAAAATATATTGAAAAAAAAAGATCTACTCTCTTAGCAGCTTTCAAACCTGTAATAGAGTGTTATTAACTGAAGTCACCACACTGTGACTGACTTACATCCCCAGGACTTGCTGATTTCATAACTGGAAGTTTGTACCTTTTGACCACCTTCACCCATTTCTCCATTCCCCACCCCCACCTCTGACAACCACCAATCTGTTCCCTGTATCTGTGAGTTCCGTGTTTTGTTTTTGTTTGGTTTTGTTTTTGTATTCTTTTTTCTTTTTTTTTAACATCCTTATTGGAGTATAATTGCTTTACAATGGTGTGCTAGTTGTTTGTGTTTTTTTTTAAAGAAACACAACTGTATTTCAAATGCATGCCATAACTACACTGAAGGGGGGAAAAGTTCTAATCAAAGCAATTTTCTTAAAATACATCTTTTTTGGAGTATAATTGCTTCATAATACCGTGTTAGTTTCTGTTGCACAACAAAGAGAATCAGCTATATGCATACACGTGTCCCCATATCCCCTCCCTCTTGAGCCTCCCTCCCACCCTCCCTATTCCACCCCTCTAGGTCATTGCAAAGCACCAAGCTGATCTCCCTGTGCTGTGCTGCTGCTTCCCACCAGCCAACTATTTTACATTCGGTAGTGTATATACGTCAATACTATGCTCACTTCGCCCCAGCTTTGCCCTCTCATGTTTTGTTTTTTATAAATTTATTTATTTTATTTTTGGCTGCGTTGGGTCTTCGTTGCTGCACGTGGGCTTTCTCTAGTTCTGGCGAGCGGGGACTACTCTTCGTTGCAGTGCACGGGCTTCCCATTGCGGTGGCTTCTCTTGTTGCAGAGCACGGGCTCTAGGCACGCGGGCTTCAGCAGTTGTGGCTCGCGGGCTCTAGAGTGCAGGCTCAGTAGTTGTGGTGCACCGGCTTAGCTGCTCTGCAGCACGTGGGATCTTCCCGGACCAGGGCTCCAACCTGTGTCCCCTGCACCGGCAGGCGGATTCTTAACCGCTGTGCCACCAGGGAAGTCCCCTGTGTTTTGTTTTGATTCTATATATAAGTGAGATCATACAGTGTTTCTCTTTCTCTGTCTGATTTATTTCACTAAGCATAGTGTCCTTAAGAACCATCCATATAGTCTTGAATGCCAGAATTTCCTTCTTTTTTATGACTGAGTAGTATTCCATTATACACACACACACACCCCCCCCACATTGTCTTTATCCATTCATCTGTCGATGGACACTGAGGTTGTTTCCAGGTCTTGGCTATTGTGAATAGTGCTGCAGTGAACATGAGAGTACAGGTATCTCTTCAAGACAGTGATTTCATTTCCTTCCGATATATAACCAGAAGTGAGATTGCCCAATCATAGGGTAGCTGTATTTTTAATTTTTTGAGGAACCTCCATACTGTTCTCCACAGTGGCTGCACCAATTTACATTCCCACCAGCAGTGCACAAGGGTTCCCTTTTCTCCACACCCTCACCAACACTTATTATCTCTTGTCTTTTTGTTGAAGCCATTCTAACTGACTGACGTCTAGTGGGTGACATCTCATTATGATTTGAATTTGCATTTCCCTGAAGATTAGTGATGTTGAGCACCTTTTCATATGCCTGTTGGCCATTTGGATATCTTCTTTGGAAACACGTCTTGTCAGGTCCTCTGCCCATTTTTAATCAGATTATTTGTTTCTTTTGAATTTTAAAAACCATGGACATGTATTACTTTCATAACATTTTTAGAAATTAGTCTAAATATAAAAAGGTAATGGATTAGTCCTATAAAATACTGAGTTGACATAATACAGGGGAAGGAAAAAAAGGATATATGTTCTAAAATTTTGACAAATACAGCCAAACTGTTCTCACCAAAGCTGTACTAATGCACTCCTACCAACAATATACGAGCATCAGCAGTGGGTTTAAGATTTTTATCTTGAGAAATTTGGGGTTAATTACTTAGATAGATGATATAGCCCATCATAAACTGTTAACCTCTAAAGTCAGCCCAGAAATATCATTTTAAGATTGTAGCAGTTAGCATTTGACTACATCTAAAAGAAAATCTAACCAAAGCAGTTTACAAAATGAGTTTTATTTTTTTCACTACGCAGGAAATCTGCATGTAAATGGTTGCTGACTTTGATTCAACCACTCAATGTTGTCAAGAGCTCAGGTTCTTAATGTCCTAAGCCGCTGGCTTCTTGTGCCCCTTGCTTGTTGACTCATGATTACAAAATAGCTGCCATGGCTCCAGGCATCACATCCCCATTCTCAGCAAGAAGAGGGGGAAAGGGGAAACATCAACAATTTTTCCTCTCCTGCCTGTCCTTTAAAAGCAGAAAACTCAATCACCAAGATGAATAACATTTCAATGCAATATTTAAAAAAAACAAGATGATGCCAAAAAAACCATGATGAACAAAATGTCAACATTTTAAATAAAGATAGGATGCAACAGGGCTAGAATCAGAGAGAGGTGAGACATGCAAGTACAGGGTCAGATTCTAGTTAATGATCTGAAGGATGCAGAAAAAAGGAGAGCTGGGACACACAACGGATTCAGTGTCACCCACGACAGACCAAAGATCAGAGAGGTGATGTGCGTCTAGAACTGGCATTCTCAGGCACCCTGCCTCTGACCAGCTGTGTGCCTCTGGGCAAGTTACTTAACTTTTCTGTTTTCCCACCAGTGAAATAGGAGACAGTCCTGCTGTGGTGCAGCTGCCAGTCTGTATTAAGCACCGTTTGGTTCTGGGGACCACAACTCAGAGGCTCTCTGAGGGCTGGGTTGCTCTGTGAAAAGCTGGGGTGGAGCAAAGTTACAGAACTAAGCAGGATTTCTGTGCCTCCATCACTTGCTTGCTGTGTGACCTCAGCCAAATGGCTCTGCCTCTCTGACCTTGAGTTGCTCTAATGGAGCACATCCTGAGTGTTAAATAATGCTGCACAGTCAGGATAATCTATTTATTTATTACTTAAAAAAATTTTAAAACTCCACATTTGAACGTGGACAACTCGGGGACATTCAGTACATTCACCGTGTTGTACAGCCATCACCTCTATTTGGTTCCGAGACATTTTCATCACCTTAAAAGGAGGGTCGGGCTTCCGTGGTGGCTCAGTGGTTGAGAGTCCGCCTGCCGATGTAGGGGACGCGGGTTCGTGCCCCGGTCCGGGAGGATCCCACATGCCACGGAGCGGCTGGGCCCGTGAGCCGTGGCCGCTAAGCCTGTGCGTCCGGAGCCTGTGCTCCGCAACGGGAGAGGCCACAACGGTGAGGGGCCCGCGTACCGCAAAAAAAAAAAAAAAGAAAAAGGAGGGTCCACACCCATCAGCAGTCACTTGCCCCTCTTCCCTCCCCCCAGCCCCTGGCAACATCTATTCTACTTTCTGGCTCTATGAATTTGTCTATTCTAGATTCCCCATATAAGTGGAATCAGAGAGTATATGACTCATGTGGCTTTTTCACCCAGCAAAAATGTCCTTGACGTTTATCTGTGTTGCAGTATGTATCAGAGCCTTATTCCTTTTTTTTTTTTCAAGATGTTTTCTTCTTAGCTCCACGACCAGGTATCGTGGTATCCCCCTGCACTGGAAGGCGAAGTCTTAACCACTGGACCTCCAGGGAAGTCCCCAGGAGCTTCATTCCTTCTGAATGGCTGCATAATCTTCCCTTGGATGGATACACCATGTTCTGTTTATCCATTCACCCACTGACAGATATTTGGTTTGGGGGCTATCATGAATCACGCTGCTGTGAACGTTCACGTACAAGTTTTTGTGTGGACGTATGTTTTCGTTTCTCTTGGGAATACACCCAGGAGCGGGACTGCTGGATCAAATAATACCTCTATGTTTAACCTTTTGAGGACCCGCCAGACTGTCTTCCAAACGGGCTGCACTATTATTTTATTCCCACCAGAAATATAGGAGGGTGGGTATCAGTTCTTTTTTTTTTTTTTTTTTTGGTATCAGTTCTTGAACCTCAAATCCCCAGCCCTTTACTTCAAGCCACAGACTTTCCTCTCTGCTTCTGCTCTATTCATCCTCCCCCCAGCTCCCCAGGCAGTGAGTGATGCTTAGATGAAGCACAACACAAACAACACAGGACACAGGACCTGGGTTGGAGGTGGGTTGGTGCCCAGAGAAACTTTCGGATGTGTGAGCATTCCAGTATTTGACTGGTCATTGGAAAAAGTCATTTAAGGCAGGGATTCATTTGGCTTTTTGTTTCCCTTTGTCCTAGAGATCTTCTGTACCCTTTTGATGTGTGGCTCCTAAGTCCTTCTCTTTGAAGATGGATCTGCCCATTGGAGATCCTTAGGTATCTCTTGCATAAATCAACCTCTACATTTTCTGATTTCAATTTCTTCAAGATGGGGGGAGTCTCTTCTTTAGATGCTTCCTAGCCTGAAACCCCAAGCAGAGGTCCAAAAAAGTTCTTGTTCGCTTGATCTTGAAGGTCATGGCGATCATGGGATACTAGGGATGGGCCCACAAGGACAAAGGGGTGCCAAGAAAAGAATTCTTGGGTTTTCAGCAAAAGCTTGGGAACTGTGGTGAGGAAGCCAATGTTGAGAGCTCTACAACTGAAGTTTCTGATGATACAGATTATCACCAAGAAAAGCAAATTTGTTTTAATAAATAGATAGTATAAGAAAAGAAGGAAGGTGTTGAAATTTCTCACATGACCAACCAACCCACTGAATACGTGAATAAGCTTTATAAACTTTTCAATAGTCAAATTACTATCCCATCTTTAATGTTCCTGACTATCATGGAGCTTGTAATCACAAGAGTGTAGTAAGAGCATAAAGATACTTGAAGAGCAGCCTGGATATAGAACTGGTCTGCCAGTCCAGTCTAGAGCATGTTGGAGATGCCCTGCATCTGGGTTGTCCAATATGGCGGTCACCAACCACGTGTGGCTACTGAGCCTTTGAACTATTGCTTGTGTGACTGAGGAACTGAAGTTTAAATTTAAGCTAATTTATTTTTAACTGTAGCAAAACAACAGTCAATCTATCCTCTTAACCATTTTTAAAGTGTACAGTTCTCACTTTAATAAAAATTTAAATCTAGATATACACACAGGTAGTCACTACCATATTGGACAGGGTAGATTTCCAGTTTTTTCCCAGACACAATATACCATCTTGCTTAATTCATCAGTCTTTTTTTTTTTTTTAAATTGTGAATCACTATTGTGAATCACTTTTTTAAAAATGGGGGCCATGTTTTTTAAAGGCTTTATTGAATTTGTTACAATACTGCTTCTGTTTTATGTTTTGGTTTTTTGGCTGCGAGGCATGTGGGATCTTACCTCCCCGACCAGGGATCGAACCCGCACCTCCCGCACTGGAAGGGGAAGTCTTAACCACTGCACTGTCAGGGAAGTCCCTCATCAATCTTTTTTTAATCACCTGTACTTTGGGCTTAGAAACAATGATTTTTTTGCCCTTGTACTGCATTGGTGGGTATAATATTTAATTAAATCATGCTGTTAGGGTAACGAGTACAACTGGCGTAAACAGGTTTGGGAATAAACACCTCACCCTCACTAAGCACACAGCTCATCCCATGTGGGATAGATGCACGTGCATTTCAGAGTAACCCCACGAGGGTTCTATATGAACCAGGGCCATCTGTATGCTTTGTAAGGGGGACAGAACCTGAGTTAGTGGGTGAGTTGGTTAATTGGAGAAAGTTGGAGGTTGGCTGAGAGCTTCCCCCTGTTCTCATCCTGAGAGACGGATGTGGAGCAGATCCTGAAAGCAGCCCGAAGTGCTCGGGGTCCGACTCCCCCTTGCCCAGCGAGGGGGGTGGAGGACACCCAGGTGAGTCACCCCTTCCCCGATGTCCAATGCGGGCACCTGGGTCCTTTCACAGAGTTGCCCTCAGCTTCAGTTCGTTTTGCCCTTGGCTTTGGGGGAGGGGGAGTCTTCCGGGGTCAGCGGGGTTGGGGTAGACGGATTTTGCCAAATCAGGGCTTTTCTTTCTGTAGCTGCTGCCTCCATGCAATCCTGTTTTCTACTGTCAGACTTTTCTCGATTAAAATGTGCGCAGTGGCCTGGAATAAACTCTGTCCCTCTGCTTGGAGGAGGGGCTCCTCCACCACTCAGAGAGCATGGTCACTGCTAATGGCCAAGACTTGTGGGGAAAGAAGGGTCCCTGCTGCTACCTTAGCTGGGGCAGGTAAGAGAAAGGTAAGACAGGGTCAACGGAGGGATTCGAGTGGGAGACGATTACTGCTTTTGCACTATGTTGGGCTCATTGCGAAGCAGAGGAAAACTGAGCTTGCAAAATGGTTTATTTAGGGAGCATTCAGGATGGACACTGGTGGGAGGGGAGGAAGCAGGACTGGGCTTCCAAGGGAGAGAGAAGGTCACCTGCCCCCAGGGAGGCGGCTGGGACGGCCTCTCAGAGTTGCTCTGAGTTGGGGTGACAGGCAGGGACTTTATGCCATGACGTGGATGTGGGCTGCCCTGAGAAGGGAGTGTAACCCTACACGCTGGGGTGCTATTCAGCGGAGGCTGATCCCAAAGGGCTGGCAGCAGAGGTCTGCTTAGCATTTCCGGAAGCTGGCAGCACGCCCTTTATCCCTGAATGAGATCTGGGCAAGCACTGCAGCATCTCCCCTGTCCTCACCAAGGCTCAGCTGAGATATCTCTGCACAGGTCTTTCCCAAGTGGACTTTTCTGTGGTGAGAAACTTGTGTGTGCATGTGTGTGAGAGTATGTATCTGTGTGAAGACGTGTGAGTGCACGTGTGTGAGCATACATGTATGCAATCATGTATCTAATGAGGATGCACGTGACTGTGAGGTTGTCATGCATGTGTGTGTGAGCGTGTGTATATATAATTGTGTGTCTGCACAGAAGTTTGTATGTGTATGAGTGCATATGTATGACAGTGTGTATATGTAATTGTGTCTATAAAAGGGTGTGTGTGACTCAGTGTGTGGCTGTATGCAATTTTGTGTCTGTAGGAGGGTGTGTCTTAGGATGTGAGTGGGTATGATTGTAGGAGCAGGTGTGCATGCATGTGTGCACGTGATTGCATGTCCATATGAAGGTGTGTTTGAATGTGTGTGTGTGTGAGTGTGCATGGAACTCTGTATTTGTCCAGGACTAGCCAGGTGGCTCCACAGTCATTAGGGACCCAGGCTCCTTCCCTCTTGTTGCTCTGCCTCCCTCACTGTCCAGCTCCCCTCTTGTCCAAGGTGTCTGCTTCAGATCCCAGCCTCCCACTAGGGAACTGGGGTGCCATCTCCTTTCCATTAAGGGCATAACCCCAAAGTGACCCCCACCACCTAGGTCCACATCCCACAGGTCAGGATTTAGCCAGACGGCCACATGTCGCAACAAGGGGGTGAGGGGTCTAGAAAAGAAGGGGCAGAATGGCTCACGGCGGATGCTCACTCTCCCAGCCACAGCTGTCTCACTGCTCTGCAGAGTGACATTGGTCAGTCGTGGATGGGAACCACCCAGAAGGGTCCAGAGACAACGGAACCCTCCTTATTCTTCTCTCTTGGCAGAGCAGAATATTTGGGTAATAAGTCTTTATTTATTGAGCACCTGCTGCGATCCCTGCCAGGCACTGTTTTAGGCACTGGAATGCAACAATGAGCAAAGCCGACGCGTAAAGCAGGGCAGCGTGATAGAAAGTGGTGAGGTCGGGGCTGAGACCCGCCCAGCGTTTAGACCTCAGCTTGAGGAACCTCTCGCGACCTCCCTGCCCAGGTCAGCCCTCCCCCCAACACCAACACCCTCTTGACCAACATACATTGGGTCTCCCTGTTTGCATGACTCTAGGTTTCCCCGCTGGCTCCGTGAGCAGACCTCATCTGGTTCTGCACATCTTCACGGTCCCAGCATCTAGCAAGATGCCCAGCGTAATTTTCATGTGGCTCCATGAAAACGTCACAATCAGGTGCAGGAGTGCAGTGCGTGAACGAATGGATCCGTGAAAAGAGAAGCAGGAAGTGCCCCAGAAGCAGGAGTGGGGGCAGGGTGGGGAGGCAGGGACAGCCAGTGACGTCACAAGAGGTGGCTGGGAGGAAGGTTCCAGAAGTGCTGTCAGGGAGGGGAAAATCCCTGCCTTCCTGCCTCTTGTCACCACCACTATCCTGGCTGGACCCGGTAAGTGACGAGGGCCGGGAAGGGGCAGCACATGTTCAGGCTCCCAGGAGGAGCAACTTGTTTATCATCTCTGTGGAAGAAGGAAACACCCTGAGTGCCCAGGTGTCTCGGCAACCAATGCCTTGCTGTGATGGCCAGAACCGCACCTGGTGAAGAGCGGCAGGTGCCAGTGGTATGGGAGAGGGGCACACGAGGGTCCTCTGGGATTCGGTGTCTGACTATCATACTTGACTTTTCATGTATCAATACGTCAATGTAGCATCCAGGCATATTTCGGTAGAAGCCGGATTCACCATAGACACACATTTTGGCCTTGGGATACTCTCAGTATCTTTTTCTACTGCTTTTTTTTTTTGCGGTACGCGGGCCTCTCACTGTTGTGGCCTCTCCCGTTGCGGAGCACAGGCTCCGGACACGCAGGCTCAGCGGCCATGGCTCACGGGCCCAGCCGCTCCGCGGCATGTGGGATCCTCCCGGACCGGGGCACAAACCCGTGTCCCCTGCATCGGCAGGCAGACTCTCAACCACCGCGCCACCAGGGAAGCCCCTCTACTGCATCTTTTAACTTGTTGCTGCTGGTGTGCAAGAAAGTTACTGGTTTTTGAATATTGATCTTCTATCTAATCACCTTACAGAGCTGTTTTTATTTCTAACAGCTTTTCAGTTGACTGAACAGTCTAGGTAGTCGATCACATTGTTTGCAAAATGGCGATGCTGTCTGTTTCCAATCTTTATTCCTCTCACTTCCTTTTCTTATCTTATTGCATTGGCTAAGTGCCTCCAGAACAATGCTGACTAGTAGCAGTGACAGCTGATCTTAGTCTTATTTCTGACTTCATGGAAACTCTTCCAATACTTCTGCTGCCATTGTTAAGTATAATATTTATAGCTCTGGCAGGTAGCCTTTACCAAGAAATGGAGAGTCTTCCATTGCTTATCGGCTAAGGGACTGTCATTTAAAAATGGATATTTCATGAAATTCTCTCTTGAGGAGATGATATAGTTTCTCACACTTGTCCCTTAAATTCAGTGAGAATTTGAATGTTGAATAACTTTTGCATTGCTATAATAAACCCTACATGGCTTTTTTAAATTGTGAAACACATCTTGCGTACAAACTGATGCACAAAACATTTTAACGTACAATTTAATGAATAGCAATAAATGTCTGTGTACCTACTTCACCTTACGAGACAGAATATTATTAGAAGATAGAATATTATTAGAAACTTAGAAGGCCTCTGTGTCCTTCTTCTCATTTTCCTCCCTCGCCTGAATGAGGTAACACTGTCCTGAACTGCCTGTAGAGCTTTTCCTTCTTGTTTTACCACCTAAGCGAGGACTAATTTATGTTGCCTGCCTGTGAACTTTATATTAATAAAATCATACTGCCACCTGCCTCTTTATCAGCATCAAGGCTGGGAGATGCACCCAAGTTTTTGTGTCTGTTCCTACATTTTCATCACTGCATAGCATTCCATAATGGAGGCATGCATTCTCCTGCTGATGAATATTTGGGCTGTTTCCAGTTTGGGGTTCTTATGAACACGGCCACTGTGATCATCCTTGTCCATGTCTCCTGGGGCTGATGTGCAAGAGTTTCTCTTGGGTATATTTATAACTGGGAGTGAAGATGCCAAGTCAGGGATATGCATGTGTTCACTTTTAACCATTAACACCACAGTGCTTTCCCAATGGGACATGTCATCTTTAGTTCCCCTGGCAGTGGAGGAGGGCTCCCATTCTTCTTTCTCTCTAGCACTTGATGCATTTTTGTACATCTACTGGGGGTGAAATAACATCTCATTGTGGTTTTAATGTGCATTTCCCTGATTACCAAGGAACCTTAGCATCCTGTCCTGGGTTGATAGCCTGTTCATGTTTCCTGCTCCGTGAACTGTCTGTTCATGGTTTGCACCCATTTCCTATGGGGTTGTCTTTTTAAAACGAAAGAGGAAGTCTTTTCATGTTCTGTATATGAATTCTTTCTTGGGATATAAACAGCCAATGCTTCATCTTGGTCAGTGACTTATCTTCACTTACTGCTTCCTGATGTCTTGATAAACAGACATTCTCCATCTGGCCAAGATTCTTTTAATCTATAGCTTGATGTGACCTTAGCTTTGTGGAAGAATCATACTGCCTCCCCTTATTAGCTGCTCGTGAATGATGAGCTGGTTTCAGGTTCAAAGGGAAAGTATTACACTGTGACCACAGGCAAGCTCAGTTTGCCAGGCTCTCGTTTCCTCGTTTGTAAAACGGGGAACAATAACAGTAGCTGCCTCGAAGGGTTGTGAAGATGAAATGAGTCAGTACGTATAAAACTCTCAGAATCGTGCTTGCAGAAAGACCCACGTTACCTGGTTTTATTGCTTTTGTTGGTTTGTATTAACCAGAGTTTAACTGTCCCTGGTTCTACAGGGAGCCTCTCAGCCCAAGAACACAGGGAAATGCCTCTCTTCGTAAGGCTCCCTCTACTACTTCTGTGTATAGAAAAGACGCTGACTTGCTATTTTCACGTTATAACTGCCGTGTCTAGTCCAGGGTTTCTCAGTGTCGGTGCCTTTGACATCTGGGGTCGAATCATTCTTGGTTGTGGGGTGCTATCCTGGACATTGTGGGATGTTTAGCAGCAGCCCCAGCCTCTACCCGATAGATGCCAGTAGCACCCCCACCTTGTGACACCCGAAACTCTCCAGACACTGCCAAGGATCCTCTGCGGGGCAGGGGTGGGGGAAGCACAGAATTACCACTGATTGAGAACCATAGGTCTATTGAATCAATATATATACATATATATTCATTCAGCTAATATTGATTGAACCCCAGGTGCTGTACGAGGCGTTAGGGATATAATGATCAACAAGATAGTCGCATACACACACCCATACACACACAATTACAAAGCTAGATGGTGCAATATAGGGAAAGAGGGTGTAATGAGAGGGTGTAGGGTCCGGCCCAGCCTCGGATAATACAGGAGGTTTCCCTGAAGAATGGACTCATAAACAGAGGAAGCCATAGGTAAAGATTAGTGAGGACAGTGTTTGGAGCAGAATGAACAGCATGTGCAAAGGCCCTGAGGTGCAAAGGAGCTTGGAGTGTGTGTGTGTTGGGGGGGAGGGGTGCAGAGAAGGTTCCAGTAGCTGGAGCTGAGTAGATGAGGGCATGTGGAATGGGGGGGGGGGCGTCTCTGTATTTATCTCCATATGCCCCTTGCTGCCTGGAGGCCGGCCATGCTGCATATTACCTTCTGCACCGGGAACATGCTAAGCTGCTTCCCACCTCACAGCCTTTGCCCTCACGGTTCCCCCTGCCTGGAACACTCTCTGCAGTAGAACTCTGCGTTCTTCAGGTCTCAGCTCAGATGTCACCTCCTCCAAGAGGCCCTCCCTGACCACCCCAGCACTCTCTATCACAACGCCCTGTTCTATTGTCTCCATTCTGGTCATCATTAATCTGAATTTTTCTAAATTAATGGCAGACACACCTAACACAAAATTCACCATTTTAAAGTGCACAATTCAGTGGCATTCAGTACTTCCACGATGAGGCACAAACACCACCACTATCGAGTTCCAAAATACTTTCAACACCCCAAAAGGAAACCATACTCTCATTAAGCAGCCACTCCCCACCCACCTCCCCCAGCTCCAGGCAACTATGAATCCACGCTCTGTCTCTGCGGATTTGCCTGTTCTGGACTCTTCCCATAAATGGACTCACACACTCTGTGTCTTTTGGTATCTGGCTTCTTTCTCTCAGCCTGACGTTATCGAGGCTCATCCTGTTACCGTCTGAATTGATCTCTGTTTGTTTCCTGGCTGTTTCTCCCAATTAGAATGTCCGTTCCAGGAGGGATTTCTGTCCATCTGGTTGCCCGGTGGCTAGAGTGCTGCCCGGCACACAGCAGGTGCTCGGGAAGCACCAGGGTCAGGAGAGTGGCTGACCCCTGGGATGGAGCCCCTCCCTTCCCCCTTGCTGGGTGTGCAGGATGGGTTCTTGGTGGTGGTGAAGCTGGAAGAGACCAGCACAGGCCTGCTGATGGCCACAGGCCCCTGGGGACTCTGTGATCTGAGACCTCTCTCTCGTCGTCCCATTCTCAGGGCGTCAGCGGTCAAATCTGGGGTCAGATTGCTGGCATTCTGCACTGGGTCCACCGAGGAGATAATGACCTCTTAGACCGGAGACGCAGAACTTTCCTCTTGAGTCACACACACGTACCCGTCTGCCTGCCCGGTCACCTTCTTTATTCGTTGTCCTGCATCTTGCTTTTGAAATTTAATGTTACGTCTTGGAGAACGTTCCATTTTGGGAACCATGAATCAACATTTCTGGTGTTTCTTAATTGAGGTGAGAGTCACGTAACGTAAAATCAACCATTTTAAAGTAAACCGCTCGGTGGCATTTGGTACATTCACAATCTTGTGCAATCATCTTTTCTATTTAGTTCCAAAACATTTCCATCACCCCAAAAGGAGATTCTGTGCTCATTAAACAGTCACTCCCCAGCCGTCCGGCAACCACAAACCCACTCTCTGTCTCTATGTACATTTATATAAATGGAATCACATAGTGTGGGTCCTTCTGTGTCTGGCTTCTCTCACTGAGCATCGTGTTCTCAAGGTCCATCTGCGTTGTAGCGAGTGTCGGGGCTTCACTCCTTTCGGGGGTCAAATAATGTTCCATTGTACGAATGGACCACATTTTGTTTAGCCATTCACACGTTGAGGGGTGTTCCGGCTGTTTCTACCTTTTGGCTACTGGGAACTGTGCTGCTGTGAACACGGCTGTGCGTTCCTGGATCCTGGTGTTTTCTTACACAGTTCTAGAACATTCCACCATGTGGAGATTCCATAGTGCATACTACCAGTCCTTCATTGCTGGATATTTCCATTTCTCCCAGTCTTCTGCTGTCCAAACAGGGCTGCGGTGGCCATTCTTTGTATGTAGTTGAAAATTCTGTTAGGTGAATAATACTTTGGTGTTTCCAATTTACTTTGATTTTTTTTTCTCTTTGGCTGCGCTGCAGCCCGCGGGATCTTTGTTCCCCGACCAGGGATCAAACCGGTGCCCCCTGAACTGGAAGTGCAGAATCTTAACCACTGGACCGCCAGGGAAGTCTCAATTTACTTCAGTTTGCCCTCAAGTGGGAGTTCTATTCCCGATTTTAATTTTTTTTTTGTGGAAGCAGATACTTTCTGAAAGTCCTTTACGGTAGCCCCAAACAGCTTGTCATGGTGCTTGGCATGGGGTAGATCTTTTATTACATTAAAAAAATTTTTTATATTTTATCAAAAATTTCACATTGGGGTAGGGATATAGGATTTTGGTGTATAGTACATCTTTTCTTTTCTACTTTGCCAAAGGAAAACTTTATTTATAGAACATTAATTGACTGGAGGAAATTCTTCTCTGTATGCTATCACCACGTAACACATTTGGAAAAGTGATGAAGACTTTTTAACAATCAACATGTAATTGATATATTATGGACAAGACCTAAGTCTATATTGAAAATGGGAAGCTACTGCTCATATTATTTTCTCCTTATATTTTATCTCTAGCAACACCTGGAAGCCCAGTGAAATTAGCCACAGCATATTTTTAAATTGTCCATCCTAAGCATAGTACAGGTTTTTCACATATCAGAGAATTTATTTTTGGTGTAGAGTTCTATGAATTTTCAATCACGCACAAATAGAGCTGGCGGTGTCGTGAACCACAATGTACCCACTACTTGGTTACAATAATTGTCAACGTGAAGTTGACCTTGTTCATCTCCACGCGACCACGCCCCCCGCCTGCTGGTTTTAAAGCCAACCCCAGACAGCACGCTATTATTCCAGGTTGGGAACGCCTTAGCGACAGGGATTCTCTTCTGTAACTGAGTCCCAGAGCCGTTGTTATCACACTTTCAAAAGCTACCATCCTCTCTTCGTGTCACCTGAGATCCAGGCAGCGTTCAAATCCTCGATTGCCTCACGAGCATCTTGTTTGCGCTGGGATCCAGCCAGCAACCACACAGCGCATGCGGGTGATGGGCCCCACCTTGACTGGGGTCCCTCTGGCTCACGCGAGGGAGCCCAGGTTCGAAAGCGGTTGGTTTGGGACTGATTCTGAAGGCTGAACTGATAGGATTTGCTGGTGGACCAGATGTGGGGGGGAGGGGGAGGGGGGAGGAAGAGAGGGGGAGGTGGGAAGGGAGGAAGGAAGGGAGGGAGGGAAGGAAAGGAAGGTGGGGAGGAAAGGGTGAATCCAGGGTGACCCTCAGGTTCTGGACAGATCCAGTCGCTCCATCCGGACCTTGGACCTCCTTCTAGTTTCTTCGTTTGCCGCATGCTTTGGGCACGTCTTCACGTGCATGTTTATAGCTTCGTCTAAATCGGCTGTGCTTTGCTCCGCGGATTGGTCTCCTTTGTGTGTATAAGCTCCGCGGAGACTCAAGTTCATCTTCTGAGGCGCCTTTTTCTAGCTACCTGTTTTCACTGAAATACAAAGCCGGTATCTGCTAGTAGAGAACCCTGTGTAGGTCACGGGGCTCCATTCCCCCTGGTTCTGATAGAAATATTTGGAGTTGGTAGAACATTAACCGCAAATCTAGAATTTATAACAACGGCTTGATTCTTATACGGAACACACTGTGGATCACAAACAAAATAATAGTTTTCCTCGTGGAAACCACTGAAACATCACTCGCAACCAGTGTCGACCAGCTAGTTTGCTCTCCAAGGGGACAGCTGAGGATGTCCGGAGATACCTTTTGATTGGAACAGATTCATGTATTGGACTTGTGAGTTTAATTACATGCTTGGGGGGGTGGGGTTGATTAAGGAAACATGTGTGGCCAGTGTTGAATTGTCTGGGAATTTTAAAAAATATTTATTTATTTGGCTGCGCTGGGTCTTAGCTGCTTGTGGCATGCGGGATCTTCATTGCGGCATGCGAACTCTTAGCTGGCGGCATGCATGTGGGATCTTAGCTTCCCGACCATGGATCGAACCTGGGCCCCCTGCATTAGGAGCGCGGAGTCTTAGCCACTGGACCACCAGGGAAGTCCCTGTTTGGGAAATTTTGATTCAATTCACGAGCTCATTAAACAACATTTTTTAAGGTATTTATGTAATTGTCTGCTAGGGCTGCCATAACAAAACACTGCAGAATGGGTGCCTGAGTAGAAACTTATTTTCGCTCAGTTGCAGGGGCTGGAAGTTCAAGATCAAGGTGTCAGCAGGACTGGTTTCTGGTGAGGGATCTCTTCCAGACGGCCGCCTCCTTGCTGTGTCCTCATGTGGTAGAGAGAAAAAAAGAGGGCTGGTTTTCTCTTCTTAGAAGGACATCAACCCTGTTGGATTAGGGCTCCACCCTTGACTACCTCCCTCAAGTCTCCATCTCCAAATACAATCACATTAGGGGGGTTGGGGCCTCAACATACAAATTTTGGGGAACACAATTCAGTCCATGAGAATAACTATTAATTCATGTTATGTAGATGTTTAGAAAAATGTTGTTTAATAGATTTAAGGATTAACACACTGAAAGTCAAACAAGCTTAAGGAGTGGTGCTTGCCCCTCATCATACACAAAAGGCTTCAAACAGTAGTGTCTATCAGTTCCTGAGTGTGAAAGGACCCTGGGCAGCCAGGAATCTGCAGTCCTCTACCAATGGATTCATGGCCATGTGACCTTAAGCTTGATTACTAATACAACATCCTCTAAAGGGGCTGCATCAACTTTTACCACAGTATTTGAGAGCCCCTGTTATCCCACATCCTCAAGAATATAAGGTCTTTTTCAACCTTTTTGGTCTTACTTCATCTGATAGCTGAAAATTGCATTGTATTTTCTATTGTGTTTCTCTCTGGACTGAGATGGAGCATGTTTTCCTGCTTTTAAAAGTCATTTAAAAATGTGTTTTCAGAGAATTGTCTGTTCAAGCCTCTGTCCCATTTCTCATTGGGTTATTGATCTTTTTCTTATTGATTCTTTGGCGTTCTTTACATATTAAGGAAATCAGGCCTCTGTTGATTAGATGTGTTGCCTATATTTTTTTTTTCAGTTTGTTGCTGATCTTTTGATTCTGTTCATGGTATTCTCTGCTATGTGAAAAATTTAAAACTTTTTATGTAACAAAATTTACTCTGTTTTTTCCTTTATGCCCTTTGGGTTTTCACGTTGTACTATCTTTTTAAAAAAATATTTATTTTTTTTTTTTCGCTGTGTTGGGTCTTCGTTGCTGAGCACGGGCTTTCTCTAGTTGTGGTGAGTGGGGGGCTACTCTTCGTTGTGGTGCCTGGGCTTCTCATTGCGGTGGCTTATCTTGTTGCGGAGCATGGGCTCTAGGCACACAGACTCAGTAGTTGTGGCTTGTGGGCTCTAGAGTGCAGGCTTAGTAGTTATGGCACACAGGCTTAGTTTCTCCGCAGCATGTGAGATCTTCCTGGACCAGGGCTTGAACCCGTGTCCCCTGCATTGGCAGGTGGATTCTTAACCACTGTGCCACCAGGGAAGTCCCTCATGTTGTACTATCTTTAAGGCAACCAACCAGATCAGAACTCTCTTGTGTGAGTTGCTTTCCTTCAGGAGACCTCAAAATGTTTTCTCACCCAAAGGATCACGTGTGGACTTGGCCCCTATATTCTAACTGTTTAAGCCACTCTTCTGGAAACTCAAAGACTGAACACCCTTTGGACTTTACAACTGCTCTATGATCTGGCATACAGGCCACTCTCCTCTCCTCCTAGGCCCAGGACAGGCATGACTAATCAACCCCAGGGTTCTGGGAAGACATGACTAAGAAGACATGGGAGTTGGCTTCAGACCTGCAGCCCCTTTGCCGGGCCTGCTAAGTTCCCTGCTTTGTGCCTTGCAGCACTGTGAAGAATGGTCTCTGTGGACCTGGAAGGGCTGAAACATCAATGACTCGAGAAGAGAAGGCCAAGGACCTTAAGGCAGGCATGAGTCAAGAACGAGGTATGCTGTGTGAGAGAGAAGGGTGCACTGAGTCAGCCACGGCTTTTTATAAAGGGGTCTGGGCCGGGAGAGTCAGGCACAGTTTCTCCCTGCCCCAGCTGCTGGCCTTGGCGGAGGTGCCCGAACCTGGGAGGCCAAGTCTCTATATGTGATGGGGAGCAGAGGCGGCACAGGCAAGTGGTTGACAGCTGGGCCCCGTCGTTCAGAGCAGAGCTCTGCTAGCCGGTGACAACGGGCGAGTCACTTGCTCTTTCGAAGCCTTGTGTGTATTGTTGGTACTGGGGGCGGGGCAGGGGGGCATTGATAATAGCACCTCCTTATTAGGATGGTGAGCCTGTGTGGGTAAAGCACATAAATATATAATATATATAATATTGTACATTACATATTACATATATATTATATATAGTGCAGATGTAACTGTGTGTGTATATATATGTGGCAGATGTAATATGTAATTGTTTATATAGTACAGATGTAATAATATTTAGACTGAGAATATAACTATATAGTACAGATGTAATTATATACATATATAGTGTAGATGTAATTATACATACGGTACAGATATAATTATATACAGTGCAGATGTAATAATAATGTAATGCGGATATGTGTGTATATATATATATATCATTTGTAAATAATGTGGAATTCTAGGTAATGATTCAAATACTAAAGGCTGACTCACACCAAATGATTAAAATGTTTTTAAAAGGAGTGAAATAATGCCATTTGCAGCTCCATGGATGGCCCTAGAGATTATCATACTAAGAGAAGTCAGAAAGAGAAAGACAAATACCATACGATATCACTTGTATGTAGAATTTCAAATATGGCACAGATGAACCTATCTACAAAACAGAAAGACTCACAGACATAGAGAACAGGCTTGTGGTTGCCAAGGGGAAGGGGGGTAGGGAAGGGAAGGATTGGGAGTTTGGGATTAGCAGATGCAAACTATTATATATAGAACAGATAAACAACAAGGTCCTACTGTGTAGCACAGGGAACTGTATTCAATATCCTGTGATAAACCACAATGGAAAAGAATATATATATGCATAACTGAGTCACTTTGCTGTACAGCAGAAATTAACACGTTGTAATAAATCAACTATACCTCAATAAAATGTTTTAAAATGATTCAAATGTTGAAGGGTGAAATGGATGGACAGCTGCAGTTTACTTTGAAATGTATCAAAAAGTAAGATGGAGGAATGGATGGATAAACAGAGGGATGGCTGGATGGAGATGTGATAAAGCAAATACAGCAAAATGCTAGAAGTTGTAGAATTTGGTGGTGGGTAGAGGTCATTAGCTACACAATCCAATTTTTTGTATGCTTGAAAATTTTCATAATAAACTGTTGAGAGGGTAAGGAAGAAATAAATGAAAGAGGAAGCTTGAGTAGACCAGCACTGACCATGTGACTTCACTCAAGGTGTGGGATTAATTCAGGTTCAAAAAGACAGCCCCCCCACCCCGCAACTCCTGAGTTATTAAATGAATAAAAAAAAGTCTGCCACCCAACCCTGGTGACTATTTGCAGTTACTCCTGGGCTGTGGACCATTCACCGAGATGGAGAAGTCCTTATGAGGCTTTCAAAACACGGGCCAGGCCATGAGACCCCCATGACCATCCCTGAATTTTTTCGGGAGTCAGTCAACCGATTTGGGACTTATCCAGCCCTCGCATCAAAGAAGAATGGAAAGTGGGAAGTTCTGAATTACAACCAGTACTACGAGGCTTGTCGGAAAGCTGCAAGAGCCTTACTCAAGGTAAATGAGTCATTCATTCATTCCTTCATTCGTTCATCATGTATTAAATCATTCCTTTTATGTATACATACATATGGGACAAAATGCACAAGGCACCCCAAGATACAAGGTTAACTGGTGAAAAATTTCCTTCCAATCTTTGTCCCCTCTCTTATGGAGGTAGCCATCATTTTCAGTTCTTTCTATGCTATTCTGCGGAATAAATTATGTGTACATGTTATATAATTCTATAGAAGTACATTTTTACACACATGGTAGCATACTCAAGAGTCTACAACCTGCTTTTTTTTCTGTTAGCACAGTATATGTGTGTTTTAGTTAGCTACTGCTGCATAACAAATTACCCCAAAACTTAGTAACTCAAAATGACAGAGCAGGCTTCCCTGGTGGTGCAGTGGTTGAGAGTCCGCCTGCCGATGCAGGGGACACGGGTTCGTGCCCCGGTCCGGGAAGATCCCACATGCTGCGGAGCGGCTGGGCCCGTGAGCCACGGCCGCTGAGCCTGCGCGTCCGGAGCCTGTGCTCCGCAACGGGGGAGGCCACAACAGTGAGAGGCCTGCGTACCGCAAAAAAAAAGAAAAAAAAATGACAGAGCTTTATTATCTCTTGGTTTCTGTGGGCCAGGAATCCAGGAGTGATTTAGTTGGATGTTGCTGGTTCAGGATCTCTCATGAGGCTGTAGTCAAGCTGTCAGCCTGGGCTGCATCATCTGTACATGGCTTCTGTACATGGCTGGCTCTTGGCAGGAGGCCTCAGTTCCTTGCTCCATGGCCTTCTCTGTAGGGTTGCTTGAGTGTCCTCACAATATGGCAGCCAGCTTCCCCCCAAATGAGTGATCCAAAAGAGAGAATGAACCAGATGGGAACCGTGATATCTTTTATAACCTGATCTCAGCGATGACATACTATCACTTCTTTCACAAGGTTAAGCAGACCTTGATACGATATGGGAAGGGATTATAGTAGAACACAAATACCAGGAGATGAAACTCATCCTGGAGGCTGGTTGCTGCATTCTGAGATCCTTCCATATTGATTTACTTATTTTTTTTAAAATCCATATTCTTTTCAACAACTGCAAATACGTATGTAACAGTATTGACTTAATCAGCCCCCTACGAGTGGGCATTTAAGTTGCTTCGCCTTTGCTACGATACGTGGTGCCATACTGAACCTTCTCTGTACAGTGAATTCCTACAAAGCCAATGCCCTTTAAGCCCACTCACAATGTATGAGAGAATCTGTTTACCTACGGTATTGTCAACATCATATTATCAAAACTGTTCATCTGGGCCTATTTGATAGGCATGTTAGGCAGAATTCTAAGGTGACTCCACTGAGATTCCCAACCTCTGGTGTACTTGTGCTGTATAATCTTCTCCCTGTGACTGTGGGCTATGATGGGATTTCCCTCCTGAGATGGCCAAGGTGAAGGGATTTCACAGATGTCATTAAGGTCTCTAATCTGTTGACTTTGAGTTCATGAGGAAGGGCAGGTGCTCTGGGTGGGCCTGACTTAATGGGGTGAACCATTAAGAGAGATTCTCCTGCTGTCCTGGGAGCAAACTGCCATGTTTGGAGAGGGCCATGTAGCAGGGGATGGCATACAGACTCTAGGAGTTGAGAGCGGTCCTCAGCTGGCAGGTAGCAAGAGAAGAGGATCTCAATCATTCAACCACAAGGAAATGAATTCTGCAAACAACCTCCAAGTGCGGGGCCCCCAAGCTTCGGGGGAGGTCATGGTCCCCACCGATCCCTTGACTGCAGCTTTGGGGGATCCTAGGCAGAGAACCCAGCCGCGCCACCCCCCAGACTCCTGACCTGTGGAAACTGGGATAATAAATATGTGTTCTTTTAAGCTGCTACATCTGTGATGATGGGTTACGCAGCCACAGATAATGAACGCAACAGACATCTCGTACTGTAAAAGGGCACCTCCCGATCGTTCTGATTTACAGGAAATCCGATCACATTCTGACCTAGACCCAAGCTCCTCTCTCCCCTCCTCTGATGCCCATGTGTCTTCATCTAGAGACTGTGAGAGGTCGGAATTAGGAACCACCTGCTTGGGCTGGATTTCTTCTTGGCTGCCCTTACCCCCACGCCATAGTGCTGTAGCTAGTTCACCCTTCCTGAAAGATGGTCCTCTTTCCCTCTGCCCTTAGTTCTGGACTTCAAGGACCCCTGCTCTCCTAGATCTCAGGGATCCAATCAGAAAGAAGTCAGTTTATCTACACATTGATGGAGACAGTGTCCACAGTGAAGACAGCCTTCCTGCCACTAAGCACAAACATGTTGCATCACGTTCTGAAGCATCAGCAGGCAGATGCCTTCCAAATGCTTAGGTTTTCCCCGGGGACAGAGGGTCACGGCCAGCCTTGCCCAGGTGACTAAAACAGCCAACAAAATTGGAGTTTCCAGGACAAAAGGGGGGGCGACCACCAAGCATGATCACTTTCACGTCCAGGTCTCCTGATTCATCCTCAGCCACGTTCAGATCAGGGCTATGCCTTCAAAAGTGCAATTTATTACCACTATAGGGTATCACTCTTTGAGTACTGTTATGATTAAAACTAAAAATGAATTCATTAGGATGGCTAATTAAGAAAAAAAAAAACAGACAATAACAAGTGTTGGTGAGGATGTGGAGAAACTGGAGCCCTCAGTCACTGTCAGCGGGAATGTAAAATGGTCCAGCCACCCTGGAAGGCAGTCTGGCGGTTCCTCACAAAATTAAACTTAGAATCACCATATATGATCCTGCAATTCCACTTCTGGGTACAGACCCAAAAGAATTGAAAGCAGGGACTCGCACAGATATTTGGACACCCACGTTCACAGCAGCATTGCTCACAACGGCCAAAAGGTGGAAGCGACCCAAGTGCCCATCAATGGATGAATAACCAAATTGTGATCCGTCCATACGATGGAACGTTAACCTTCAAATGGAGTGAGATGCTGACACCTGTCACAACACGGATGAACTAGGGGACGTTAAAAGAAGCCGGACACAAAAGGACAAATATATGATTCCACTTATAAAAGGTCCCTAGAGGAGTCAAATCCATAGGGACAGAAAGTAGATGGTGAAGGCCAGGGGCTGGGGGAGGGGGTGGGGAGTCAGTGTTTCATGGGGACAGAGTTTCCGTTTGGGAAGGTGAGAAAGTTCTGGAGATGATGGTGGGGATGGTTGCACAACAATGTGAATGTGCTTAATGCCACTGAGCTGTGCACTTAAAGTTGGTTAATGGTTAAAAAATAAAATACATAGGGGACTTCCCTGGTGGCACAGTGGTTTAAGACTCCACACTCCCAAGGCAGGGGATCCAGGTTCGATACCTGGTCAGGGAACTAGATCCCACATGCATGCCGCAACTAAGAGTTTGCATGCCACAACTGAGGAGCCAGCGAGCCATAACTAAGGAGCCTGCCTGCCACAACTAAGACCTGGTGCAACCAAATAAAAATAAATAAATATAGAAAAAAATACATAAAAATTAGAATAAATAAAGGGGGTATTACAGAGAGGGAGGTAAACCGGCCTCCCAAGAGTCACACACAAAAAAATCACACTCCGGATTTTCATCTCAACACGGGCTGTCCCCCTTGTGACTCCGTGGGCTCTGGGGTCTGCTTTCACCTGCCAGTGAGCAGATCCCATCCGGAAGCAAACCACCTCTGTTGCTTCTGTTTTCTGTTTGTCTGTCTGGTTTTGCCTTCCCAGCTGGGCTTGGAGCCTTTCCACTCAGTCGGCATCCTTGGGTTTAACTCAGTCGAGTGGTTCCTTGCGGCTCTTGGCGCCATCTTCGCGAGGTAAGACCTCGGGCCCGGGTCCCTGTGGATGTTGGGTGGTGCTACTCCGGGACTGGCAGCCCCAGGCTGGTTCCCACGGAGATGTGAATGGGGGTTGCAGAAGCAGCCGCAGGCGAGCCGGCGAGATAGACACACACATCCCCGTCCAACAGGGGACTAGTATCTCAAATACACAAGGGACTTCTACAACTCAGGAATAAAAACACAAAAAGAGGGACTTCCCTGGCAGTCCAGTGGTTAAGGCTCTGCACTTCCACTGCAGGGGGCACAGGTTCGATCCCTGTTCGGGGAACTAAGATCCCACATGAGACTTGCACAGAAACATCACTAAGGGAAGTAGCAAATAGGCACTTGGAAAGATCCGTGATGTCATCAGCCAGCAGGGAGATACAAAGGGAACCCACAGCAGAATGGTTCAAAGCAAGAACGAAAGGTTGCGAATGAAGGGAACGGGTGGAGGGGTGGGGGGGTCCAAACCCCGCCTCTTATTTGCTGTGGGACCCTGAACAAGTGACTTCCCTGCCCTGAGCCCCAGTTTCCTCATCTGTAAAATGGGGTACTGTGAGGGTTCCAGGTCATAATGACATCCCGGGAGCCCATCCTCTCTCATCATCACTGTCCAGCTGTGGAGGGAGGGAAGCTGGTGCTGAGGCTGCAAACTCAGACCTTCCCTGCAGACCCTCCCCCTCCCCCCACCTTCCAGGACGTTCGTTCTCGACTTAAGGTGTGTGGGGCACACTCGTGCATGTGTTTTCTTTTCCCAGGGGCTTCTGTGTTGGTATTTATGCCACCAACTCTGCGGAAGCCTGTCAACATATCATTGCTCACGCCAAAGTGAACATCCTGCTGGTGGAAAATGACCTACAGCTGCAGAAAATCCTTTCGGTAAACCCCTCCGCCCCCCATTGCTGCCTGCCAGTCACTGGAGGAAGGAGGGGGTTGTGTATGTGTGGAGTGGATGTGCGTGGAGTGGATGAGTTTAATTTCCAATGCGTATTCATTTCCTACTCAGCCTCTGTTTTTAAAAATGTGTTTGTGTGTTATTTTATATACCTTTCACTGCTTACCAGTTTTCTTTTAGAAACAGTTATTTTGAACCTTGTCATCCTTGCTATGTTCACCTCTTATGATTGTCCTCCCTTCGGGAATGCTTTTGTCTTTCTTTTCTGTTTCTTTCATAAGTCCGACCACTTCCTGTTTCACTACTTTCTGATGTCTGGCTCTCCCCTCAGGGCTTGTATGTTTGCTTTGTGTTCTTCCTTCCCAGCTGCGTTTACCCCATTACGTCCTAGGTTTTACGTTGGAAGGTTAGGGGGCAATTTTCCTTTGCTTTGCAGTGACTTTTTGCGCACAGTGAAATCTGACCCTCTCTTATTCCTTTTTTTTTTTTTTTTACCCCCCCTTGTGTTATCTTTGTAATGTTGCAAGAAACGTTTCCGATGACTTGTGTTTGAATGAGCTGCAGTTGCCTGAACCAGCTTTGGGCAGAAGGATCCTGAGGGGAGGGGAGTCCTTGGGAGGGGTGAGCCTCGATGGCCAGATTCACGGCTCACCCCAAGAGCCACTGCACCGCGTAGCTTGTGGGATCTTAGTTCCCCAACCAGGGATGGAACCCGGGACCCCAGCAGTGGAAGCGCAGAGTTCTAACCACTGGACCACCAAGGAATTCCGGCGACTGTTTCTTTAACACCATATTTCATCTTTCCTGCGTTACTTTTTGACATTTCTCGAGTGGAGATGTCTCGCCATGGGTGGCATCCTCTGAACGCCGTGGGCCACGTGTTTCCCCACATTTTAACTTTCTGAAATCAGGGCAGATTTGCCAGCCTCAATGGAATCCAGCCAGACTCGGGGAAACAGGATATTTTGTGCCACCAGGCCTCCTTCGACACCTAATTCCTGAGCTGGTTCAGTGAGGACAGACGTCCACTTTCTGAAATTGCTTTCTGAAAGCATGCTTCTTTGGTCCCTGGTACTCATGTCATGCCCTGTCTGTCCTGTTCGCAGCAGAACACACTGCGGGGTGGGTGACGGGTGGGGCCCTTCTCCTTCTTGCCGTGAATACCGGTTTCCGATTTGGGTTTTTCCAGCGTTAGAAGAGGTCACGTGCCCCATCCTTTCCCCTGCAGCCACCTCATTGCTATGGCTTCTTGTCCTCGTTCTGGTATATTCAACCTCACATGCATGAATTATTTCCATCTCTTAGTTTCATCAAAGATGCAGTTTGTGGGAGATTTCTTGTTCTGGTTCCTCTGCATGGAAGATTCAAAGCCAGGCTTCTGATACTCTCCTCCCAAACTGGACGTTCAGCTCCACTTGGAAATCTTTGATTCTGGGGGACGGTCACGGCTCATAACCCTCCAGTGCTTCCCTTCTTCCTTTAGAATAAACTGCAAACTCCTGCTCTCACCTCCAAGGCATGGCCTACCTGGCCCTTCCACCGCTTCCTGAATCCTCCCCCGGCCTTCTCCCTTCCATCCCCATTCCAGCCAGTCTGGACTTTTTATATCCCTCCAACATCCCGGCTACTACCTGCTTCAGGCTTTTTGGATGTCTGTTTCTTCTCTCTCTGGAAAACTCTTGTCCAGCTGTTACAAGCACTTCTGGCATCTTTTCTCTCCAGGTCATGCCAGAGACTTGGTTGTAAGGAGCGTACTGGATGTTGGAAATGACTTCTTCACTGGATTGGCTAGAAATGTCATACAGGCACACTCCTTCCTTTGCACAAACAGGGGGGGCAAGAATCCCACAGGCCTGGGTACCTGAACCTTACAGGTCTAGGTTCAGGAAGAGAGTTCTGAACCCCCGCCAGTTCCAGCCACCTTCATGGAGGATTTCTGTAGCCCTGCTCCAACCAGAAGGTTAGCTGGATCTTGGCCATGGAGCATAAGGTGCCAGGAGACAAAGGGCCGGGAGGGCCTCCTTCGACTCACCAACCCAAACCACAGCTCTGTACAGCAGAATTCAGGAGGCTTTGCCCTCAACCCTCTGTGATGGTTGCAGTCTACTGATACCGACCTGTCAGTCAAGACAAAGAGCAAAAGTTTTCCTGCATGGGCAGGGGGAGGGAAAGAGGCTGAGGTCTCTGAGGGAGAGAGCTTAGAATGCGCTCTTCCAGGGCCCCGTTACCATGAGGTCCGTACACAACTGTTTTTCAGATTCCAAAGACCAAGATGGAGACTCTAAAAGCAATCGTTCAGTACAGGCTGCCAGTGAAGAAGAGCAAATGTAACAACCTGTACTCTGTAAGTGTGAGAGGGGGCACTGAGCAAAGGGGAGGGCACAGTCTTGAAAGGGAAGGAGGGCACTCCCAAAGTAAGTGGGTGGTGAGCAAGGGAGAGGGTGAGGCCAAACCAGGGAAGTGGGCAGGGGCTCACAAAGGAAGTGGGCGGTGAGAAAGGGGGAGGGCGGGGCCTCACCAGGAAAGTGGGCGGGAACTCTCAAAGGAAGTGGGTGGTGAGGAAAGGGGAGGGCGGGGCCAAACCAGGGAAGTGGGCAGGAACTCTCAAAGGAAGTGGGTGGTGAGCAAGGGAGAGGGAGGGGCCTCACAAGGGAAGTGGGCGGGGACTCTCAAAGGAAGTGGGTGGTGAGCGAGGGAGAGGAAGGGGCCTCACAAGGGAAGGGGGTGAGGCTTTTGAGATAATTTTTTTCTGGCGTGAAGGTTCTGATTTACCAGAAGGTGTCTGTTCTGGTTATTTATTGCTGTGTAACAAATCGCCCCAAAAATTGGTGGCATAAGACAATACCAATCATTTTATTATTAGTTGCTTTTCAGACCATTAGGGTAACTGAAAAAATACTGCATCACTGAAAATTAGATGTGCTGGAACTCACAACATTAAGTTTAAATATTTAATTTGTATTCAAATCAGAACTTATTATAAATTTACATTCCTGGTTTTCATAGATGCAAAGTCATCAACATTTTTATTAAAACCATTAGCCAGTTTCAATATATACAAATAGGGACATAGGGGTGCACATTTCTGCAATGGCTCGGACCAACAGCACTGCTGGAGCCTTTTATTGGGGTTTTTTTTTTTTTTTTTTTTTTTGCGGTACGCGGGCCTCTCACTGTTGTGGCCTCTCCCGTTGCGGAGCGCAGGCTCCGGACGCGCAGGCTCAGCGGCCATGGCTCACGGGCCCAGCCGCTCCGCGGCATGTGGAATCTTCCCGGACCGGGGCACGAACCCGTGTCCCCTGCATCGGCAGGCGGACTCTCAACCACTGCGCCACCAGGGAAGCCCTGGAGCCTTTTTTAAACTTTTGATGTTTCATTCATAATGAATTTGCTCTGCTTTGATAGTGACTTTTAAATTATTGCATTAAAGTACTATATATCTTGATTACAAGCTTTTTCTTTTTTTTCCGCATCCGCTAAAATTTTGCACTCAAGGAGAAGCCCCTGGTCCTCACTCTGGTCCCAACCCTACAGCTGGGGCTCCCCCAGCACATTTCCCTGTCTCTCTGTGGTGTCTCCATATGCTGCCTCCGGCATGATGACTTCAGGACCTCTGGACTTATTGGTGGCTCAGATCTCCAGAGAGAATGTTTTGAGGGAGAGAAATATCCAGGTGGAAGCTGTCCTGCCTTTAACGACCTATTCTTGGAAGTAACACACTGTCCAGCAAGGCCAAGCTGCATGAGGGCCCAGACTTCAGCTCTTACTGAGGGAGGGGCGGGGCCCCTGAAGAGTGGGTGACACCGTAAATGTTGTCGCAGTCATTTTTTGGCAAATTCACTCTGCCTCAGGGTCTTCTAGAGTCAGAAAATGCTTGGGTGCAAGCAACAGAAACCCACTTAAGCCAAAGGAGGGGGTTTGGGTTTTGCTTTTTTTTGTTTGTTTGGTTTTTAAATTTATTTATTTATTGATTGATTTTTGGCTGTGTTGGGTCTTCGTTTCTGTGCGAGGGCTTTCTCCAGTTGCGGCGAGCGGGGGCTACTCTTCATCGTGGTGCGCGCGGGCCTCTCACTGTCACGGCCTCTCTTGTTGCGGAGCACAGGCTCCGGACGTGCAGGCTCAGCGGCCATGGCTCACGGGCCCAGTTGCTTCGCGGCATGTGGGATCCTCCCAGACCAGGGCTCGAACCCGTGTCCCCTGCATTGGCAGGCAGATTCTCAACCACTGCGCCACCAGGGAAGCCCTGGGTTTTGTTTTTAAGGATACAATGAGTTAACTCACAGAAGTCAGGGCAGGAGGTCTGTGAGGGGCCAGGAGGAGCTGCTGTTAGGCCAGCAAACCCATGTCCCAAATCAGAAGTCCTAAAATGTCATGGAGTTTATTTGGTTTGCCCTCCACGCAAACGGGAGGAAAGATGTCAATGATCCTTTCTGGCCAAAACACTCACCAGCTCGTGCACCTTTCAGAAAACATTTAAATGTTAAGACCAGGACAATGCCTAATTAAGTAAGACAACCAATCAGAATTACAGACCTTTCAGAGGTTAAAAATGACCAACGCAGAAACAATATCTTAAGCCTGGATAAGTTAAATCAACTCATTTGTTAGAAACAGTATTTACAGCAGGGTTTCTCAGCCTTGTTGGACATTTGGGGTGGATAATTCTTCATCGTGGGGGCCATCCTGTGCATTGTAAGATGTTGAGCGACATCCCTGGCCTCCACCTACTAGATGCCAATAGCACCCTCCCAGTTGAAACAATCAAAACTATCCTCAGACACTGCCTAAGTCCCCTCGGGGGCAAAATCACCCCTGGTTAAGGACAATGATTTATAGGGAAGAGTTCTGTGACACAGATTAGTATCTACTTCTCTGCAAGGGTGAGTAGGACCTACCGTTTTTAGGTTCAGTTTAGGAAGACATTCATTACAACTGAGAGAAAAAGAAAGCGCCTGGGAAATCAGAAGGTGAAATTCGGGGGCAGGGGGACGGCAGAATAAGACAATTAACTGGGTAGGTTACGATGCCTGGGATGGGACTCGGGACCAATTCCAGATTGCCAAGAGAGAGGACTGGATTGGACAGGACTGGGTCTGGGGTCTACCTAATCCAAACACTTGTGGCCATGGGAGAATGAGGTCTTCACCAGCAATTAGGGGAGCATCCTTTGCGGGGGAGGGCTTGAGGCATCTCTCAGAGAAAGGACAGGGTCCTGCAAAAGGCTTCTGTGTGCTGCTCCTCTCACCATCACCCTACCCTGTTAGAGATGGTCTGGGTAAAGGTTCTTCCCTTGCAGATGGGGCCAGCATTGCCCTGGCAGGCTACAGGCAATACTGGCCATTTCTGGAGGACCTGGAGTGCCCTCTGTCTTGCAGACAAGACATTACCCTCAACCAGGGCCTCACTAGGGGCTCAGAGGTAGAATTTTTGCAGGTCCCAGGTGAAATTTGGTTCACACAGCCCAACAGTTCCTTCTGAGGCACCAAATTCTAAGCTAATTAAGAGCACAGGCTCTGGAGTCAGACAGTCTTGGGTTAGAATGATAGCTCCTCTGTCTACCTGCTGTGTGACCCTGGGCAGGTAACTTACCACCTCTGAGCCTCAGCTCCTTCATCTGCCATAGGGAGATGATGTATCTCTTATCAGTAAGGATGTCTTTGGTTGCAAGTGACAAAAGCCTAACACCAAATGGCTTAAGCATAAAAGACCATTTATTGGCTCATAGCCGCAACCTAGGGTGTGGATTTCAGGCACGGCTGGAACCAGGGGCTCAAATAATGTGACCGAGACTCCATTTTGCTCTCTTCATATCTTGGCTCCATGCCAGCCTTGATTCCCCCTAGTCCTGAGATGGTCCAGCAGCTCCTATGGCTACATCTTATTCACATTCAGATGACGCATTCATGTCCCAGCACTTCCAGCAAAAGCCCCGACCTTCACTGTGATCGGACCACCTGAGGTCACATGCCCAGACCCAGTCTAACCACTGGGGCCCAGGCAGATGGGACCTTCTAGCTTAAACCAATCACAGTGGCCCTCAGCCACATCAATCTGGTAACTAATAAGTTTGAGGTGCTGAGTGGCATCTGGGAGGGCACAGCACAAATAATATTGAACTCTGCTGTTCTGAGCATTTTACATATATTAACCCATTTACTGCTTAAAACAACCCAAGCAGTTGGGTCTTGATGTCATTCCCATTTTACCTATGAGGAAACCGAGGCACCGGTGCCTGAGTAGCCTGCCTGGGAAGTGGAGGAGAAGAAGCAAACGTCTTAGGGCTTTTGTAAGACGTGCCTTTCCTCCTGCTGGGAATCATGCTTCGGGAGAAGCTGGTGGGGCAAGATTTGACTGGGGAAGGGAACTCCTAGGTGCTGAGGACCCCACTCACACACCTGAGTCCCCACCCTCCATTTCTTTTGTTTGTTTGTTTTTTGGAGTAGAGTTGCTTTACAGTGTTGTGTTAGTTTCTGCTGTACGGTGAAATGTATCAGCTCTACGTATACATAGATCCCCTCTTCTCTGGATTTCCTTCCCATTTAGGTCACCACAGAGCACTGAGTAGAGTTCCCTGTGCTATACAGCAGGTTCTCATTGGTTATCTATTTTATACATAGTAGTGTATATATGTCAATCCCAATCTTCCAGTTCATCCCACCCTCCCATTTCCCCCCTTGGCGTCCATACGTTTGTTCTCTACACTGTCTCTATTTTGGCTTTGCAAATAGGTTCATCTGCACCATTTTTCAAGATTTCACACATATGTGTTAATATATGATATTTGTTTTTCTCTGACTCATTTCACTCTGTGTGACAGTCTCTAGGGCCATTCACAACTCTACAAATGACCCAATTTCGTTCCTTTTTATGGCTGAGTAATATTCCATTGTATATATGTACCACATCTTCTTTATCTATTCCTCTGTTCGTGGACATTTAGGTTGCTTCCATGTCCTGGCTAGTGTAAATAGTGCTGCAGTGAACACTGGAGTGTGTGTGTCTTTTTGAATTATGGTTTTCTCAGGGTATATGCCTAGTATTGGGATTGCTGGGTCATATGGTAGTTCTATTTGTAGTTTTTTAAGGAACGTCCATACTGTTCTCCATAGTGGCTGTATCAATTTACATTCCCACCAACAGTGCAAGAGGGTTCCCTTTTCTCCACACCCTCTCCAGCATTTATTGTTTGTAGACTTTTTAATGATGGCCATTCTGACAGGTGTGAGGTGATACCTCATTGTAGTTTTGATTTGCATTTCTCCAATGATTAGTGAAGCTGAGCATCTTTTCATGTGCCTCTTGGCCATCTTTTGTGTCTTCTTTGGAGAAATGTCTATTTAGGTCTTGCTTGTCTTTTCTTTCCGCAGTGGGATGACTTCATGGAGCTTGGCAACAGCATCCCCGAGTCCCAGCTGGACCAGATCATAAAGAGCCAGAAGGCCAATCAGTGTGCTGTGATCATCTACACTTCTGGGACCGTAGGCTATCCCAAGGGGGTGATGCTTAGCCATGACAACGTAAGTGCTGTCTCTGCTGACAGGGACGAAATTTGCAGCATCCAGGGTCCCGTCACTCCGGGGCAGTGGTCTTCAGGCTAGTTTTGTTCTTGACCCACAGGGGCACAGTGGCGTTTAGGGGCCCAGCACATGGGGGGATCCTTGATCTGTGGGTCATAGAGAGTTATGCAAATGCTTCCAAGGCTGGGGGCAGCATAGTGCGGGGGTTGAGATCAGGGATTCTGGGGCAGACCTGGCTCTGTGATCTTGGGCAGGGCATCTGACACCTCCAAGCCTCAGTTTCCTCATCTGTAAAATGGGTGCAATGGAACAGTCCCTGCCTCATGGGTTGTTTGAGCTCAGAACCGTGTTTGATAAAATAAATACATAAAAGGGCAGTATACACATTGTGTTTCAGAGGTAAAGCAGAAGCTGTTTTAGTTACTTGAGGAAGGCCGTGTGCTTGGGGAAAACTTACTCATGTGTGGGTGGAGTCCAAATCTGATGGTTATTTAGGTCACTGTTAGGAAAGAATAAGGAGAATACATGCTAAAAGATCCTGTTTATGGGGGACATCCCTGGCAGGCCAGTGGTTAGGACTCCGTGCTTCCACTGCTGAGGGCCCGGGTTCAATCCCTAGAAAACGCAAACTTATCTACAGGGACCGAAAGCAGATCAGTGGCTGCCTGGGGAGGGCAAGAGAGAGGCATTACAAAGGCGATGGAAATGTCCACCATCTCGATGGTGGTGATGGCTGGCTTCACGGGTGCAGACATAGTCCGTATGTGCCAAATTGTACACTTCAAATGCGGTTCCCTGTATGTCAATTACAGCTCGATAAAGTTGTTGGGTTTTTTTTCCCATAAATTTATTTATTTATTTTTGACTGTGTTGGGTCTTTGTTGCTGCATGCAGGCTTTCTTTAGCTGCATCGAGCGGGGGCTACTCTTCATTGTGGTGCGTGGGCTTCTCATTGCGGTGGCTTCTCTTGTTGCGTAGCAAGGGTTCTAGGCACGCAGGCTTCAGTAGTTGTGGCACACGGGCTCAGTAGTTGTGGCTCAAGAGCTCTAGACCACAGGCTCAGTAATTGTGGCGCACGGGCTTAGTTGCTCTGCAGCACGTGGGATCTTCCCGGACCAGGGCTCAAACCCGTGTCCCCTGCATCGGCAGGCGGATTCTTAACCACTGCGCCACCAGGGAAGCCCTGGTGTTTTTTTAAACAAGAAAGACAGTGATAGTTCATTTCTGTTGCACACTTACTAGGGGCCAGAGGCCATCCCGAGAATTTTACACTTTGTAAATCCTCACAGCGATTCTATGATTCTATCTGTTCTATCAGGTGGACGCTGTTTCTACAGATGAGAAAACTGAAACCCAGAGAGATTAAGCTGCTGGGCGCAGGTCACACAGCAAGCAGCATGGCAGGGCCAGGAGCTGAAACCCAGGCAGGCAGGCGCCACAATCCACATTTTCAACTACACTGTAGGTCTATGGGGCTAAGGTGTAAAAATGTCCAAAGGTGCAGTCGTTACAAATATGTGAAAGCTGGTTGAAGAACAGCACACAGAGCACAACGCAATTTTGTTAAAAACTGAAAAATGGCGGCGAGTGACGCACATGTGTGTAAGTTTTAAAAGCAGGAAAGTGTCTGGCAGGACGTGCACCCAACACGCTCCGCTCTGTGAGTCAGAAAGACTGCTAGTTTTTTTTGTTGTTTTTTTTTTGCGATACGCGGGCCTCTCACTGTTGCAGCCTCTCCCACTGCGGAGCACAGGCTCCGGACGCGCAGGCTCAGCGGCCGTGGCTCACGGGCCCAGCCGCTCCGCGGCATGTGGGATCTTCCCGGACCGGGGCACGAACCCGTGTCCCCTGCATCGGCAGACGGACTCTCAATCACTGCGCCCCCAGGGAAGCCCCAAGACTGCTAGTTTTCAAATGAAGCGTTTCTACTTTATAAGGGCTTTCCCCACCCGCCCAGCTTAACAGCTGGCAGCACACACTGGCCTTTGTACTGGCTGTTCCCTCTACAAGGAATACTATTTCCCAGAGACCCACATGACTTGCTCCTTCACCTCCTCCGGGTCCCTGCTCAAATGTTATCGCCTCTGTGAAGCCCTCCCTGACTTCCACGTTTAAAACAGCAAAGAAAAATAAACCATCCCATTAGCCCCCAAGCCCCATTTGGCTACTGTTTTGTCTTACACTGCCATATTATACAGTCACGTGTTTATCACGAACAACAGCTCCTTGAGGGCAGGGGCTATCTGTCTGGTTCATTGCTGTGTCTCCAGTGCTTGGTGTACAGGAGGATTCAATCCATTTTGTGGACTGAATGAATGGAGCCTGATGAGGCGCCCACCCAACCCTGGCCAGCGTCCACGCTCCCAGTGGCTTCATGTCTAGTGAGATCATGTCCTCACAGAGGGCAGACAAAAGCTGAGCCCCTGGAGCAAGTCTGCCTGGATCTGCATCCTGGCTCCCCCACTTGCTAACTATGGGACCTGAGAAGATTTCCTTAACTTCTCTGGGCTTCAGTTTGCCCATCTGTAAAATGGAGACAAGAATGGTTGCTACCTCTCAGAGTTGCTATGAAGGTTAAATTATTTCCTATACTGTGTCAGTTAGCTACTGCCGTGTAACAAACCGTTCTAGAACTTAGCAACTTAAAACACCAAGAGTGTGTTATTTCTGGGTCTGGAATTTGGGAAGGGCTTGGCAAAGTGTCTTTTCTGCCCTACAGAGTGTCAGCTGGGGTCACTCAGCTGTATTCAGCTGGTGCCCAGGCTGGGCTGGCAGGTCCAAGCAGGGCTTCACTCACGTGTTTCATGGGGCTTGCACTTCCTCAAAGCATGGGGGCATCGAGGCCGTCGAACTTCTCAACGTGGCGCTGGCTCCTCCGAGGGCAAGCATGCCCTGATACAAAGGCAGAAGCTGCAGTCTATTAGGACTCAATGTCAGAAGTTTACACGGTGCTCCACTCTGTGGGTCAAAACCAGTCACTAGACCAGCCCTGTGAAGGGAAAGGAAAACAGACTTCAGCTCTGAATGGCAGGGGTGGCAGAGAATTTGCAGCTGTCTTTAACCTACCACACAGACATAAAATGCTCAGAGCAAAGCCTTGCACATTGGGATTAAAAAATAATCCCTGTCGACTATTATTTTTTAAATCATCATCATCTTTACAGCAGGAAGTCAAAGCTAGTCCCATGTTCTCAACATATGTCAACAGCTCAAAGCTTCTCCCGTTTATAGGATACTATGCCATGCTGAGATAAACACACTAACCCCTAACAGAAACCCCACAAGGTAAGATGTGTCATTAATCCCTTTCAGAGATTGGGAAACTGAGGCTCAGAGAGGGGAAATGACTTGCATAAGGTCAGAGAGCATAGAAAGGTCTGAGCCAGGATCTGAACCCAGGAGTGTCTAAACCACTGTAAATCACGGTCTACACACACCTAGCCCCTTTTCTCAACAAATGGGCACTGGGTTCCTTGGGTCACTGTGGGTGACAGTGCTTATGGGTACAGACGGAAAAGCCCTCCATCCTGAGGCCCAGAGAAAGAAGAGGGACAAATCTTGAGGGCTTACTACAGGGCGAGTGCTTTGCATATTTCATTACACTTAAATGTAACTTTTCTTTCCTCATTCATTCATTCATTCAACAAAAATTTACTGGGCACCTACTATGTGCCGGGAAAACCGCTTTGAGTAGAACAGACCCGATGGTGGCGCTCGGGAAGGCAGCCAGGGAATGAACAAATGAAACCACTCAGACTGTGGCAAGTAGTACGTAGCGGATTAGAAAGATGCTGGCAACTTCAGTTTGGGCGATGTGAGACTGCTTCCGTGAGGAAGCCACATTTAACCAGAGTATAACATCTTGAGGAGTCAGTTGTGGAGACAGCTAGAGGATGCCCATCCCAGGCAGCGGGAACAGCCCGTGCAAAGGCCCTGAGGCGGGACCTTGCCTAATGTGTTGGAGGAACAGTGCAGAGGCCCGTGTGGCTGCATTAACGAGACGACTGTTTGCCAGAGACTTATGGCACCAGTAAAAAATATAGATTGCAAAATCATAGGTACGCTAAAACTTTCCATCAACGTATGCACCGGAGAAAGAAAAACATTAACATACTAATTGTTGGGGTATTAATGCCACGGGATTATGGGTGGCCTTTTCGTTTGTTGGACAGTGTGGGTTTTATAGTTTTATGTTGGGCACGAGGAAGCTCTGTGCCCCTTCTACAGATGAGCAAATACAGGCTGCAAAGGATTTTTAAGCAAATAGCCCAGGGTCACACAGCTAGTAAATGGTGGAGTCAGGATTTGATTCTGGGACACTTACTGAATCCTTCAGATTTCTGACTATCCCGGATAGACATTCTAACTCTAGGGTCTGTTGCTGGATCCTAGGGCGTCTGGTAATCCCCCAAAGCTTCCCATCGAATTTTACTGCTCCTTCCATCCTCAGGCAAGTCAGTGAACCTCTCTGTGCTTCTGGTTCCCCATCTGTAAGATGGAAGAATCGCAGTTATCAACCCCAGTGTGTGCAGATGAGGACTAAGGGACTCAATGTTTGTAAAGTACAAGAGCGGTGCCCAAGCAGGTGCTTTGTGTTTGTTAAATAATTGTATTTAAATGGCCCTCGGGCAAGGATGAGGCGCGCTGAAGGGTACTGGATTGTAAGCTCGACGTGTGTTCTAGATCACGTGGACGGCGGGGTCGGTGGCGAGGGACTTCCATCTGGCTTACGCTCCTGAGAAGCAGGAGGTGGTGGTCAGCTACCTTCCTCTCAGCCACATCGCAGCTCAGATGATGGATGTCTGGATACCCATGAAGGTCGGGGCTTTCATCTACTTTGCTCAACCAGATGCACTCAAGGTATTAAGGCTAAGGGCAGCCCGGAGGTGTGGATGGTTCCTTCAAGTCCCAGATCTGGGGGCTCCTTCTCCATCCTCATCTAATGCTCCCAGGTAGCAGCGTTTGAAACAGTCAGTCGCCTTCTTTTAGTTTTTATCTTTTTCCAAGTCATGGTATCCATGGTTGTGCAGACTGTACACTGAACAACCTAAGATGTGAATGGTATTGAAAGCAGAATGTGTGTGTACGTGTGTAGTTTTTTTTAAGTCAGTATTCCCAACTCCAAAAAGCTCCCCAAACCAAACGTTTTTGGCAGTAAAATCTGACCTAAACTGATGGGAAGCTATCTGGAGTCTTCATTTTTATCCCACTTATTGGGAATATGTGTATCTGCAGAAATATTAACGTGAAGGATTTCAGCTGGCTTGCCAAGACACCGCCGTGGGATTCATATTACAAATGAGATAAGCACCATATTACCTTTCTGAAGGCCGGAGAATCCTAAATTCCAGAACACATCTGGCCCCAAGGGTTTGAGATAAGGGATGTTGGACCTCTTTTGAAAAACAGCAGTGTCCTATCCACCCTCCAGAGGCAAACTCTCCAGAATTTTCAAGAGATTTCTTCCGGCATTCACCTCCAGTTTTTTAAAAAAAATGTAATAATTTTCTTGATTCATGCATTTTTAAATATTATCTCTTACTTTTCCATTGCAGTAGGCAAGGATTTAATCCTCTTACACCCCCATCTTCACTTGCTTCCCCTTTTCCCACCCTCTCAATGAAAAGATTTCTTAGTTAACGGAGCCATGCAGTTTACTACGTGATTACGTTGCCTGTCTGGTACAACCTTTTGTTTTCCCCAGAGTTAATAGTTGCCTTTCTTTTCCAATTTGGTGGAAGTTTTCTGTATACCTGTCCAGTTGCTCCATCTCAGCTGTCACATGCTTATCAGGATTTTCCAAATGTTCTGATACCTAGTGCATTATTTTCTCCTCCATCCTTCTGCCCTGAGTAGGACTGGTTGTTGTTTTAAGTTGTCCTAGATTGGGCCCCCTAGAAGCAGAACCTGAGATGGGATGGAGGTTTTTGTAATTAATTGAGTAGGATCTCTCAGGTGAAAACTGTAAGGGAGGGAGTGAGGGGAGCAAGATATGGCAAGGGGAGAAGACAGGATGTAAGTTCAGCCGGCGTGCGAGTGGAATTGCCCTTACGCAAACCAATCCCATGGGAATCTCTGAAGCATGAATGGCACCACAGTGGTACTGCTTTGAGGCAAACAAGGGGTCTGGGCTTTTGTACCCCCATCTCAGAGAGTCATTGGCGATAGGCTTACGCACTCATGTGGTGTGTAACTTCCCAGGCATTTCTGAATAAGGGCAGGTCTCTGAAAAAGAGGGAAGCTGTGGACCATTAGAGGTCTGAAGAGGACATCAACAGTAGCTTCTACAAGCTGTCATGCAGGGATATCCCTTCCTCCCACTCCTGTGCTGAATCCTCTGTTTTCTAAGGTCCTTGTGTTCTTTTTTGGGGGGTTACCTCTTCACTTAGCTGGAGTTCATCTTTGGGAGGTTTTTCATGTTAAGTAAGTGAAAGTATTCTTGTATGTCCTGACCTTGCAGACTTAACAGAGCCAGAAAAGAACTCTGCACTTTCCTCAGCTACATCCTCTGTATTTGCTTACTATGATTGCTGGAACAAATGACCACAAAACTTAGTGGCTTAAAACAACATAAATATATTATGCCACAGTTCTGGAGGTCAGAAGTCTAAAATGGGTCTCAATGGGATAAAACCAAGACATGAGCAGGACTGTGTTCTTTCTGGAAGCTCTTGGGGAGAATTGGTTTCCTTGCCTTTTTTTAGCTTCTAGAGGCTGCCTGTGTTCCTTGGCTTGTGGCCTCTTCCTCCATTTTCAAAGCCAGGAGCACATAGCATCTTCAAATCTCTCTCTCTCTCTCTTATACACACACACACACACACACACACACACATACCCCTACCTCTGTTCCCACTGTCACACCTCTCTGATCCTCCTGCCTCCCTCTTATAAGGACCCCTTATGTCATCCAGTGATGACACTGGACCCACCTGGAAAATCCAGGATAATCTCCCCTAGGCTAAGTCTTAGGGCCTTTGTAATTCCTTCCAGGGGGTTCATTCTCCTGTCCTTCACATGGCTGGCTCCTCCATGTCATTTAGTTCCCTGCTTAAATATCTCCTTGACTCCTTTCGGTCACTCTCACATCCCCCATGCTCAGTATCTGAGACACATTAGACATTCCGTAAATGAATACTTTGTTTTCCGGCTGAAAACATAATGTATACACACTCGCCTACAGGGCCTGAGAAGTTCCCAGTCTCCAATATCCTTATCAACCCCCAGTACTGTCAAAAAAATTTTAAATTGTCAACCAGGAAACGAAGCTGTCTTAACAGTTTTTTTTTTTTTTTTTTTTGGCTGCACTGCGCGGCATGTGGGATCTTAGTTCCCCCGCCAGGGATCGAACCCGCGCCCCCTGCAGCGGAAGCGTGGAGTCTTAACCACTGGACCCTGGCTTTACATCATAAGTAACTGACAGAATGTCTTCAAAGTGGCTGTGTCATTTTACATTCCCAACCAGAAGTGTACGAGAGGTCCAATTTCTCCACATCCTCACCAACACTTGTTTTTGTTTTTATTAGTATTGCCATCCTAGTAGATGCGAAGTGGTATCTCCCATATTAATTTGCATTTCTCGAATGATTAATGGCGGTGAGCAACTTTTCCCGACTTACTGGCCGTGTGTATATCTTCTTTGGAAAAATGTCTGATCAAATTTTTAACCATTAAAAAATCTGGTTGTGTATCCTCTTATTGTTGAATGTTAAGGGTTCTTTATACAAATCCTTTATCAAATATATGATTTGCAAATACTTTCTCCCAGTTCCGTGGCTTGTCTTCTCATTTTCTTACTAGTGTCTTTTGAAAAGCAAAACGTGTTTACCTCTAGTGAGTGTTGACTCTCCAATTTATTGATTTTTTTTCTTCCATGCTTCTGGTGTCATTTGTAAGAAATCACTGCCTACTCCAAGGTCACAGAGATTTTCTTCTATGTGTCCTTCTGGAGGGCTTTTAGATTTAGCTCTTACTTTTAGGTCTGTGATCCATTTTGAGGTTAATTTTTGCGTTTGGCAAGAAGGCTCTAAGTTAGCTAAGCCCTCGTTTGTTTGTTTGTATACAGATATCCTTTCCTGCATTAAATTGCCTTGGTACTTTTATTGAATGTCAATTGACCATAAATGTGAAGATTCATCTCCAGGTTTTCAGTTTTGATCCACTGAACTTTATGTCTATCCTTACACCAAAACTACACTGACTTTATTTTTCTGGCTTTATGGTAGTATGACCACCTTGTCCCTGTTTACCTGGGACTTATCCGATTTCATAAGTGAAAATCCTACATTCCAGGAACGCCTCCGGTTCTGGGCAAATCAGGACAGTTGATCACCCTACTTTGTAGTAAGTTTCAAAATCAGGTAACAAGCCCTCTGACTTTGTTCTTCTTTTTCAAAATTGCTTTGGTTATTCCAGATCCTCTGCATTTCCATATAAATCTTAAGATCAGCTTGTCAATTTGTATGAAATAGCTTGCCTATTTTTTTTTATTTTTTGCGGTACGCGGGCCTCTCACTGTTGTGGCCTCTCCCGTTGCGGAGCACAGGCTCCGGACGCGCAGGCCCAGCGGCCATGGCTCACGGGCCCAGCCGCTCCGCGGCATGTGGGATCTTCCGGGACCAGGGCGCGAACCCGTGTCCCCTGCATCGGCAGGCGGACTCTCAACCACTGCGCCACCAGGGAAGCCCAGCTTGCCTATTTTTGATAGGGATTACATTGAACCTATAGATCAATTTGGGGGAGAATCGTGCATAATACTCCACTGCATTCTTGGACCACAGTTTCTTTAGCCAATCCCCCATCATTGGCCATGAAGTCTGTTTCCATCCTGTTACAAAATGATGCACAAAGAATATCTCACACGTGCTTCTCTGTGTACCTGATCTTTCATTCAGCTGAATTCTGTCACCCACAGAAGTGAAGTTGCCAAGTTGCATTTAAAACGTTAATAGTACTCTCACGCTGCCTTCCAAAAATATTTTACCTGTCTGTGCTCTCTACCAAATCCCGAGAGAGAGCATGATAATCGGATTGGCCACTGGCCAGCCAATGGATTGGCTCCCTTGGGTCAGGAGCTCACCCTGGTCCAATAAGCCAAGAGAAGGTTCTCCTGAGCTGAGCTGAGCGGCTGAGGAGAGATGGACATCTGGGTTGCAGGTGTGGCTAACCCAGCTCTGCACCCTGCAGGGCACTTTGGTCAACACGCTGCAGGAGGTAAAGCCTACCGCCTTCCTGGGGGTGCCCCGAATTTGGGAGAAGATGCATGAGAAGATAAAGGAAACTGTTGGCAAATCTTCAAGCTTGAGGAGAAAGGTGTTCTCATGGGCAAGAAATATAGGCTTCAAGGTCAACTCAAAAAGGATGCAAGGGTAAGTGGCGGGTCCAGCGGGGCCAGGCATACAGGGCAGTGGGTGAGGGGGCTCAGCCTTCTCCAGCTGGGTCCCATCAGCCCCCTTGTGGCCCCATGGCTATAGAGCTCTCCTTGGCATTCATGTTCATAGGGGACATGACAATCCCATGAGCTACCGCATGGCAAAGGCCCTCGTGTTCACCAAAATCAAGAATTCCCTTGGCCTGGATCGCTGCTGCATTTTTATCAGCGGGGCCGCACCCCTCAACCAAGAGACTGCTGAGTTCTTTCTAAGTCTGGACGTACCTATAGGTGAGGCGTACGGTATGAGTGAAAGCTCAGGACCCCATTCCGCGTCCAGCCCAGAGAACTACCGGATTCTAAGGTACTGGCCTCCTGGGCAGCCTCTGGGTCCTCTAGGGTCAAAGGGATGAAGATGGGAGGGTCGACAGGCCTCTGGGCTAAGACGAATCCTGACTTGGTGTCTCCAGAATGACCCCTGTTCTCCAGCCTCCAAGCCTCAAATTTTCGTGACCGTGGGAAGCCCCAGTTTGAACGAGAGCCCATGGACAAAGGGGAAGGGCTCTCAGACATTCTGTGGACTCTCCCTATTTGCCATTTGCTAGCTCTGCCTCCAGACGGCCCACCCCGGGCTCACCCACCCAAGGTTCACCTCCCTAGACCTCGGGACAGTTCATCTCCACAGTGCTTTATGTCACGCACGTCCCCAGGCCCCTCCTGGCTTTCTCCCAAGCTCAGCTCCCCTCGGGCTGCAGGATGGAGCCCAGTGACACTGACACAGTAAGAACATCCAAGCCAAGCTCCACGTGGAGTCTCAGAACCGTGTTCCTACACAGGGCCTCCTGGTTGTGCCGCTCCCTGACCCCCGCCCTGCCGCCATATTGCAAGGCTGGCTCTCCTCTCATGCTCGGCCAAGTTCCGGCTGCCTCTGAACTTAGCGAAAACTAAATTCAGTCTTCCCAATCTGGCAAAACCATCTCCTGCCTCTGACTTTACCTTGCACATCAGTATCTCCCCTTCTCCAGTCCATAATCCCATCTGGGTCTGTTTTCTGCAGAACCCAAACACCCACTGGAGTTTTCTTCCAAAACCAAAGAGTGGTCCTTCCTAAAAGAGTGTTTTTCGCTGTGCAGAACTTTTTTATCTTTACCTGGTTGAACTCATGAAACTTGTATAGCTTCTGAGTTTTTCCATATTCCTAGGAAAGCTTTTTTTTTTTTTAAAGATTTAATCGTAATTCTTAAGTTTTGGTGTTCAGAAAGGACCTCTTGTAGATCCTGGAAATGAGATACCTTGTTGATAAACACTGAAATCAAGTTAGTTTTTTTGTTTTGTTTTGTTTTGTTTTTTAGCCATGCAGTATGTGGTATCTTAGTTCCCCAACCAGGGATCGAACCCTCACCCCCTGCGGTGGAGTCTTAACCACTCAACCACTGGGGAAGTCCCCCTAGAAAAGCTTTTTTTTTTTTTTTTTGCGGTACGCGGGCCTCGCACTGCCGTGGCCTCTTCCGTTGCGGAGCACAGGCTCCGGACGCGCAGGCTCAGCGGCCATGGCTCGCGGACCCAGCCGCTCCGCGGCATGTGGGATCTTCCCGGACCGGGGCACGAACCCGTGTCCCCTGCATCGGCAGGCGGACTCTCAACCACTGCACCACCAGGGAAGCCCTAGAAAAGCTTTTAATGGAGGTCGTAAGGAGGCTCTTTATAAATTTTAAGCTTCACAGGCCTGCCTTCTTTTTCCTCTTACTAAGGGAATCCCTACACTTAAACCTAAAACCACTGGCCCTTCTAACTGCCAGTAAAAAAGACCTCAGCAAGGCAGTAAGAAAATACTTCCTTTTCTGCATCTTAAAACCACCCTCCCAAGTAGTATCACTAGTGAAAGGAATTTCACGAAAATCCAGATATCAGCCGGTGCTATTCTGTCTTGCGGAAGTAACTTTAACCTCTAAAGAGATTCTGGTTGGTTGATTTACTTAAAATCAGCTGTCCTGGTCATTGCGTTCAGGTCCACATACCTGTTTCCTAGAGGGGGTTTTGTTGCTTCCTTTTTTGGGGGCCGTGCCATGGGGCTTGTGGGATCTTAGTTCCCTGACCAGGGATTGAACCTGGGCCCTCGGCAGTGAAAGCGTGGAGTGCTAACCACTGGACCACAGGGGAATTCCCCGTTGCTGTTTTTAACCCGGGAGCACTTTGTCCTTCTCCCATTTATGTGAAGATAAAAACAATCTAGATTCACTTTGCTGTACACCTGAAACTAACAACTATACTCCAATAAAAATTTCTTTTAATTCCCCAAAACAGTAATAATAAAACAATCTACAACTCTGCTGGGTTTCCCAGTTCGCCAAGTGTCTGGGAAGTTGGCTCACTTGACTGAACAAGCCCTCCTTCCACTCGGTCAACACCTCTCATGCCCGCCGGGTCCTGGGGAGGGTGCGGCAGCAGGTTCCAGCCCAGGCCAGCTGAGCAGAGCGTTAGGAGCCTGGGCCACAGACCCAGGCCCACCTGGGTGGGTGACCTCGTCTCCCCGAGCCTCAGTTTTCCTCCCTCCTGTCCCCTGGCAGTTCCGGCAAAGTCACGACTGGGTGTAAGAACATGCTGTACCAGCAGACCAAGGACGGCGTTGGGGAAATCTGCCTCTGGGGCCGGCATGTCTTCATGGGCTACCTGGAGAGCGAGGACGCGACCGTGGAGGCCATCGATGAGGAGGGCTGGCTCCACTCTGGGGACCTCGGCCGCATGGACAACCAGGGCTTCCTCTTTATCACAGGCCGCATCAAAGGTACTGGGGCTGGGCTCTGCAGGGGCCTCCTGGGAGCAGGCTCACCTTGAACGTTGAAGGCTCCCAGCCCCCGCCTTTCACGGGGCGGGCTTACACTGATGTACAGGGACACCCCAGTCCGCGCATCCCAGTTCTGTCCCTGTGCCCAGCCTGTGGCCCTCGGCAGGGAGCCAGAGAAGAAGCCCATTCTGGGCCTGAAACCTCTGTTCCCTCCCCTGCCAATCGAGGATAACAATAACTACAGAGCTGTAACGATTCAGTGAGGATTAACTGACATGACGTAGAGCAGGGATCAGTCAACTTTTCCCATCAAGGGCCCACTTGTAAACATTCTGGATTTGCAGGACGCAGGGTCTCTGTCGTAGCTGCTCCACTTGGCCGCTGCAGCAGGAGACGACGTGCAGACCGACGGCCATGGCTGTTTGCCAACACAAGCGTCACAGGATTTTCATGTGTCACGAATATTATTCTTCTTTGGATTTCCTTCCGACCATTAAAAAATGTGAAAGCCGCTTTTAGCTCGTGGCCATACAAAAACAGGCGGACGGTGGGAGTTAGCCCACAGGCTAGAGGTTACCAACCTCTGAGGGAGACCATTTGGCATGGAGCCTGACATAGGCAGTCATTATACAATTAGAGGGCTGTGTTAGCATTATTTCCAGGATAAGCAACAGAAAACCCTTCTTAAGCAGCTTTGAGTGAAAAAGGGATGCTACTGGCTCAAAACCAGAAGAGTCCAACAGGTCACGCTTCCGGCATGGCTGGATCCAGGTGCCAAAATGACATCGCAAGGAATCTCTCTATCCTTCTGTTACCATGCTGTCCTCCGTGCTGACGCCGTTCTTAAAGAGGCTTTTCCAACTTGGTGACGAGATGGCTGCCGACGGTCTAGGTTCATCCTAACACCCAAGGGACGAGTAAGCATGTATTATTCCCAGTCGTGTCGGCACGTTTTAGGCCTGATTCTCACTGGATCTTCTTGGGTCGCTATCACACCTCAGAATGAATCACTGTAGAGGATGGAATATGCCGACTGGTCAGACCCGGTCACATGCTCACGCCGGCAGTCCAACCCCCCCAAGACCACACAAAGATGGAGAGTAGCTCCCTAAAGAAACCCAAAGGAGTCGTCACTGGGCAGATGATATCAGAGATGTCCATTATGGGATCAAACTGATTATTACTAGTGCTGTAACCACCTCGGCGAGGGTGACTGTGAGATCGTGGGATGGGAAGGAGAGAGTTTGGGTGGGTGGCACCGGAAGTAGCAAGCATCCCAGGGTGAAAGAACAAGTAAAGATTGTGTCTGGGGCAGGAGGAGGGGCTCCTGAAGAATTTCAGAGGCAGCGAGAGAAAGTGACACAACTCTTAGAGCTTGCCAAAATTAGGGGTGTGACACCCCCCCCCCCAGGGAGAGCATGGACTTAGGGTCTTTGGGAGTTGCCAAATGATGGGAGAAGGAGGAATCAGAGAGACAGGGTGTGGTCAGAAACACCTGACTATCTTCCAAGCAAGACATGCTGGAGGGCCTGGAGCAGGGTATGGGGGACCAAGAAACAGGCAAGGAGTTCGTAAGACGCTGTCCAAGTGGAATGCCCAGGACTTGGATGCTTAATGGAAATTTGAAGATGGGGGATGAAGGGCAGAGTGACTTTGGGTCTGTGTCCTGGAGAAGGACAGAGAGAGAGTCCTGGCCATGGGCGGAGGTCTTCCTCTGCTTCTGGGGTTTTCTAGGTGAGCGGTCATTGGTGCCAACCTCTGTCCCCTCTGATCCACAGAGGGGCAGGGCTTTTGGACTGTCATGGTTGAACCCACCCCCAACCATGATTTGTTTCAGAAATTATCATCACTGCTGGCGGCGAGAATGTGGCCCCCATTCCCATCGAGAACCTGGTTAAGGAGAAGATTCCCATCATCAGTAACGCCATGTTAGTGGGAGATAAGGCCAAGTTTCTGAGTGTCCTCCTGACGCTGAAGGTAACGTGGGTGTTCTAGGCGAGAGGGATCCGCTTCTTGGTCCTCAGGGCCGGGTGCCAGGCGTTGTGACAGGGGTGTCTTGGGGCAGTGTGAGGTCGACAAGACGACTGGAGAGCCGCTGGACAGACTGACCTGGGAGGCCATCAGGTTCTGCCGGGATGCAGGCAGCCAGGCAACCACCGTGTCCGAGATCTTGGAGCTGCGAGACCCTTTGGTCTACACGGCCATCCAGAAAGGCATAAATGCCGTGAATCAGTGTACCATCTCCAACGCGCAGAAGATTCAGAAGTGGGTCATCTTGGAGAAGGACTTTTCCATCAGTGGCGGGGAGCTAGGTGAGTGGCCTGGAGAGCCAGTGGCCTTGAGACTTGGAGGCTGGTCCCTTGCTAGTGTCCAGGGCCACTGTGGGCTCTGAGGAGACGCATCTTTTTTTCTGGGAGTCACAGTGTCTGTGGGACCAGCTGTGGACCGGGAGGGGGATACGGCCGCCTCCAGCTAACTGGTGTCCAGCTCCCCACGGCCACACACACACACACACACACACACCCTTCTCCCCAGGGCCTTTGCACCTGCTGCTCCCTCTGCCTGGACTGCTCTTCCCCCGCAATTCTTTGCCCGAAAGGCTCCTTCTCATCGTCCGGGTCTCACCCTAAAGGCCACTTCCTGAGAGCAGCCTTCCCTGGCCATCCTGGCTAAGGCAGCTTGCCGTCCCCCCTAACACACTGACCCTACAGTCCACCGTCACACCTACTGTACTGCCCTGTCTTCTTGCTTCCCTAATACGCCAGAGTCTGAAACTACCCTACCTATTAGTTTAGCTTTGCCTATCTCCCTGCCGAGAGGGGAGGGGTCGCGGTGGGGGGGTCTTGCCTTCCCCTGAGGTCTCCCCTGGGGCTTGCTTTCAGCACTCGGCTGTACTTCCACAGCGTGGACCGCAGGGAGCTGGGAGCATGGCAAGCATGCAGTCTTTAACAACCTGGGTTCAAATCCTGTGCCCGCCACACAGAGTTGGGACTTGTCCCTCCAAACCCTGGTCTTTTTATTTATGAGTTGGAAATGTGATCCAGGGTCGGGTGTGTGTGTGTGTGTGTGTGTGTGTGTGTGTCTGTGTGTGTGTGTGTGTGTGTGTGTGCATGTGTCTAGGACATCTGGAGGGAAGCCCACACCTCCTGGTGACCGGAGCCTACAGGGCGTCCTGGGCTGCATATGAAACAAGTCTCAAGTTCGAGTGTTCGCCCTGCCATGCACTTGCTGGGTGACCTTGGAGCAACTGGCCCTGAGCCTCACCTATTAAATCAGAGGGTCAGGGGCTGTCCCTCCGTGGTCGGGTGCAGCATCCCTGTCAGGCACAGAGCTCACTGTGCTCTCCACCTGCCGGCTCACGGAATCCTCACCGCGGCCCAAGGACAAGGCAGGGGTGGGGAGGGGTCCTCTCATCCCGGCGGATGTCAAAGGGGGTGCCCCCAGGAAGTCAAGGGCACAGCCAGCCACCAGCCCGGCCCCAGCCATGAGACCCTGTCTCCTGGTCACGCCTGGGGCACGTGGACTCTTATTGCATCCCCACGTCTGAACTGGTTTCTCCTTCCTCGGCAGGTCCAACGACAAAGATTAAAAGACATTTCATAATGCAGAAATACAAAAAGCAAATCGACAACTTCTATCAGTGACGTCATTGGCAGAGCTGCTCCCGGCTGCCCCGATGGTGAGACTGGCTTCGCTGGGCTGTGCCTCAGATGAGCCAACACAGCTGGTCTCCCCCGAGCGGCAGGCAGGTCCCTGAGCAGAACCGCAGAGGCCCCGTGTGCACACGCACCCACGCGTGGCTGCCACGGCTTCTAGGTAGTGTCTGCCCTCAACTCACGCTCTTCCTGAGTCCCAGCAGGGCATGCAAACTCCCTCCTGCTTGGCCACCAACTCTGTTAGCTGTTCTTCCTGCCTTTTACTTGTCTCGTAGAGGGAGCAGGGCAGCCTTCCCATCCAGGACCAGAGCTTTTGGTGAAATGCCCAAATGTTTCATAGTGACTTATTTGGAGAAGCCCTTTTGTCAAAAACTGTGGGTGGGGGACTTCCCTGGTGGCGCAGTGGTTAAGAATCCGCCTGCCAATGCATGGGACATGGGTTCAAGCCCTGGTCTGGGAAGATCCCACATGCCACAGAGCAACTAAGCCCGTGAGCCACAACTACTGAGCCTGCACTCTAGAGCCCGCGAGCCACAACTACTGAGCCCGCATGCCACAACTACTGAGCCTGCACTCTAGAGCCCACGGGCCACAGCTACTGAGCCCGCGGGCCACAGCTACTGAAGCCTGCACGCCTACAGCCCGTGCTCCGCAACAAGAGAAGCCACTGCGATGAGAAGCCCGCACACCTCAACGAAGAGTAGCCCCTGCTCACTGCAACCAGAGAAAGCCCGTGCGCAGCAACGAAGACCCAACGCAGCCAAAAATAAACAAATTTATATATTAAAAAAAAAAAACAACTGTGGGTGGGAGAAGTTCTACTGGCCGGGAACCCAAGGAATGAGGTGTGTGGACCCACCCTGGGGGGTAAAGGACAGAGACTTGAGCTCCTCCCACCTACCCCTCTTCTCCCCCTTTTCTCCCAAGTCTTGTTCACAGGGAGCCCTGACGACATCAGGAGTCACTGATAGGATTTTAGAACCCCAGCTAGAGGCACAGTGCAGGCAGAGAGGAGGATGCAGCTTCAGTTGTCCCAAGGGTCACCTGTAACCCTTTAGTGGTCAAATCATTCTCTTCTGATGCCCACAGCCTACCCACCTGTATTAGTTTCCTAGAACTACCATAGGACAAAGTTCCACAGACTAGGGTGCTTAAACAACAGGAATTTTTTTTCTCAAGGCTCTGGAGGCTGGAAGTCTCCAAGGTCAAGGTGTCGGCTGGGTTGGTTCCTTCTCAAGTCCCTCGCCTTTGCTTGCAGACGGCCGTTTTCTCCCTGCATCTGTGTCCAAATTTCCCCTTCTTATAAAGACACTTGTCCTATTGGATTCGGGTCCACCCTAATGATCTCATTTTAACTTGATGACCTCCGTAAAGATCCCATCTCCAAAGACACTCCCATCCTAAGGTCCTGGGTGTGAGGACTTCCAACATACGAATTTGTGGAGGGGAACACAATCCAGCCCACGACACCACTGTATCCATGTTCTTTTCTTCATTGTTAACCGATTCAACTTCTCCACACCTTTGTTTGTCAAAGTGCCGTGGGTGAGCCCAGCAGCTAAACACATCACACTCATCATTCCGCGTCTTTTGCAAGATTTCAGATTTCACTTTGTGGTTGGGTAAGAGGTCATCCAACACTGACGTGGGGGTGGGAGGTGGACCCTCTCTGCACCTGTGCTGTCCAGTATGGCAGCCACTGGCCCACAATGTGGCCCGTCTGAACTGAGATGTGCTGTGGGTATAAACCCCACACTGGGCTTCCAAGTCAGTGTACGAAATACAGAACATACAACACCTTATTCATATTTTAAAGTATTGACTGAATGTTGGAATGATGCTCTTTGGGACATACCGGGTTACGTTAAATATAGCACCTAAGTCAATTTCACCAGTTCCTTTTTTGTGTGGCTATTAGTTTTTTTTTTTTTTTGGCACGGGCTTCTCACTGTTGTGGCCTCTCCCGTTGTGGAGCACAGGCTCCGGACGCACAGGCTCAGTGGCCATGGCTCACGGGCCCAGCCGCTCCGTGGCATGTGGGATCTTCCCGGACCGGAGCAGGAACCCGTGTGCCCTGCATCGGCAGGCGGACTCTCAATCACTGCGCCACCAGGGAAGCCCTAGAAATTTTTCAGTTACCTTGGTGGCTCACGTGATACTCCTCCTGGAGAGTGCCACTCTAAAGTTCATGGGAGAGGGGTTCTTTTTTTTTTTTTTTCTTTCTCATTTCTAAGTGGATCCGTTCATTCTGGAATATTTCCATCTTACAGCACCTTGTGGGGTCTCAGGGAATGAACATATAATACATGTACCAAGGATCCCCACGTGATAACTTGTCTTTCTCTTCTCTCTAGCCTCCAAGAGGAAGACCCCATCACGATGTGATTTGCTGCTCTGGGCAGGGACTTGAGTCTCTCGTGTTTGTAAGAAGTCAGATTCCCCATGGGTCAGTCTCTTTGTCATCCACCTGTTGAAGAGGTACCCCCCTCTCAGACCTGCCATGCCTCTTGAAGCGACAGGGCCATCACAGACCTCTGAATTCCCATGAACCTTCAGGGCGTGATCCTGGGAAAGCTGATGGGGAGGTCTCTGAAGAACTGCCTGTTTTAAAGAAAGAGCTGACCTTGTGGGTTCCAACTGGCTTTTCTTCCTCTTCGGAGGATTGACTTGAGACATCAGAGAAGAAAAGCTTTCACACGTTTGAAGAAGAACTGGGCCCCCGAACCTACCTGCCTTCCTGGGAGCAACTTGAAAACCCTTCCACTAAGTTCTGACAATAAAGCACTTCAACATCCCGTGTTCTGATTTTTGGCCAGATGCGAACATCTTGTCCTTTGTTGAGAAGCTCAGACTCTAAAATCAGTTCTGGGTTCAAATTCTGACTGGCTGTGTGAGTCCAACCTTCTGAGTCTTGGGAGGGGACGTTATCTGTAAAAACAGACCCCCATCTCACAGGGTGGCCGTGGAGGGGCATCAAGATGACCAGAAGGGGGCAGTGTCTGATGCCCCAAAGCCCCTCACACGCGTTAACAGTGATCATCACAGCACCCCGTTGGTCCCAGTTAACAGCTGGGATTCTTTTTTTTGTATATATAAATTTAATTTATTTATATTTTATTTTTGGCTGCGTTGGGTCTTCGTTGCTGTGCGTGGGCTTTTCTCTAGTTGCGGCGAGCGGGGGCTACTCTTGTGGTACGCAGGCTTCTCATTGCGGTGGCTTCTCTTGTTGCAGAGCACGGGCTCTAGGCGAGCGGGCTTCAGCAGTTGTGGCTCGCGGGCTCAGTAGTTGTGGCTCGCGGGCTCTAGAGCGCAGGCTCAGTAGTTGTGGCGCACGGGCTTAGCTGTCCCGCGGCACGTGGGATCTTCCCGGACCAGGGCTCGAACCGGTGTCCCCTGCATTGGCAGGCAGATTCTTAACCACTGGGCCACCAGGGAATTCTTGATGAATGCCATCTTTCGGGAAAGATGAGTTTGCTGTTGTCATAAGGTCCAAGACAGCAGCAGTTTGAAAGAAGACAGAACTTTCTTCCTCTCTCATCCAACAGTCCGTGTATGGACAGACAAAAGCTGATACTGCACGTCCACAGTATCTGGCGCTGAAAGAGTATCGGCGGGAGGAGCAGGGAGGGTCAGCCCATCAGGACAGGAGGAAGAAACCCTTCAGTGTCCCTTAAGGTTCTAGATATCCAGAGGCACCCCTTTTCTTTTAGTTTCAAACATCAAATTATAAATCGGTAAGAAATGTATGAAGACGTTCTCCTCGCAAAAAGCATTTGATGCAGATAAGGCTTAAAGCCCGCCTCCTCAATTTGGCAAGTCTTTATGTTTTTGAATATGTAAGTATAGTCGACCCTCTTTATCTGCAGGGTCCCTATTAACAAGCTTGCCTGCTCACTAACATTATTTGTAACCCCCCAAATGAACGCCTGTGGTGCTTTTGTAGTCACCTCTGGAAATGCTCACAGCACTGGCAAATTTTAATGACCCAACGTGCACGTTCACGGCTGAAGGTCGAAGAAGGTGCCTCCTTGCTTCAGCTCAGACTGTTAACGTGTGTCTTGTGGGGGTCTGTTTAGTGCTCTGTTTTTTTGCATTTTTGTTGGTGATTTCACTGTTGAAAATGGCCCCCAAGCTCCATTCAGGCACGAATTATAGCGCTGTTGGCCATGAGTTCAATGCTAGTGAATCATCAATATACCTTAAGGTGTTCCCAAACAGAAATACACATTACACAAGGTATGTACTGATCAGCAGATAAAAATGTTGTGACTGGGGGGCTTCACTGGTGGCGCAGTGGTTGAGAGTCCGCCTGCCGATGCAGGGGACACGGGTTCGTGCCCCGGTCCGGGAAGATCCCACATGCCGTGGAGTGGCTGTGCCCGTGAGCCATGGCCGTTGAGCCTGCGCGTTCGGAGCCTGTGCTCCGCAAGGGGAGAGGCCACAACAGTGAGAGGCCTGCGTACCGCAAAAAAATAAATAAATAAATACATCTACACGTGGGACAATTCTCTCAGCAAACCGACTGGAAACTGACAGAAGAACCCCTATACGACCAAAGCTGCAGGAAAGATCTCTCTATAACTGGGTTGGACAAGAAAGAAAAAAAAGCATCAGGACAGGACCGGCAACCCTGGGAAGGATCTGTAAGGAAGAGAAGGTCCACACGGGCAGACCCTCGCCCTGGGGAGCCCCGCTGCCTGCTGGGAAACTCACTGGGACAGATAGAGGGGCTGGAGAAGCCCAGACTCCACTCACGAGGAGGGCATGCATGCCGGATTGCTAACAGTCAGGGTGGGGAGAGACAATCAGAGGGCTGGCGGCTGCCGCCTCGCTGCACTTCTCCAATCCGAAGGACCCAGTGTCCTGGCCTCACACACTCCACCGCAGAGCCTGGTGTGAGATCAGGGCAGAGATTCAGTCTAGCTGCGCAGAGACAGACCGGGGCGCCTGGGGGGTGATCGGGGCCAAACCACAGAGACCACTGTCCGCACACGCACAGGAGCGGCGGATGGAACTGGGCGGACACTGTCAGCGTGCACATGGGGCGGGGCCACAAATATTCACAGCCATGAAGCACTGAATCTTGGGCAGACAGGCCCTGGGAGAGGACTTGATCTACCTGCAGGGGACAGCCCAGAAGGCCTGGGGTCTCATCCGGGGGGGAATCGTGGAGCCCACTGTCAGCACGCACACGGCAAAGGGGGTCTGGCATTGTCGGCCTGCACACCGAATGGTGCCACGGAAACACAGAGCGGCTGGGCGCTGAGTCTCAGGCAGAAAGGCCCTGGGCAGGAGTAGGTGGTGATTCGTTTCCAGCGGGAGCACCCCAGCTCCACCCACTCTACACAGCAGCTCGGAGTCAGATCTGAGGCGGACAGGTCTTGGGAGAGGCCTGCCACGAGGCAGCCCAGGTCTACTCCACGACATAGCCCGGCACTAGGTCTGGGATGAACACGATGGAGAAAGGGATGTGACCTTGGGCTACACTCCGGGCATTGCTGTGACCACAAGGGCCTCACTTGCTTCAGCGGTCACCTCCTTGAGGGCAGGCACTCAAGGGCAAGGGAGACTCATCAAACCCAACCCTCAGGACTTCTACCCCAATAACTGGGGAGCAGACCCCACCCCAGCAGGGTGGTGACAGCCATGGAGCAAAGAGGAAGCCCTGCCCAACACCCAGCACAGGCTCTGGATACCACAACACCAACCAAAGCCCCTATCAAGGGGGTAGCTGCTAGCACACCCCAAGGAAAGATGTGGTTGGTGTCCATACCAAAACCAGCCCTTGCGCCAAAAGTACCGGACTGAACACAGTCTACACAGGGACGCTCCCACAGAAGAACTCCCCTTCAAGACCACGGTAGACAACTGTTTCTCCTAAATTCATGGAGACAGAGAAACTTAAATAAAATGAAAAAGCAGAGGAACTACTCCCCATTGGAAGAATGAGAGAAATCCCCTGAAAGAACAAATAACGAAAAAGATGTCACCAGTCTACTAGACCCCAAGTTCAAGAAAGAGATAATAACAATGTTAAAGGAATTAAGAAAGATTATTAATAGAAATGCAGATCCCTGTAACAAGGAAGTAGAAACTATAAAGATGAACCAGTCAAAATCAGACAATTCAACTGGTGAGATAAAAAGCAATCTAGAAGCAATGAATAGCAGACGAAATGACACAGAAGAACATATAAGTGATCTAGAAGACAGAACAATGGAAATCACCCAATCAGAACAGCAGACTGAAAGACAAATTAAAAAAATGAAGATGACATGAGAGTTCTATGGGATAATATAAAGCATGCCAACCTATGCATAATAGGGGCTTCAGAAGGAGAAGAGAAAGGGATCAAAAATGTATTTGAAGAAATTATGGGACTTCCCTGGTGGCGCAGTGGTTGAGAGTCCGCCTGCCGATGCAGGGGACACGGGTTCGTGTCCCAGTCTGGGAAGATCCCACATGCCGCGGAGCGGCTGGGCCCGTGAGCCGTGGCCGCTGAGCCTGCGCGTCCGGAGCCTGTGCTCCGCAACGGGAGAGGCCACAACAGTGAGAGGCCCGCGTACCACAAAAAAAAAAAAAAAAAACAAAGTCCACAAAGAATAACAATGAAGAATGTTATATGATGACAAAAGGACCAAAACAAGAGAGGATATTACGTTCGTTAACATATATGCACCCACCGTATGAGCACTTAAATATATAATACAAATACTAATAAACATAAAGGGAGAAAATGAAGGAATACAATAATAGTAGGAGACTTTAACACCCCACTGACATCAATGGACAGATCTTCCATACAGAAAATCAATAAGGCAACAGAGGTCCTAAATGATACAATAGACCAGTTGGACTTAAATGATGTCTACAGGATACTACCTCCAAAAAGAAAAAAAAAAACCAGAATACACATTCTTTTCAAGTGATCACTGAATGTTCTCTAGGAGACCACATAGTAGGTTACAAAACAAGCCTCAGCAAATTTAAGAGGATAGAAATTATTTCAAGCATCTTCTGACTACAATGGTATGAAACTAGAAATCAACCACAGAAAGAAAAACCAGAAAATGAACATATGGAAACTAAACAACATGCTGCTAAAAAACCAATAGGTCAACAATGAAATCAAAGAAGAAACCAGAAAATATCTAAAGACAAGTGAAAATGACAACACAACCTTACAAAATCTATGGGATGCAGCAAAAGCAATTCTCAGAGGGATGTTCATAGCAATAGAGGTCTTCCTCAAGAAACAAGGAAAAAATCGAAATAAAAAATCTGAACTACCCCCTAAAAGAATTATAAAAAGAACAATCAAAACCTAATGTCAGGCTTCCCTGGTGGTGCAGTGGTTGAGAGTCCGCCTGCTGATGCAGGGGACACGGGTTCGTGCCCCTATGCGGGAAGATCCCACATGCCGCAGAGTGGCTGGGCCCGTGAGCCATGGCCGCTGAGCCTACGCGTCCGGAGCCTGTGCTCCACAACGGGAGAGGCCACAACAGTAAGAGGCCCATGTACTGCAAAAACAAAAACAAAAACAAAACCTAATGTCACCAGAAGGAAGGAAATAATGAAGATCAGAAAGGAAATAAGTAAAATAGGGATCAAAAAAAAAACCCAGAAAAGATTAAAAAAACCCAAGAGGTGGTTTTTTTGAAAAGATAAACAAAATTGACAAACCTCAAGCCAGGCTCACCAAGAAGAAAAAGAGAGGACCCAAATAAGTTAAGAAATGAAAGAGGAGAAATAACATCTGATACAATAGAAATACAACAACAACAACAAAAATACACAAGAGAATACTATGAACAGTTTTATGCCAACAAACTGGACAACCTAGAAGAAATGGACAAATTTCTAGAAACATACAGCCTGCCAAAACTGAGTCAAGAAGAAACAGATAATTTGAACAGACAGATCATTAGAAGTGAAATAGGATCTGTAGTTTAAAAACTCCCTGCAAACAAAAGCCCAGGACCAGATGGCTTCACTGGGGAATTCTACCAAACATACAAAGAAGAACTTATACCCATCCTTCTCAAACTACTCCAAAAGATTAAAGAGAAGGGAAGACTCCCAAATTCATTCCATGAAGCCACCATCACCCTGATACCAAAACCAGACAAAGACACTGCAAAAAAAGAAAATTACAGGCCATTATCTTTTTTTTTAATTTATTTTTATTTATTTATTTTTGGCCACATTGGGTCTTCCTTGCTGGGTGCGGGCTTTCTCTAGTTGCGGCGAGCGGGGGCTACTCTTTGTTGCGGTGCCCAGGCTTCTCATTGCGGTGTCTTCTTTTGTTGCAGAGCATGGACTCTAGGCACGCGGGATTCAGTAGTTGTGGTGCATGGACTTAGTTGCTCCGCAGCATGTGGGATCTTCCCAGACCAGGGCTTGAACCCGTATCCCCTGCATTGGCAGGCAGATTCTTAACCACTGCGCCACCAGGAAAGCCCCCCGGGATGTTATCTTTGATGAACACAGATGCAAAAATCCTCAACAAAATATTAACAAACCGAATCCTACAATACACAAAAAGGATCATATACTATGATCAAGTTGGATTCATTCCAGTGTTGTGAGGATGGTTCAATATATGCAAACCAATCAATGCGATACACCACATTAACAAAAGTAAAAACAAAAATCACATGATCATCTCAATAGACAAAGGAAAAGCATTTGACAAAATTCAACATGCATTCATGATAAAAAAAACTCTCACCAAAGTGGGTACAGAGGGAACATATGTCAACATAATAAAAGCCACTTATGACAAACCCACAACCAACATAATACTCAATGGTGAAAAGCTGAAAGCGTTTCTGCTAAATTCAGGAAAAAGACAAGGATGCCCACTCTCATCACTTCTATTCAACATAGAATTTGAAGTCCCAGCCACAGCCATCAGAAAAGAAGAAGAAATAAAAGGTATCCAAATTGGAAGGAAGGAGATAAAACTCACTATTTGCAGATGACATGATACTATATATAGAGAACCCCAAAGTCTCCACACAAAAACTATTAGAATAAATGAATTGAGCAAGATAGCAGGATATAAGATTAATATACAGAAATGGGTTGCATTTCTTTACACTAACAATGTAATATCAGAAAGAGAAAATTTTAAAAAAAACAATGCCATTTAAAATCGTGTCAAAAACAAAAACAAAAAAACCCACCTAGGAATAAAGTTAACCAAGGAGGAGAAAAACCTATACACTGAAAACTGTAAAACACTGATAAAGGAAACTGAAAATGATTTGAATAAATGGAAAGATATCCCATGCTCTTAGACTGGAAGAATTAATATTGTTAAAATGGGCATACGACCCAAAGCAACCAACAGATTTAATGCAATCTCTATCAAACTACCCATGACATTTTTCACAGAACTAGAAGAAATAATACTAAAATTTACATGGGAACACAAAAGACTCAGAAATGCCAAAGCAATCCCGAGGAAAAAGAACAAAGCTGGAGGCATAACCCTTCCAGACTTAAGACATACTACAAAGCTACAGTAATCAAAACAGTGTGGTACTGGCACAAAAACAGACATATAGATCAATGGAACAGAATAGAGAGCCCAGAAATAAACCCACACACCTACGGTCAATTAATCTATGACAAAGGAGGCAAGAATATACAATGAAGAAACAACAGTCTCTTCAACAAGTGGTGTTGGAAAAGCTGGATAGCTACATGTAAATCAATGAAATCAAAACACTCCCTCACACCATATACAAAAATAAACTCAAAATGGTTTAAAGACCTAAATATAAGACAGGACATCATAAAACTCCTAGAAAGAACATAGGCAAAACATTCTGGGACATAAATTTTCTTATATCAGTTTCCCAAGGCAAAAGAAATAAAAGCAAAAATTAACAAATGGAACCTGATCAAACTTAAAAGCTGTTGTATAGCAAAGGAAACCATCAACAAAACGAAAAGACAACCTATGGAATAGGAGAAAATATCTGCAAACAATGCAATCAACAAAGGGTTAATACCCAAAATATACAAACAGCTCATACAACTCAATGTCAAAAAACCCCAAACAACCCAATCAAAAAAAATGGGCAGAAGATTCAAACAGACATTTCACCAAAGAAGACATATAGATGGTCAACAGGCACATGAAAAGATGCCCAACATCGCTAATTATTAGAGAAATCAAAATCACAGTGAGGTACCACCTCACACGGGTCAGAATGGGTACCATCAAAAAGTCTACAAATAACAAATGCTAGAGAGGGTGTGGAGAAAAGGGAACCCTCCTACACTGTTGGTAGGAAAGTAAATTGGTGCAGCCACTGTGGAAAACAGTATGGAGAGCCCTTAAAAAACTAAAAATAGTGCTACCATATAAGCCAGCAATTCCTCTCCTGGGTATATATATGGAAAAAACAAAAACTTTAAGTCAAAAAGATACAGGCACCTCAATGTTCATAGCACTACTAATTATAACAGCCAAGACATGGAAGCAACGCAAGTGCCCATCAACAGATGATTGGCTTAATAAGATGTGACTATATATATATATACATGTGTGTATACACACACACACACACACACACACATCTCACACATAATGGAATATTACTGAGCCATAAAAAATAATGAAATATTGCCATTTGCAGCAACATGGTTGGACCTAGAGAATATTATATTTAGTGAAGCAAGTCAGACAGAGAAACGCAAATATTATATCACTTATATGTAGAATCTAAAAAATAATACAGCTTTAGAAGGTACAAGACGGCTCTTGGAACGGTGCCAGGCATGGGTGCCAGGCATGAATGCAATGTGGCTTTTGATGGCTTCTGGTGGACAGTTGTGTACCAAAGGGATGAGAACTGCTGCTGGGGTCTTAAAGCACAAGCTTAATGCTGTATCCATGGGCAAACAGGCACTATGCAGGAAGTTAAGCACTATGTAGGTACTAAGCTGAAAGCTGAAGGGGTGGACTTGAATCCTTGACCTGTCCGGGCCAACTTTTTGATCCTGGGTACACGTTTTTATCCATGGATGGCTTGCTTGGGGTGCAAGTTTTGGATATCTTTTATATAAAGGTGTCAAGAGAGGTACTGGCTACAACGCAGGGAGCAAGAAGTTTTAAGCAAAGGGCATTTATGACAGCAGTCATGCATCTTAACAGTTGACAGGCAGCTGGATGGATGCTCATGGGATAGGAGAGGAAACAACTTTCAATTTTTTTTAAAGCCTATTTTATTTATTGGCCATGCTGCACAGCATGTAGGATCTTGGTTCCCCCACCAGGGATTGAACCTGTGCCCCCTGCAGTGGAAGCGCAGAGCCCTAACCACTGGACCACCAGGGAATTCTCCAACTTTGAATTTTAATAAATATTTATGAACCATCAAAAAATAAAAATAAAAATAAATAAAAAATAATACAAATGAATCTATATACAAAACAGAAACAGATGCACAGGTTACCAAAGGGGAAAAGGAGAGGGAGAGAGATAAATTAAGAGTATGGGATTAACAGATACAAACTATACATAAAATAGATAAGCAACAAGGATTTACTGTATAGCAAAGGGAACTACATTCAATACCTTTTAATAACCTATAATGAAAAAATATGAAAAAGAAAAATATATGTATAACTGAATCACTGTGCTGTACACCTGAAACTAACACAGCATTGTAAATCAACTATACTTAAAAAAAAAAGTTGTCAAAGCAGTTCAATCCAAAAAAGATAGCTTTTTCAACAAACAATGCTGGATAATACGCAAATAAATAAATAACTTAGAAAACTTAAGATCTTTACTTCATACCATATACCAAAATTAACTCAAAATGTATCATACACCTAAAATATAAAAGCCAAAACTACAAAAGTGTTGGGAGAGAAAAAAACATAAGGGAAAATCTTTGTGCCCTCAGATTAGGTAATGATTTCTTTTTTATTTATTATTATTATTTGACTTAAAATTTGGTATTTGTTAATTACAATTTGTATAGTCTTTTTTAATTTTATAAATAATCTTCAACAGTTTGGAAAAAAGATAATATTTGAAAACAAATGTGAAAATAATTTTTGATTTTTTACATTTAGTTTATAATTTTTATGACAGTATCTTCAAATTTTATACATTTTAAATAAACCACATTTTATTTCATTTTTTTAACATATTTATTGGAGTATAATTGCTTTACAATGTGTTTTAGTTTCTGCTGTATAACAAAGTGAATCAGCTATACATATACATATATCCCCTCCCTCTTGCGTCTCCCTCCCACCCACCCTATCCCACCCGTCTAGGTGGTCACAAAGCACCGAGCTGATCTCCCTGTGCTGTGTGGCTGCTTCCCACTGGCTATCTATTTTACATTTGGTAGTGTATATATGTCAATGCCACTCTCTATGTTCCAGCTTAGGTAATGATTTCTTAGACATGACACCAAAACACAAACGATAAATGAAAGAAATGACAAAACTGGACTTCATCAAAATTTAAAATTCTTGCCCTTCAAACCATACTGTCAAACAAATGTCAGCTTTGAAAATGAAGACAAATGTATTTAAGAATCATGTATCTGCTAAAGGACTTGTAGCCAGAATATACAAAGAACGCTTACAATTCAATAGTAAAAAGACAAATGACTCAACATAGAAATGAACAAAGGATTTGAATGAACATTTCTCTCAAAACATACAAATGGCCAATAAACACATGAAGAGACGATCAACACCATGAGCCATCAGGGAAACGCAAATCAAAACCACAACGAGATACCACTTCACACCTACTATGACAGCTAACATAAAAAATCTGATAATACCAAGTGTGGCTGAGGATGTGGAGGGACTGGAACCCTCACACATCACTGGTGAGAATGTAAAATGGCACAGCTACTTTGGAAAACAGTTTAGAAATTCCTTAAAATGTTAAATATGGAGTTACTACATGACCCAGCAATTCAGCTCCTATATATGCCCAAGAGAAATGAAAGCATATTCACACACAAAAAGTTGTACATGAATGTCCGTAGCAGCATTATTCATAATCACCAAATGCTGTGGAAAAGTCCAAATGCCCATCAACTGCTGACTTGATAAACACAATACATCCAAATAATGAAATACTGATCAACCATAAAAATGAATGAACTATTGATACATGCAAATGAACTTGTACGAAGTAGAGAAAGCCAGACACAAAAGACTACAATGTTGTATTATCTCATTTATGTGAAATTTCTACCAAGGGGAAAACTACCTTGACGGATCACAGATCAGGGGTTTCCTGAGGCTGGGATTAGGAGCAGGACTGATCTCAACAGGCACAAGGGAAGTTTTTGGGGTGATAGTGTCCCCAAACTAGATTGTGGTGATGGTTTCATGCTGTATGAATTTATCAAAAGTCGTTGTACTGTTACAAGAGGTGAATTTTACAGTTTGTAAATCATAGCTCAAAAAATCTGGGAGATGGACTTCCCCAGTGGCACAGTGGTTAAGAATCTGCCTGCCAATGCAGGGGACACGGGTTCGATGCCTGGTCCGGGAAGATCCCATATGCCATGGAGCAACTAAGCCCGTGCACCACAACTACTGAGCCCGCACACCACAACTACTGAAGCCCGCAAGCCTAGAGCCCATGCTCCGTAACAAGAGAAGACACCGCAATGAGAAGCCCGCACACCGCAACGAAGAGTAGCCCTCGCTTGCTGCAACCAGAGAAAGCCCACATGCAGCAACGAAGACCCAATGCAGCCAATATAAACGAATAAATTTTTTTTTAAATCTGAAAAAAAAAAATCATCAGTGGGGCTGGAAGAGTATGTTCCGAAAACAAGCCCTAGTTCATCAGTCCAGAAGGCTCCATCATCTCTACAGCAGCTGACAGTGGAATCACGCTGTATCTGCTGTGACCCGGAAAACTGCTTATACTCAAGAGGCCGCTGAGTCAGGAAACTGCCGGCCAAGGCAGAAAGCTGATGCCACTGCTGCTGGCCCCAGAAGCACCTCGGCAACCAACCTGTCTCTCCCTGTTACATGTGGCACTTCCAAATCAGTCATGATTAGCAGAACCCAAGTTATGTCCAGAAACTTCCCTGCATGGGATTCTGGGGAATACAGTTTTTAGCTTTCTAGCTTCCGACTGTTAGAATGGGGTTGGGATCCATCATCCTCCAGGCAGTAGTGGTTGTCCTAGTGGCTTCTCTCAGGTAACATAAGTTCATTTGTGCATATCAATAGTTTGTTTTTATGGCTGAGTAGTATTCCATTACCTGGATGTACCACATATAACCATATGCATATCTTCTTTGGAGAAACGTCCATTCAAATTCTTTGCCCATTTCTGAACTGAGTTCTTTGTCTTTTTATTGTTGGCTTACAAGAGTTCTTTGTATATTCTGATTACAAGTCCTTCATGCTGTTTTAATGATTATAGCTTTATAAGGTGTTTTGATTTTGGCAGGACAAGACCTCCTTTGTTATTTTTTTTCTTGCAATTTACTATCTATGTAAACTATTTTTTAAATATTTATTTTACTTATTTATTTTCTTTTTTGGGGGGGGCTGCATCGGGTCTTAGTTGAAGCACGCGCGGGGTCTTCATTGAGGCGTGCAGGATCTTTCGTTGTGCTGTGCAGGCTTCTCCCTAGTTGTGGCATGCGGGTTTTCTCTAGTTGTGGTGCACAGGTTCCGGGGCATGTGAACTCAGTAGATGTGGTGCGTGGGCTTAGTTGCCCCATTGCATGTGGGAACTTAGTTCCCCAACCAGGGATCGAACTCGCATCCCCTGCACTGAAAGGCGGATTCTTTACCACTGGACCACCAGGGAAGTCCCCCTATGTAAACTTTAAAACCAACCTAAGTTCCATAAAAATTCCTGTTGGGATTTTTAATGAAATGGCATTTATATTGATTAATCTGTGGAAGAATAACTTCTACAATGTTGATCCAGCCTTCTCATTCATTAATATGATGTCTCTTTCAATTTATTCATGTCTTTTCTCTAGTAAACCTTAATAATTTTGTTTTTTGGCCACGTCCCAAGGCTTGTGGGATCTTAGTAACCTGACCAGGGATTGAACCCATGCCCCCTGCAGAGAAGGCACAGAGTCCTAACCACTAGACTGCCAGGGAATGTCCTAAATGTTAATAATTTTATCTTTAATTATCTCGTATAATTTCTGGTCAACTTAATTCTACTTTATAGTTTGTGTTTCCATCGTGGATGTGATTTCTCCCTTTTTCTAGGTGGTTAGTGTTGATATATGGGAAAGCTGGGTTTTTTGTGTTAATATTATAACTAGACACTTCACTGTCAATGTATTTCTCAAAACATATCGGCTTTTTTTTTTTTTTTTACAGAGATGAGCATATATCTTCAGCAGTATTTTTTTACTTACTTTTCAATATTTATCCCTCATAAAGGAAATACATATAACTGATTATATTGTACAAAAAATGCTCAAACTCAGTAGAGAAATACATGTATTTTCTCAACGGTTCTCATCCTGGCCTCACTGTTCTCTTAACAGCTGTTCTTTAAGAAATGACAGGCTACTAAGTTCAGAAAGGCTTTTCTATATATACATAAATTTATTTATTTGCTTTTAATTTTGGCTGTGTTGGGTCTTTGTTGCTGTGCACGGGCTTTCTCTAGTTGTGGTGAGCGGGGGCTACTCTTCGTTGCGGTGCACGGGCTTCTCATTGTCGTGGCTTCACTTGTTGCAGAACAGGGGCTCTACAGCGCAGGCTAAGTAGTTGTGGCGCACGGGCTTAGTTGCTCCGCGGCATGTGGGATCTTCCTGGGCCAGGGATCGAACCCATGTCCCCTGCATTGGCAGGCGGATTCTTAACCACTGTTCCACCAGGGAAGCCCAGAAAGGCTTTTTTTTAAACTTATTTTTTAATTTGTGGTAAACACAAAACTTACCATTTCATGTTAATTTACCATTTAAAAATACATAGTTCAGTGTGATTAAGTAGATTAGATCATTGTGCACGTTGCAAAACTGAAACACTATTCACATTAAACAACTCCCCACACCCCCTCTCCCCTGGCAACCACCATTCTACTTCCTGTCTCCATGAATGCCACTAATTTTAAGTACATGATAAGAGTGGAATATGTATCATTTTGCAACTGGCTTATTTCACTGAGCATAATATCCTCAAGGTTCATCCACATCATAGTATGTGTCAGAACTTCCCTCCTTTTGAAGGCTGAATAACATTCCATGGGACCACATTTTGTTTTTCCATTCATCTGTCAACGGACAATGGGTTGCTTCCTTTTGGCTACTGTGAATAATGCTGCTGTGAACATGGGTGTGAAATCTCTCTTCCAGTCCCTGCTTTCAATTCTCTAGGATATATACCCAGAAATAAGATTCCTGGGTCATATGGTAATTCTATTTAATTTTTTGAGGAACCAGAGAGGCTTTTAAATGATTTCTTAGTTTATCAATTCAACAGCATCCAACAATATTTGAAAATGCAGCCGTACACACACAGGAGACTATCTATAGATCATGCCTGGTGGGCAAATGAATGCATGAACCCCCAGGCACAGTGACTCAAAGTCCTTGACCTTTGGGAGCCCTGGGTCCTGCTGACCCTGCCTTGCTTTTGGAAACCCCCTGCTTCTTTGGCCTCCATGACATCACACCTTCCGAGCCTGCCTCCTCCATCCCCCTACTCTTTTTCAGGCTCCCTCGTGAACTCCTTCTCTGAAAGCCAACAATGAATGCTGAGCAGTGACTCTGGAATCCCTCTAGCTTTCACACTGGAACCCAAGACTCTGCCGCCAGCTCCTCCCTGGAGACTGTCACCTTGGGAACCATGGGCTGTAGGGGCACAGGGTGAAGGGGCTTCTTGGGTGGACCCCTGCCCCCTAAGACTGGCCTCTGCCAAGGCGCAGCAGGCTGTGTTGCCAGGATGGATGCGGGCTGCGGAACCCACAGACAGAGGGGTGAAAATGCATTGTGGGTGGAAGGCGGGGGCTGGGAGCCCAGCTCTTTCAGCTTCCACCAGGGATGAATCCCTGCACGTGGGCTGTTGGCGGGGGGGCGCCGAAAATACCAGAAAACAGTTCTTTACTAACACGGCCAACAGGACCCCACGTGATCTGGCCCGCACCCCCTGTCTTGTCTCATTTCCTTCCACACCACCCACTTTTCCTTATCCTCCAGCCCCAACCGTCTAGGTCACATCACTCTCTTCTCAGATGCTTCTTGCTCCCTTTGCCTGGTCAACTCCTACCCACTGTTCAGAGAAGCCTTCCCCGACCACCCCGTGATCCGGGGGGAGCCCAGTGCCTCCCCATCGCTGGTCACTCCCCGCCCTCCACTCGGCTGCAACCTTGCTTGTATGAATATCTGTCTGCCCAGTCCCAGGAGACCAGGTGCCCCGCAGACAAGTGCGAACAGATGTGAAAGTAACCTGGACACCGTGTCCTCGCCCAAGATGCTGAGTTCAACGAAGGAGAGACCTCACCCGCCAGTAATGAAAGCCAGTGGTGGCGGGCTCCTTGGGCCCCGGCTGTGGTTGGTGAGGCTCCCAGACAGACCAGTTTGAGGGCTGGGCCCCGCAGAGACGACCCAGGGTCTCTGAGCCGGCTTTGGGATCCCTGAGGTCCAGTCAAGATTTTTTGTTTTGGATAGGGGGACACTGTTTCTCTGCCTGGACGCTAGGCTGGGAGTCTGTGTGTGTGCAGGTGGTCACTCGCTGTCAGAGGCGCCTGGTCCCGGAGGGGAGGGGTCTAGAGGACCAACAGTTGGACTGAGTTGCCTGCTTGCTGGTGGGTCTGCTGCTGTCCTCTGCTCTCTGGGCCAGTGCATCTGTCTGTCCACCTGTCCCTGTGTCCTTTCACCATCAGCGAGCCCCTGTCTTTCTCACTGTATCCCTCACGCCTCTCCCCTCACCCCACTCTCCCTCGACTTTCTCTGCCTGCATTGAGACAGGCTGGGACCTGGGACCCTTTGCTGCAGTGCCTGCACCTGGACACACCTCTCTTTGAGCAACAAAATACAAGGAAGCCATATGGGACTAAAAACTGCGTGCATAAGCAGGTGGGGCAAATTATAAACAACAAGATACAAAAAGACCAAAACCCCTCACAGCACCACGAAGCGGGTGGGCCGACCGCCTGAGCCACCACTCGCGCCCGACCCCTGGACCCACACCATATAAGGAACCAGCAAGCAAGAGAACTTGTGACTTATTTTTTGCTCCTTCCTGCTGCAGCAGGGGCCGCAATAAAGCCTTGCCTGAATCTTCCTCACGCCTCCTATCAATTTCTGTAGACTAAGGAAGCCAAGATCCCTGGTTGGTAACACCATCAGCGCCACACCCCCGCCCCTGTGCCCGTCCTCCCCCGTCTTTCTCACCTACCTGGGGTCTGGGCCTGCCCTCACACCACCGCCGTTGAACCACAAAGCGGGATGGCGGGGTGTACCTGCTGGCAAGAGGTCTCCTTCGTCAGAGAGGCACCCATCACTGTGGTGGTCTCTGGCACGGCCATCAAGTACGCCAACTACATAGCGCTTGGCTCCAAGCAGAGGAACACTCTGGCACCTGCTAGCCCACATCAGGTACCACGAGGAACGGCAGCGCGCTAACCAGGCCTTCCTCAAAGTGCCCTCCTGCGCCTGCGCACCGCCCTCTTCCCCTCCTGCGCCTGCGCGCCACTCCTTGGCGCCGCTTCGTCCCTGCTGCGCCTGCGCACTGCTCCTTCCTTCCTGCGCCTGCGCACCATTTCTTCCCTCCCGCACAGGTCCCTCGTTCCCCTCTGTGTCTTTGGCCGGTTTCTTTAAGGCTTCCTGAATTCGTGGGTTTGAATCTCAGCTTCACCACTACCCGCGTATTCTTGCTCAAATCACTTAGCTTCGCTCATCAACATGTGTACATTAAATTCGTGTGATTTTTTTGTGGGGAAAAAAACCCTACTTTTGTGGGGGAAAAAAACCTTTCTTTAAGGCTTCCCTGGTGGCACAGTGGTTGAGAGTCCGCCTGCTGATGCAGGGGACACGGGTTCGTGCCCCGGCGCGGGAGGATCCCACATGCCGCGGAGTGGCTGGGCCCGTGAGCCATGGCCGCTGAGCCTGTGCGTCTGGAGCCTGTGCGTCTGGAGCCTGTGCTCCGCTGCGGGAGAGGCCGCAGCGGTGAGAGGGCCGCATACCGCAAAACAAACAAACAAACAAACAAAAAAACAGGGCTTCCCTCGTGGCGCAGTGGTTGAGGGTCCGCCTGCCGATGCAGGGAACACGGGTTCGTGCACCGGTCCGGGAGGATCCCGCGTGACGCGGAGCGGCTGGGCCCGTGGGCCGTGGCCGCCTAGCCTGCACGTCCGGAGCCTGTGCTCCGCAGCGAGAGAGGCCACAACAGTGAGAGGCCCGTGTACCACAAAAAACAAAACAAAAAAAACCTACTTAGCATCACTGTGCCTCAGTTTCCCCATCTGTAAAATGGGGTATTATAGATAGATATAAATAATATTAAAATTTTAAAATTTATATGTGAACAGATCCATTTTATAGTTTAAATTTAAAATGTATTTCTTATACTGGCATTTTTACATAAATATATTAAAATGTATAATAGCACCTAGCACAAAGATTTGCTACAAGGATTCCGTGAGTTTACGCATAGCAAATAGATCCTGGACTTCCCTGGTGGCTCAGTGGTTAAGAATCCGCCTGCCAATGCAGGGGACGCGGGTTCGATCCCTGGTCTGGGAGGATCCCACATGCTGTGGAGTAACTAAGCTCGTGTGCCGCAACTACTGGGCCCACGTGCCACAACTACTGAAGCCCGCACGCCTAGAGCCCATGCTCCACAACAAGAGAAGCCACCACAGTGAGAAGCCTGCGCACCGCAACGAAGAGTAGCCCTCGCTCGCCGCAACCAGAGAAAGCCCACACGCAGCAACAAAGACCCAACGCAGCCAAAAATTAAAAACAAAAAAGACAAAAGACTCAGGAAGTCTTTCTTAAAATATAAATTAATTATTTTTTAAAAAATAGCTCCTGGCACACGAAGCATTGCATTAGCATTAATTATTCTTCTTACAGTGGCTGTTATTAACTATGTCTCTTCTCCAGCGACTCTCATCCACGGCCAGGTCGTTCTTGATCACCCTGACTCCCCAAACTCACCATCCAGACTCACTCTCTATCACACACCCTTTTAAAATGTTCTGCCCGGCCCTACTGGCCCCCTGCGACCATGGTTGTATCATTTATTTGTTTAGTTGGTCAATTCCATGAGGGCGAGGGGCTGCACTGCCTTGTTCCACATGGGCCCCAGGATCTAGGATAGCACTGGCCCCTCAGGTGTGTGTTCAATGAATAAATGCCCACTTTCCAGATTCGGACAGGGCATAAGAGACTTCCAGGGGCTTGTCCAGTCAACATAATTAAGTATCCAGTGAGTACACAGTGATCCAGAGAAAACTGAAACAGGAAGGGGGTAGACTACTCAGGGCTGGGGTTTGAAATTTTAACATATGGTGGCCAAGGAGAACCTCTATGAGAGAGAAATTTCAAGAAAGACTTAAATGAGGTGGGGGAGGGTGCTACGTATCTGGTGGAAGGTGCTCGAGGCAGAGGTAATGGGGCAGTGTTAGGGCCCTGGGGCAGGAACGTGGCTGGCAAGTTGGAGGAACAAAGAGGAGACCACTCTGGCTGGAGCAAAGTGAGGGGGTGGGGGGAGTGGGAGAAGGTGAGGGCAGGAAGGGGACACGGCCTTGGGGGCTGCGGGGGCAGGTGAGGGGAGGACCTGGGGCTTTTACCCCGAGGGAGCCCTGGAGGGCTGTGGGCAGCCCAGAACCGAACCTGACTCAGGTGCTCACAGGCGCCCTTCGGTGGCTTCAGGGAAAACAGACCGGGTGGAAACATGGTTGAGGTTGAGATGAAGATGCTTTGGACCTGGATGGTAGTGGGGGAGGGGATGAGAAGCGGTCAGATTCTGGAGGCAGAGCCTTGACGGATCGGGTGTCTGAGAGAATGAAAGGCGCGGAGGATGGCCGAGATTTCCGGCCTGTGCAACTTGCAGGATGGAGCTGCCGGTAACTGCGATTGTGGAAGGCTGGGGTAGGGGATGACATCAGGGATTCTGTTTGGGCCGTGTTGAGTTTGAGATGCCTGTTAGACGGGGACACAAGGAGTGGGCAGTTGTAGCCGGGAGTCTGGAGTGGAGGGGAGAGGCCCCACCTGGGTCAGAGGGCATCGCCTGGTTCTGCCAAGATGAATGAATGGTGCGCCACCTTGAATTTTCAAGTCAATCCAGACAACAGCACAAGTAATCATGTGTGCAGGCAGAGCTGAAGCTACGGGGATGTTCACCCTGACATGTTAGCTAATAAAAATGGAGGGAAGAAAACAACCCACCTAAGTAGCAAACAATAAGGGGGATCATTGAATGATGGTCGGGCGGCACGGGGCTCCCTGATGGACATGCTGCGGCAGGTGAAGCCCACCATGTTCTACGGCGTCCCCTGGGTTTGGGACAGATTGCCGGATGACCCGAAGACCAGCCAGCTGGCCTTGACCCCGTTCGGAAGACTGACCAGTGTGCCATGGGGCTGGGGCTCAGGGTCAACAAGAGTCAGCTGTCCAGAGGAGGCTGGGGCACAGGTGCCCACCGAGGTGCCCGCCTGGGCTGGGAATGGGAGTCCAGAGAGATGGCAGGTGGATCTGCGTGTGGCCCCCCTGGCCCGTAGGAGGCAATGGGGGTGGGGACCCAACCCCCCAGGGTCGAAGCGAGAGTGACACGTGACCTCAGAGGGGGAGCCCCCCCGCCTGGGGAGCTGGGTTTGGGGGCTGCTGGTGGATGCAGGGGCGGCTTGGGAGCTCCCTGACCCCTCAGCCCCAAACAACAGTGCCCGATCAACGTGCACACGCCGTCGCCTTCTGCCGGCAGCTCAAGAGCCTGTCCAGTGGGCTGTCAGATGTCGTTTACAACGGAGACCCTGTGGTCACGGAGTTCACTGGGCAGGCAGGGCATTGACACCGTGAACGTGGAGGTCACCTCAGTGCCAAGATCCTCAAGTGGACCATCCTCAAGCTGGGTGAGGGGGTCCGGGCAGGGTCGCTGCGCCCTGCCCGGACCAGGCCCGAGGCCCTGGGGTGCTTCTTAAAATGCCATCTCCCTAGTGGGGACCCCCGGTGCCTCTGGGGAGTCTGACACGCAGGGGAGGCTGCGTCCACGACAGGATGGAAGTTCTCCTGGCACCCTGGGATGGGCCTATTGCACCCCTGTTCTCGGGGCTCCCCAATCAAGGCCTCCCGCTGTTCCGATGCCACTTGGCCCTCTGTGTCCTTAGAGCAGACTCGGCCGCTGACCCCTCGTCCCGTGGTGGTGGGGACTCCTGGTAGGGGTGGAGGGAAGGCCCCACCTGGAACTTGATGCCTTTACAGGGGTGACCATGAAACCGAAGAGGGCTGTGGTGCCCAAGGAAGCCTAGCTGAAACGGAAAGATTTTACGGGGAATATGACAAAGCCTAGGGGCCGGGAGAGCACTGTGGGCTCCTTTCCTCGAGGAAGTGACTGCCGACACCGCCCATCCCCTGCCCACCCGCCTCTCCTGTTGGATGATAGAGAAGCCACCTTCTAGAGGGAAGGGAACTGCTCCCAGCGAGGGAGCCGGTCTGAACTAAGATGCCCCTCTCTGGGGAAGCGTTTTAAATGTAGGAGAATGATAACCTTGGTTTCACTAGAGCAGTGGTTCTTACCTGGGTGATTCTGCCCCTCCTCGCCCCAGCCCAGGAGACACTTGGCAACATCTGGAGACATCTGTGGTTGTCACAGCTAGGCAGGCAGGTGCTCCTGGCAACTGGTGGATGGGGGGCCAGGGATGATGCTCCACACCCCACAGTGCCCAGGACGGCTCCTCCCGGAAACGTCCATAGTGCTGGGGTGGGTGAGGAGTTTCACGCTGAGGGCTCCGGAAGAGACAAAAACGGACGCAATAAAGCTCATGGGTGTCTTTACTTTGAAAAATACGGTTCTTCTTTCAGTGAGAGGTTGAGGGGTTGCTGCACCCCTTTTGAGAGATGGTGCGGGAACACCTCCTAATGTTCACGGTCACCCTGAGGTCCATCTGCGGAAGGGATCGACCAGCTCCCGTTTATACGGCGAGGGGGCCTGGCTGGGTTCAGGGGTTCACACACTGGACTTGGGGTTCAAAGGGTACATACTAAATGCCACCCTGCACCCGACCCATAGAAAAGATGTAAGAATTAACTGGTAGGCGTGATCGTGCTACACAGCAGGGCCTCTGGCTCAGATAGGGGAATGGGGGGGAGGGGGGGGCACAGCTGAAAGCAAGGCTCAGAGGGAGGATGATGAGGCCGTCACAGCCCAGGACACACTCAAGGGAACCCTCCTTCAATAGTCGTGTTTACAGACTCCCCTGGTGGTGCAGTGGTTGGGAGTCCTCCTGCCAATGCAGGGGACACGGGTTCGAGCCCTGGTCCGGGAAGATCCCACATGCCATGGAGCAACTAAGTCCGTGCGCCACAACTACTGAGCCTGCATTCTAGAGCCCACAAGCCACAACTACTGAGCCCGTGCACCACAACTACTGAAACCCACGCGCCTAGAGCCCGTGCTCTGCAACAAGAGAAGCCACCGCAATGAGAAGCCTGTGCACAGCAATGAAGACCCAATGCAGCCAAAAATAAATAAATAAAAATTTAAAAAACCAAAAAAAAAGAGTCGTGTTTACAAACAAGGAACATGAAATGTCCAGAGAGGCCAACATCAGGAGACAAGAGGCTGACACAGAAGAACTGACACCCAGGGAAACAGAGCTATTTCCTTGGATGGGGACTAGGAAATCACATCCAAGAGATAAGCTAGGGGAGCTGGTTAGAGCAGTTTGCAGTCTGACGGGTAAAGGACTTGGGGGCCGTCACTTCTGTGCTCACAACAAGAAGAATGCTGAAAAACCGAGAATTGACACTTCTTGGGTCCGTCAGTGAGTTGAGGTCGCAGAGCAAACCCCTACCCTATAAACAGGAGAGGGGTGGATACACGGACACTCTGCTTACCTGGGGCAGAAACCACTGCCGGAGCCAGTGTCCGGTGGGGTGTGGAGCTGACTCACTGCTGGAGAGTGAGCGTGGATGAGCTTGAGGGGCAAGAACGCCTGGAGACCCAGGCTTGGGGCGGGGGGACGCACATTTCAAGAGCCCCCCAGGTTCTCACAGTGAAGATCTGAGAGAACAAGTAAAATCAAAATCAACTCTGGTGCTTCCTGCAGAAGGAGGGGGAAAGTAACTGTTTTGAAACACGTCTCAGAGCACTCTGTTCTCCTTAACAAAGGCCTGCCCTCAAGGGAAACTGTCTTAGCAGGGCCTGACCAAAGTGGGTTTTACCAGGCTTTAATTGACCTGGGGGAAGGGAAACACCCATCTCCAGGCCTCTCTAGGCTTCCTCTCACCTAAGGATACCAAACGAAACAAAACAAAAAGTTGAGAAGCACTTGTGAAGGTCAAGGTCCAAGGGCACAAGCTCCCTAAAAGGTGGAGGCCACAGAACGCTTCCCGTCACACATTTTACCACCACACCAATAGGCCTCCTGTATAACAGGGTTTTACAGATAAAAAGGACTGCAAGGCTCAGACCCTATTTTAATTACAAAGAGTCACTAGGGAAACCCAGGGTTTCAGGATAGACAAAAACAAGAACACCTCTAGCTACAGCAAACAGTGAATGCAGCCTAACTCCTGGCCAGAGGAACATAAACCCTCACCCTGAAGGCCTGTTCAGCTCAGTTCCTTTTCTCCAGTATACTGGGTCTAACTTTCAACAGAAAAATTATAGAACATTCTAAAAGGCAAAAAACAGTCCGGAGAGACAGGGCAAGGGTCAGAACCACACTCCAAGGCAGCGGAGATTTTGAATTTATCAGACTGTGAACCTAAAACAACTATGATTAATATGATTAACGTGCTACAGCTAAGGCCCTACTGGATATCATGCAAGAACAGATGAGTCATGTGAACACGGAGATGCAAACTCTAAGAGAAAATCAAAAGGAAAGGCTAGAATTCAAGAACTTCCCTGGTGGCTTCCCTGGTGGCACAGGGGTTGGGAGTCTTCCTGCCAATGCAGGGGACACGGGTTTGAGCCCTGGTCTGGGAAGACCCCACATGCCACAGAGCAGTTAAGTCCGTGCACAACTACTGAGCCTGCACTCTAGAGCCCCCTAGCCACAACTACTGAGCTCGTGCGCCACAACTACTGAAGCCCACGTGCCTAGAGCCCGAGCTCCACAAGAGAAGCCACTGCAATGAGAAGCCCATGCACCGCAACAAAGAGTAGCTTCCACTCACCGCAACTAGAGAAAGCCATGCGCAGCCACGAAGACCCAGTGCAGCCCCCCAAAATAAATAATTTAAAAAAACCCAGAAAATTTAAAAAAAAAAGAAATCAAAAACTATAATAGAAACGAAGAATGCCTTTGAGGGTCTCATTAGTAGACTGGACCAGCTGAGGAAATAATCAGGGACCTTGCAGATACGTTAATAGAAACTTCCCAAACTGGAAAGTGAAGAGGAAGAAAAAAGAAGGAAAGAAAGGAAAGAAGGGAGGGAGGGAGGGAGGGAGGGAGGGAGGGAGAGAGGAAGGGAGGGAGGAAAAGGATATCCAAGAGCTGTAGCACAATTGCAAAACGTGTAACATATGCATAATGGGAGTTGGTTAGAGATCTGAAAGGTGAATAATCCTGGAGGTTCCAATCTATGTCATAGGAGGTCCAGAGAAGGAGAAGAGAAAAGGGGAGGAGCAAAACCTGAAGACACAATGGTTGAGAGTTCTCTGGGAGTCCACCAGATGGTACCCAGGATATTTTTTTTTTTTAATTAGAATTAAAAACAATGTTAATGTGAAACTTCAGAACACGATAAAGAAAAACATTTTACCATATAAGCTGATTCGGTTATATGGAAAACAAACATGCAAGAATATCTGGGAAATTTCTTTAAAAATATTGAGGGCTTCCCTGGTGGCGCAGTGGTTGAGAGTCCGCCTGCCGATGTAGGGGACACGGGTTTGTGCCCTGGTCCGGGAGGATCCCACATGCCGTGGAGCGGCTGGGCCTGTGAGCCATGGCTGCTGAGCCTGCGCGTCCGGAGCCTGTGCTCCGCAACGGGAGAGGCCGGCATACCGCAAAAAAAAAAAAAAAAAAAGAATATTGATGAAGGGGGACTAGACCTACCAGATATTATATAAATTACAAAGCAGCGGTAACTAAAAGCTCAGTGATGGGCATAAATAGATATGCAGAAGAGAGAAGTCAGGGACAGACAGAAATATATGCAGGAAATGAGTAATGCATCAGTGGGGCCCTAGCTCACGGCAAACTGGAAGGTGAGAAAGAAAAAAGGAGAGAGGGAATAAATCATGAGAGAAGTTTAAAAAAATAGAAAAATCATCCTAGACAAGAAGTAACAACCTCTAAAGCCATTGAAAGGAAAGACTCCAGCACGGTGGGAAATGCCATAAACAAAACCTGCAGGCAAACTGGGGGGAACAGAATACATTGCAAAGTCCTACATTTCATATTCCATAAGGAGCTCCTAAAAATACACATAGACACACAAGCACACAGACATAAATACCAAGAAACTTGGTAGAAAATAGGCAAGTCCACTGCCAAAGCTGTTAATCATAGATGCTATCACACACCTGCACGTGTATAGTTATGTGTGGTCACGGAATTAAATGAGGGAAAATGGTCTAAATGCCCACCAGCAGGACTAGTTATGTAAACTACTGTGCGTTTACACAACATGCTAATTTGGAATGAACTCTAAGATATATTAAGAGAAAAGGATGCATGTATGCTGCCACTTGCAAAGGAACTATGTCTTCTTCATGCACAGATGGCTCTCAAGAGCTGTATAAGAAAGTGGAGAAGGAAAAGAAGTAGGAACGAGGTTCACTGCTTACTGCACATGTGCCCTTGAAAACTTTGAACTTGTGCTTGCATCACCCAAATATACATTTAGAATTTGAAAAAAAAAAAGATTTGAAAAAATTCAAGGCAAAACATTGAAAAGGGCAGAGATGTCATATCGATAGAAGAAACAAATCGCTAAAATGTAAGAAAGTGTTCACAGGATACCCACAGGGGCAACAATGAGACTGAATGGCTGACTTCTCCACAGAAACAATGGAAGCCAAAAGACGATGGAGCAGCACGTGCAAAGTGGGGACAGACCATACCTGCCAATCTACAATTCTATACCTAATGCAAATATCCTTACAGAATAAAGATGAAATGAAGATGTTTATAGATGAACAAAAGCTGAGGGAATTCATTGTTGCACTAAATGCAATGCTAGTGAGATTTTTTCAGGCTTAAGGAAAATGATTCCAGAGAGAAACACAGAATGAAAGAAGGGGACTCCAAGGAATCAGTATATGGATAAATACAAAGAAAGATTGACTGTAAGCAACAAAATTAACACATACCTGGTCTTGAGTCTCAGGGAATGCGCCTACTAGCTGTATTGTTGTAGGCGGGTCAACGCTTGCAGGCTGTTGCTTCATCTGTCGGTGGGGATTCTGACAGCAGTCCCTACCCTCCTCGAGTGTTTGTGGAATCTGTGAGACAACTCCCAGCCCAGCGCCTGGCTCGTAGCAAGCCCTATTGTATTTTTACACATAAGTCGTCCTTTACTGTGTCATGGGGGCCTGGGAGCGGTGGGAACCACTCTGGACCCTCTTTCACTCTGTGTCCCTAACTTAGGAGCTCAGATGAGAAACTGTCCCCAAAGGCCTGCAGAATCTCTGGTAGGAAAGACAGGGCAGGGAGGCCATAGCCTTGATGTTGGAAATGGAAGTTCTGGCTACTGACTAGAAGAAAGAAGAAATGCTCCCGAGTGCCCTGGTGTGGCCAGCCGACCCCCCAAGTGGCTGCCAACCCACAAGAGTGATTTTAATTATCCGCTGTGGGCAGAGAGTATGGGCCTGCAATGCCGACCACTCAGGAATGGAGCTTCTGCTCCGCTGGTGGGACTGGAGCCCACAGAGTGGACAGGGCTGCTCAGATAGGGCCTGGGAGAGCCGTCTCCTTGGGGTTCACTCAGCTTTGCCACACCAAGTCCAGAGCAAAACCCACCACAGACAAACTGGCAGACAAGCACCCTGGCCCCTGGCAAAAGATGTCTCACATTTTCTGTCTGGCTATCATCCATCTACCCACCTATCCATCCACCCATCCACCCCCCCCCACCATCATCCACCCACTCATCCACCCACCCACTCGTCCACATTGTGAAGTTAGGCTTGCTTTTTAACGCAAAACTTGCTGCCTGCGTGCAACGGAAGAACACACCATCAGAAGCAGGACCAGACACTCAGTTCTCCGCCATCTCGCGCCTCTTGGGTTTCTGGTGGTGCCGACTCTCTTCCTACGGGATGCCAGCCTCGCTCACATTCCCTGTCCCCACTCGTCATGCCCAACAGGCTCGGTTCCAGCCCTCTCTCCTCTTCCTGGTCATCGGTCTGGAAGCACTGGGACGGGGAGAGGAGACGAGGAACCCCATGGTGCTCTGTGGCTCCACCCACCAACCCCACAGCGGGGGGGGGGGGAGCAAGCAGATACATGAAGCTGAACAGATCTCTGCTTTCCCATCTGACTTTATTTCACTTTTTTTCTATAAAACTCCTCCATAATTTCACAATTTAACAAAAAGTTTAAAATCCAGGACAGAAACAATCCTGTAACTTATTACAAACACAATTCTCCTTTATTCCTCTTATCCAGGAGTTGGTCTCGGGCCGATGAGTGTCCTAGTTCCTAGTTAGACACATTCTTTGTAAAAACCCTTGTGGGTAAGAAAGGTATTCGATACCTTTTGCTTTCAGGCGTCGGTTTACATTTCTTCAGGAGATAGCAAAACACCGGGGTTTGCACTGGGGTCAGGGGGCTTAACACTAAACACACGGCAATCACAAAGTGCCGGCCCCTTCCTATGGAAGCGTCCCCAGAGCCCTGGTGGGCCCAGCTGCCGGGCAGCTGGGGGTGGGGTGGGGGGAGCAGCTGGGAATGCCGTGGTCGGGGCCCTGGCTGCCTGGCACGTCCATCAGGTGGTCACATGGCCAGCACTGGGGCCTTCTGGCCAGAGGAGGTAACAGAAATGGGTTGGTGCTTCCAAAGGCCCTGGAAACAGCAGGCAGGGCCAGATGCTGCTGCTGCTGCTACTGCAAAGGGCAGGCCCGAGAGCCCGGCCTTCCTCTAGCTGCCTCAGGGGCAGAGCCTGGCTCCTGAGCAGAGGGCCGCCCGAGTCACAGAGCCGGGAGGGCCTACAGCCCCTCCCAGGAGATCCTCCGGAAGGAGAAAGACTGGGGCCCTTGGGCTGAGGCTCCCACCCGCGACCCCCAGCGGCCTCTGTGCACAGAGGGCCAGGCAGCTGCTGCTCTCGGGCCAGTCCTTTCTGTCCAATGTCTTAGAGTTTCCAGAGAAGAGAAGTGCCCCACTTCGGAGTATTGTTGGCCTGCCTGGAGAAGGGGACGGTGGCAGCACGGAGCCTGCCACACAGGCCTGCCCTCTTCCTAATACCTCAAGGCAGTGGGGTTGGGAGAGAATCAGAGCAGATGGCGAGGAGTCACGGCAGTTTCCTCTGAAAGTTCTCGGGCCTTCCCCGAGTCCTGGGATCTCACCAGGAAGGCTGGCGTTCGGGGAAGCCTTGGAGGCGGGGCTCCCGAGGGAGTGTTTGGGGTCTGCCTGACAGACAGACAGAATCGGAGCAGTGACAATGGTCAGGGACCACAGGGAAGGGGAGCGTGGCATGCCCCACGTGGGAATTCACAAACTGGGGGGAGGAGGGACCGTCCGACAGTGGGTGGGAGAGAAGTGAGCCTGGCTCCAGCCCTGGCCTCCTCTCCTGGAGCCGGTGGGGACCAGGGGAGCCTTGAGTCGAGGTCCCCAGCCCCCAGGAGCCCACCACAAGGTGGGCTGACTCTGTGAGGGCGTTCTGGCCGGGAGGGAGGACCTGGCTTGGCCCTTGGAGAGTTTCAGGCGTGCGAGGAGTTGGGTCTCCAGCCCTGGACCGGCGTGAATCGCAGGGGTGGGAGGGCCTGTCGCCGGCCGGGGCCCAGGCACGAGGGGCTGGTTCTGAGTCCTGACGCTCCTCAAAAAACTCCACAAACTATCCCGTCTTATTTGGCAAAAGCTCATTTTTTCCAAAGTTCGAAGACTCGGTCAACAGAAGGAAGAGGATCCTATGGAAGGAGGAAGAGGACGAGCCCCAGGACGCCGACCCAGTCTCAGCCCGCGGCTGGCTGGGGGCCGGGAGGGCGGCTCCTGGAGACGGCGGAGCGCAGTGTTCACCGCCCCGGGAGCGGCAGGAGGCGTCCTCCCTGCACCTGGAGAGGGTGAGCTGGCGCTCCAGCCCGGCCTTCAGCCCGACGCCAAGGGCAGCGGAGACATCGCAACCTACAAGTCCCGCCTTACACCCCCCACCCCCACGTGCACTGCTGCCCTGGAAATGCACACCCGGGAACCGCTCGGTACCTACAGTGCAGACATATATATATAATAGAGAGAGAACTATACAGCACGGAGTCCCAGCACAGTGAGAGCCGACACAGGGCCGTGTCTGGCTGACGCGGAGGACGAGCCGGGCCCGTCCTGGTGCGGCAGGAGCCCTCTGAGGTCCTGGGGCGCGGCGGGGTGTTCCGAACCGTTGGGGGAGGCCGGAGGCAGTGCCCCAGCCTCTCAGAGGGGCCCGGGCAGTGAAGCTGGGCCACACGCCCCACCGAGGAGCGAGGCCCCCACTGCAGGGCACGTCTCTTCCCCCTCGGGAGTACACAAGCCACTTTCCAAGGGGGGCCCAGGTGACGGCCCCAGGGTGTCGGGGAGCAGCAGCGCCGGCCTGGGCCCCTCGGCCCCGGGGCTCCCGACGAGGAAAGTGCAGCTGGCCGTGTGGGCCGAGGACAGGGCGGTCACTAAGGCAGTGCTGCGGGCGGGCAAGTTGAGAGAGGAGGGAAGGCGGGGCCCAGACGTGGCCTCCCAGGACCCCGGGGACGCGGCCCGGCACCCGGCCCAGGGTCATGTGGCCACCGCCTCCAGGTAGCTCTGCAGCTTGCGCACGGTGGTCTCATCCAGGGAGAAGAGGTCGAAGTCGAAGGTGGTGTTGGTGACGTTGAAGTGGCCGGTCTCCTCGATCAGGTTCACGATCTGGAGGGTGGTGGCAGGTGGCTTCAGTGTACAGGGCGCTAGGCTGGCGTGGACCCCGCCCCCCACCAGGCCCTCGAGGAGAATGGAGAGTGATTCCCTGGGGCTGCCTAACGGGGTCAGCAGCCCACGGGCCTCAGGGGCACCCCACCCGGGACTCCTCTGAGATGCTTTGCCTTCCGGGGGCCGCGGCGTGGGTGGCTGCATCCAGTACCTGCTGCAGCACATTGCGCTCCCGCAGCGCCATCAGCCTCCGGTGCAGCTCCACCAACTCGTCAGTGTAGGCCTGGGGGACAGAGAGGCGCTCAGCGCGTGGCCCCGCGTAGCCCTGTGACCACACCCACGTCAGCTCCAGGCTGGTGCTGTCGTAGGCCCTCCCCACTCCCCCAGCCCCAACCTTGTCATAGCCCCCCCACCCCCGCCCCAGCCCTGCCTTGTCGTAGGCTCCTCCCCCCTCCAGCCCCGCCTTGTCACAGGCCCCTCCCCATCCCAGCCCCCTCCCCACTCCAGTCCCCCCCTTGTCGTAGGTCCCCCCACCCCCCAGCCCCCACCTTGTCGTAGGCACCCCTCTTGAGGATCTTCTCGGGCTTGCTGCAGGGCTCCGGGCTCCGGCGGCCTGACGTCTGCAGGGTGACCCCAGGTCTGTGTGAGGGCCAGCCCACACCCCCTTCCCCAGCCCCCAGGGCCACCACCTTCCCTTCCCAGGCCCCAGGCCTGCTTGTCCTCCCTCCTCTGGCCCTGGACCCAACTCTAAGGGCAGCCCCTCCTGGGCAGCTGACGATCTCTGGGGCCTGGGGGTGAAATGACCTTCCTCTGCGCCCACCACCCTGAGCCTCAGACGCTTGGAGAAACCCCAGGCCCAACCCTCAGCCGGCCTCTAGGACGCTACCTTGCTGTTGGGTGGGGGCGGCTTCTTGGGTGGAGGGGGCTCCCGGCTGGGTAGGCAGGAGTCGGCACTGTTGTCGCTCTCGCTGTCACTGAAGCTCAACCTGAACGCAGACACGACACCCTGTCAGGCCACCCTGTGCTCAGGGGAGGGGGCCCCACCCTGCGAACAATGCTCTGGGGCTCTGGGACGGACTCGGCCCCTCCCTGGGGCCAGGCCAGCGCCCGGCACTCCCCCTACAGCTCAGGAGACCCCCTCAGCCAGCTCTAGGCGGTCACTGCCGGCTTAAAAGAAAAGGAAAGAAAGAATGCATCTGAGCTGCCTTCAAAGAGCAAAGAACCCAGAGACAAGCACGCTGGCTCTGAGAGGCTCTGGGATCCCGGCGGGGCTCGCTGCTCACTGCAGGCTCAGAATGCCGGTGCGGTGCGGCACCCTGCAGGACAGTCCCCGCCAGCGGCAGCCTGAGCCCAAAGCCCCGGGAGGGAGGGAGGGTCACAGGTGCCAGCGTGGTGACACCAGACGCCCGCCCCTTGCTGGGCGGGGCCCAGACCCCGAGTCTGCTGAGCCCACCCCACAGTCCTGGGGCCAAGGCTGGCACTTGCGCTGGGCTGGAGGCTGAGAACGCACAGCCATCCCTGAGGTGGGCTCGCTCCCAAGGCCTGGGGGTGTCCAAAGGAGGGGCCTCGGCTTACCCCACTCTGGGGGAAGGCCACACGTCATCTTCCCTGGGCCAGTGCACCTGGGGAAGGGGGAAGGGACCCCTGGCCCGAGCCCGAGAGCAGAGGAACCAGCCCCCACTGTCCCATACGCCTGGGACCAAGGCTGGTCCTCGGGCTGCTGGGCACCGCCTTGCCCCCCTTCTCGGGTGGTGATGGACTCCTCTCCCTGAGCGTCCTGCCCCTCCCTGCCAGGCAGTCACACCCTCCAGCGAGGGGAGGAAGGATGCCCCCTGAGGCCCCCAGGCCCACCTCAATGCCTAGGCAGGGCACCGCCCGGTGGGCTCAGAGGTTCCCTTTGCCTCACCCCGGGGAGCCCCCGTCCTGGCCCACCTCCTGGAGGCCCCACGATTACAGCAGGGCCAGGCAGAGCTGCCCCGGTGCGCCCACGCCCACTCCTCCCCTCCGGCCCAGGCACCTGGAGTCCCTTCCTGCGTTCGTCTTGCCAGCAGCCTCCTCGCCTGACGAAGAGTCGTCCTCGTCAGATTCCTCGGACTGCAGGTCCTCCACCATGGAGCGCAGGGGTCCTGGTGAGGGCCGCGAGGAAGGGTTGGAGGGAGGGAGGGGGAGAGAAGGGGGTTCAGGGCTCCACGTGCACCCCAGAGTCCCCTCCACCCCCAGGGCCACATGGAGCTCCTTGACGCCACGACCCCCAAAACACACCCAGGCAAACCCACCTCGGAGGTTCCTCTGGCCCGGTGGGGCCTGCCGCCTATCTCCAAGCACTGCGCCTGTGGCCACCCCCTCCTTAAGAGACCCCTGGCTCCCCCCACCCCTACCTTCCTGGCCCTCCTCACAGGCCTCTGGGCCCTGGCCCAAGACAGGACCGCAGGGCCCCTCCATTGCAAAGGGAAGGAGCAGCCCTCCTCGGCTCCGGCTGCTGGGATCAGAGCTCTGCCTGCAGGCAGGACGAACCAGCCCTGGCTGAGAAGGGCGAGGCGGCCCGCAGCATGGGCCACAGAACACCAGCCCCCCAGCCTGCGCCCCTCCTCGGGCCTGCCCAGCCCCGTGGCAGGCCCCTCCACTGCTCCCGGCCCACCGTCCTCCCCTTTCTCCAGAGACACTCGGTTCCAGTCCCCTACAGACGGCATCTTGGTTTATATTCCTGTTACCAAGGCAACAGAGGGACACAAAGCCCTCAATTACCTTGGTCATGTGATCCCGTGCACGGCAGGTTTCCCCCTCCCTTCCCCGTAGATAAGAACCGTTGGAGAGAGTGTGGGCTTGGAGCACCCCATCCCCCAGCCCCCTCAGGACTGCGTGTCTTTATGTCAGGCCCCCGGACTACGCTCGCCTCCCCCAGCTCTCCCCCACCCTCCAAAAGGGACTGCAGGCCGTGGAGGAAATTCTCAATCCGATCCACCAGAACAGGTGCTTCCAGTGCGAGGGTGGGCAGGGGTCGACGGGCCAGGGGGCCCTATCCACTCTGGGGCAGGAAATGGGTCTGGTGCCGCCTCCCAACAAGTACCCCAGGCGGCCTGCAGGGAAAAGGCAGCACTGCAGGCTGCGGGGGCCTGGGCCGAGTGCTGGCCAGGCACGCGGCAGGAGCGGAGTGCTTGGCTGGGTGGCTGAGGCAGAGGAAGGGACCCTGCGCTGGCCAAGTGAGCCTCCATCTGGGAGGAGCTGGAAAGGAGGCTTCCGGCAAGGGCAGGGCCCAAGTCACAACAGGGCCCTCCACCGCAGACCCACAATGCACAGCTCAAAGCCCTGTCGCACAGATGGGGCAAAGCTGAGGGCCCAGGCGACGGACAGCTGGCGGTCGGGTCATCTGTGCCAGTTTTGCTTTTAACACCGGACCCCTGAGCGTCCACACGCCTGTGGACACGGATCTCTAGGGCCCGGTCCAGGCAAACAGCGTATCCTGAAGTGAAACCCTGGGCAAGCTCAGCCCAGGCCCAAGCCTCCCTACCCTCCCTCGCGCCCTGCCCTCGGGTTTTTCTGGCCGTGGCGGCAGCGTTCAGACTCAGGGTGTGCTGAAACTCGGGCACGAGCAAGCCCACATCGGGAGATTCCTTGTGAACCCCTGGACTCCATACCAGACCCAGTGCCCCACTGGCCTCCGGGAAGGTCAGGGGGCTGCTCCCAGAGCAGTGAGCCTTTCCACCGGAAACCAGCCCCATGCGTCCCCACCCCGGCTCTCTCCTTTCCCAGCACGCACCTTGACTGTGGTTCTGAGATGGCTCAAAATCCGAATCTGAACTGGAGTCGGAGCTGGAGCTGGAGTTGGATGGGCTCGACTGGGCGGACTTCACCCCACGGCAGCGCAGGCGGGGGGGCAGCAGGGAGAGAGGACAACAGTCATCTTTCAGTCCAAAGAAAAGGAGCCCTCCGGTGGCAGGGACAGCCAGGCAGGACGCCCCAGATACGCACTCCAAAGGCCGCCAAGGCGCCAGGCTCCGGCACCCGAGACCCTGATCCCATCCCACCTCCTCCCCCAGCCCCAGGATGCCACCGGTGTGCATTCAAAATGCAACCAATGACCTTTCTTTTCCCACTGAGGGACGGTAAATCTCCAGCCACGCCTGGTGCTCCCACCTGCCTGCGCAGGAGGACGGGGCTGAGGCAAGCTCTCGCCGCAGGGGGATTGGAGGCGGCGGCAGGCGACTGTGGCTGCTCTCACGTGTGGGCCCTACCCTCCTCCGGCGAGACCACAGCTGGCTGGTGTGTGCTGCGGCGCTGCGGCCAACAGCTGGAAGGTCCGAACAGGAAAGGTGGGTGCGTTCTCATCCTGCCCCTCATTTCCTCAGTCTGTCCTGAGGCTGAGTAGCGACAACAAGCTGTCTCCCTGTCACTGGGTGCCCCTGAGGTGATGATGAGTGAGTGTGTGGGCAAGTGACAAGCACTTGAGGACACAGTGGACTCACAGCTGGCCCCACTGCACCCAGAGCCGGTCACATCCCCCTTCTCCTCTTCCTTTAGCCCTGACTTGGCCACCAGGGGGCAGTAAAAGCCCAAACTAGGAGCCCAGGCCCTAGGATACTAAGGCGTAAGTAGCGTGGGGCAGCACCTCCCACTTGAGAGGCCCGCGTGGGGAAGGGGCTGAGCCAGAACTGGGTGGCGTCTGCTCTGGGCCCTCAGGAGAAACCAACAGGCTGCTGCACAGGTATGCGCAGCAGAGTGATAAGCCCAGGGCCGGGGGCTGGGCCAGACGGGGCTCCAGTGGGCAGTCCATGGCTCAGAAAGCCTGCCAGCCCAGGGCGCCCAGACGCCGTCCAGCCTTCTGTCCTTGGGGACTGTCTGGGGGAGCTGAGCAGCCTGAGCACCTGGAAGGGGCCAGGAGACAGGCGGAGGAACCCAGCCGTGTCTCCTCAATCCTGGCACGTGCCACAGGAGAGGAGACCCCAGGAGAGGAGCCCCTCCCGCTGGCCCGTGGGCTGAGGGCAGCCCCTGCTCCCGGAAGGAGACCCGGGAAGGCTCAGGTCTTTCCTCAGCAGACTCAGAGAAGGATCCCACTGCCTGGGCACAGAATGCTTCCCAGCTGAAGAGCTGAGGGCTCCCTCCTCTGGGGTCCGCCACCGCCCAGCCTGACCCGCTCTGGGCCCTCCCAGCACGCCCCTGCCAACGTCCCCGACTTGCTACCTTCACACGGGCCAGTGGTGTGCCCTGAGGAACCCTCCCCGGGAAACCAGCCTAGACTGCCATCAACCACTGTCCACTGGGTGGGTACCACTCAGACCAGTGTGTGACCCTCCCCACCCCCAAAAACGGGCCTGGAGCCACATGGTCCCCCCTGCATGCATATCCCTCAGTTCTTATTCTGGCTCGGAGGTCCTGGCTTCTGACCTTGGCTTTCTCACCAACCGGCCAAGGCAGCCCGTGGTTTTAAGCCTCAGTTTCCCCATCTGTAAAAGAGCTGCCCTGCTGGCCTCTGCTAAGCACACGGAGGTCGATGCCGATTGCGCTTCCGACCTCTGGGGCAGGGAATTCGGACAGAGCTCCGGGGCAGGGAAGACCTGGCTGGGAGGCCACCAGCACGCACGCTCGGGCCAACAGACTCAGGAAGGTCCAGGGCAGGGCAGCACCTGCTCTGTCCTGACGTCCCAGGCCAGGTGGGCTTCTCAGCCACACTCGTCCCCTTTCCTTCCACATGAATCCAATAGGCGGGGTGTGGAGGGGAGGGGGGAATCGGGAAGTGGTTTCAGCCCCAAGAGCCTAATGGTTCCTGGGGGTCACAAAAGCCCTCGAGGGGCTGCTGACGTGTCCTGGGGCTCAGGCTACACAGGGCGTCCGGAAGGAGGGTGGAGGGCCTGCTGTGCTCCCAGTGCTCCAGGGCCTGTGACTGAAAGGGACTGAGTGTCAGGAACCCCACAGCCAAGGAGACCCCAGAGGAGCAGCCAGAGGAGAGCCAGAGGAGCTGGGGGGCTTGGCCCGGGACTCAGACAAGGAGCTGCCTGGCCCCTCTGAGGGCCGAGGGGGAGGAGGAGACTTGGGCTCCACGCAGCGGTCAGAGCTTTCCGGCAGTGGCGCCCACTCGGCCTCCAGCGTGGGACGGCCGGAGACAGGCAAGGGCAGCTGGGGAGGCCCGGGTCTGGAAGGCCGTCTCGCCCCCTTCGCCATGGCCACGTGTGCCTCGCCAGGTCCCAGGGTCAGGACATGTGAGTCACTGTCCAGCAGCCCTAGAGATCCCCCGGGCATGCTGACGGCCCAGACTCGCCGTTCAGAAGTCTCTCAGCGCGTGGGATGCGCCTCTTCAGCCAGGAGAAAGCCCTGGGCTTCCTTGAGCGATTCCAGCCTCAGGGCCGCGGTGGCCAAGGCCACAGACACTGGACACCCCGCACGGAGCAGGTGGAGGGAGCTGCCCACAGTGGCACGGGTGCTCACAACAATCACAGCAGGACGTCAGGGTGGACACCCGCGGCCAGGGCGCCAACATTCAGCCGGGGAGGCAGGGCTCAGGGAGGCCTCCACCTCTTCCCTACACAGGGGCACCAGCCTTGGGCACAGGAAGGTCTCTCTGGAAGCACCTGAGACGGACGGGAGGGACGCGCACCAGACCAGAGCTCCGGGTCTGAGCAGATGGAAGAGAAAGATGCTAGATGGGGCGCTATGAAGCACCCAAAGAACCTCCGGCAACCGAGAGGTGGCTGGGAGGGCCCTGGACTCCCAGGAGTCTCCAAGTAAGAGAGACGTTCCGGGGTCCTGCCATCCTCAGGTTCATTGGCAGACAGTCTCCCGGGCGCAAGAAGTGCTGGGCATGTGACATCACCAGCCCTGTGTGTGTCCCTAACTGTGGGGATGCACTGTTACCCATGAGCCAAACTGTCACCCCCAGCCACCTCCAACGAGGTGCCCCTGGAAGCCGCACGCTCACGACATCGGTGCTACTGACACAAACCACCTCTGGCTTCACCTCTGGGAACCACCTGCAAAGTCCCAGTGGCTCTCTGAGCAGCAATGCTGGAGACAAAGCTTCTGCCTTTGAGAGTGAATAAGAGTCTGGGAACTACAAAAGGCCACTGAGGGCTTCCCCGGTGGCGCAGTGGTTAAGAATCCGCCTGCCAATGCAGGGGACACAGGTTCGAGCCCTGGTCCGGGAAGATCCCACACGCCGCGGAGCGGCTAAGCCCGTGCGCCACAACTACTGAGCCTGCGCTCTAGAGCCTTCGAGCCACAGCTACTGAAGCCTGCGTGCCCAGAGCCCGTGCTCCAGAACAAGAGAAGCCGCCGCAATGAGAAGCCCGCGCACAGCAACGAAGACCCAATGCAGCCGTAAATAAATACTTAATTTTTAAAAAAAGGCCACTGAGGGCTGGGGCTGGTGATACAGGTGAGGGGGTCAATCGCTCACTCATCCATCCGTCCATCCAACTATGTATCCATCCATCCATCCCTCCAAGTCCCTGTTCGCTGAGTACCAGAGGCCAAACAGCATGCAGAAATGACATAGCCCTCCAAGGCCCAGAGAGGTTTGGCTACCCAGTCAACAATCTGGCCCCTAGCTCCTTTGTGACTCAAGCCGTCTCTGATGGTGACATTCAGAGCCGCATGGAAATGCTGCTGCAGGAAAAACCCAGAACCTCTGGCTCCCGGACCCAGAGAGTGGGATGAAAACACACAGGGACACCACATCACGAGTGGAGGGAGGGGGTGCCCTGGCTGACCGAGCCTGCGGCAGCTGGGTAAAGACTCCATGGTGAGACACAATCGCCCACTCTGACCCCAAAGCGGCCAGTGAGACTCCGGCCCACACAGGGGGCAGCCCGAGAAGAGCTGTGAACGCAGGTACCAGTATCACGCTGAACTGGGACCCTTCATCCCAAGCACCGTCCACACAGATCTCGCGAGGCGGTTTCGTCACCCCCAACGTAAGGGGAAACTGAGGTCTGGCAAGGCAGAGGCTGCCCAAAGCTACATGGAGCAAGTGGGCGCCCAGCCTCCTTGTAACCTCTGGGCAGCTCAGAGCCTGCAGAGAGAGGATGAGGGTGGGGTGTGGGAAGGGGAGAAGGGCGGGGGAAGGAGCCACCTCACCTCGGTCTTGAAGGAGGCCTCGTCCTCCGAGTTGGACTCCTCCGCCTCCGGAGGCTTTTTGATCTCCCTGGGCTCGTTCTCAGGCTTGACCTTCTCCGCTTTGGCACCGCCCTTGTCCTTGGCCGGCTTTTTGTCCGAGAAGGAGGAAGATGAGGTGCGGGGTGAGGTGCTCGGGGCGCTCCTGGACCCCTTGGAGCTGCTCTTCTTCTGCTTTTTGGCGCTGGGCTTGGGTGAGTCGGCGGCGGCCGGCCGCTTGCTGGAAGACTTGGGCGGGGGCGGCGGCGGGGGCCCGCCTTTGGGGGACATGCTCTCCAGTTTGGTCTCCTTCAGGGCCATCTTGGGCTCCTTGAATGCAGCCTTGGGCGGCGGGGCCTTGTCCTCCTTGGGCGGCCGGCCCTCGCCCAGCTTCCGCGCGGCGTCCTTGGCGCTCCTGGCCTGCTCGCGCTCCGGCTCCTTGCAGGCGCCCCTGCTCTCTGAGTCCTTGCGCGGCCGCTCCCGGTGCTCCTTGGTCGTCTTGTGGGCCTTGCAGGCCTTGCTGCTCTCCCTGCTGGCGTCCTGCAATGCCGGGCAGGAGGGGGACACAGTCAAATGGCATCTCGGGGCCGCCCTGCTCCGCCTCCCACGACCCCTACAAAGTATAATCCACCTGATTCAGACTCAGCTAGAGAAAATCTTCCATAAAGCGAAAAAGTAAGGCAGCAGGTGAGAGTTTTAAATGGAGCTGTCCCTTTAAACTACTAGGAAGTGTCAGCAGGTCCCAGGCGGCTGCAGGCTAAGACTCCCCTGAGGGATTCAAGAAGAGTACACGGTGAGTCAGATACAGACAGGCAAGCCACACCGACCCACTCCCGCTCCAGCGCCTTGCAGCTTCCCGCGGGGCTGCTGCGGCGCGGGGGCTGGGGGCGCCAGCAGGCGGGGCCTCTCCTCTGTCCCCACCAGAGCCAGGTGCCTCCCCAGGTCGCCCCCACCCTGCCTGTAAGGCCTGGCTCCGGCCCAGCCTGGCCTGGCCCCAATGCATGCCAGCACCGCAGCTCTTTGATCGCCCTTTAATCTCCACATTGAGCATTAACTGAGCGCCTGCCAGGTTCCCAGGCACTGCGCATGACTAACGGTTCCTAGACGTATCCCGGAACCCAAGCCGCCTGGGCAGCTTTTCTAAACCATGTGCAATGCCTCAACCTCCGCCTCGGAAACCGAGGGTTGAGGGTGGAGCCTGGACTCTGGCATTGATGAGCCAGGTCAGGGGGGCTCCCACCGGCAACAGAGGCAGTGAGCGGCCCTGCACCGGGCCGCCGGGAAGGCGGGCTGGTGGCCTCCAAGCCTGCACGCCTGCGCTCCCTCTGAGCAGGAGCAAGACCACCTACCTCACCAGGCGACAGTGCAGGGTGGGCAGGGCGGAGAGGGCGGACAGCGAGTGCACAGTCACCCCGCCCCCAGGCAGGAGCCCCGTCTGACACCTTGGCGGGCCTGCTCCTCGCCAACACCGTGTACACCGCATCACCACCTCGCCGCACAGCCAGGGCTGCCGGACAGGTGCCCGCTGCCGTCCGCTGCCAGGATTCTGCCCCCAACTCTGTGGGACAGGTGCACGGCTGGGCACCACCAGCAGCTAGACCACAGGGGCCCACCTGGGCGGGGCCCCCAAAGCAGCCTCCCTCTACCAGCTCACCCCAAGTGCTGAAGGGACGGGCGAGCCAGGTGAACACCCAGCAGCTGGGCCTCTGCTTCCTGCGCTCACAGTCTCCAAGGGTCCAGCGACAGAAGCCTCCCAGCAAAGAGCCACAGGGAAAGACGGCACAGCCTAGAACCACCTCTGACCTACTGGAGTCCCCGTTTTCTTGCGGATCCACTACCCACACCAGTGCCAGAGGTTCAGGGCCAGCCCCACGTGGCCATGGGCTCCTGCCGCCTCCCTGGAGAGAAGTCGGCCCTGTGCCCTGGCCCCGGCCGTCACGTCACCACGGCAGCAGGAAGGGGTGCTCACACCACGAGCACCCCTTTAGAAGCCTGTGTAAAGGGGCACCCCTGGGAGGCTGCTGTGGAATGGGGCCAGTCTCTGGGGGCTCCACTCTCCAGCACGCTGTCCCCCAAGGAGGGAGGCAAGAAGCAGAGACCTCCCACACCACCCTGGCCTCTTCCTGCAGCGCCCACGAGCCCGCCTGGGCCGCACAGTCCCAGCCCCGAGAGGTGCAGCGGAGCACCCCTGATGGGCACGACTGCCGACGGCCCCCTGCCCGGAGCGGCAGAGCCTCCCCGCTGTCCAGGCCTGCCCAACTAGCAGGGGCCTCGGAGCGGCGGCTCTTCACCCGGAGCGCTGTACGGGCACCCAAGAGCACAGGCCCTCTGAAGTCACACACTACGTCTGTAGCATAATGTAGACGTTCCTGGGGCAAAGCTCCACTGCAGTCATGTTCTCAAAGCTGTCGAGGACCCAAAATGATTAAGAACCAAGTGTTAGAGAAAAGCCCACCAGGCCGACTGGCTGACATCAGACAAGGAGAGGCAGGGCGCCCTGAAGCTATGGGCGCACGAGTCCAGGGGGCGGCGGGACCAAAGGGAACAGCCACCTGCACAGTGAGCCTTCAGGGGGTCCCGGTCCTCTCCTAGGAGGCTCCACTTCCTGCCTGCCAAGCTACCCTCCGGGGGTCTGTGGGAAGAAACAGAACCACAGGGACCAATCCACCTGGGGCTGCAACAGCCAGACTCTCCAGCGGCCCCAAGGCCCTACAAGGACCACGCCCCTCCCTCCTGGCCCTTCTGCCTGGAGCATGCGGTCCAGCCAGTCAGCCTCTGCAGGTCCAGGCAGTGGAGAATCCGTCTGGGGGAAAGAGCCGTGCTTCCTCAGCTGGAAGAAGAGGCCGATGACTCAGAGGCAGGACTGTGACAATGGGCAGAGGGGTCTGTCAGAGAGCCATCAGCAGAAACCTTCGCAGGGGCCCCCTATGTCACAGCGTTCAGGGGCTGCAGAAAGATGCTGGACCGGGAGGGGTGAAGAGGAAGGACCCTACCTGCAGGCCGCCCAAGCCTCGCAGATACACCCACTGGCTTGGGGGGGCCCAGGGGTTTCAAAGACCTCAGCAAGAGATGCCACCAGCACCCCCAGCAGACGTAGCTCTGTCGGCCACTGGAGTGTCCTCACCACCTGGGAGGGGGCACTTCTCAGGTGACTTGCAAGCAACAGGTACAGAAGAGATGGCAGTTCCCACTCTTCCTATTTTGCACCGACTTCCGAAAAACCGTGGGTGGCTCGGAGAAGCTGCCAAGATCGTTAGCAAGAATTTTTCTTCAAGTCCCGTGAGGTTCAGGGAAAGACCTAGGAGTCCTGTGAAGGGAAGACCCTGGAGCCGCACTCTGTACTTGAAGACTCTGGCCTCACGCGTCCAGAGGGCTTAAGTCAGACAGATCTGAGGATTTCAGAGACCTAGTGGCCTTGTGGAAAGTGCCAGAAAGACCTTGCCTGGCTGACGTGGCCCTCCTCCAAGGTTGCTGATGAGCATAAGGCTGTAAGACGGCCCAAGAGTTCAACCTGTCCACCTCAACCAGGCCCCCGACACCCGATAGGGAGTGAAGCAAGAAAACTGCCAAGATGAGAAATGGATACACTTGCAGGGTTGGTGGCGAACGACTAGCAGCTGCCCTGAGAGCCAGGCAGAGCTTGGCCTCGGGGACACAGCTGTGTAGGTGGCTGCAGCGTAGGACACACGCCCACAAGCTTCCAGGTCCACTGCGGGGCCAGCCCGAGGGCTCCGGAGGCCACTCCGGGACAGCTGAGAGAGAGGTGTCGGGAGGGCAGAGTGCCACCTGCCTGGCTGGCCGAGAGAAGACGGGGAAACGTTTCTTCTTGAGGCGAAACAGCTGGCTCCGCCACGTGGTTCCACCCGGCCCTTCCCCCAGGCGAGCTCTCTCTGCCCAGAGCTGCTGCCAAAGAAGGAAGCGGAGCCTGGAGCAGCCGCGGGAGGGAGCGCCAGCCCCTACGGATGGGGAGTGCCAGTAACGCCCAGGAGGCAGCGGTGGACACGCTCTGTCCACGGCCCCCAGCCACGCCAGCCTCTTGGGGTTCTGTCCGAGTGGCCCTAGGCCCTCAGACTCGGTGGACGGGAGAACGGGGCAGGCTCTCTGGCCTCAAGAGGAACGGGGGAAGAACCTGCGATCATTTGGCTGTCTGAGCGGTTCAGGAGGGCAAGCCTCCTGATGAAGGGGCAGAGCAGCCGGGCGGAGCACAGAGATGTGCTCCGAGAGAGGATGCCAAGGGAGCGAGTCCGGGGACGGAAGGTCCAGCTCTGCGGAGGGGCGCCCTGAGCCCAGGCCCCGCCACTGGGCCCCAGCGCTCCCACATGACTGGGCCTTCCGCCTCACTAACCTTGGAGCCGTGGGACGGTTTGGTCTTCTTGGGGTCAGAGAAGGCAGAGAGTGGAATTGTGGGTAACATGGGGTAGTCGGGGCTGGGCCTGGACACCGTTTCTGCTCCTTCGGGCATTACCATCACCTAGTGATAAAGAAGAGACAGATGTTATCAACGAGCAAGGAGGCAGGCTGGAAATTCGATCGGCAAGAGGAAGCCGGCCTGCGGAGCTTCCCTCCGGGAGGGGCCGAGTGCCGAGCGCTGGAGCCAAGCGGGGCCGGGCAGAGAGCGAAGAGAAGCCGGGTCCCAGGATGGCTGGGCGCGGTGGGCCGGGCCGGCCGAGAAGACGCGGAGCTGTGGCCAAAGCTGCCCCACACGCGGCGGTGCAGACAGACCAGAAGCACGGTTGGCATGGGCGGGAAGCCGGCCGGACACCCAGAGCAGGCAGCTGCGGCGGAGGGGGCAACCTCTGCGGGATGTGTGTGCCCGATGTCCTCCTCCACCGTGAGGCGGGCGGGGTGGACAGACAGGGAGAGTGCGGCCAGGCCAGAGGAGAGCTGCGTGGGGTGGGCGCGGGGGGTGGGGGGGAGGGCTCAGAGGAGGGAGGGTCCAGGGTCCTGCTAGGAGGTGCACGGGGAAACACCTGCCCGGCTCCAGCCAGGCTCCCGAGGCCCCGGCTGAAGGGGGAGAAGGCGGCGGGCAAGTCCTCGAAATACTGACACCGCAAATTGACCCTAGTAGCAGTCAGCGCTCAGAGGGAGCCTTCCAGACGCTGATGAGACAGAACAAAAGAATAAAGCGCACACACACAGAAAGAAGCAAGCATTTAGCCTGGTAGAACAGCCCCACGAGTAACCCTGAAAGCCTGGGATTCCCCGAGGAACCAGCGTTTCACCTGGGGGGGGCCAAGGTCACGCCTGGCTGCGGGGACGCCGGGTTGAAAGGAGGGCGGTGGAGCCCCTTGCCCTCCAAGCCCTGCAGCGGAGCCCGAGGCGGTGCTGCTCACGGGAGCCTGTCCGACCACCACGCTCTGAACCAGACACCCAGAAGCCGCCTGCCCCACCAGGCCCGGGATCACGCTGTTGGCGACCCGCACACTCCAGGCCACAGGGGAGCAACGGAGAGCACAGCCCAGGAGAACGGCGGGGCCACGGGATGCCTTAGTGCGTCCACCCACAGACCTTTTTCTTCTATTTTCGCTGCAACTTCTCTCCCTTCAAATGAAGGTCCCCAACCAACCCTATCCCAGGACAACGCGTGGAGGCCTCCCGTGTCGCTGCCTGTCTGTGACAGCCCTTTGGGGCACATGGCTCCACGGGGACCCGTCTCACCCCTGGCCTCTGAAGGAGCCTCTACCTCTGCGCAGCTCAACTGCCGACGGGGCAAAGGATGAGGCACAAGCTGAGGGGCCGGGCAACCGCCTGGCACAGCGGGAAGCAGCTCAGGTCACCGCTGATGGTGTCTGAGCCTCACGCGAGGAGCGACAGGGCTCAGGCAACCCCGGGAGAAGGGGCCGCACAGAAAGCAGTCCTCGTGGGCTCACCGACGGCCCGCTCCTCCTGCGCTGGCCTCCTGCGCTTCCAGCGCCGACATCAATGTCAATGCAGGCAGGCTCCGGGCCCATCCGCCACGGGATGGCAAAGGCAGCGCCACTGGGACCCAGAGCCCCAGAATGGCAAACAGGGACCAGGACTCAGGGCTCGGGAGCCACTGTCCCATAAAGGTCTCGGGCAGCTCCTAGGACCAGAAAGCACTGCCCTGCCATCAGCCTGGGGCGTGAAGCCCGCAGCCCCAAAGGGCGACAAAGTTCCTGACCAGCCAACCGGCTCTCCAGGCAGCCCCAAAGGGCCAGAACAGCAGCCAGCAGAGACCACAGGGTGGCAGCTCGCGGGCCTCCCTCCCTCCCTCCCAAACTGCAGGCCGCGCCTGCCCTCCCCACCTCCCTCCCCCGCCCCTGCGCACCTCCTCCTCCCTGCCCTCCAGTTTTATGTGTTTAGATGATGCTCACTGAACCTGCATCTCCTCAGAGCAAAGAAAACATCTTTTTTTTTTTTAAATTTCAAAACGTTTTAGTTTTTAAAAAATAAAATAAATGACTATAAATGATACAACTAGTTTTCCCATGTGACTCTAAAGGTTAAAAAAAAAAAACTTTACGTGGGGAGCCAAGGTCTCAGTGCCTGGGTCCTGGGACTCTGAGAGGCCCGTGGACGCTCTGTGTGTCTGTCTCCCAAAGAGAGGTGACCGTGAAAGCTTTGGGGGAACACCCGGGAACACCTCGGGAAATACTTTGGAAAATATTTGGCAGCGAAAATAAGGTAGAGAAGCAGAGCTGGGGGAGGACCGCTGAACCCAGCAAACTCAGGGCCAACATCTGTGTAAGCTGACGCTGCACCTCCCGGCTCTGTGACTGGACTCCGTCAGCCATCATGTGCTAGATTAGAATCGCACGCTAATCTTTTGCTAGGAATACAGCGTAACTTAATCACGTATTCTGCGATGAATACGTGATTGCTTTCATATTATTAAAAAAGTTTATAGAAAGACCCAACTGAATTAAGTGAACAGGAAGGGACTGCTCCCCAGAGCCAAAGAAACCCAAGCCAAGCACCCTGCACGCACTGGGGAGGTGCGCCTGCCTCGACGACACACACGTGCGCACACACAGGCTCTCGCGCCCCCAGCCCGACTCCCCCATCCCAGGCTCGGGATGTCCGTGTGCTCAGCCCACCGCCCTCGGCGCAGTCCAGTCCTCCTCCACGACCGAGCACCCGACCCAGCTCTCCAAAGGCCTTGCCACGTGCAGGGAGATCACTGGCCACACAACTTGCTACGGAGACCTAAGTTCTGAGAGCCTGTGTCACCAGGACAAAACCGCCAGGAGCGCGCATCAGCAGGGAGCCCCTACAGAGCCGGGGCTGCTCCCCCCACCCCCCATGACACGCCCCCGCGAGGCCTTGCTGATCTGGTTAAAACTGGCTCCGGCTCCAAGCTGACAGATTGGCCTCGCGCCCATGCCTGCCCCCTCCCCCCACCCCGCCCCACCCCCATGGAGGACAGTGCTAATTGCCCACAGCCAACAAGAAGCTACAGGGTAACTAGAGACTAGTTAGTCACTCGCAGCGGACAACACCCTAGCGCAGACTCAGGGCGCCTGGGTCCCATCCAAAGCTGCTGGGCGCCACCCGTGCAACCTGCCCCTCTGGGTCTTGGGTGCCCAACCACACGCTGGAGAGCCCCGGGTGCCCCCAGCACCAGGGCCGCCCAGCGCTGGGGGCCATGTTGGGGCACGTGGAGCGGCACACTCACCCCGCCGGCCATCAGCAGCTTGTACCGGAACTCCACGGTGGGGTTGTTGAAGGTGAGCTTCTCACAGCGCAGGTGGTTGACGGGCGGGTTGCCCTCCAGGTTCAGGAACAGGTCGTAGGTGAAGCAAACCTTCCTTGGCTCCTCCTTAAACAGAGAAAACAAAAGGAAGTCTACTCAGAGGGCTGGGCAGGAGGCTGCAGGGCAGCCGCGGACCAGGCGGAGGCACTCCTTGCCGCCGGGCCTGCCCCCCGTCCCCTCGGACCCTCATCTGCTTCTCTGTGTGTGTGTGTGCCTCCCCATCGCTCCGCTCATGCAAAATAAATCAACTTACTATTTGCGGAGCGGCAAAGCAGGCACCACGACAGAAATAAAGATCATCAGGATGATATTCTCAGCTGGTTAATGAAGCAGTCCTGCCGATGGTGTGCGGAGTCCCGCACACACAATCCCCCTCAACCCTCAGTGCTCGGCCCATGGACGGGGAGGACGACGCTCCAAGACACACAGCTGCTCAGCGACAATGCTGAGACCGGACCCCAGGCTCTAGGACCAGGATCCTGCAGCCTCAACCCCCGGCCCCTTTCCTGGAAGGGAAATTTCTCCAAAGACATACAGGCGGCCAATAAGCCCACGAAAAGATGCTCAACACCATTAACCGCTAGGGAAGTACAAATCAAAACCACAAAATACTGCCTCACACCCACTAGGACGGCAATTATTTTAAAAAAGGAAAATAACAAGCCTTGGCAAGGATGTGGAGAAACCAGAATCCTGGTGCACTGCTAGCAGGAAGGTAAAATGGTGGTCCCTCTGGAAAAGTGTATGAAAGTTCCTCAGAATGCTGAATACAGAGTAACTGTATGACCCACATATCCCCCCTAGATGTATACCCCAAAGAAATGAAAATACACATTCACATAAAAACTTGTACGCCTGGGCTTCCCTGGTGGCGCAGTGGTTGAGAGTCCGCCTGCCGATGCAGGGGACACGGGTTCGTGCCCCGGTCCGGGAAGATCCCACATGCCGCGGAGCGGCTGGGCCCGTGAGCCATGGCCGCTGAGCCTGCGCGTCCGGAGCCTGTGCTCCGCAACGGGAGAGGCCACAGCAGTGAGAGGCCCGCGTAACGCAAAAAAAAAAAAAGCAAAAAAACCCAAAAAACTTGTACGCCTATATCCACAGCAGCATCACTCACAATAGTCAAAAAGCAGAAACAAACCCAAGTGTCCATCAACAGGTGAATGGATAAACATATTGTGGTCCATCCATGTAACAGAATGGTATCCAGCCACAAAAAGGAATGAAGCACTGACACGTTACCACGTGGATGAACCTCAAAAACACGATGCTCAGTGAGAGAAGCCAGACACAAAAGGCCGTGCAGTGTGTGATTCCATTTACACGAAGCGTCCAGAACAGGCATATCCAGAGACAGAGTGGCTTCATGGTTGCCAGGGGCTGGGGGAGGGGAACGTGGAAACTAACTGCAAATAGGGATGAAGTTTCCTTCTGGAATGATGAGACCGTCCTGGGAACTGGAAAACTGTGATGACTGCACGACACTGTGAACACGCTAAAACCACCAAATTCGTGTGCTTTAAAAAGGGTGAATTTCCTGGTATGTGAATTACACCCCAATTTTTTAAAGTGCTATCCGTGGGAGAGAGAAAACTAGGAGTACAGGGAGCCAGTGGCAGCCTCTCAGCAGTGCACAGGAGGTGAGGAAGGAGGGCAGGTTCGGCAGGGCTCAGGAAGGAGGGGCAGGGCAGCTGAGCCCTCTCGCTGGCACTTCCCGGGCTGGCTTCTCTTTGCCCCTTCCTCCTGCGGTGGTGCACCAGGGCCCCGGCCGCCCCGCCATCCCTGGGCAGATGCCGCGTGGTGAGCTGGTGATGCAGGGAGCGGCAGCCTGGCTGGCCACACGCCCGCTTCTGAACAAAGGGGACAGGAGTGAGGTCCTGCAGTTGCACTTAGACGACTCTGTCCCCCCATCCAGGCCACAAAGGTAGAAGGTGCATCTGTCACGCGATGGAGCCGCAGACCCTGCCCTCCAGGAGCTGCCAGGCCTTCTCAAGCCAACCTGACGCCACCGACACCGACCCGGCCCCTCCCCTGGCCCCTGGCCCCAGGAAGAATAGGTTTCTACCTCGCCCATCTGCACGAGACTTGGAAATCAGTCCCCTTGTCCAAGGTGGACAGTGACCTAGTTTGAGGCGATGAGATAAGGGAGGTCAGCCTAGGGAGGGCTTTCCTTTCCAAATCAAAAAAGTGCAAGAAAGTCTCAGCATTTCTCTTCTTCCTGCCTAACTGTGAGACAGTACACGGTACACCTGCAGGCCGGCATCAGCCACGGCACAAGTGTGGAGGGAAGCCGAGAGCACCCCAGGCGGGCAGCCCTAGTGCCACAGAGCTGCTGCCTCCCACTTCTTGTTAAGGAAGAGAAAGCAGCCCCTGGTAACCACTGTTACGGCCCTCCATGCAGCCAGTGCCCCTCCTCTGTGTCCACCCATATGGAGGCATTTGTCACACTGGGTGTGTGTCCCCACCAAGCTGGGAACCCCTGGAGGCAGCAGCTGTGGGGACTCCTGTCCTGCACCCCCCTCCCCAGGTGCTGGCCCTGGGGAGGCGCTCCATATTCGCCAAAAGAATGAAATGTGACCACTGCTGGAGAGGGGCCTGACCCAACAGTGGGGGCGGGGAGGGGCCAGGAAGGGCCCATGGAGGCTGTGACAGGCTTGGAGAGCAGCTAGAGGGTGCACAGAAGCACCACAGGCCACAGTGTCCTCTCTGGGACCCCGAGAGCCCACGTGGCTGCAGCTGGAGGGGAGGGTGGACAGCAGTGGCAGCAGGGGACCCAGAGAGAAGGGCCCTGGCCGCCACTGAGAGGGTGAGCCTCATCCTGGGGGCAGAGGGCTCTACGGGGGTTGAGGCTGGGGAAGAGAGAGCACAGATTCGTGTGCTGGGGAATAAACAGCCTCTGGCCGGCAGAACGTCTGTCGAGACTGGGAGCAGGGCCTGAAACTGGCAAACAAAGGAGGCGGGTGGAAGCGAGCATTTGTCCCGCTTTCCCACTAGGTAAACACACAGACGATAAGAGGGGTAAATGGCACAAACGTATCCCGGCTACTACAGGAAGAAGGAACAAGATTACCACCCATCTGTGACTCCTGACAGGTCGGTCACCCAGGCGCTGTCTGTTAACCCTGCCAACCTCACCAGCACGGACCCCCTTCCCGGGAAGACCTCACCTCCAGATTCAAGTGCACGTTGTCAGGGAAGACACAGATCAGGAGACTGTGCTAAATGCAGACACCACGGGGACGAAAGCAGCAACAAGGCAGACGGTACCAAACTCTACGGGACAAATGACGCAGCTTCTCCAACAAATAAAGTGCAAAGAAACAAAACAAAAAAAAAAAAGAAAAAGAAGGTAGAAGGAGAATCTATAGATTCAAAGAGACTTAGGAGACAACCGCCTGAATGACAATGTGCAGGTCCAGCCAAGATCCTGATTCAGACAGGAAAGATCTTTAGGCTGGGGATTAAAAAATCGATAATTTGCAGGCGTGACACTGGTACTGTTACACTACTAGAAAGCAGCCCTGGGACTTCCTTGGTGGCGTAGTGGTTAAGAATCCACCTGCCAATGCAGGGGATACGGGTTCGAGCCCTGGTCCAGGAAGATCCCACATGCCACTGAGCAGCTAAGCCCGTGTGCTGCAACTACTGAGCCTGCGCTCTAGAGTCCGCAAGCCACAACTACTGAGCCCGCGAGCCACAACTACTGAAGCCCGTCCGCCTAGAGCCCGCGCTCTGCAACGAGAGAAGCCACCGCAATGAAGAGCAGCCCCCGCTCACAGCAACTAGAGAAAGCCCGTGCGCAGCAACGAGGACCCAACGTAGCCAAAAGTAAATTAATTGATTTTTTTTAAAAAAAGAAAGAAAAAAATAAGAAGCAGCCCTTATCTTTTAGAGCCACAGTCTGAAGCGCTGACACGTGAAATGATGATGCCTGGGATCTGCTCCAAGATGACGCAGGCAGGAGGCGGCAGGCCACAGACAGCTCCCAGGGGCCCATCCCATCACCCCGTCCACTCCTGCAGGTGCTTCCAACTTTCCCCGGTCACCTTCCGAGTGGACATAGGGCAGTGAGGCTACAGGCTAGGAGGAGGAACTCGGCTGAGGGCACCTGTGTGTCAGCAAGGGGAGGTCAGCAGACAGCTGGCTGTCCCCCTTGCAGGGCACAGGGTCAGGCTGGGCCTGGGGCTCGTCTCTCCCTGCACAAGGCCTGCCCTCCTGAGCCTCGGCTTCCTTACCTGTAAAGGTGGGAGGATGAGCTACAGCCACAGGGCTCAGCTCTGCGCCATCAAGAGACGGAAACCACTGTTTTCACCAGGAAGAAGCGGAGGCTTGACGAGGGCACATGGAGATGCAGCCCATACGTGGGACCCCCGCTGCCAAACTTGGGCGCCCGAGGCTCAGAACCAGGACTTCCTCTTGCCTCTGCCCTCTCTGGGTGACACCCCCTCACCCACCCCACCCCCCACCAGCCGCAGCCTGGTGGTGCAGCTGCAAGGCTGGTCCAGCCACTCCCCCAGTCCCTGGCCCCTCAGCCAGCCCCTCCTCGTCTCCTCTGGACCACTCGCTGCCCCTACCACCCAGCTGCTTCTGCTGCGGCCTCCTCTCAACTCATGGAGTTTGAACCGGCTCCTGGCTCATCCCCAACCCACTCCTTTAAAGCCCGCCAATGGCTTCCCTCCGAGGGCCTCCTCTGACCATCATCCCCAATCACAGCCTTTGTCACGGTCCACAGGATGCATGTCTGTTTTCTGTCCACCACGCTTCTGGACAAAGGGACCCCTTCTGTTCCTATGGGGCAGCGCTGAGCAAGCACCCATGTATGCTGAATGTACCCATGTACTCGTCTGTCCTACAGAAACTTCACGGGTGCCCGCCATGTGCCCACAGCACGACCAGGGCTGAGGAGGGTCTCCAGTGTCCTGAAGCCCTCAGGGCAGCAGCGATGCTGCCATGACGCCCACTGCTCTGTAACGTAACTCCGTGGAGTGTCCCTGAGGCCAGGCACTCTTCCAAGCACAGGTGCTCTTACTGTCCCCATTTCACAGATGAATAAACTGAACCAGAGGCAGAGCACACACCCAGTGCCAAGAGGCCGGTCAGCAGGGAGCCAGGACGCCCTCCAGGCAGGCGGTATCCTCTGGAACCCCGGGCTCTTGGAGCATTTCTCACACCCACACAAACCAAACAGGGCAACGCGCTGGCCCGAGACAGCGCCCAGGAGGAGTTCTCTGGGATGCCCAGGTGAGCGGTGAGGAGCAGAGCCAGGGAGTGGCATGTGGGCTGGGCAGGGGCCTCCCCCAGCACCCAGCATGTGCCCCAGCGCACACTGATGATCAGAGCTCCCTCGGGACAAGACCTGGGGCCTGAGAGGCTTAGGAACTTCCAAGAGGGTGGCGGACCACTTCCTGCCCAGCCCCCAGGAAACCAGCCTCCTGAGAAAGCCAAGAGGCAGGCAGCACTACAGCACCCCAAGAGCCAGCAGCACACTAGGTGAGGGGTGGCCAAGTTCAAGGTGTGCAGGGTAGCAATCCCAAGAGTAACTAACATACTTAGTCATTCCAGTGGGACCCCTGGACCCTCGGGATCCCGAGGCCGGCCTCAGGGGTTCTCAGACCAGGCCCTGGGCCACTGGCCACTGGCCAGCATCCCTCTCTAGCCTCAGCAAACTAAGATGCGGAGGAACTGGCCAAACTGGTGTCAGCGCCCAAAGCCGGCAGCACACACATCTGTCCACTGCATGGGGAGTGCGGGCCACGGGGCCTGTCCGGGCCAGCAGCCCCCAGCCCTGGGCCGGCTGACTGAAGTTCTGCATTGGGCCCCGTCCACCACCTCAGAACCCACCCCCGGGGCCATCTCCAGGGCCCCCCTCTGCTGCAGCTGGCAGGGCTGGCCCAGAGGACCTCCAGGTCAAATGGAAGGCTCCCGCAGCCTCACTAGCCGAGGAGGACCCCTGGTTCCTGAGGACCCTGGGGCTGTATCCTCTGCCCTCCCTGGTCCCTCGGGCCTGTTCCACGTTCCCTGTGAGAGGCCCCGGGGTTCGCATATGCTGAGCTTAAAGGACAACCAGGTAAACCTGAATCTGACCATGGCTCTAGACCTAACTGGCAGTTTACAGGGCTGTAGTCAGCAACATCCCTATGGGACCACAATACAGCGTCTGAAAGTGCTTTGCAAGGGAGAGAAAGGGAGAGAGAAAGATTTAAAGACGCTTAAGAGACACAGCAATCAGTAGCAACGTACTGACTTTATTTGAATCCTGATGTGAACGAATTATTTAAAATATATATACGTGAGACAGGGAAACTCTGATATTATTGGATATTTGACAATATTAAAGAATTACTGATTTATTAATTTCTAGATTTGATAATACTGTTTTAGGTTTGTTTGTTTTGTTTTGTTTTTAAAGAGTCTTATCTTTTTTTTTTTTTTTTTTTGCGGTATGCGGGCCTCTCACTGTTGTGGCCTCTCCTGTTGCGGAGCACAGGCTCTGGACGCGCAGGCTCAGCGGCCATGGCTCACAGGCCCAGCCGCTCCGCGGCATGCGGGATCTTCCCAGACCGGGGCACGAACCCGTGTCCCCTGCATCGGCAGGCGGACTCTCAACCACTGCGCCACCAGGGAAGCCCAAGAGTCTTATCTTTTATAGACACGGGCTGAAACATTTACAGAGTAGAAAAAAATAGGATGCCTAGCACCTGATTCAAGACATGCTGGGTTATATAGCAGAAACTAACACACAACGATGCTCCAATAAAGATGTTAAAAAGAAAGAAAAAGAAAAAAAAAAGACATGCTGGGAGCAGAGATGAGAAGAGCACCGCCTGCAGGTGAGTAAGTGCTGAAGCTGGGTGGTGGGCGCTATGTGGTGGTTTGCTCTGCTGCCCTCTCTACTTCTGCATCTGTTTCTTGGTTTTCTATATTTAAAAGTTTAAATATACACTCCTAGCACCCCCAGCCTTCCCCACAGCTCCGCATTCGAGCATCTACTGACTACCTACGTGGGCTGCCTGTATCCTGGTACTGGGGACAAGGGTGCAGGCAGGCCCGCGGCCACCCTCCCACTGTCCCCAAGATCCTCCGTGGCCGCAGGTTTACGTCTCCCCCATCCCCCCGCCCCTGCCGCCGCCCTGCCGCCAGCAGCCCTGCCAGCCCTCCCTGGGGTCAGGCGCCAGGCGGCAGGTTTTACTCAGCGCCTTATTTCATCCTGCAAAAGCTCTGAGAGTTAGTCACTGCTCTCACTGCCCCTCGGGCAAGGAAACTGAGGTTTTGCGGCATTTAATCAACTGCCAATGCTACACGGAACCAATAAAGGCCGGACACCGGGTCGGCACACCACAGCCTCGGGCGTGTGCAGACCCCGCGCTTCTGTGCACTCAGCTCCTCCGGCCTGGCCCGCGGGTCCCCAGCCCAGGCCGACCAGAACGGGGCTTCCAGGCGGCAGGAGAGAATCGCAGACCGCCCGGGAGACACAGCGAGGGAAGCAACGCCTGAAATCCCACTGCCAGGATCGAGTCTACCCGCCTAGTAAACAAGTGTTCAGGGAGGGCCACTGAGGCAGCCCGCAGGAGTGACGGTGGCCCTCAGCCGGGGAGGGCAGGTCCATGATGGCTGGTCTAAGCTGAGGGGCTCGCTAAGCAGACAGCGCGAAGAACTCGGCAGAGCTGTGGGTACCAGCACAGCAGGGTCCACAGATATTCAGTTTGAAATTGCATCTCTCTCTCTCTCTCTCCCTCCCCCTCCCCCCCACTCACTCAAACACATACACACAGAAGATGATGTTGTTTCTGGAAGGTGACTTACAGTGGTGACAGTGGCCACTTCAAGGAAACAGGCTGGAGAGGAGACCCGGATTCCTCGCAGCCTCCACATATCACCTTTGCAGTTAGAAGTACGAGAAAAAACTTTTAAAAAGCATTAAGGAAAGCAGTGCAATGTGGGCTGAAAACCGTGGGCTTTGGGGTCTTGAGACCTCCCGGGTGTCACACCGTTGCCTTGCTGTGTGGCACTGGACCCGCCACTCCACCTCTCTGAGCCTCGGTGAGAGGAGGAAATAAACCCCCAGGGTTCTGGGTGCACAAGGGAAGGCAGGAGGAGCGGCTGTGACTAGCTGGTAGCACAGCATGGGCAGCAGCTGTCAGGCGGCCCAGGAGGCCAGGAGGCCGCCCCGCGGGTGACCTCGGTGCCTGCCAGGGCCGGCTGCACGAGGCACAGTCACTGCAGTGCTGCGGGAGACAGCCAGAGAGGCAAACCACCGAGATGCCCGTCAGGATGGCCCGGCTGGAGGTCAGGGGTGCCAGGGACATTCTCTTTCCTTGAAAATGTACCTCTGACATCTGAACATAATGGTGCATGCCCACTGAGGGAGGCTCAGACAGAACACAGTGACCCAGGGGGCAGACTCCGGAGCCCGCTGGCTCCTGCACTTGCTGGGGACATCGAGCAGGTGACATCATGCAGGTGACACCACCAGTTCCTGCTCCAGCTTCCTCACCTGTGAAATGAAGTAACAGACCCCAGAAACGCTGGTCATCATTCCACAACGACGTGGACAAGCTCCAAGCCCTGCTGCCCGTGGAGGAAAGCAAGAGCAAACCCACAAATCCAGGACAGGGGGAAAGCCCACTGCTCTAGAGCAAAGCCTCACTCACACACGAAATGTAAAACCCACGGGGGAACGGCTGGAGACACACACCACCACTCACCCCTTAGGAGCAAAGACGCTGGGGGACGGAGACATGGAAAGGGAAGAGTTTCGCTTTTTTTTTGCTCTGCATGCTTCAGTGTCGTCTGAATTTTGGGTAACCTATATTCTGAATATATCAGTGTATTGATAATCAATTAGAAATTAAAACAAGGTAGCAGAAAGGCAAAGACTACAATTTAAAGAGCTTTGAATGGAAACAAATACTTTTATGCTTAAAGTTAGCTTCTATTATCTGGAGCCCTAACAATGGTTAGGCCCCAAGCGAACACCAAAAAGGGTGAGAAAGGAGCCAGCAATACGAACACACACGTAAAATGGCAATCTGGCAAGGAAACCTGGAGCAAAACAGACAAAAAAGAAGAAAGGGTGAGGCGTCCTGGGACGAGCCCATGAGTGCTTGGAGCCCAAGGGACCCAGGCTTCGCTGGTCTCCTCCCTGGACCTCACTGCCCCCCATCTAAGACCGCCCCCATCCCCAGTGCTGTCAAGACAAAGAGACACAAGAGCCAGGTATGCAAAAACGCGGATCAGCTCTCAACCTGGGACTGAGGCTGCCGGAGCCGAAGCTCCATCCAGGAGAGCACCCGGGCTGATGTGGAAAAGCCCCTCCCACTGCCTGCACCCCCCTCACTTTGGGGGGCGACAGTGCAAACGGCTCGGTTACACAAGTGGGTCAGGCCGCACCTCTTCTCTCACTCATTCGCTCTTTCAAGGCGTGCCTCTCCGGGGCTCCACACCCACCCTCTAGGAAATGCAGATGCTTCTGGGGTCCCACACGGAGGAGTAGAGGGATGCTACAGAGAAAGATGAACCGAGGCACAGCTGGCCGGCATCCACGCGGCCTGTCACAACTTGGCAGCCCCTGACCTCTTCCCTGGTCTCCTCCCATCTTGTCCCCTCTGTCCTGGCTCCTCGGGGATCCACCAGTGGGGCCGACCCCCCCGTTGCTTCGACCAGCAACTGTCCCCGGTGCAGAGCAGCCGAGGGCTGCCCGCCCCCTGAACCCAGCAAGGCCCCAGAGAGCCTGGGAGCCGAGGGGTGTGCGGGGCTGGTGGTCCCACCAGGGGCGAGGGCCTAATCACTCAAGACCCACTCTCGCCCGCCGTCTCAACCCACACTGAGGGCAAGTGGGGAAAGCCCGACCGGCCGCCACCAGCAAGCCAGGCACCCAGAGCCGCTTCTGCCCAGGGGGGCTGAGGACCTGGGGGCCAGAGCACCGCCCACAACATGTCGCTGGTTCTGCCACGCTGCCCACACTGTCGTCCCCCCAGCACAAGTCAGCGGGAACGTCAACGACGAGGCCTCTGAGGGCTTCCGGCTCAGAAGCCGGCCTCGCTGTTTCAACTTACTTTAAAACAAACAAACAAAAAATCCTTTCTGAATAAAACCACGCAAAATTCCTAATAAAACGTACCAAGACGCCCTTTCTGTGACTTCAGCTAACGGCATCTGAGAAAAGTCACGTTAAGTCAGTGATGGTGAGCGCTCAGTGTCCAACAAGAGCTTGCTGGGGGCGGGGTGGAGGGCAGGGAGGATGTCCAATATTAGCAGAAGCCACCAGAGTAAACTTCTTCACGTTCTGCATTTCTGAAAATCGGGCTGTGTCCTGAAGTCAGCAGGCACCCAGAATGTGTTCTCTTTCTCCTCCCGAAGTGTGTCATTAAGCGGACGGTACATCTCACAATGAAGGGGGGCAGAGACCAGAGGAAACGGGGCCAAGGTCAGCTTCGGGGAAGTTTTCACAGCCCAAATGGCCCAGCTGAAGGCTCCACACCCATGTGTGCCCAGGCCAGCGTTCACTCCCTAACAGACGTCTGCAGGGCACAAGCGAGGGCCGCCGGCCCGACGTGGGATATGACAGAGCAGGTGTCTCTGAACTCAGATGACCTCTCATCCCCACCCTGCCACTGACCCTCTTCTCTCCTCTTGGTCTCACCAATCACTCCAAGCCAGAAACTCAGGACTAAGGGGCAACCAGCTTTAATTTGAAAAAGAAAAAAATGAGATCAGCTCGTCCGCACCTGCTCCCACCCGAGACCAAGCCCCCAAGTCCCCCTTCACGTGGATACTTCAGGGCCCCTGAGCCCTAGACACCGACCCTGCTTCCCCAGGACACGGACAAGTACTTCCCGCTTGTCAGCCACTGAGTTATTCCCAGGAAGGCCTGGGCCAGGTCTGCCCAGTCATGTGACCGTGCTGCCACCAGACAACCTGGGACAGGCCCGGGAGAGGCGCCTCACCGCGGAGTCTGAGGCCAAGGCCGAAAGATCTCGCGAGCAAAGAGGCAGATGGACCCAGAGGGGTCAGAGGGATCGACCCCTCGCTGAGGGTCTAGAGCACACCCACCTGCCGCGCACGGGCCTGAGGGGTCTTTTACACAGCGAGCGTGACCGCATCACACACAACCGGGCTGATCTCTCCAATGCCCCCCAACGCTCTCGCCCCTCCCACCCCGGCCTGCCTTTGAACCCGCGTGGCCCCAACCCTCACCAGGAAGAGTGTCTTCCCATCCGCTGTGTCCCGCGGACTCCCACCCACCCGCAAGGCTCTGAGTAAGCCTGGCTTCCTAAGGGAAACCTTTCTCGGCACCTCCCCCCCGCCCCCTTCTAAGTGGGTCCCTGCGACGCGCTGGCAGCACTGAGGACTGGTGCTGACCTCGCTGCCCTCATCCCTGCTTGTCCAGCACCTCTTGCGCTGTCGGTCTGGGCGCTCCACCAGACGTGGGACCGGATCCACTTTGGTCCTCATTGTGTCCTAGACTCGGTAAATATCTGTTGCTTGAATAGATCAATGAAACTGCAGCAAAAACAAAACAAAAACACCCCCAAAACAGGAGAAAAGCAATTCCCCCTCCTCACTGTAAATAAATAAACTTTTCTAAAAACCCTCAACTGCAAAGAATAAATGACAATGGCATCGCCTTCTAGATACCATCTTCCTACAGGCAATTTCCTTCTGCCTCTTTAAACAGCTGTTTCCGAACACGCTGCCAGTGGGTGGCCTGCAAAAACAAAACTCACGGGTTTTTAGATTCCCTTCGCCAGACCCAAAGCACAAGCCATTAAAGAAAAAACAATGATCAACTGGGCTATCAAAACGTAAAACTTTTGCTGGGCAAAAGATACTGTTAAAGAGAATGAAAAGACAAACCACAGGCTTGGAGAAAATATTTATAAATCATGTACCACATAAAGAACTTGTATCCAGAGTATATAAAGAACTATTCAAACTCAACAATAAGAAAAAAACTAACCCAATTAAAAAAAAAAAAGACAAAAATTCTGAACACTCACTTCACTTCTCCAAAGAAAATATATGAGTTGCAAATAAATACATGACAAGATGCTTAAGTGTCATCAGCCATCAGGGAAATGCAAATCAGAATCTAATGAGACACTACTTCACGCCCACCAGGATGGCTGTAATCAGAGAGACAGAAAGTGTGGGCCGGGATGTGGGGACATTGGAACCTCGGACGTTGTTGGTGCGAAGGTAAAATGGGGCAGCTGCTATGCCACACAGTCTGGCAGCCACTCAGAAAGTTAAACACAGCATTATCGAAAGACCCAGCGATGCCATTCTTAGGTATATGCCCAAGAGAAATGAAAACATATAGGCTCAGAAAATCTTGTTCACAAAACAGCTAACAAGTGGAAACACCCCAAACGCCCATCAGCCGATGAATGGATACACAAAAGGTGATCCACTCTGAATGGAAGATATTCAGCCACAAGAAGGAATGAAGCACTGACACATGCTACAACATGGATGAACCTTGAAAACATTACACTAAATAAAAGAAGCCAGTCACAAAAGGCCACAGAGTGTGTGATTTTATTTATGTGAAACATCCAGAACAGGCAAATCCACAGAGACAGAGAGTGGATTAATGGTTGCCAGGGGCTGTGGAGGCGGGAATGGGGAGTGACTGCTAATGGGGACGGGGTTTCTTTTGGGGTGATGGAAATGTTCTGGAATTCGTGGTGATGGTTGCACTGTATGTTTTTAGCTCTGAATATGCTAAAAACCAATGAAACGTACAGTCAAATGGATGAATTATATTGTATATAAATTATATGTCAATAAAGCTACTGAAGAGAGCTACCACTGTCTGCCCATTAGAAAGGCAAAATGGGGGACTTCCTTGGCGGTCCAGTGGTTAGGACTTTGCCTTCTATTGCAGGGGGTGTGGGTTTGATCCTGGTCAGGGAGCTAAGATCCCACATGCCTCCCGGCCAAAAAACCAAAACATAAAAAAGAAGCAATATCATAACAAATTCAATGAAGACTTAAAAAAAAAAAAAAGGCAACAGAGCTTATCAAGTGCTGGCGAGAACACAGGGCAGCAAGACCCTCCTCCACTGCTGGTGAGGGTGCCAAGTGGTAGCCACTTCAGATGGCAGTGGGCAGTTTCTCATAAAGTCCAACCTACCGGTACGGTGTCACCCGGCAACCCCCCTCCTGGGTATTTACCCAAGGGGACTGAAAACTTACATCCACACAAAAAACTGTCTGCAAACGTTTAGGGCAACTTTCTTCATCATCACCAAAAACTGGAAACAACCCAGATGTCCTTCAACCAGCAAATGGATAAACAAATGCAGCATTATCCACACAACAACGAGGAATGAACTATTCATTCATGTGACAACACGGATGAATCTTAAGTGCATCTCACCAAGTGAAAGAAACCAGACACAAAGGGCTACATATTGTAGGAGTCTATTTATGTGACATTCTGGAAAAGGCAAAACTCTAAGGATGGAAAACAGATGAGTGTTTTTGAGGGACTGAGGGTGGGGGGAGGAGCTGACTTCAAAGGGACAGCGGGAGGGGGTCTGGGGAGGAGCGAAGGGTTCTGTGTGGTGACGCTGTGGTGGATGCATGACTCTATCATGTCAAAACCCAGAATGAACTTCACTGAAGACAAACTAAAATGGTGATAATAATAATAACCAGATGAGTGGGGAAAGGGAACCCCAGACAGAGCGCAGACAATGACTAATGAATCTAACTGTATACACACGAATGACACAACCATACCAGCAACGATGGAGGAAAGGAGCTGCAACAAAGAACTTTTCACTGGATCCTGGAAGGCTGAAGACAGAAACTGCATGCAGACACCGTTACTTTACTTCTCACAGGAATATGGCTTAGAGATTCTGAAACTACTTTCCAGATACACTAAGGTTAAACAAATAAGCAAGTACATTGCAGGTAAGGAGAGCCAGGTGTCTCCCTGCAGAGAAAGAAGTTAAAATCAGCAAGGGTGGGGGTGAGTGGTGTTCGAGTGAACTTGGTGGCGCTGGACTGGAGGTGGAGGCAGAGGCATGAACTGATGTTTACTTTTGTGTTTACATATACAGACAGCATCGGGATGAGCACAGGCGGGGCGGTTAGTATACATGCATACACTTCTCAGATCTGCCCTCTGAGGGGCCTAAAAGCAGTGACGCCCCAGGAGCAACGAACACGCTTTGCTCCCAGATCTTGGTTTTTAAACACCCTTCTCTAATAAAAGGGACCAAGGCTCCTTGGATAAAGGGCTGATTCTAGGGCTGGTGCAGGGGAAAAAACCAAGATAAGCTTGGAGCACCTTGTGGTGCCAGAAAGCGAGGAAGCACCCCAAAAAGCACAGAAACATGATGCAAAGGCCCAGGGGCCAACCTGAGGGAGTCCCCACCCACCAGAGTGAGAACAGTTTGAACCACCAAACAAATAACGATAGGCCTGGATTATAACCCCCCCAAAACCCCACAAAGATTCATGAATCCATACTGATATAAATAAAGGGCTGAATAAATAAATAAACGCAGAAGGGACAACTACCTTACAGAACAATTCCAGCTAATAAATGTAGAAGGAATGAGTGAAATGGAAATCACCATAGATGGATGCCAAAACTAGTGGATGAAGCTTGAAAAAAAACAAGTGATCTGCATAGTTTCAAAGTATCTCCCCCAAATAGATATTAGTTACTGTGGTGTATTTAACTCTGCCCACCAGGATGTGGAGCTTAATTTTTCTGCCCTTGAGTGAGGGCTGGCCATAAGCGACTGACTTCTAACAGTATGGAAAGGGACAGATAGTAATTTCACAGGAGAGACTGGCAGATGCCCCTTAACCAGATCAAGGTAACAACCCTAGTAATAAGTCAAGTTGGTATCAGGTCCACCCTACTATGAGGTAATGATGGGGGTGGGGCATGGTGGGGGTGGGTAGGGTGGGCTCCTCACCTCTGTGGTCTTCTTACCAAAACCTACAACCCCAGCCTAATCATGAAAAAACAAAACCAAGTTGGGGAGCATTCTTCAAAACGCCTAGCTAGTATATTTCAAAAAACATCAAGGTCATGAAAGATAAGACTAAGAAATTGTCACAGATGGAAGGAGGCAAAAAAGGAGACACAACCACTAAATGCAAGGTAGGGTCCTGGACGGATTCCAGAACAGAAACGGGGAAATCCAAATGAAGCCTAGTAACAGGAAGTACTGCACTAATGTTAATGTCTTTGTTTTGATCACGCACGGTGGTCACATAAGATGTTAACACTAGGGACAGCTGGATGTGGGGCAGAGAGGAACTCTCTGTATGATCTTTGCAACTCTTCCGTGTTTCTAAAGTTATTTCAGAATTAAAAGTTAAAAAAAAATTCGTGACGATGAGCCAGTCCTTCCTGGTTGGGTTACTCAAGACACCTTTATGCACACTTGGAGCAACTTGGGTTTGCAAAGCTACCTCTTTCTTTGACTGTGAACGTTATGGAACCTAAAGACATATCAAGTCCTTCCAATAAAATCTTGTGTCCAAACTTAGATGTGCAGTAAGTGTAAAGCCAAATTTCAAAGACTTAGTATTTTTTAAAAGGAATATAAAACAGCTTGCTAATATTAAAGTACTGACTACACATGTTGAAATGCTAATATTTTGGATATATTGGGTTAAATAAGTTACAGTACTAAAATTAATTTCACCTGTTTCTTGTAACCTTTTTTAATGTGGCCACTAAAAAGTTTCGAGTTACATACGTGGCTTACATATTTCTACTGGACAGCCAGGGCACAAGATATAATTCACTTGTTGGAACAAGAAGGGCTTCAAGGACCTCAGGACACTTCTGGAACAACGATATCTATCAAGGGAGCATTTCAGCAAGACTCTGTTCATTCAGTTGGTCCTAGGATACTTTACTCATCCTGGACACGCTGTCTTGTCCAGGCATGCTCTCTCAGGCCACAACCAACACCCCAGATCACTTTCCAAAGGAACAACTTAGCCACAGCTCGTAGGGTTTTCTGGGTCACATGTGATCAGAGGGTGACCATCTGGATCCCCCTGGACGAGTTCAAGCTCCCAACCCAGAGAAGTTCACATCACACATTCATTCTGCCCAGCAAATTCTGTCAGCATCTAAAAGCGGGCACCTATCCAGGATTCCCAAAGAACTCTTACAACTCAACAACCAAAAAAACTACCCAATTCAAAACTGGGCAAAGGACATGAACAGACATGTCTTCAAAGACGATACACAAATGGCCAAAAAGCACATGAAAAGATGCTCGGCATCGTTAGGCACTAGGGAAATGCAAATCAAAACCACAATGAGATGCACTTCACACCCACTAGAGATTGTGTGAGGGTTATAGGAGCTATTTGTAAAATGCCTAACACAGCCCCTGGCCTATTATCATTCAATACTTTTCTCCCAAGTATAAAATTATCTGAGGTGTAACAATATTATAAGTAATATTGCTCAATAATTATTATATCTCCATAAGTGTAGAAGGAGCATATGAAAAACGCTCAACAAACTAGAAATAGAAGCCACAGATGAAAAGCCCACAGCAAACACCACACTCAACAGTGAAAGACTGAAAGCTTTCCTCTAAGATCAGGAACAAGGCAAGGATGCCCGCTTTCACCACTTTTATACAACACCTAGGAAGTAATAGCCAGAGCATTAGGCAAGAAAAAGAAAAAAAAAAAAGGAAGAAAAGAAGAGAGGCATACAAATTGGAAAGGAGGTAGTAAAATTACCTCTTATTGAAGATGACATAATCTCACACATAGAAAATCCTAGATTACACACACAGACACAAAACTGTTAGAATTAATAAATTAGCAAAGTTACAAGATACAATAACACACACAAAAAAGTCAGCTGCAGTTCTATACACTAACAACGAACAGTGTGAAAAGGAAATTAAGAAAACAATTCCACCTACAACAGCATCAAAAAGAATAAAATACTTAGAGATTAACCAAGGAAGTAAAGATTTGTACAATGAAAACTATAAAACATTGCCGAAAGAAATTAGACATAAATGAAAAAATACTCCATGCTCATGAATTCAGAAGACTTCGTATTGTTAAAATGTCAAACTCCCTAAAGTAATCTAGGGATTCAATGCAATCCTGATCAAAATACCATTGACAGGGCTTCCCTGGTGGCGCAATGGTTGAGAGTCCGCCTGCCAATGCAGGGGACACGGGTTTGTGCCCCTATCCGGGGAGATCCCACATGCCGCGGAGTGGCTGGGCCCGTGAGCCATGGCCGCTGAGCCTGCGCGTCCAGAGCCTGTGCTCCGCAACAGGAGAGGCCACAACAGTGAGAGGCCCGCGTACCACGCAAAAAAAAAAAAAAAAAAAAAAAAAAACAAAAACCATTGACTTTTTTTTTTTTGCAGAAATATAAAAATTTACCCTAAAATTCATATGGAACTTCAAGGGACCTCAAATAGCCAAAAAAATCTTTAAAAATAAGAACAAACTTGGAAAACTCACACTTCCTGACTTCAAAATTTACTACAAAATAGGGAGCCCAGAAATAAACCCACACATTTATGGTCAATTAATCTATGACAAAGGAGGCAAGCATATACAATGGAGAGAAGACAGTCTCTTCAATTAAGTGATGCTGGGAAAACTGGAGAGCTACATGTGAAAGAATGAAATTAGAACGTTCTGTAACACCACATACAAAAATAAACTCAAAATGGATTAAAGACCTAAATGTAAGACTGTAAACCATAAAACTCCTAGAGGAAAACAGGCTGAACACTCTTTAACATAAATTGTAGCAATATTTTTTTGATGTCTCCTGAAGCAAAGGAAATAATAGCAAAACTAAACAAATGGGACCTAATTAAACTTAAAAGCTATTGCACAACAAAGGAAGCCATCGACAAAGACAATCTACTGAATGGGAGAAGATATTTGCAAATGATATGACTGATAACGGGTTAATAGCCAAAATACATAAATAGCTCATACCACTCAACATCAGAAAAACAAACAATTAAAAAATGGGCAGAAGACCTGAGTGGACATTTTTCCAAAGGGGACATGCAGATGGCCAACAGGCACAGGAAAAGGTGCTCAACAACATTAATCATCAGAGAAACGCAAATTAAAACCACAATGAGATAGCACCTCACCCATCAGAATGGCTATCATCAAAAAGAACACAAATAACAAATGTTGGCAACAATGTGAAGAAAAAGCAACACTTGTGCACTGTTGGTGGGAATGTAACTTGGTACAGCTGCTGTGGAAAACAGAATGGAGGTTTCCTAAGAAACTAAAAATAGAACTTCCATATGACCCAGCAATTCCACTCCTGGGTATATATCTGAAAAAAAAATAAAAACACTAATTTGAAAAGATACGGCAGCAGTATTTACAACTGCCAAGATACGGAAGCAACCTAAGTGTCCATCAACAGATGAATGGATAAAGAAGATGTGGTATACACACACACACACACACACCATGGAATACTACTTAACCATAAAAAAGAATAAAATTTTGCCATTTGCAACAACATGGATGGACTTGGAGGGTATTATGCTAAATGAAATAAGACAAACACTGTATGATACTACTCATATGTGGAATCTGAAAAATAAAACAAACTAGTGAATATAACAAAAAGGAAACAGACTCACAGATATAGAGAACAAACTAGTGGTTACCAGTAAGGAGAGTGAAGAGGGGAGGGGCAAGATAGGGGTGGGGGTTAAGAGGTACAAAACAAGCTATGAAGATACATTATACAACACAGGAAAAATAGTCAATACTTTATAATAACTATAAATGGAGTGTAACCTTTAAAAATTGTGAATCATTACGTTGTACACTTGTAACTTATTTACTATTGTACATCAACTATACTTCAATTAAAAAAAATGTTTTTTAAACACTACAAAGCTATGGTAATTGAAACAGTGTGGTACTGGTCATAAAGACAGATATACGGACCAATGAAATAGACTAGAAAGCCCAGAAATAAACCCTCATATATGTGGTCAAATGATTTTCAACAGGGCATCAAGACCATTCAACAGGAAAATGACAGTCTTCTCAACAAATGGTGTTAGGAAAACTGGATATGCACGTCCAAAAGAATGAAGTTCAACCCTTACCTAACACTGTATCTGAAAATTCATTCAATATGGACCAAACACCTAAATGTAAGAGCCAAAGCTATAAAATTCTTAGAAGAAAACATAGGGCAAAAGCTTCACAATACTGGATTTGATAATGATTTCTTGGATATGACACCAAAGGTACAGGCAAGAAAAGGAGAAATAGACAAACTGGACTTCATGAAAATTAAAAACGTTTATTCATCAAAGTACATGACCAACAGAGTGAAAAGGCAACCTACAGAAAGGAAGTAAATACTTACAAATCATATATGTGATAATGGATTATTACCCAAAATATATGGAGAACTCATAAAACTCAACAACAAAACAAAACCAAACAACCCAATTCAAAAATAGGCAAAGGACTCAAATAGATATCTTTCCAAAGAAGATATACAAATGCCCAATAAGCACATGAAAAGATGCTCAACATCACTAATCATTAGAAGCAGCAAATCAAAACCACAATGAAGGAATTCCCGGGCGGTCCAGTGGTTAGGACACGCTGCATTCATGGCCGAGGGCCTGGGTTCAGTCCCTGGTCGGGGAACTAAGATCCCACGAGCCGTGCAGTGTGGCCAACAACAACCACAAGGAGATACCACCTCACACATTACTATTGATGCTATCAAAAAAAAAAAAAAAAAAAAGAGAGAGAGAGAGAGAAAGGAACAAGTGTTGACAAGGATGTGGAGAAACGGGAACCCTTCTGTACTGCTGGTGAGAATGTAAAATGGTACAGCTGCTGTGGGAAACAGCATGGTGGTTCCTCAAAATATTAAAATAGATTTACTATATCTATAATCCAGCAATTCTACTTCTGGGTATGTATCCAAAAGAACTGAAAGCCCACAACACTGTAAATCGACTATACTTCAATAAAAAAATTAAAAGAATTGAAAGCATGTTCTCAAAGAGATATTTGTATATTCATGTTCACAGCAGCATTATTCCCAGTAGCTAAAACACAGAAGCAACCCAAGTGTCCAAGATAGATGAATGGATAAGCAAAATGTGGTATATCCATACAATGGAATATCGTTCAGCCTTAAAAAGGAATGAAACAATGACACACACTACAATGTGGATGAACCTTGAAAACGTTGTGAATACAAAGGACAAATATTGTATGATTTCACTCACGTGAAGTACCCATAATAGGCAAATTCACAGAGACAGAAAGTAGAATAGAAGACTGAGGGTAGGAGAGGTTATTATTTAATTGGTACAGTTTTATTTGGGATGAAAAAAGTTCTGGAAACAGATAGCAGTGATGGCTGCACAACACTGTGCATATTCTTTTTTTTTTTTACTTTTTTGGTGAATTTTTTATTGTGATAAAATATATGTAACATGATACTTAACATTTTAACCATTTTCAAGTGTACAATTCAGTGGCATTAAGTATATTCACGATGTTGTGCAACCACTGTCACTATCCATTTCCAGAAATTTCTCATCATCCAAAATGAAAACTGTGTACCCATTAAACATAACTCCCCCAGTCCCTGGTAACCACTATTCTACTTTCTGTCTCTGTGAATTTGCCTATTCTAGATACTTTATACAAGTGGAAGAACATAATATTTGGCCTTTTGTGTCTGGCTTATTTCACATCGTGTGTATTCTTAATGCCACTGAATTATACATCTAAAAATGGCTAAAACGATAAATATGTTACTGACACAGATACACCACAAGCCACACATGACAAAATCAAGCTGAGCTACATCAAAATCAAGAACTTCTGCTCTTTGCAGGACACTAAGAGACTGAGAGACTGAAAAGACAAGCCATAGATGAAGAAAATATCTGCAAAAGGAAGGTTTGATAAAGGACTGATATCCACAATATCACTATTATACAATCGATATATTATACACTCTATCACAGTTATACACTCAATAGTAACAAAATAGACATCCCAATTTTTAGAAATGGTCAGACACTTTGAACAGACACCTCATCAAAGAAGTTAAAGGCAAATAAGCTATGAAAATACGCTCAATGCCATAAATCATTAGGGAAAAGTCCAGAACCAGATGGTTTCACTGGTAAACGCTACCAAACATTCTAAGAATTAACAACAATTCTACTCAAACTTTTCCAAAAATAGAAGAGGAAGGAACACTGCCTAACACATTCTATGAAGTCATAATTATTACCCTGATACCACAGCCAGACAAAAATACAAGAAAACTACTGATCAATATTCCTTGTGAATATAAAATTCTCAAAAAAATACTAGCAAACCGAATCCAACAACACATTAAAAAAGATTATATACATAACCAAGTGGAAATTTATCCCAGGAATGCAGGAATGGTTCAATCATTGTTAATATACCACATTAATAAAATAAAGGAAAAAAACCCACATGATTATCTCAACAGAGGCAGAAAGAGTTTGAAAAAATGTTATGCCCTTTCATGAAAACACTCAGTAAACTAGGAATAAAACTAGGAATAAAACAGCCAGACAAAAATACCACAAGAAAACTACTGATCAATATTCCTTGTGAATATAAAATTCTCAAAAAAATACTAGCAAACCGAATCCAACAACACATTAAAAAAGATTATATACATAACCAAGTGGAAATTTATCCCAGGAATGCAGGAGTGGTTCAATCATTGTTAATATACCACATTAATAAAATAAAGGAAAAAAACCCACATGATTATCTCAACAGAGGCAGAAAGAGTTTGAAAAAATGTTATGCCCTTTCATGAAAACACTCAGTAAACTAGGAATAAAAGGGGACTTCCTTAACCTGATAGAGGGCATTTATGCAAAAAACCACTGCTAACATCATACTCAGTCGTAAAAGACTGAACATTTTCCCTCAAAGATCAGGAACAAACTAAGAAAGACCACTTTCATCATTACTATTCAACACTGTATTGAAGTCCTAGCCAGATCAATGAGGCAAGAAAAAGAAAAAAGGCATCCAAACTGAGAAGAAAAAAGTAAAACTATCTCCATTTGCAGGTATCTTTTATGTAGAAAATCCCAAAGAAGCCACAAAAAATTACTAAAGATAATAAACAGATTCAGTAAAGTTGCAGGGTACAAGATCAACACACACAAAAATCAGTTATGTTTCTATATACCAGCAATGAACATTCCAAAAGGAAATTAAGGAAACAATTCCATTTACAATAGCATGCAACAGAGTAAAATATCTAGGAATAAATTTAACCAAGAAAGTAAAATACTTGTACACTGCAAAGTACAAAATGTTTCTGAAAGAAATTAAAGAAGACCTAATCAAACGGAAAGACATCTGTGTTCTTAATTGGAAGACTTCAATATTGTTACGACGTAATGTCTCCAAAGTATTTACAGATTCAATGCAATCTGTATCAAAATTTCAGTGGCCTTTTTTGCAAAAATGGAAAAGCCAAGTGTCAAATTCATATGTAATCCCAAGAGGCCCACAAAAACCAAAATCATATTAAAAAAAACAAACAAAAACCCCCAAAGTTGGAGGACCCACATATCCTGATTTCAAAACTTTCTACAAAACTACAGTAATCAAAACAGTACGGTACTAGTATAAGGACAGACATAAAGACCAATGGAATAGAGAGTCCAGAAATAAAACCAACCATACATGGCCAGTTGATATTCAACAAGGATGCTAAAGCCATTCCACAGGGGAAAACAATCTCTTCAACAAATGGTGCGGGGACAACAGAACGATCACATGCAGAAGAATGAAGTTAGACCCTACCTCATCCCACACACAAAAATTAACTCAAAATGGGTCAACTATCTAAACATAAGAACTAAAACTAGTATAGGGAAACATAGGGGTAAATCTTCATGACCTCAGATTTGGCAATGGAGTCTGAGATTTGACACCAAAAGTGTAACAGAAGAAGAAAAGTAGATAACTTGAGCTTCATAAAAATTAAAAACTTCTGTGTATCAAAGAACATTATCAGAATGTGATAAAAACCCAAAGAATGGCAGAAAACATTTGCAGATCACACATGCAGTAAGAGTTTAATACCCAGAATATATTAAAAACTCTTACAACAATTAAAAAAATAAATATTAAAAAAACGGGCGAAAGATGTATACAGCCATTTCTCCAAAGATACATATATGGCCAACAGCAGGTGAGATGTTCAACACCACTGTCATTAAGGAAATGCAAATCAAAACCTCAACGTGATACCACTTCACACCCACTTCGATGGCTACCACAAAACAAAAACAGGAAATAACAAGCACTGTTGAGGATGGGGAGAAATAGGAACTCTCCTACATTGCTGGTGGGAATATGTAGAGAAGAGTTTGCCAGGTCCTCAAAAAAGTTAAACACAGAATTACCACATGACCCAGCAATTCCACTTCTAGGCATACGCTCCACAAAACTGGAGACTGGAACGCAAACATGTACACGTCCACGCACGTCCACAGCAGCATGAGTCACAGCAGCGAGCAGGCGGAAACAGCCCAGACGTCTACAAACAGACGAGTGGATAAACAAACTGTGGCAGAGTGGATCTTCAATATTCGTGCGTTCCCTGTTTCTGTATTCAGCTACTCACTAAAATTACCTATAAACCCAAAATCAGTCCTCGTGGCTTTCGTGTCCACTTGCAGACAGGCACCGAGTGGTGAGAAAGCAGCTGGCTGCAGGCTCGTCCCCGGCTGCTGTGAAACAAGCTGCACTCGGCCTTCCTGTGCAGTTCTCACACTGAACGAGTGGCCTTTTCACCACGTATGTAGTGCCATCTTTACCAAATTTTTATGCTTCTGCCATCTGAAATGGCCCCAAGCACAGTGCTAAAGTGCTGTCTAGGGTTCCCAAGCCCAGGAGGGCTGTGATGTGCCTTACAGAGAAAATATGTCTGCTGGACAAGCTTGGTTCAGGCATGAATGACGGTGCCTGGGCTGTGAGTTCAATGTTAGTGAATCAACAGTGTACAGTAAATAAGGAGGTTTCAAACAGAAGCACGCAGGAAACAAGGTTATGTATCCACCAGTTGACAACACTGTGACCAGAGGCTCGCAGGAACTTAACCCTTTAGGCCCCCTGTAGCAACCCTTCAGTTTTCACTAACTCAATGTTCCTGGTGACCTTACAGAGAGCATAGCTACTTCGAGTAACGAGAATCGACTGTATATGCGTGTGTACCTCCATACCGTGGAATACTTCAATCAGCCATAAAAAGGGATGAAGTACTGGCACATGCTACAACTTGAATGAACCTCGAAAACACTATGCTAAGTGAAAGAAGCCACTCACAAAAAGACACGTTGTATGATTCATTTTGTATGAAATACCCAGAATAGGCAATCCATAGACGGAAAGCAGATTAGAGGCTCCCAGAAGATGAGGGTCGGGGGGACGGGGAGACGAAAAATTTGAAACTGGAGAGGCAGTGGCTGCATAACATTATGAATGCATTAAATGCCACTGAACTGTACACTGTAAAACGCTTAACTGCACGTTACGTGAATTTCACCTCAATAAAAATTTTATTTTACAATTGTGGCATCATAGAAAGATATCTGGCATTTGTCCTCAGTTCCCGGTCTTGGAACTTCCTGAGTGACGGGGTGACAGGAGCGTCTTTTGTTCTACCGAGGCGGCTCTTGGTGGGTCCCTAGATGGTTTCAGGATGGGACTGGTCCCCAGAAAGACCAAGTCTTGATTAGAAGCTCATCCCCCCTCCCGACCTCCAAGCTCCGGGGAGGGGGAGGGCTGGAGATTGAGTCAGTCAGCAGTGGCCAATGACTGACTCATGCCTACACAACGAAGCCTCCATAAAACCCCTCAACATGGGGTTCGGAGACCTCAGGGAGGGCAGGTGAGCGTGGAGGTGCCAGGAGGGCGGTGCGTGGGCCCTCTGCCTCTCTCCCACCTGGCTATTCCTGAATTACATCCCATACACTAAACCAGAAACAGGGAGTAAAATGCTGATCGGAGTTTTGTGAGCTGTCAGCAAATTCCAGAACCTGAGGGGGCTGTGGGAACCCCCGATGGATAGCTGATCCATCAGAAGTACAGGAGGCGCAGCGCAGACCTGTGGCTGTCGTCTGAACTGGGGACAGCCCTGTGGGGCTGACCCCTGACCTGCAGGTCTGCGCTAATTCAAGTGGCTAGTGTCAGAAGCGAACTGAACTGCTGGGCACTCCAGTGGTGCCTGGAGAATCAGAGCCGGAGGAGAGGTGCTGGGAAGGACACCGTGCATTTGGAGTCAGAAGCATGTGAGTAAAAACTGCTCAACGGACGTCCTCGGTGGCGCAGTGGCTAAAGACTCCGTGCTCCCAATGCAGGGGGCCCGGTTTCCACCCCTGGTCAGGGAATTAGGTCCCACATGCCGCAACTAAGAGCCCATGTGCGGCAACTAAAGATCCCACATGCCACAACTAAGACCCAGCGCAGCCACATAAATAAATAAATATTTTAAAAGTATTAAAAAAAGAAGACACAGAGATTACTTTTATTAAGTCAGACAGACCCACCCCCCACACTGCTTCTTTTTTTCGCTTGGGGGAAAGGAGGGCTTTATCTGTAAAAGAACATCCTGCCAACAGGTCAAACTGAACGTGGCCTCAGATAAGTTTTAGCGCCAAACACCACATAACACAGAATTTCTCCAGCTAGCGCCACTGAGGCTAGAACGCCTCACGCTCACACGAGAAAACATCCCGCGCCTGAGAAAGTGTCCTTTCTGCTCTGGGTGCAGATCCCCCCACTGTCCGGAGAGGCCACATGTCATCCTGGGGCCTGAAGGCCTCAGAGGCCGCCTGCTCCACTCACCCCGCTCACCCAGGTGGACCCAGCAGTGACATCAACGACACACGTGGATGAAGCCCTTACTCTGTGCTGGGTACCGGGCCACACGCTAGCTTCCATCACTCCGAATCTTCCCAACAGCCTGAGAAGCAGACACAATTAGGAACCCATCTCGTGGACAGAGAAACTGGGGCCAAGAGAAGTGGGCTGTCCACAGTTGCCCCGCCTCTTCTTAGCAGGACAAAGACCAGCTCAACTTACTGACAGCTGGACAGTAAGGCAGGGCTGAAAGCCAACCGCAGCCCTTGCCTATGGCAGGGGGGAAAAGTCACCAGCAGACGCTCTCACGATGTCCCTGGTTCACATGCATCCCACGCCTACAGAAGCTGCTTTTGCCATGAACCGGCACTCACTTTTCCCCACACGTCCCTCAACAGGGACCCACATTTAGACAATAGCTGTACCACACGATACATAAAACAATACTGTCCCTGTCACCCAGAAGCAAGTAAACAACAGAATTCATGAGGAGCTGTCATCCCGGGTCACGCCTGTCTCGGGTATTGAAGCAATGGGTGTGCCTGTGTGAACACACGCTCTGCTGGCCCAAACCCCAGCTCCGCCAATCATGGTGCAGCCCTGACCACACAACCGGGCATCTAGGCGCCCCTTCATCCAGACTGGGGAGATCACCATCCTCTGGGGCCTGCCCGGGTACTAAGTAATAAGCACCGCTCAGCAGAGCGCCTGGCACAGCACACACACCCCACAGGACCTGTGACAGGACCTGCACCCCTTCCCGCTATGGGCCTTGCAGCGCAGGGCTGCCCGCTACAGCCCTGAGGGCAACGCCCCCACCAGGAACAGAGGATTCTAGTAACAGGATGCAGGGCACAGGAGAGCACCCAGCACTTATCCTGAGAAAGGGCTCACGGGGCCACGCCGGACCCAGCACCCAACCCTGCAGATACCAAGGCACCCACAGCTCAGCGCTCCCTCCCAATGGACTCGCTCTGTCTCCTCAACCACTCAGAGGGGCTACAATCAGCATCCTGTTTGCACAGCTTCCCCACGGGGGGCCCCAGGACTCACCCCAGCACTGGCACCCCGCCCCACGTGGACGCCCCCTTCTCCACGCTCCCGGGGCAGCAGGAGGCCTCCCTGAGCATGGTCCCTAAGCTGCAGGGCGCCAGGCCCCTCAGGGTGCAGTATCCATCCCCCACCCATGCGGACAGGCTGGGCTCTCCTCTCAACAGTGGCCAGTCACCGGGACTCTCAGGCCTCGACGCCCAGAGAGCCTCGGGATGACCCACAGGCCCCGCCGCCAAATCCCGCTGAGCCGCACCCGCTGAGATGTCCCTTGGTGCTCAGGCGGCCGCGGGTGCCCACCTGAGCTCCACCCCAGAGGCCTCTGACGCCACGGGCTCTCAGAACAAGGGGCTCGTTAAGTGAGTGGTGGCACCCTCGGGCCCCCCAGGGGGATGTCCTTCCTGAAAGATGGCAGAGCCGCCCACAGCCAGTCTGGCTGGACTTGTGGAGTAGCAGCAGCCAGCCGGCCACCTTGGAGCCAGCGAAGGGCACTGCTGGCCGCTTGGTGGCACCTGTGAGGATCAGCAGAGAGGCACGCTGCCAGGGAGGCAACTGTTAAATGTTGGTTACTGGGCTCAAAAAAAAAAAAAAAAAAAAAAAGCTATGGCCTGAATGTGTCCCCCCCCAATTCCTATGCTGACTCCCACCCCCCACGTGATGGTGCTGGGAGGGGCTTAAGTCACGAGAATGGAGCCCTTGGGAATGGGATTAACACTTCCAGAAAGAGCCCCTAGGCCCCTCGCCGCTTCCACCCTGTGAAGGCACAGCGAGAAGCCTGTGACCCAGAGGATGGAGGACAGCCCTCAGCCGACCACGGCGGCACCCGATCCCAGACTTCCAGCCGTCAGGACGCTGAGCAAACAATTTCTGTTGTTTGTGAGCCATCCCATCTGCAGTATTTTGTTGCAGCAGCCTGAACGGTCTATGACTATTTCTACTTTTTCATTGTAAATGTTTAGAAAATACATATGGAGAGAAATAATACAAAACCCCGCTGTGATCCTGCCACCCAGATTACCTTTGTTAACATCTTTCACGTATATAATTCCTTTTTTCTATAAATGACACACATATAACTTGCTTTCCTCATTCAACAGCATTAAAAGCTCTTTCCCCCAAGGTCATCAAAGATTCTGTTCAGAAGATGCATAAGTGCATCCAACCAACAGCCCACTGTCAGACGTCTAATAACTTCCAGTTCTTTGCCCCTCCTCCCGCGAGGTGACAACCCCTCTAGGACAGGTCATAGACTCCGGCCCCACCCCAGCACGTGGCGGCTGAGCCGGGGACCCTGCCACTTTCAGGATGACTTATGGCGACGTGCCCCGGTACTCCCCCACCTGCTGCCGCAACGTGCCCGGCTCCCCAGCCCTGCCACCACGGGAGGGATGCGCGTGACGCTCCGCCCGCGGGCGCCCAACATGCAGTCTCTGCTACACATGCCGACATCCACCCTGTCACCCGGCGCTGCCGGTCCCACTGGCCCTTGTGTGAGCTGTGCATCCTCCTTGCCGCTACCCGGGCTCCTACCTTGTTCTTGAAGTACACCTCGATGGGCATGATGAAGCCTGCGTAACCCGACTCCTCCACTTTGTAGGGGGGCTCCTTGCACACTGGAAAGAAAGGGAAAACCGCTGTCAGCGCTAGGAGGCCAGCTCCCCCAGCATGGGAAACCCCAGGCCCCGTTCCATGCCAAAGGGGTCAAGAGGAAGAGAAGCAGCGGAGCAGGAGAAAGGTGACCCCGTGGCGCCAGGGGGGGAGAGCGCTGGGGAAGGGGCACGAGACCAGCTATGGCAGCGCAGCCAGCACTGGCCACTGGCCACACAGGTTCAACTGACTGAGGGCAGCACAGCAGTGCGGCTCAGCGAGGTGCCGGGCCAGGGGGTCCCTGGTCTCCCAGCAGGGCAGGCACTCTGCTGTGCCCTCCTCCTGCCATCGCCCACTCAAACATGGATACTGAGGCCCCACTTGGGGCCAGGGACACGGACGCCAGGAGATGGAGATGGACATGGCCCGCTCCCAGCGGGGGCTCGCCTGGGTTCCACCTCAGCACCTAAGCAAAGCATTCCCAGGTGAAGAGTGATGAGAGAGGGAGGGAGGGAGGGGGAGAAAGAAACTAAGAAGAACAGTAAAATAGAGGTAAAACAATCTCCCGCAGTCTCACCCTCCAGGATGAACTGTCAATGTTTTGACAGGTATGCTGTCATTATGCAATGACAGCATTGAGAACAATATTGTTCTCCCGCATGTAAGAAAAAAAATCAGAACTGTACAGATCAAATCCCCCTTGTCCTCCGCCCCTCCCTCTCCTGAGGCAACCAGACCAGGAGATAGTAAAAAATAGGGAAAAACCTTTACACACGTATGTCTGTATTGTAATTCTTAAGGGGGCCAGAAATTGCCAGAAAACAGTGCATTGGAACATAATGAAACATGACTTTTTAGGGCTTCCCTGGTGGCGCAGTGGTTGAGAGTCTGCCTGCCAATGCAGGGGACACGGGTTCAAGCCCTGGTCTGGGAAGATCCCACATGCAGCGTAGCAACTAGGCCCATGAGCCACAACTACTGAGCCTGCGTGTCTGGAGCTTGTGCTCCGCAACAAGAGAGGCCGCAACAGTGAGAGGCCCGTGCACCGCGATGAAGAGTGGCCGCCGCTTGGCGCAACTAGAGAAAGCCCTCGCACAGAAACAAAGACCTAACACAGCCAAAAATAAATAAATTAATAAATTAATTTTAAAAAAGAAACATGACTTTTTAAAAATTAAAACCTCGTAAGATTTTTCTTAAAAAAATCATTTAAAATATCATATACCTCAAATATCTCACGTGTCTCATCTATCTGCGCAAACAAAACTGGTGGGGGGTGGGTTTAGAGTAACTGGGGACCCTCAAGGCCAGGGCTGGCTGGACAGCCTTGCACAGGACCCCGCTCTGCAAACCACAGGGGCGGGGCTCCAGGGAGCTGCGCGGACTGGCGGGTAAGCCGGCCCCAGGGGCTCCCCCTGCCCCTACGCCAGCCACTGTCCTCCAAGCCCAGCTCCCGCTCCCCCCACGCCCCCCAGGAGGGCTCAGCCTGCGCTTCAGGCTCCAGTCCCCACAGCCTGGGGCTTGAGGCATGCTCAGCTGGACGGACTTCCCTGCCAGGGGCGAGGGGGGCCGTCCCGACCGGGCCGTAGGACCCACCGCCCCCGCAGCATAGCCTCCCGTGGGGGCAGCAGTAGCCCGGCTGCCTCGGCTGAGCGCCCTGAGCACTGTCACCTGACCTCGGGGCCTGCACAGAATCATTACTGCTACCAAACGCTGCACTCGCTCATTCGTGCATTCACTCCACCACTATCCGCGCCCGACAGTGTCAGGTGCCCGGCTGACGCCAGAGGCCAAGGGGACACCTCTGGTCCCCAGGAGTAAGCTCAGTCACCTTCAGTCTGACGGTCAGCCCACCTGGAAGTAAGGAGTGCCCCTGCCTGCAGGCTGGGTCAATGGGCGGTGGCCCAGGCAGCCCGGGGACACTGTGGGGTCGACCTCAGCCCCAAATCCCTATTTGAGCCAGCTCCTACTCTGCTGCTCCTCGGAGAGCCTCCTGGCGGTGCTGGCTGGGCATGCCGGAAGCAGCCCGCCCCAAGATACCGCCTCGTTCCCTCTGAAGCCCGTGGCTCCCGGCGTCGTGCAGGTCAGGGCCCCAGCTGTCCACCGCTCCCCCGAGGACGCCTCAGCCCCTCCTGCCCCTACGGCTCGGTGGCTCGCCCGCCACCAAGCGCTGTGAAGGCTACCTCCAAACATCTCTGGGCTGCACCCCGCTGCCTGGCGCCCTGAGCCTCCGCTCCAGCCCCTCACCAGCCGGCCTGCCTCAGGCTTGCTCCCAGGCCTCTTCTGCAGAGGCCGCGGGAAGGACCCCTCTGAATCACAGATCTGTGTCCCATGATGGCTCCTCACTGCCCTCAGGACCAACTTCCAGCCGCTCCAGGGGGCCTGCACGGGGCTCCATGCCCTCCAGGCTCATGTCTCACCAGCCCTGCCACGCTGCCCCTCTCAGATCACAGACCACTTCCTCCGGGACCCCTTCACTGAGCAGCAGCCCCCGTCCCCCATCAAGTTCCAGGCTGCGGTTCCCTCCTCCGGCCCCGAGCGTCCTGTATCACTGGGTCTCAGCACTCCTTGTGCTTACTGTCTCCACCTTCCTCAATCCTACACGAGCTCCGGTTCATGCAGTGTGACACCCCCAGAGCCAGCACCATGGCCAGGCCTTTTGGAAACATTCACTACATATCTGTCAAATACTGCTGAGCGGGCCACATGTCACACCTCTGTCAGGTCATCTACTGAAGTGAGAAGCCTGTCCAGGGACAGGAAGAAATGTGGGCAGGGAGGCCAGGTCACGGCCCGCCTCTCCCCGAGTCTCTCGATCCCGTTTGAGCAGACTGAGGGGGGGTTTCTCCACCTGCATGAACCCTGCCCGCCTAGTGCCCAAGCCCCCCCACTGTGAGCGTCCTGCAGTCTGCCTCATGTGCCCCGGCCTCGCACAGGGCCGGGCACCTGCTTGCTTGCTGAATTAACCTGCATCCAGGAAGGAAAGAGGAAGCAGAGAGGAAGGGTGGCCTGTTCTTGCTGCACAATCCCCCAGCAGAGGAGGGAGGGACCGGGGACCTGCCTGCACCCTCCACCCCAATGTCCATCTCCCCCCGCCCACTCCCAGTCTGAATCCCCTCAGCCATGAAGGCCCGAGTCAGGGCCCCCTCCCGCAGGGACAGCCCTGGCTTCCCTCGGCCTCTGACCCCCAGGTCACTTACTTCCACTCATGTCACCTCTGATCTTCATCTCTCTACCAGACGACAAACCCCTTCAGGGAAGGGACCCTGCTTTGCATTTCTCAATCTCTCTCTAAAGGCCTCTCGGAGGACGGGCACTCCCAGGCTGAAAACCACCTTAGCCGTTCAGAGACGGGGCACGGGGCCAGAGTACAGGCTTCCAGATGTGGGAGACCGAGCAGATGCCACCGGCCTGCCTGCCGTCCCACCTGAGGGCCCATGGCAAGCAAAGTGAGGCCAGGAGGAAACCAAATAATGCCGTGAGAGTAACGGGGAGGGAGGCGATGTGAGCAGTCAAGAACTTTCTGGAAGGCAGAAAGTGGGTGAGAGCATGCTGGGCAAGCAAACAGGAAGAGGAAGCTGCAGCCGGGGACATGGCACAGGCGCTGCAGGGGGGGCCTGAGCCCCGGGAGGCCTGGGCTGGGGCATCCGCAGGTGCAGTGGGGAGCCGGTGGCTAGGGGTTTTTCTTGGAGTGATGAAAACGTTCTGGAATGAGAGAGGTGATGGCTGAGCCACTGTACGAACACAATAGACACGAGGATCGTACACATTAAGGGTGAATTTTATCATGTGTGACTCATACCTCAGTAAAGCAGTTATTAAAAAAAAAAAGCCAACCAGAGCGGCTGTGACTGGAACAACAGCCCTGGGTATCCCTCCTGCGACCTTCCCCACCCCACCCCCTGAGTCAGGCCCTTCTCAGTCAGGAAATTGGGGGACCCACTCCCTAACCAGAAACCGCTGGTAAAGCGAACCCATCCTGCCCTGAACAGAGCACTCGGTAAGAGTTCCCACTTGGAGGAAAGAGGCCAAAGAAACAGGAATACTTTGGGGACCACAAGAGAACTTGGGAAAAGGAAAACAAAAACAAAAACAAAAACCTAGAGTCAATGCCCTCAGATGCAAGACTTGCTCAACAAATGAAAACAAAATACTTTTAAAAAGGAAAATTAGAGAGTAAGAAAGGGCTCTTAGACCTTAGTACAAATATAGTACTTACAACTTTTTAATTCAACAAAAAGACCAGAAAATAAATTCGATGGAATCTCCCAGAATGTAGAGCAAAAAGACATTTTTTTTAAAGGGTGAAAGGTGCAAAAACAACTCAGCAGATTAAACAAATGTCAACAGCAGCTGATATTCATAAAGCAACTACTGTATGCCAGGCAGTATTCTCAGCACTTTATACATTTAACTCATTTAATCCTCCCAACAACACTGTGAGGCAGATGCAGTTGTTCCCATTTTACAGATGAAAAGACTTAAACATAGACAAGTTATATAATAAGCATCCTAGAATGCGAAAAAAGAAATTAAATAGGTGGAAAGAAATTGTCAAAGAAATAGAAGCTAAAATGAAGGACACCAGGACTTCCATGGTGGCCCAGTGGTTAAGACTCCACGCTCCCAACGCAGGGGGCCAAGTTCAATCCCTGGTCAGGGAACTAGATCCCACATGCCACAGCTAAAAGAGCCCACATGCGGCAACAAAGATCCCTCACACAGCAACGAAGATCCAGCATGCCGCAACTAAGACCCAGCACAGCCAAATAAATAAACAAATATTTTTAAAAATAGTAATAATAAATAAAATAAAATGAAGGACACCACATGTCCAACATGATGAACAAACACACAACCAAAAAAGATCCCGGAAACAATGTCATAAAAACCATCTTAAGTCCTTCTAAAGACAAAACAAAAAACTAAAAAACAGGTCATCTGCAACAGAACAAGAACCCAATAGCATCAGACTTCTCAGAAGACAAAGAAGCAACACTTCCAAAGCTCTAAGTGACAGTAATTCTCCAACTAGAACGTTACACCCAACTAGACTACTATTCAAGTGTGGGAACAGAACAAGGGCACTTCAAATACACTAGGAGTCAAGGAGTTTATTCCCCACACACCTTTCTTTGGAAATTGCTTCAGTAATTAATCTCCTGGGAAACTTCTTGAGAAATTATTCTAGTAAAACAGGAAAATAAACCAAAACATAAGGGTATTAGGTAAATCCCCCCAGGAGAAAAGTAAAGGAAAGTCCCAGCGTGATGGCTAAAGAGGAGCCAGTTCTGACTAGAGGAGGAAGAGACCAGAATGAAATATCTCGAAGGGGAAAAAACTCCACTGAATAAATGAAATGCTGGGGAGGATGGAAAAAAGGCAAAGCACCTTTGATGAAAAAGACACAATGCAAGGATGGGAAGAGAAGCAAAGGGTCAAATATGAAGCGCAGTAAACGGGGCCAAATTTTAACCAAGGATGATAAAAAGAGCCCATCTGACCTTGACATGAGCTTGAGCGTTCTCCTTGGAGTGGCCCAGAGTTCAGAGAGGATCCCGACCAGCCCGACAATGGAGAGAGTCGCTACGGTCAGTGCCCTTTGCCAGCTACCAACTTCTAGACTTAATCTCTAATCCTGGAGTGGAGCAACCTTAATGAAGTCAAGTGTAGCTCTCAGAGGGAGGGGTGTAAGGTTCAAGGAAGACGGGGTGCTCCTGCCCTTCTCTTCCTAAATGAAAAGTCAGGAGACCTTGGCCAAAGTTGACAGCATCGAAGAATGCATTCGTTCTCTCAACGAATACTTAGTAAGCACCTAAGTATTACTTAGGATACAGCAGCAAACTATATGGCCAGACACAAACCCCTCACTTGTCGGGGATGAAAGAGGGAGAAGCTTAGGAGAAAGTCTAACCCTTCACGCTAGTAAGTTAATAAACAAATGTGAAAAATCTAGAGATAAGAAGCAAATTTGCTTCTACTGCTTTAAGGTGTTAAGAAAGGACACGACCCAGAAAGGCCTAGAAATGTTGCCCCTGGGGTGATACCACCGCTGATGAGTTGGGAGGTGGGAACATCCCACCTGGCACATCTCTGCTGGGTCTGTTACGGGTGCATATTGTGGTGTAAAAGATACTTTTTAAGCACATAAAGTATAATTTCAGAGGCTGGAGCCCTATAAGAAATTCACTGGCTGCTTCACCTGATCTGTTTTTCACTGACCACTAAGCAAATGGCGAGTGAGCATTTACCATTCGATACCCGTGACGCAGGTGCCCTCTGTGTAGAGGCCGCACCGACTTTGCAAACACGCACGATTCACCTACTGAAACTCTGCCTGCAAAACGACACTTCAAAAGAGTGCACTTCACTCAAAACCCATGTTTCAGACATCGGGAGCTCAGAGAATGTGCCGCTTCCTCGTGACCACAAACAGGTGACTGGGCCTCTCGGGACCTCAGTTTCCACATCTAGATATGGGAGGGGATCCTGGGGGGCTCCCTGCATCACACAGCACAGAGCGAGGGCAGGACAAACGTAGGCAGCTCTGAGTGTTACTTCTAGCGGCTGCTTGGTTAAGGACCGGAGGGGAGGAAGATGAAACCAGCAGCTGAAAGGTGGATAGCAGTCACCATCTGAGGCCCCTCCCGGAGAGAAAGGGAGGGACGGGAGAGGGAGGTGGTGAAGGAACCGCAGTGGCAGCTGTCTGGGAAAGCAGGCACCTGGGCCAGGAGGGGGCAGCCCGGCTTCTGCTCTGCGTCCGGACACAGCGACCACGGGCTCCCCCAGAATGAACAGGCGTGACCAAGCGCCAAGAAAAACGGGCATATCCAGCCCACAGAGCATAGACTCATGCTTTAAAGCACAGGCAGCTTACCTGGCCCCCTGAGCTTGCTTCCCCATCTGTAAAAGAGGGTCGCGGGGTGAACGAAAAGAGCTTGTGAGCAGGACGTGCCTGATAAGTGGCATGTATTACTACTATTATTATTAGCAGGTGCTTTACAGATACCTGCTGTTGCCAGGAACAAGATGGGCTCTCTCCAAGAGGCTCAGAGACGGAAAAAGGAAAAAGGGAGAGAAGCTGAAGACTCAGGAAAGGAGAAACGAAGGAAAAGGAACAGCGGAAAGCTGATGGAAGAATCCAGAAGAAAAAGAATCTCGAGCCAGTTCTGAACCAGGAGTTTCTACTCCTGTAACACACGTCACTTCCCCACTGGACAGCAAGACACTTGCCGGCCCAAGCCCAGGCCCCCAGCAGGTCCCGGAATGGGCTCCTGCTTCCACCCGAGGCTCCATGCTGTCACAGCATGACCCCCGGCCCCCTGGCCACCTACTGTGGGTAGAGGGGGCAGCAGCCCAGCAACGGCTCTCCCAGCCCTGAAGCCCTTTCCGAGCACAGAGTCCTTTGTTCCTTTATCAATGCATCCATTCGAGAACTATTTTCAAGACCCCTGTGACGGGCTGGGCTTCACATGGGGACCGAATGGTAAAAACAGGAGACAGGGCCCGGCCCCCACAGAGCTCCCAACATCGCCTCCAACTTTGCTCCAAATTCCCCAGGAAGTGGTCTCTGATCGCGCGCCCTGGGTGAGTTCCCGGTTCTCCACCCCGTCAGACAGCCGGGCCGCATGTCACCCTGTACTTCGCAGATGGCCGGGCACTCTGAGGGGTGAAGCCTGGGAGGAGGCGGCGGCGAAACGCAAGCCTTTTCTGCTTTTGCCCCACATACCACGGGCTCTCTAAAGGGCATCTCTCCTCCAACGTGGGCCCAGTAAGCAGCTTCCTGCTTACTCACCAGGGGGTGTAAGTCGCCCTTCCCACCCTCAACCACAGGGCTACATTCTCTGGAAGCTTCTCAGAGCCTAAGTGATGACACAAGATGCTGTCACCACCTCCGCTGGGTTTTCCCTACAGCCAAGTCCGCGGCCAAGGGAGAAGCAGAAGGGATGGTGGAGGCCCTGTGTGGAGGGCGAGCTCTCACCTCGGGCTGCGGGGTACAGGCCACCTGCTCCCCAGGGAGAGGGCAGGCGGCCAGGGTGGGGACACTCACCACGCTTTGGCTTGGGGAAGCTGTCGTGCAGCCGGAAGACCACCTTCTCCACGAAGTGCTGGATCTCACACTGCTCAGGGCCGCGGACAAACACCATCCAGTCATGCGTGAAGCCCTCCGTGGTGGGCTTCTTGCGTAGTTGGGCACGATGTCCCAGCTCTAACTTGACCTGGACAGTGCACTGCAGGGAGAGAGAGGCGGGCACAGGGTCAACGCAGAGCCCAGGGCAGGGTGCTGCAGGCCGTGCCCTCCCCCTGGCCCCCCGTGGCCTACAGAGCTCGTAAGTGAAGGGAGTCTGCGAAGGGGCAGCGCGTTCACAGGAGCAGGAGCCTACACGTGCTCAGGTGGGCGGGGCCCGGACGGCTGTGCATGCCTTCGCTCCCCAGGAGGCCAACGGGGCCCCCCCCCCGCGCCTCCTCCCCACCTTGCCCCAGGGCCTTGGCACCTGTGGTTCCCACTGCCTCGGATGCTCTCCCCCAGGCCTCCCCACGGCTGGCTCCATCCTGTCACCGAGGTCTCGGCTTGACTGTCACCTCCTCAGAGAAGCCCTCCCTGACCACCCAACCTGAAAGCACCCACCACCACCCCATGGCTCTTTATGACACAGTCTTCTCAGCAGTCTCCATGATCAGACATCATCTTGCTAGCAGTCTGCCTGCTCTCCTCTTGCACTGGCTCACTGCAAATGGCTCCCTGCCCGGAGTAGCAACCCTCACCAAGATCTCCTGGAAAACAGCAGCGTGACCCGTGGTGCCACTGCAGTCGCCCCTCAGTACCCATGCGGGATCGCTTCCCGGACCCGAGGATACCAAAATCCACGGATGTTCAAGTCCCTTAGGTAAAAAGGCTTAGCACTTACATGTAACCTACGGATATCCTCCTGCATACTTTAAATCATCTCTAGGTTACCTATAATACCTCGTACAACGTAAATGCTAGGTAAATAGTTGTAATCACATGTAAGTGCTATGTAAATAGTTGCTGGGGCACAGCAAATTCAAGGGTTGCTTACTGGCACTTCCGGGAATCGTTTTCCCGAATATTTTCGATCCACAACTGATTGAATGTGCGGATGCAGAACCCACGGATCCGGAGGGCAGACTGTACCTCGTTCTACGAATGAGGCAACCAAGGCTCCAAGAGTGAGCTGTTGAGTGGCACACACGAGGCGCCTGAGTTGTAGGGAGATTCAGGCCCAGGTGTGTGTGTGTCACCCAAAGGCCACTCCCTTGGCCAGTGTGCCATCCTGCCGTCCTTGATTAAAGCATTTTCATTCTCCACCATCCCACAGAGTGCCTCCTGGAAAACAGAGACCCCTGGGGTCACCTGAGTCACCTGCACAAACGCTGGCTTTGTTTTCAAAGCAGAACAGCGGTTCACAGTGAGAATGGGGGGCAAGTGTGAAGCCAGCTGGGGACAGGTGCAGGTGGGCCCGCGGCCTCGGGCTGCCCTCCTCACACACATGTTGGCCACTCACCTGAGACAGGAAGCAGCTCGTGCCGGCCCCCCGCCACACACACACACTAAGCAGGCAGCCCCAACCCTTCGTAGAACTTGCACCAGTGAGGCCAGCTGAAACCGCCGACAGGGACCCACTGTACACATCTGCTCTGGCCTGTTAAAACCCTCTCTGGACTTCACAGAGATACAGTCTGACACCTAGTATCAAAATCAAGAACGTTACAAAGAAAGCAGAGGCCAAGTGGACACTTGCTCCTAAGTACTGAGATAACGAGAGACAAGCGGGCCAGTGGCCTGGATCCCACGCATCCGGAAGGAAACTCCCCTGTCGGGCTCAACAGCCCAGGCCCAGACCAGAAACCTCCCTCTGCACTCTCTTTCTCACCACCGGACCCCAGGCACCCCTGGGGCCACAGTCCCTCCAGGACCTGCCTCTTCTCTGGGTTCCAAAACCCTGTTCAGACCCACCACCGGCATACTCCCCACTCTTCCACCCCTCGCTGCTCGGTCACTGCCGGGAAAGCATGGCCCGCCGCTCTCGGTCAGAATCGAGTCCGCAGGCCTCAGCATACCTCCCATCTCACACCTGTGCTTCCTCAAGTCTGGGGTATTCCTCGTTTATCATGCTTTCACCCAAGATCAGAGAGTATGTCACAGAGCCGTGCAAGTTTCCCGCGCTGCAATCCCCTGTACGTGCACACACACATGCTCGTGCACAAAGAAGATGCTGCTAAGTTCTGGCCAGGCCTTAGAGGCTGAGAACCGAGGAAGCACAGGAAAACGCACACACCCTGCATCCCAACTCAGTCAGACACCAGCCATCCCCAAACATACCGGGAACGTCCACTCCCATCCACCTCTGCTCCTTCCGGCCCGCAGCCGGGGGCGCCCTAACTCACTTCTCTCTGATTGGAATTCCACTTGTCCCTTAAGCCCTGGCTCAAGTGCTACTCTCTCCAGAGCCTCTTCTGATAGATCCACACCGGAAACCAACCAGACCCTGGTCTCCACAGCAGTCTGTGTACAACCAACTCCGCTGTGCCACTTCATCCCGACCCTGCTCCTGACTGTTCACTGCTGTCTCCCCCAGGGCCACATCCCACCCGTCCTTTTAACCTCTATCCTGGAATCACGCTGCACGAGGCATCAACACTGGATTAAACCAGAGAGGCTTCCTAGATCAGTGAGTTCTAAGTGGTGCGTTGGTTCCAAGAGGGAAGGGCCAAGGTGACAGATAAGGACAGGGTGGCCCGGACGCATGGACTGGCGGGAGGCAGTGGGTACTTAGCGAGACAACTGTAAAAACAGGGCAGGAGCCCCCCACCCCGCCGGCACAGGACGACAGTCCCCGTGGGGCTGCTTGGGAAAAGAGCAGAGAGCCCCGGGACCGGTCCACTCGGGGGAGGGGTGGGGATCCGGATGGAGCATTTAGATTCCACACTAGAGAAATGACAGCCAACCGTACGCAGGTGACGGATTGGAGGAAACAGCATCTAAGTGATAAAACACCCCAGCAACTGTGTACACAGTCTGGGCTGAAGGCAAAAAGGACAGACAGACCAACAACAACAAGCCTGCTGGGAGGCAACCAGAGGGAGTGGCTGGAAAAGAAGCCTGAAACAGGAGAACTGGGAGGACCCAAGGGCGGATGCAGAAGGAGAGACAGGCGACCAGGCAGCTGGGTGGCTGTGATGATGCCCATGGAGCCCGGGTGGGTGGAGCGGGGGTGGGGGGTTGGGGACATTTGGGGGGAAATACCCCCCTGACAGCTGGAGAAAAGGCCTGGACGTCTGGATAAACAAGTCATGCTCGAATCAACCACAAGCTTCTATCCGCAGAACGCTGCTTATGGACAACGTTCAAGATAAACAACCCCCAACAATATTTACATGATCCCAAATAGGCCATAATCGCCCCGTACACTTACGGGTGTGTAACAAACTCTGCCTTTCTCTCTGACCTGTTTTCACACTGAGGAGTCGGGAGACAATCCCTGGATTATGGGAAACCAGATCCACATAATCACAATGACAACAGGACACTGTTGAATGGCTTCTGGTATCAATACTTTCAGAGTTAACTCCTAGGTGATGAGATGCCCCCTCAGATTCTGCTGTTCACCAATCCGGAGATTAACAACCCTGCTCCAACCCCAGCTGCCTTCCCGGCATTTCTCATCACGTGGGGTTCCTACCCAGGGCACATGAGCAAGCCCGGCAGAGCAGTGATTGTGAAAGAAGGGAAGACCACAGTTCCATCCGAGGGGGAAAATGGAAGCGCCAAAAAGACGCTCCAGAGGCCAAAGTAAACAGGAAGGTTCTGAAGCGCGATGGGTAATCTTTGCAGCCGGCGGGCCGTGCCCAAAGCTCCGCCCAGGCGGCATCTCTGCCTCAGGGGCCAGCGCCAGCTCAGTCCCGACACCCCCAGACCCCAGGTGCCAATGACTGCATACGCCAGTGCACACAGGAGAAGTCTCCCCTGAATGCTGGAACCTTCTAAGAAGTAAAGATGGTGGAATATCACAGATTTGGGGACACTATATTAGAAAAGAAATCATTGATTCCGTAGGACACTCAAGCTACACCGAAGCGGAGGCAAGTAAAGCTGAGCCCTGGCCAACTACTCCGACTCGGTGAGTCACGGTAATTCCACCTCCGACAATTCCACCTCTGCAGGCTCTGCCCCCTCCTTCCTTACTCCACCTGGACTCCTTCCCTGTCCAGCAGAACTAGAGAACTGAAGCAGATCAGTCAGCTGCTTCTCCAGGAAGGGTGCCTGCTGGAGAGGCTCACTGTTGGCTGGATTAATAAGCCCGAGCTGGACTTCCCTGGTGGCGCAGTGGTTAAGAGTCCGCCTGCCAATGCAGGGGACACGGGTTCAAGCCCTGGTCCAGGAGGGTCCCACATGCCACGGAGCAACTAAGCCCGTGCGCCACAACTACTGAGCCTGGGCTCTAGAGCCCGAGAGCCACAACTACCGAGACCATGTGCCACAACTATTGAAGCCCATGCACCTATAGCCCGTACTCCGCAACGAGAGAAGCCACCGCAATGAGAAGCCCACACACCGAACCGAAGAGTAGCCCCCCTGCTCACCGCAACTAGAGAAAGCCCGTGTGCAACAACGAAGACCCAATGCAGCCAAAAACAAAATGAAAAAAGAAAAACTAATAAATTAAAAAAAAAAAAAAAAGCCCGCGCTGCCTGGAGTGACGTCCCTCACCTGCCCCGCGGCTGCTGGGAGGCCCCTTGCAGAGCCTCCAGAGGGAGGGCCCGGCCTTGGTCACTGCCACGTCCCAGCATCTTGAGGGCCACTTCGCCACCCACTGCCCCCACAAAAGCCCAGAACAAAGGGGCACTTTCCAGGCTGCTCCAGAAAGAGTTAACTATTCTACCTCTGGGAAATCGTCCCTAAGACCTGAGATGAGATGGAGTGGCACGAGGGCTCCCAGGGCCATCTAGGGACAGTTAAGCTTGGGCTGAGGGCCTCCGCTGGGCACTGCCCTCGCTCCAGGCCAACTGGCGGCGGGCACTTGGAACCCAAGGGCCAGAATCCTAAGTCCTGCGAGCCAGGCAGACGCATCAGCCAGCACAGACCCCTGCAGGTGTGGAAGGGGAGGCCCCACCCAGCAGAGACAGAGCCAGCCTGGTGTCAACAGCCCTGCTGGCCTCACAGCACTCGCTTCCCGGGATCCTTCCCACATCCCTCGAACCCTGCCCTCAGCCTGGCCCCAGGAGACAGGTCTTCAACAAGTGTATCTGTAAGATTTCCCCGGATCTTCTGGTGGGAATTCTCTTTACCAGATGCCCCCCCCCCCCCGCCGTCTCCCCACCCCGGGAATTCCCACTTTACCAAGTGGCCTAATTAGGCCTGGAGTCTGGCTACTGCAGCTAATTCCCTCAGATGCGCAATCCCCTCCCCTCCCAGGAGGAGGAAGCACCCAGGGGTCTTTTCCCTGATCAGCCTGGGACGATTTTGCCAAGTCTGATGACACCCAGCAGGGTCACTGGCAACGTGGTCCACACACCCACAAAGGGGGACAGGGGCTGGGCCCACAGAGCGGCAGCCACACAAGCCCGAAGTAAGCGCTCTTCACAGAACTTTCTCCCTCTAGACCCAGCGGGGGGCTCCCGGGAGCAGCCACTGAATCAGAGCACAAGACAGGGAGAGGACAGCCGTCCCTCTGAGACAATCCTCTCAAGTGGAGACTGCCTGCCCGGAGGCTGGGACCTCTCAGGACAGCCGCAGGAGGCCCTGGCCCTCTAATGCCTGGCCCACGGGGGCTGGTGGCTGCCCCTACACTCTCTTAGGGCTCCATCCGGCCTCAATTCTCTGACCCAGGGCACCAGGTTAATGACAAAGGGACAAGAAGGGGCTCAATGAATGTGCCTCTGGAAACTCTCTAAGGTAAGTGTGCAGACCGTGAGGGTGTGCAGATACACCCACAATCTTTAGGGCTGTCAGGCTGCTGGGAAGCCTCACCCCTACCAGCCCACCAGGGAGGCCTGGGACAGGATATGCATTAAATATGTAGGAAACGCACACAGACATGTAGATGATGCGTCGGCCATGCCCAGAGTTCTCCAGAGAGCAGTCTTGGGAGATTTTGAACACGAACAAGCCCAATAAAGGCATCTGTCACCAGGCCAGGTGGGCCTGGTGACAAAGGCAGTGATTCCTAGTCACTTTTATTTAACCAACAGTTGGCGAAGCTAAGTGCAAATCTTCGCATTACAAACTACGAGGGACCCAAAGGGGAGCAGAACTCTGGTCCCCGCTCTCAAGCACTTTACAACATGCTTCACAACTTTAAAACCTGGCATCGACCTGCTGTGACAGCTTCAGAGCCAGGTGGGGGAGGACCCCATCACCCTCTCATTAGCACTCTGCACAGTCCTGAGGTTCTCTATGCAAGGTCTGGGGGAAGAGCGAGCGCTCCCCCTAAACATCCCACCAGGCCTCGACTCCTTGCAGGGCTGTCCTGGGCCTGCGTTTGCACATCCGTGGAATGGGCCTTCCCCGTGAGAAACAAACCTCCCTTCTGCAACAGCAGAGTATGGTCACAGGCAGCTGTTCTCAAATCCAAACTTTGGAGATGAAGAGTCAGCGTCAGTTCAACCATGTGGCTCAGCGGGTCGGCCGCCCACCTCGCAGCCAGGCCCAATGCTTTTGTGAAGGGAGGACTCCCTGGTCCTTTGGGGAACAGGACTCCCCAGACGCTGATACCACTTCTAGCTCCCTAGGCAACCCCCCGCCCCCTGAGGCTCCCTTCCCAGCCTCCTTTCCATCTTTTCAGCAGCTGCTCAGTCTGTAACCACGCCCATTCCTTCCCCACCATCCTTGGAGATAAATCACATGGCTCCCAGCCATGACCCCTGCGTGAGCAAAGACCTGCCCCCCAAAATACATCACCATGTCCCCCCTAAAAAAAATACAAATCCCGCAGACGACAGACGTGTAAGTACAGGCTACAGGTCAAGGGATCAAACAGGTGGGGGTGTGGTCAAGGCAAAGGGTACCAGAATGACATTTTCCCGGGAGCCAGAGCCAAATGCAGAATCCCCCTTCTCAGCTGGGCCTGGAAGTTCTAGAAAACGCAACAGGAAGGTCAAGAGAACCAGTCTCCCAGAGCAAGCGGGCCTGGGCGAGCGGGGGAAGCCCTGTTGTTTCCCATCACACTGAGGCATTCACAGGTTTGGGGCATCGTGGGGGAGACAGAGAAGGCTGACTCTGCTGGATTCACAGCGTCTCCCCCGCCCCTTCTCTCCTGCCTCCCCAGGGGCTGCTGCCCCCTAAGGAAGGGACAGAGCTCCTGGGCCTCTCCCAAATTTGCATGAGAACACAGCCGGGGATGAAGAGTCAGACGCCTGGGTGGCTCAAGCTTTCCTCTGGGACCGGTTTCACTTGTCAATACGTGTGCAAGGATCCAGACCAGCGCTGTCGAGTGGAACCTTCTGCCCTGATGGAAAGGTCGCCTCTTCGTGCTACCCAATGAGGTGGCCGGCACCTCAGGAGTGGTGGTTCCTGGGCACTTAAAATGTGGGTGGTGCAACTGAGGAACTGACTTTTTCGTTCTCGTACTTTTAAGTTTAAATAGCCACCGAGTGCTAGCTGCTGCCGCGCTGGGCAGTGGCGAGGTACCTCTCTTTGGCCCAGGGTGCTCGCCTGCTCCCTGCACCCCCAGCAGGACGGCTGTCTCCCTCTGTCACCGACCCAGAACGCCGCCCCTTCTCACCGCTCCGCTCATACAGATGACAGCCACCCAACCAGCCAGGGCGCCACATATCACAAGGGGAATGGACACAGCTGGGCCTGAGATGTTTCCCCGGGAGGCCCGGCGGGTGGGGTGAGGGGCGAGAGCCATGCTCTACGCCCACAGGGTGCCCAGCAAGACTTCCCCAGGGGCCAGCTTCCTTGAAAGTGGACACTGAAGGTTTATTTTGTTTTGTTTCTTAACTCAATACAGATCGGAGGCAACGAGCTCTGTCCCTTCAAGGGAAATGAACTCACACCACTCTGCAGAAATCCCCCATTCAGCTGTCATGAACTATTCCCTACTTCTCAAGAAAGAGGTACAACACCAAGGCTGAAAGGAAATCGCAGTGAGAGGGTGCCCCCAAGCACAGGCCTCAGTGATCCTGCGCCACCAGGCGGCTGGGATGGGCGGGGGGGAGGTCTCCCACCCCCCAACCCTGAAACCCCACGGCCACACAGCACCTTACGAGCCAGAGCTGCCCGAGTGGCGCCGGCAGCCAGGGATGCCCCAACCTGCCCTGACTAACAGCGGGGATTTCAGCTGCCAGCCCCACTGCCCCCACACTGCCTCTCCTGGCTTCGAGCCCCTGGAAGGCAGGGGCAGCAGGGGAGGGTGAAGAAATAAATGATCCTATGTCGGGGGTCGCAATGGTCCAGGGCTTGGGGAGGGGTAAGGGGCTTGGGTACTGAAGAGGAGAACAGCCTTGGGTTCGCCAGGACTGGCTCAGGGTTTCCAGATAGAAGGGAAAGGGGCCGTGGGGAGAGTTTAGGGAGGCTGGGGAACACCCTAGGTTTGCAGCAAGGCTCTCGGTGGCGGCTCCAAGATGCTGGGGAAGGCAGGGAAAATGGGGTGTGCTAGCGGGAGAGGGTAGTGGGTCAAAGTCACGGCATCAGACTAGGGGATGCTGGGAGGAAGTGGGCGACCCTGAACGTAAGGAGAGAGACACATGGGTTCAGGAGAGACTGCAGGTCTCTGCAGGGAGAACGACTATGGTTACAGGAACCAGAGAGAGGAGACCTGGACTGGGGGACAACGTGGGGAAGCGTAAATCAGAGTCACAGGGGCAAAGAGGGCCCGAACTGAGGGGAGTGAGGCATCTGGTGTCTGAAGGGCGTGGAGGCTCCAGGTCCGAGCAGAAATGGTCCCTGGACCTGGTCAAAGAGGGTCTGAAGGTGAAGAGACAGACCCTTGGGGCCCTGCGGTCCAAGGGAGAGTGATCAGGGCCTGAAAGCAGAGGGGGCTGAGCAGCAGAGTGGGTCAAAGGCATCTGAAGAAGAAAGCCCAGGTCCAAAAAAGGGGGCCACTCAATGCAGGCCTGGGTCCTGGTGGGAAAAGACCCGGGACCCTACCAGGGTTTGAGGAGGAACAGATGCTCAGGCTGAGGCAAGGGCAGGACCAAAGGGGAGAGAGGTCAGCGTGAGCCTGGGTTCGAGGAAGGAGGAGGCTGCAGACCAAGGCCCCAGGAGTTGTGGGGAACTCAAACCCCAGCAAAGGTTTAATGCCGGGAGTTTGAGAGGATTCAGGGCCAAGGGGCCAGAGGAGGCAGGAGACACCGACTGGCCCTGGATTCAGACAGGAAAGGGGGTACAGGCCGGATCAGAGGAATCTAAGGGGCCCCCGGGGGGGCTGCGGGGACTCAGGACTGTGCCGGGATCCCGAGGGATGTCCCAGGGGGCGCTGGGTCGGACTGGGGTCACAAGGGGCGTCCCAGGGGGATGTGGGCCAGGCCGGGGTCCCGAGGAGCGTCCCAGAGCGTTCTGGGCTGAAGTGGAGATCACGGGGGGTGTCTCACGGGGATCTGGGCCAGACCGGGGTTCCGAGGGGCTTCCCAGGGGACTCTGAGCAGCGGGGGACCGGGGTTCCCAGGGGGGTCCGCGGCGCTCTGACCCGGCGGGGGTGGCGGATGGGGGATGGGCGCCCCCGCCCCACATAAAGGCCCGGGGAGCTGCGGGCGCGCACAAAGCTGGGCGGGCGGGCGCCGAGCGGGAGCGGGGAGGCCGGGACCGAGGAGGGTCGGGCCCGGCCGGGCGGGCGGGTAAGGGAGGGAGGGAGGGAAGGAGGGAGGGGGCCGGGCGGGCGGCGCGGGCCGCGCTGCGGCGGCGCGGCCGCTCCTCACCTGATTGTCCATGGCTGGCTCCCCGCCCCGCCCCCGGGCCCCGCGTCGCTCGCCGCCGCCGCCGCCGCTCAGCGCCGCCGCGCCGCCCTCATTGTCTGTCAGGCGCCGCCGCCGCCTCTCCCGGCCGCCCGCCCGCCCGCCAGCCCCGCGGAACCGGAAACCACCGCCAACCCGGGTCGCGCACCGACTGCGGGCCCCCCGCCGCCGACTCGGGCCCGCTGCCCGGACTGACAGCTGCCTAGGCCAGTCGACGACGCGGACGGCGACTTGTGGGGCGGGACTTCCGGCCTGGCGGGGGCCTGCCGGGCTGCGGTCGGAGGGACGAAGACCGCAGCCAATGGGAGGCCCGGACCGGAGGGGCGGGAGGAGGGAGGGAGGGAGGCGCGAGGCGAGCCCAGCAGAGGGGAGCGCGAGGTGTGCGCCGCACGTGGAGGGGGGCGGGGGCGGAGGCGGGACGGGAGCGCCGCGCCTGCGCACTGTGGCCCCAGGGGCCGCTGCCCAGTGACCGGAGCTCCCGGGGCTGAGCCTCCCCCGGGCCCCAACCTCCCCGGTAGGGAGGAATCCCCAGGGACACTTTTGTTTCCTGGCCACGTGTTGCTGCTGTGTGATGGAATGAGACCTGGGCTCTGGAACTGCAGATTAATTTTCCAATCCTGGAACTGTATCATGGTCAACTCCCTTCTTACCCTGAATCTCAGTTTGCGTCTGTAGAATGGGGACCATCACGGTGTGATGCTAGTACGTGGTAATCTGAATGATACAAATCTAAAATCTGCTGCATTGACATAACCGAGAAGTTCTCATTTTATCCACGAGATTTATCATGCTAATCCCTCCAAAAACCGTTTTTTCATTTACCCATGATAATATACCGCGACTTGTAAACTGTTTATATCGAATGTAAACATATGGCCCCATCTTTTTCAGGATCCTGTAAGCCACTTGTCTCTTGGACCTTAGGACTTCTACCTAAGATGTGCAGTTATTTTAAATCCCTTCTTATAAATAGAAATCAGGGTTTTTTGTTTGTTTGGCTATTTTCCCCCCTCCACTTCTCATTTAAGTGTCAGGCAAGTATTCATTAGGTGGTGTGGCCTGTGCTTTGCGCTGAAGAACAGCGCCGGAAAATCAGTTATTTTGGGATAGAAGTAAGTCCAAACAAAAACTCTGAAGAGGGCCAGATCACTGTCATAATACATAGTAACACCGTACTTTTTAATCTAGGGCAGGGCGAGCTGGTTCGTGGGGGGAGAGGGGAGGGTGGAGGTCATGCTGAGAAAATATGCAACAACTTTTTTTTTTTAGATATTCTTCATAATTATACCTAATCATCATCTATTTTGTTTATTTATTTATTGTTTTTGTTTTGTTTTGTTTTTCTGTGGCCGCGCCGTGGCATGTGGGATCTTAGTTCTCCGAGCCTGTGCTGCCGGCAGTGGAAGCACGGAGTCTTAACCACTGCTCCGCCAGGGAAGTCCCAGCAGCACCTTTAATGTGGGTACAACTTTAACTTTTTTTTTTTTTTAATCCTGTAACTGAATGTAAGTGGATCAGTGGTTCTAAGTGGTCCTTGAACCAGGAGGTTCAGCATCTCTGGGAACTTTGTTACAAATGCAATTTATGGTTTCTCTTGATTTATGGAATCAGAAACTGGGTGTGTGGCCAGCTGGGGGTGGGGTAGTGCAGAAATTTGTCTCTGAAGGAAGCAGGCAGTGAAGAACCTTTAAGCTACAGTTGTTGCAAAGAAAAGCTTCAGGAACTCAGCCTCCTCCCTCTTACTCATCTGGAAACTATCCTTAGATGAGATTCTTAATTGTTGGGGGTTTTCAAAACTACCTCCCTGGAGCTCTGACTAGATCAGGTATAACTTTTTGAGCATTAGAAAGGATAATGGGGAAACAACCCAAGTGCCCATCAATGAATGAACAGACAAACAAAATATGGTCTGTCCATACAATGGAATATTATTCAGCCTCAAAAAGTAAGGAAATTCTGACATGTGCTACAACATGGATGAGCGTTAAGGACACTGCGCTCATTGAAATAAGCCAGACACAAAAGGACAAATACTGTCTGATTCCACTCACATGAGGCCCCTAGAGGAGTCACATCCATAGAGACAGAAACTAGATGGTGGGGGCCAGGGGCTGGGGGAGGGGCTGGGGAGTCAGTGTTTCATGGGGACAGAGTTTCAGTTTGGGAAGATGAGAAAGTTCTGGAGATGGATGGTGGGGATGGTTGCCCAACAATAAGAATGTACTTAATACCACAAAACTGTGCACTTAAAAATGGTTACAATGGCAAATGTTATGTTGTATATGTTTCTACCACAATAAAAAAAGGACCATTTAACTCTGTGAACATACAAATATACATGAGTCCATAGTGATATTAAAACAACGAAGCACATTTGTCACCTTCGAAGGTGACAATTGTATGAACTCCTCACTTACCAAGCCTTTACAGCATGAAACCAGCTCCAGTTGATGAGGGAAGAAAGCCCTTTTTGCAGAAAAATGCCAACAAATAATGCTAAAAGGATGACAGAAAAATCACTGTTTTGAAACCCCTAATGAACTAATCATCACAGACAAGAGTCATCAATGGATGCTAACACGATTAACTGAAAGGTTCACGGGAGACTGGATAGTATCAGGTCCACCAATGATCTCCTCATAGATTGCCTGCTAGATGCAAAGAGGGAAAAAATAACTTTCCAATGGAAGCATCATACCGTTGCCACCTTTGTTCAGTGACTTTTAGCAGCAGGGCAGTGGGACAAGCAGATGACAAGTTCCTACTAGGTGCAATGGTAAATACACAGCACCAAAAAAGTGTTCATGCCCCAAACGTTTAACTTGAATCACACCTCTAGTTCCAGTTTACAGAAGAAACACAAAGGATAGAGGCACATGGCAGATGACACCATGAGAAGCAATCAGACAAGTCCAGAAGGCGTAACTCTCAACAGCCTGGCTTTCTGGAGTCAACAGGATGGGAGGAAAGAAATGAGGACCGCCCAGAGTTCAAAGAGATGGTGTCACACCAAATGCAATGTTGGGTACTTCATTGGATCTTGGCTTTGAACAAACCAGCTGTGTCAACTGGGGACATTTGAACTTGAATTATATTGCATTATGTTTAAACTTGTATTTTGTTAGGTGTGATCATGGAATTATGGTTGTGTAGGAAAATGGCCTTATTTTTTAAAGCTGCATAGGGGTGAAATGCCCCCAGGCTAATCGCCTTTAAAATACATTAATTTAAAAACTAGACAGTGCAAATATGGCAAATGTTAAGAATTGTTCAATCTAAGTGATGGGCATATGGGATTTCATTACTGGTCTCTATACTTTTCTGCATGTGGGACATTTCTATAATAAAAAGTAAAAATGTTAAAAATGCATCCTTTGGGCTTCCCTGGTGGCGCAGTGGTTGAGAGTCCGCCTGCCGATGCAGGGGACACAGGTTCGTGCCCCAGTCCGGGAAGATCTCACATGCCACGGAGCGGCTGGGCCCATGAGCTGTGGCCGCTGAGCCTGCACGTCCGGAGCCTGTGCTCCGCAACGGGAGAGGCCACAACAGTGAGAGGCCCGCGTACCGCAAAAAAAAAAAAAAAAAAAATGCATCCTTTGCCTAAAATTGAACCACTCTTTTCCTTCCTCTGGAGGTAAACAGAGGGCTGCCCCATTTTGTCATTAGCATGGCCATGTCCTAGCCAACACCTGCTGTACACAAACTCCAGAGGATGAATTTTAAACTCATTTCATCTTGACAATTGTAAGAGGTAGGTGTCGTTGCCCCCATTTCACAGGTGAGGAAACTGAGGCCCAGAGGAGGTGAGTTACCTAAAGTCCCATGCTGAGTATATGGCAGAGCCAGGGACCCACCGAGAGTCCAGAGCTACATATCTGCCGCCCTGTGTCTTACCTTAGTGCCTACTAGCAGCCTCCCCCACAAGAGCATCTGTACACGTTTGCTGAATAAGGATATCAGGGAAGACTTCCTGGTGGTGGTGGGGAGGGGGGGAGGAGATTGAAACTGAGACTTGAATTGCATGGAAGGTGAATTCTGATTTCTTTCGGAGGAATGAAGAATGTTTAGATAGTAAGTTAGAAGGTGGCACTGTGCACAATATTGCTCTGGTTGTCATTTGCTATATAACAAATCACCCTAAACTGAGTGACTTAGAACAACACTAATCATTTATTGTTGGGACCCAGTTGTTGGACCTTCAGAGATTCTGGTTTCATTAGTCTGGAGTAATACAGGGCCACCTCCCCCTCCCCCCTTTTTTAAGTTCAGCTGGGGAATCTCATGTGCAGACTGGGTTGAGAATCACTGAGCTGAAGTTAATAACACTTTTTGTTGTTATTGTATCTAGTTTTGTGGTTATTTTTGATCCATGGCAAATGACTTCTGTAAGTGACACAATGTTTCCTATTGACTTCAGTAAGAGCAAAGGGAGTAGATTTAAAGAAGAACATAAAGCAAATGGTAGTGTGAGCATTTGGCGGAATGCATGATTGATATACATTATCCTGATGTTGCAAGCATCTGCAATTCAGGCAGGACTTGGCAGATACAGCGTGTCTGTGCCCCTCATGATGTGAACTTACTGAGGCCAAAGAACCTCTCCAACACAGCTCACTCACCACACCAGCAAGCTGGTGCCGGCTATTGGTTCTTCTCCATGTGGGCTCCTCCACAGGGTGGCTTGGGCTTCCTCACAGCATGGTGGCTGGGTTCCAAGAGTGAGTGTCCCAAGAAAATCAGGAGATAGCTGCATTGCCTTGGATGAACTAGCTTCAGAAGTCACATGGAGTCACTTCCACCATAGACTAAGCTCACCCACATTCAAGGGCTCCTTCACAGAGGAGCACAAAGGTCACATTGTTAGAAGAACATGTGGAATGGGAGATGTGGTTGCAGCCATTCTGGAAAATATACCGTCTTCCACAGTTATTAACTCCAATATCTGAAGACCAGGTCCTGGGTAATTATAGATGATAATGATAAACTTTATTTAATTTGCTGTTAAATAAAGTAAAGCCCAAAGTCTGTATAAATATCTACAAGGTCACAGATGAGGGGGACAGGGAGGCACAGACCTCCCCTATCTCCCCATTGCTCACTCTGCTCCTATACCCTGAACACACTGCCTGGTACATAGTAGCTGCTCAAAAAACATGTCTGTTGCGTGACATGAAATAATAGTGAATCACATCATGAGAAGGTTAGTTCCTGATGATTTCTCTTCTAGTCTTTCTAATTCCTTCAAGAAGGAAGACTTGGCTTGGTGTTCACAACTCTTAAACTCCTCTCTGGCACCCTCTTATCTTCCTAATGGCAAGAGAACAGACCAAGGGTTCAGACCCCGGGACAGGTGACTTACCTGGTACAGGGCCCTGCCTGTTCATTGATGTCTCTCGAGGAGCTTCAAAAAATACCAGTGCCCGAGGCCCACCTTCAGAGATTCTGGTTTCATCAGTCTGGAGTATAGACTTTAAATTGGGGTATAGTTGACTTACAATATTATATTAGTTTCAGATGTACAACATAGTGATTCAATATTTTTATAGATTATACTTCATATAAGGTTATGACAAAATATTGGCTATATTCTCTGTGCTATACGTCACATCCTTGTAACTTTTTTTTTATACCTAGTAGTTTGTACCCCTTTATCCCCTTCACCCATTTTGGCCCTCCCACCAGCCCTCTTCCCTCTGGTAACCACTAGTTTGTTATCTGTATCTCCACCCTGCCCCTGACATTTCTTTAAAATCAGCTGGGTAAACAACACGGTCCTACTATATGGCACAGGAGACTATATTCAACAACCTGTTATAAACCATCGTGGAAAAGAACTTTTAAAAGAATGTATATATATATATATATATATATATAACTGGATCGCTTTGCTGTACAGCAGAAATTAACACAACATTGCAAATCAACTATAATTCGATAAAAATTTTTTAAAAATCAGCTGGGGATTCTCATGTGCAGACTGGGTTAAGAATCACTGAGCTGCAGTTAATGGGACTTCCCTGGTGGTGCAGTGGTTAAGAATCCACCTGCCAATGCAGGGGACACAGGTTTGATCCCCGGTCCAGGAAGATCCCACATGCCGTGGAGCAACTAAGGCCATGTGCCACAACTACTGAAGCCCCCACACTCTAGGGCCCAAGTGCCACAACTACTGAGCCCACGTGCTGCAACTACTGAAGCCCGCATGCCTAGAGCCTGTGCTCGGCAACAAGAGAAGCCACCACAAGGAGAAGCCCGCGCACCACAAGGAAGAGTAGCCCCCGCTGGCCGCAACTAGAGAAAAAGCCCACGTGCAGCAAGGAAGACCCAACTCAGCCAAAAAATCACTGAGCTGCAGTTAATCACACTTTTTGTTGTTACTGTATCTAGTTTTATGGTTATTTTTGATCTATGACAAATGACTTCTGGAAGTGACCCAATGTTTCCTGTTTAAATACATCAGTGTGAGCAAAGGGAGTAGATCTTAAGAAACAAAAAGCACATAGTAATCTGAGCATGTGGCAGAATGCATGATTGATACATGTTATCAGGCACAAGTCCCACAGCTACAAAGTAACATTTTGGACCTGGGGAGTCTAGCTTCCAGTCTGTAACTGAACTGCTATATTAGGTTTCTATCGCCCTCTAGTGGTCCAGTTTATTTGCACCCAAAGGGAGGACTTCGTATGAATTCCCCTACCTTTCACTTTGTAGGTGGTTCAGCCCTCGGAGACTTTTTTGGAACCCTCTTTCTGGCCTTCAGCACGTTTCCTGTACCTTCCCGTTTCCTGCCAGCCACAAATGTACACACAGCCACTCATAGCAGTATCGAATAAGACCAAGCTGGAGCAGAGCCTAGTGGGGTGTTGGAGACCTACCCCAGATTAACTTCAACTCAGAGCAGAGCGTGAATATCACACTGAGACACCTGTCTCTTGTCCCATAGGCAGTGGGGAGCCATGCACGGTTTGGGAGCAGACCAAAACTATGTGCAACAAGGCATTTCCCCAGAAAAGGGCACTACACTGGACATTTGCAATTTTCTCCCTCCTAGCATCATTCTCCCTTATTTCTTTTTTCGGTACGCGGGCCTCTCACTGTTGTGGCCTCTCCCGTGGCGGAGCACAGGCTCCGGACGCGCAGGCTCAGCGGCCATGGCCCACGGGCCCAGCCGCTCCGCGGCACGTGGGATCGGGGCACGAACCCGTGTCCCCTGCATCGGCAGGCGGACTCTGAACCACTGCGCCACCAGGGAAGCCCCCATTCTCCCTTTTTTATTTTCTGGCAACAGTCCCTGATCTGAGGGCTCCCTCCAGTATAAGCCTGTAAGTCACCTTTGTGTGAATTTTTAAATGGCAGCCCTTCTGGGAGGATGCCAACTCATGACAGGCACAAAGCTTAAGAGAGGACTTTGACCCCCACTTGCTCCCTCTTCCCCCCAATCAGACTCACAGTCAGAGTGAGGCTCCCCACCCTCCACAGAGGAAGCACATGCCCAAGTCTGGCCACTCAAAGGGCTGCATCCTTCTCGCTACCGGGATCGGTGGAGGCGGTTGCGAGAGGGCATGACCTAACACCAGCCAAGAGTGACTCTGGGAGCTTTCTTAAATTTTAATTGAGGTAAAATTCACATAACGTAAAACTAACCATGAACCGTATTAAAGTGTACGATTCAGGGGCATCTAGAACCTTCCCAGTGTTGTGTAACCATCACTTCTATCTAGTTTTCCAAGACCTATTCTTCACCCCGAAAGGAAACCCTATACCCATTAATAGTCACTCCCCATTCCCTCCTCTCAGCCCCTAGCAACCACTAATCTGCTTTTGCCCTCCCTTATGGATTTGCCTGTTCCAGACATTTCATATACGTGAAATCATAGAATATGTGCCCTTAGTGTCTGGATTTTCACTGAGTGTAATGTTTTCAAGCTTCATCCATATTGTGTCATGTGTCAGAGCGTCATTCCTTTTTAAGGAGGAATACTATTGCATCGTATGAATGCACCACTTTTGTTTATCCATCAATGGACATTTAGGTTGTTTCCACCTGCTGGTTCTTATCAACAGTGCTGCTATGAACATTTCTGTATGCATACTTGTTTGAATACCTGTTTTCAATTCTTTGGGGTATATGTCTAGGAGTGGAACGGATGGATCACATGGTGATTCTATGTTTAACTTGTTAAGGAACCAGTAAACTATTTTCCACCACAGCGGTACCATTTCACATTCCTACCAGCACATCACAAGGGTTCCAATTTCTCCATGTTTTCATCAGCACTTATCTACTGCCTTTAAAAAATATTATGGCCAACTTAGTGGGTGTGAAGTGATATTTGTGGTTTTGATTTGCATTTCCCTAATGATTAATGATGTTGAGCATCTTTTCATGTGCTCTTGGAGCTTTAGTGTATACTTTTCTACTTGGAAGGCTAGAAGCCTAGTGGCAGCCACCTCCTACCCATGAGGCAGACCAGAGGGATGGAGGGAACCTGGCCCTGGTGACATCATTTGAAGCCTAGATCCAGCCACACCTGCAGCAGGCTAACTTCAAAGGTATATATGCTGATTATCCTTTTGTCATTCCAGCCAGCTAGAGTTGAACATTTTGTCCTTTGCCACCCAGAGTCCTCCATGATGGAGACTGGGACTTGCCAAGGTCCCATGGTTAGTTAGAATTACACACTGGATGAGTACCTAGACCTCCTTCCTACCTGCCCACTGCCTCCATGCCCCAAGAGGAGGCTGTAAGGAGGAGTCAGCAGGGGTCAGGAGACAGAAGCTGGGGACAAATCATGGCCATGTATTTATGGATAGAGGCAAGAGGATTAGGAAGCAGATGCTTTTCTATCCGCCTGCCCCCAGAAGAGTTTGAATTGAGATTCTTAACTATCAGAGTGTCAGATGCCCTTTAGAGAATATCATGGAAGCACAGCTGCTCTCCCCACCAGAAACACCAGGACACAACATTTTGCAGACAATTCACAAGTCTGTAGAAATTCCCTCCGTCTCCACACCCTCCTCCCACCACAATCCATCCTGAGGCCATAGGTGAAGAAATTCTGGTTTCTAGAACAAGAAAGTCAGAAAGACCCAGAAGGAGGAGACCTGAGATCCAAATACAGTCTTTCTTCTGACTCACTGTGGAGCAAGGAGTTTGGGGGAAGGACAGTCCTGGCTCAAGTCCACGCTGTGGGGGCCTGGGCAAGTTGCTTGCCCTCTCTGAGCCACATCTATAAAATGAAACTATTCTTGTCTATCTGGAGGAGGGTGTCGAGGGTTATTAGGTTCAATGCTGTGTGTCAGGGACATGTAAATATGAGGGGCCCCTCTCCTTCCAATGTCCCCATCTCTCCAGCAGGCCAGATGGTCTTGCTTCTTCTCCTTTTGGAGTGATGCAGTCCAGGGGCTTAGATAACATGCCCAGAAACCCATCTTCTGCAGAGAACGTCAAGTGGTTCATGGATACGAAATCCGTCCCGGCCCCCCCAGGTTAAGAACCTCTTACTCTGAACTCTCTCTCATTTACTGAGCTCCAACGGCAGCTTCCTTTCTGTTGTTCCACTTCATTCCCATCCCAAAAGTTTCACACCTGCCATTCCCTCTGCCCAGAATGGTCTTGCCCAGTTCTTGGAATGGCTGGTTTCCTTGTTATTGAGGGCTCAGCTGGAAAGTGCGCTCCCCACTGATCATCCATTTGAAATGGGCGCTCCCCACCCCATGGTCTAGAGAACATCACCATGCTTTATCTTTTCTGCAGCACCCATCAGTGCCTTGGTTATGTGTCTTTTTATTTATCTAATGTTGTCTCCTCATTAGGGGAGGGACTTTGCCTGTCTTTGTTGTCATATATCCCCAAGGACTAGTGTCAAACATATAGTAGGAACTCAGTATATATTTGTTGAAGAGATGAATGACTGACTGACTGAATGAATGAATGAATGAACAGGTGGGAAAACAGATGAACGGAGGGATGACTGAATGATTTGGATGGATAAATGAATAAATAGATGGCTAAATATGGATGGTTGGATGAATGGATGGATAAATAATTAAACAAATGGTTAGACAGAAGGATAAATGAAAATAAATGGATGGCTAGACATAGATGGATGGAGGGATAGTTAACGGCTGGATACATGGATGGGTGGAAGGATAATGAGTAATGGATGATGGAAGGATGAATAATAAATATATGGATGGATGGATGGGTGGATAAGTGGATGAGTAGATGGACACATGGATGGTTCAATGGATGGATGATACATTAATGAATAAGCAGTAGATAAAAAAGATGGATAACAGATAAAAGGATGGACAAATGAAGGAACAAATTAGTGGATGAGTAAATTAAAGGATAGCTAGATGGATAGTTCAATGGACAGTTCAAAAGATGGATGGATGGATAAATGGATGGATAAATTACAGAATGAGTAGATGGATGGATGTTTGCCAGACTCCATGCTAAGCACTTTATATGTTATCTTGTTTTATCTACACAGAAATCCCAGGAAGGAAGGAATGTTTTACAGACATGGTCCTTGAACTTCAGAGGCAGGAAAAAATCGCTTACCCCAGATAATACAAGTAGGAGATGGTGGAGCAGAATTCGAACTTACATCTGCCTGACTCCAAGCCCTGGGCTCTTAACCGCCATGGAGATCACCCTCCCCTTCTCCCCTCGCTTTGAGAGCCTGTACCGGCCACTGCAGCTCCCGTACTGATGCCCGTGCCCCAACAGTACCCAAATCACCCAGTCCTGGCCTCCAAGTTGCTCTGCTGTCAACCCCACAACTCCATGGGAGCTGGTGTGAGCCCGTGTGAGGATCTGTGAGGTCTCTGCACGCATGTGTGAGTGTAGAATGAGGTGACTGGAAAACATGTCCCTTCTCTGGGATGCCCCCCAAGTACCAGTGACATTGCACAGCCGAAGACAGGTCCAAAGAGTCTCATAGTGACCGCCACTCTTCATAAGGTGCCCGGGGACCAAGCCCCAGCCTGAGGTCATTCCCAGTGGCTGCCACAGAATCACAGCACCAGGTCATCCAGCCTGGTCACGTGACAACAGTGAACCAGGAAGAGGAAGTGAAAGAGAACAGGGTCAGGTTGTGGAGGGGAGCTCTGCCAGGCAGCCGCCCAGGGTCATCAGACTACAGCACAGAGAGGCTGTGAAGTCCATCCCCTGCCTCAGGATGGGGCCACGGAGGACCAGGAGGATGGGGAAATGGAGCTGGAGGGTGGAACTGCGAGTGTCTCTCAGTCTCCCCATTCAGGTTTCTGTCCTCAGGACGCAGGTAGCTGGGTGGTCAAGAAGCTGGCGGACCTCAGCAGCTCTTGTTGTCATCACTGATCTCCACGTAGGGCAGCCCCATGGGCCAAGTGTCCCGAGGCCAGTAGCAGACTTTGAGAGTTTTGTCCGGCATCTCATACGTGGCATCCACCATGGCCATGATGACAATGCCATAGGGGAAGGTGATGCTGATGAGTACATGCCTATGTGACAGGGTGATGACGGGACAAGATGCCCCTGCAGCCAGCTTGATGCCCCCATCCCCACCTCTCCCTACCTCTCATGGATCCTGACCATCCCAAAGGACCTCCTGGACCTGATCTCCGGACTACACCGTCCCCCAACACACACAGACATACATACACACACACATCCCAGTATCTGTGCCTCCCCACCCTGCCCCCAGGCTCCTGCTCCAAGCTCTGGCATCTGAGAGTTTCTGCTGCTAAGGCCCAAGACCACAGGGCAAATGCTTACCAGATGCTGTGCAGGTAGGAGAAATTAATCCACTGCCAGAAACTGCAAAGCCAGCGGTCACTGATCCAGCTAGTAAACGCAAAAGCCCATGAAACCATGGTGACCTCAATTAGACGCCAAAGCTCCTTATTACTGGTCCTAGGGAGGGAAGGAGGGAGATCAGAGCCTGACTCAGCTAGCAGGGCCCAAAGGAGCTGACGGGAAACTCCTCCATCCAAGGAGATGAGGCTGGGAGGAGGGAAGGATCAAGGGGGCAAGCGGGGAGAGGGCCAGATCTGTGCTAACACTTGCTGAGCCCTTACAAGATGCCGGGTCCTCACAACAATGCTATTATTCCCATTTTGTAGGTGAGAAAACTGAGGCACGCGAGATTAAGTATGTCCCAGCCCCACCCCAAGGTTACACGGCTAGTAAGTGGGGTCTGATTCAGGTTTATCAGAATGCAGAACCCGCAACCAACAAGGCTTTCCGTGTTTGTGTTTTGGGGTGTAAGTGTGTGTGCCCCTGTGGGTCGGTGCATGAGAATTTATGTCTATGTGGCTATGAGAATATATGTCTGTGTGTGGGAGGGTGTATTCTCTGAGGCCATGTCTCAGGACAACTCAAGATTGGAATCTGTGTTTCCCAAACAGCAGAGCTAACCCACTGTCCCTTAGGAAACAGTTTATCAGGGATTAATGGGGCAGTAACTCCTTTATGGATAAAAGCACAAGCCCTGCCCGCTAGCCTGAAATGGGACAGTTTGAACACCAAAAAAAAAAAAAAAAAAAAAACATCAGAATTGGTGAAATCTAAGGAATTCCCCAGTGGTGCAGTGGTTAGGACTCTGCGCTTCCACTTCAGGGGGCACAGGGTCGATCCCTGGTCAGGGAACTAAGATTCTGCATGCTGGGCAGTGTGGCCAAAAAAAAAAAAAAGAAAGAAAAAAAATTAAAATTAGTGAACTCTGAATAAAGTCTGTGATCTAGTTAACAGTATTGTCCCATTGTCAATTTCCTCCTTTTTGAGGATGGACTGTGGTTACATCCGATGCTGCCATTGGGGGAGCAGGGGGGGCATCTGGGTAAAGGGTACACAGGACTCTGTACTATTTTTGCAACTTGCTCTGAGCCTCTAATTATTTCAAAATAAAAAGTTAAAAATATAGGATAGTGACTGCAATGGATTGAAACACTTCAGAGATATAAACACCCATGAGTTCATAATAATACTTAAAGAAAAAAACCACTTCATTGGTCCTTACTAGAGATGGCTAAGGTGCCAACTCATTGCTCTAGAAGTTGATTTTTAAAAGGGAAAGAATCAGTGCCCTATCCTGTCTTTCCTGTCCAAACTGTATTTCAAGGTGGATGAGCAAAAGTCCTTCTATCTGGATGGATGAACTCCAGATAATCAATGCAGAAGGAATAACAGAATCTGAAAATCACCCTTTTGCACCCTCTAATGAGGTCACGGATGGAGATGGCATGAAACAGCTGCTGGAATCATTAGGGGAAAGGTCAGTAGGAAACTTTACAATGAAGGGTCTGGATGACAACATCCGAATCTACTGATCAATCTTAATGGCACTAAATGTGGGACAACCATTCATCATGGGGTCTTGATTGGCTGGAACAAGCAGCACCCAGTGCCACACATGAAATGAAGAAATTAAATGTAAGTCTAGATCTATTAATTTTCAGGAAATACAAAAATAAAAAAGAAAGAAGGAAAAAAGAAGAAAAAGAAAGAAAGAAAGAAGGAAAGAAAAAGAAAAAAAGAAAGAAAGGAAGGAAGGAAGGAAGAAAGAAAAAGAAAAAAAGAAAGAAACCACAGCAATCAGTCGGCCAAATCCATAATGCAGGATGTTGTACAGGACAAACGATGGATCGAGTTTCTGTTATCAAATCAGAGGCGTGAAGAAAGGGGGAGGGGGGAGGGAGGGAGGGAGGGACTGCTATGGAATAAAGAAGGTCTGAGAGACTGTGTTTGCCTTCTGATTTAAACAAGACCAGGTGTAAGAAGATGTCTTTGGGAAACTGAGGAAAGTTCAGTGCAAAATGGGTATTAGATGCTATCTTAAGGAAGGATCTTCTATTCGTCCCTCTAGATCCTTCCCTGCCTTTCTCCACTCTGCCCTGTGCCTCAGAGGGCAGCAGGGGCAGGGGAGCTAAGCTATGTGGACCTCGAAATAAATATTCCAACAGTATCCTCCATCTACCCTTTGGTTCCCTACTGGGGCTCCCCATTGGCCAACCCAACTGGAAATCATTGGGCAACCCAACTGGAAGCCCAAGGACAAGGGAGCCCCTGGATTTGGTCCACACAACCTCCCTGTGGGATCGGCTCGGGCTGGCTACAACCAACAACTGGAGGCCACAGCTCTTGCCAAGGAGACGCCCCTCTGCTAGCTCTCTCCTTCCAGATTCTTGCAATCACTCCCTCCCATCACTCCCCATCCCAGGTCTCCCGATGATCACAGAATCCCGCCGTTATTAACACAGAGCTTCTAAATGATCCCTAGTGATTTTCCTACAGTCTGCCCTCTACTTTGTAAGGAAACGTTTTATTCAACTCTCCTCAAAGGGCCCCATTTGAGAGTCCCCTCTCTAGCCTGCTAAGACCTAGTATGGGCTAAAAATAATAATTCTTTATCAGGTGAGTGAAACCCTGAACAATGAATGGGTGACATTATATGAAATCTGGGGGGAACATAGGACGCAGGTCGGCAAAATGCTAATGTTTGCTGGGGCTGGTTAGTGGGCACACGGAGGTTTGTGATACAATGCTCTCCACTTGTATGTGTGTTTGGGGGTCTTCAGAATAAAAGGGACAAACTCTGCAGTCAGAGACAACCTTAGGTTCAAATCCCGGTCCTGCCCCTATTTGGTGAATGATCTTGGGGAAGGGACATCACCTCTTTAACACAGTGAGGTGTTGTGGGTTTTTTTGGCGGGGGTGGGGGGGCGCGGTTCTTGGAAGGGAAAGGGGAGCCCCCTCCCCGGGCACCTGCAGCCGCCATCCACTTTTTATATTCCTGGGCCACGATGTAGACGATGTGCAGGGCCATGCTGTTGAGGGCGTACGCGTTGATCATGGGCGTCAGGAAGGACAGGAAGGTACTGACCACGGTGGCGGTGATGACCAGGCAGATGTACTGGGGCCTGGGGAGAGAAGGGATCAGCCGTGGGGGGTGGTTGGGGGGCGTTCCTGTGGGGTTTAGGCGGAGCAATAGGGTGCTCTTGTCGCAAAGACGGATGAGAAAAGGCAAGCTCAGAAAATGGTCTTAAGACTCCCAGGTGGGCTCAGTAAAAGGTCTCAGGGGTCCCAGGAGGATCACATGAAATTTCCCAGGGAACCCAGGTGGGCACAGGCAGGGTCCAAAGGGGGTCCCGAGGTAGGGGATGGGTAGGATGACAAGGGGGTCTCAGGGAAGCTCAAGGGGGCTTAGTCAGGTCAGAAGAGGGTTCCAGAGCCCAGGAGAGTTCAGGCAAGGGATTCAGGTGAGCCGGGCGGGATTAAGGAAGGAACTACAGGGGTCCCAGTGGCTATTAGGAGAGGGGTCCTGGAAGGCTCAAGTGGGTCACACAGGGTCAGGAGAGAGATTCAGATGGGTCTTGAGGTCAAAAAAAGGGCCCAGGAGGATCCAATGAAAGATTCCGTGGAACCCAGGTGACAGGCTCAGGGAAGAGGTCTGTGGGCCCCAGGTAAGCTTAGGCATGGGGTTCTGGGACCCCATAGTGGGTTCAGACAGGGTCTGGAGAAGGTCCCAGCTATCCAGGTGGGATCAGAGGAAGAATTCCAAATAAGCAGTAGGATAAGGGGAGGACTTCCAGGGGTCGCAAGTGCACTCAGAAGAGGGGTCCCTGGAAGTCCAGTTAGATCAGGCAGGGTCAGGAAAAAGTCCTGGGGTGTTGAGGGGAAGGATTCCAAACACCCCAAGAGGGCCTGGGCAGGGGACCCGGAGGATAGGTGGGCTCCAACAAGATCGACAGGGGACCGGCCCTCGCCCCACCTGTTCTCCCCTAGGAAGGCAGGGAAGTAGCAGCGGGGCATCCATATGCTGTAGCCACTGGCCAGCAGCCACAGAATAGCGATCTCATCCAGCATCTGGCCCAGGAAGCTGAGTGTCATGTGAAAGTACATAGAGAACAGACCTGGAGCGAAAGACAAAGGCAGGTGGTCAAGGGAATTGTCCCTTCCCGCCCCCACAACCGTACTGTCCCAGCCCCCCACCTACCTACGACTGTGAAGAGGATGAAGGTGACATAAATGTAGCGGGAACGTTTCTGGACATATGGGTGCATCAGAAACATCATGAGAGGCCCAAAGATGAAGAAGGTGACATTGCTGAACTGGAGAAGGAAGGGGGAAATACGGGGAGGGGGTTGTCAGACAGAGGACGAGGAGGGGGGCTGCCCTTAGTCATTACCCAGTCGGTCACCTATCACCTTTCAGGCAGTTGATCAACCCAGGGTCTATCCACCTTTCAGCTGAACTTAACAGCCAACCAGTCATCAGCAGATCCATAACTCCATCCATTATTCTATGGGTTCATTCATTCATTCAATGCATGTGGCAAAGTCTATCTACTAACTTTCCACATGTTCCTTTCGGCAATAGTGTTCCCCAAGTTTGAGCTGGGCGTCCAACTACTCAGTGAAAGACTACATATCCCAGCCTTCCTTGCAGCTCACTGTGGACTTGGGACCTGGTCTAGCCAATGGGATAGGAATGTAAATGAATCTGTTGCTTCCAGGTCAGTCCTTAAGAAGCAGCTTAAGGCTTGCACTCTACATCCTGTGGACTGAAATGCAAACTTGGTGGTCATGAGTTGGCCTTGGCCTTGTAGACAAGGAAAGACAATGTAATACCCTAGTGACTTGCTTCTAAAAACAGCAGGAAGCAGAAGTGATGGGGCATGACTTCCACCCACAGGCTCCTGTGGAGCCTTCCATCAGGTGGCTTCCACCTGACGGTCGCTATCTCAGAGCACGAGACATTGGAGCTCTAGCCACCATGCAAGGAGACGGGGTACCCTTAAAGCTGCCATGCTGGAGAGCCCATGTGGAGAGACCACAGAGAGATCGAGAGAGATGCTGGAGGAGCCCCAGCTATTCCAGTCCCCAGAAGTTTGACTCTTCCCAGCCCAGCTACCACACACAGAAGTGAATGAACCTTCAGATGATTCCAGTCCCCTTCCCCCCTTCAAGTCACACCAACAGTTGTCAAGTGGAACACAGATGAGCTGTCCCTGCCAAACCCTATCCAGATTACTGATTCATGAGCAAAAAGAAATAAATAAATAAGCGGTCATTGTTTCAAGCCACTAAACTTTAGGGTGATTTGTTATGCAACATCAGCTAGCTGAGACAAAGAGGAAATATTACTGTGGGCTGGGGTAGGAGAGGAGAAAGGTATATGGAGGCCAGCTGGCACCGCACAGCTATGCCTTGTCCAGAACCCCATGATTGCACAGCTATGTTGTCTGCGGATTAGTGATTTGCGTCCTTACAATTAGGCATTCACAATGTTCTGGGGCCCAGGCAAGGTTTATTATTCCCAGAATCTTTTCTCATCCTCAAAACAACCCTGCCAGGTAGGTTGTGCATCACCACACCATAGAAGTAGATACTGATTCTCAGAGTGGTCAAATGGTCCAGCCCAGGTCACCCAGCCAGTAACTGGAGAATCCAGGATTTGAAGCGAGATCCCACGTGAGTTTCTTGAGACAAGAAGCAGAGTGCTGTTTATCACAGAAGCAGAAATTGCTTCATAGACCTCAGTCGATGTTTGATAATAACACATGATTCGGATAACTAACAATGACCACTAAGAATATGGCAGTTATGGCAGACAGCGGGAATTGAGCACTCAACAACCATCCTCCCTTCTTCCTCCTTGACCAAACTGATTTGGTTCAGTATTAGGAAGACATATCCTTCTTGGGAGGCAAAGGGGAATAACAATGGGCACAAGCTAATCTGATTCTCTCCTTCTTCTATGTAACAAGGCCACCAAGCTAAAGACTACATTTCCCAGATTCCCTTGCAGCTCCACACAGCCATGTGACTGAGTTCTGGCCAGTAAGACATGGGCACAAGACATAAGTACAGCTTCTAGGTTGTCTTCTTAAAGGGAAGGGGTGTGCCTTCCCCTCAATCCCTTTCTACTGGGATGCAGGTGTGGTGGGATAGCTTCTTGAGCCATACAAATGACAGCAATGGCCTAGAGATGGGAAAACAACCATATAGAAGGAGCCTGGATCTCTGGTACCCCAAAGCTCTCACACCAGCCCTGGGGAGCTTATAATTGGATGTTATGTAAGAGAGAAACAAATTTCTATCTTCATTAAACCATTATTATTTTGGGTCTCTGCTACAGCAGCTGGACTTATGTCTTAACTTATAGATACCCCCTTCCTTCCTTGTTAAATAAACCAGAATTTTGTTCAGGCATCAGGAAGACATGGCTTTTAGGGAGGCAGGATTTGGCCCCAGGGCATAGATCATCCCTATTGCTAAGGATTGGTTAAGGAATGAACGTGTGGTATAATTCTGGCCAATGAAACGTGATGGAAGATCTGATGAGGGGCTCCTGGGAAAGTTCTCTTTACTGAAATCAGACTGAGTGAAAAGCCCTTTGGAGATTGTTGTGATGTTTCAGATGTGGCAGCCATTTTGCAACCATGAGGAAACAAGGTTGACAGCAAAAACAAATACTTGAGGACAGTGGTCTCAAACATTTTGGTTTCAAGATCTTCTTATATTCTTAAATATTACTGAGGACCCTGAAGAGCTTTTGCTTGTGTGAGTTACATCTATCAAGATTTACCTTATTAGAAACTAAAACCCCAAAACTTTCAAGACACGTGACTACACAAGCCCACATTCGTTTGGCCATCAGATAGATGATGTCATCACACGTCATGCAGCCTCTGGAAGGTTCCATTGTACCCTCGTGAGAGAATCAGAGTGGGAAAAGGCAAATAATACCTTAATATTATTATGAAAATAATTTTGACCTTGAGGAAACCCTGAAAGGGTCTCAAGGACACCAAGCAGGGTGGCGCTTGGACAATATTTTGAGGACCACTTCTCCAGGGATAGCAGAGAAGAAAGATGGGAAGAACCAAGTAGCCTGATGATGTTGGGCTCTGAGTTAATCTATTCCGGAACCATCTACCTCCAACTTCCATTAAAAAAAAAAAGATATTGTCCTTTCTATTTAAGCTGTTTTAGTTGGCTGTTTTGTTTGAAACCAAAGCATTCCAATGAACGACCTTTGGGATCCAAGTGGTGTGGGATTGGATACATGTTCCCTTGCTCATTAACCGTGGAGCCTTGAGAAGGTAACTTCAATCCCTTAACCTGCCATCTCTGCATTTCTGACATAGGCATAACACCACCTGCCTCTTCATGCTGTTGACCCAAAGGTCCCCAAGCCTCACTGGACTCATAAATACAATTAAGGTCACAAGAACATTTGCACCAGAATTTCAACGGCTCAAAGTCCCCAACTGCTGATGCAGGACTTTGATGCCCCTCGAAGCCTCCCCCAGATATGTTGGGGTCACAGTGAGTATCTCACATGGGCTCAGAAACAGGTGTTCTCATGGCCTCAATCCACCTGCCAATTTGAGGTCAACCAGCTTGCTCACTCAATGACACCCTTCCCTCCCCCCAAAAATCTTCCCCTTGTAAAGGTCTCCTAAATTGTCTGCATTCCATCTTAGAAAGTGAAGAAACAGCACCCTCTTAACTAGGATGCTCCGTTATTTTTCAGAACCCCAGTATTAATGACGCTGACTCAAAAATACAGGGCACAGTGGTGGGTGTGGGGAAAATCATTCACCTGATACAAGGTCAGCATCTACTAGCCTAGGTCCTGGGCACCTGTACAGGTTCCCAAGACAGGAGGCCTCCTGATTCCAGGAAAGTCCACAGCTCTCCAGGGGCAATGGGAGAACCAGCTCAAAGGTCACAGTTTGAGAACCCAGCCTTGGCAAACTGGTTCCCCAGCCCATGGTCCCACCTATGTCCTTGTTTTCCACGCCAAGTTCTCTGGTGTTTGTCAATGGACAGAGTCAAACACATCTCCAGGAGGATCACCCAGTTCACAGTGGCTACCCCAGAACACGGAACACCCCCGACCTGCCCTGTCTGTATCATGAGACCCTACCCCACCGGAATAGACACCTGTCCCAAAGCAGGATATCAGACTTTTCTTTGGTGAACTTGAAACTTGGAGCAGACACAAAGCCTGGGAGTCACCATAACCGTGTTGCACCGTTGGCAACTCTCTAAAGAGGCCCTGGGATATTGTCATGATGTTTAAAATATGGCAACCATCTTGCCACCCACGAGAAGACAAGGGTGAGAAAAAAAAACCAAATACTTGAGGGTAGTATTTGCCCTTCTTCTGAATCCTGCACACCTGCCCTGGGTCACAGCCTTCCCAAAACAACTCATCTTTCCATTTTCTAAGATATCCCACAATCTTTCCAACGCCTTCTTTCTCGCCCTCCGCCCCGCTTTGGTTTCCTTCTTTGTTTTGGTTTTTGCTTAATCTACCATTCTATTGCCTGAATCCAACAAACCCATCAGCACTTGTAATATTAGCTAGGGTTCTTTGGTAGCAAGCAACAGAAGATGATTCTGGTGAACTTACACTATAAATATAAATGTATGTGTGTGTGTGTGTGTGTGTGTGTGTGTGTGTGGTTACTTATTTAATTAACCAAATCATTCATTCGTTCATTCATTCATTCATTCATTTATTATAGGGAGCTCATTAATCAAAGGAATTGCAGAGGACAAGGAAAACCAGAAACCGGAACAGCTTTGACCCTCTAATGGACAGTCTCTTCAGGGGGCAATTTTGGGTATGAATGAAAACAACTGTGTCCAGTCCTTCTGTCCAAGCCCAAGCTTCAAATTCTGGAGAGTGTAGCCTGGGCCACATCCCATCCTTGGCCAGAGGAGGGGGACCACCTTGATTGACCATCCCACCGAGGCCATAACCAGGTGGTTGATGAAGGGAAAATGGGGCCATGGATACTGAATGGGCAAAACCCCAAACAACTCTGATGTTCTCTCTGTCTTCAACCAAACGGCAGCCCTTGGGCAAATCAGGCATAGCCTGCAGATGCTGAGCCATCCAGCCTCCCAAACTGTTAAGCCTCCACTCAAAACACGTCCGTGACTCTCATCTATAAAATCCAGATTCTTAAGCTTGGCTTATAAACTCCCTCCATGACTCACCTCTCTCCACCTTCAACTTTATAATCTGGGTGGAAAGAATACCTCAGTTCTGAATGAGCCATCCTTTAACCTCCAGGAGTTCACACATACTGTTCCCACTGCCTGGAACACTCTCATTCCCACTCACCCCTCTTCGCCAGGCCAATTACTCCGCCTTTAACCTGGGCATCACTTTCTCCCTAAAGCCTTCCTAATCCCCCAAGGCAGGGTCAGGTGGCCTTCCTTTGTGGTCCTGTGCCGTCCCACTTTCCTGACACTTGTCTGGAACCATCTGGCTCTCCCGCTAAACCTGGCTTTGAGAATGGGGACTGTGGCTTCCCCCTTCTCCATTATAACCTCAGGAACCAGAATATAGTAGGTGCTCAATAAATCCTGTTGGCTGGCTCTCAAAAGAATTCAGGTGGATCACCTGTCACACACATGAAAACACTTGGCAGAGGGTCTTGCATCTAGAAACTTCTGAATAGGAGGCGCTACAACTGTCACTTTCCAATCTATTGACAGCCTGACGTTACAGATTGTTCTTAATCCTAGCACACCCCCTCGAGGTCCGCCTTTCTAGTTCTTGTTTGGCAACGGGGAGCTTGAGTCTCAGAGAGGTGGAGTGATTTCTCTGAGGTTGCACAGCTCTGGGGGACTCCGAAGTTTGCTTTGACCCCCCTGCTTTGAAAGAGTGGAGGACTAGATGGGTGGTGAAGATGAAGAGGGGCTCCCCTGCTTCCTGGCTGTGTGATCTGGTGTCTCTGGGTCCCCCTTTCCTGCACCAGTGAAGTAGGAGAGGATCATCAATGCTACCGTGAAGGTTGTTGGGGGGAGAGGGATGCATGAGGCCAGGCATTGAAAAGCTATTTCGCCAGGGACATGGTTTTGGCTCAAGAAACAGCAAAGGCTGCTGCTGCTCTTGTTACTGTTGAAGGAGATAATAATAACAGGCTTGTGGTTGGTATCAATGCTCCATGCTAAGTGGCCTGCAGGATGAAGACAGGTGTTCTCAATAACGTCCCTGAGTGTGCAGAATGAGGACAGAGCAACGGGCAACGCCTATAACTAATGGGCTCCGAATGCCGCCGGGGTTTGTGATAGAATCAGAGACCACCCTGACACCAGCGTCTCCCTCTCTGCCCTCTGGGGCTGAGCCCCCGCGTTTCCCAACCACCGGCCCTACCCAGACTCAGAGAGGCAGGCAAGGTACCCGCCCGAGATCGTGGCCAGTCCTGAGCTCTGGACACAGGTGAGCTGGATTCCTTGGGCCCCAGCCCCAGCAGGTGCCTTCACTTTCATTCATTCATTCATTTGCTCAACAATCATTCCTTCAGTACCTACTACGTGCTCAAGGACCTTACCAGTGCCTGAAAACAAAGTCACTGCCTTTACGGTGTATCCAGTCAGAGTTTGGGGGATGCTCTATGCTTCATTTTCCTCCTCTATAAAACAGAGGCCCTATCTCCGAGCACCACGGTGAGGATTCGAGAACTGAGTGCCACGGGACCAGGGGGGTCGGCAGTTTTGTTCACTGCTACAAACCCCAGGTGTCTAGGACAGTGCCTGGCACACAGTAGGTGCTCAGTGAATTTTTGTAGCGAATAATGCATGCAAAGAATACGTGTCAATAATGCACATATGTGTCTGATGCATGTGCTGTGTACCATGGGGTGACTATTATTCTAGAATGCTTTGATGTTTTGATCACCCGTACCCAGCAGGACGTCTGGTAAGTGGATGTGGCTGGATCCTTAGGACCGGAAGGAGGAAAAGGGGGAGAGATGGAGGGAAGGTGGGGAGAAGGAGGAAGGAAGGAAGGAAGGAAGGAAGGAAGGAAGGAAGGAAGGAAGGAAGGAAGGAAGGAAGGAAGGAAGGGGATTGACCTGAGTAGACGCCTCACCTCAGTCTTTTTCACTGCTTACTGCTTTATCATCTCTGCCCTCCCCACCGGACTGTGACTTCCAAGAGGACAGGAAACACCTGTTTTATCCCCAGCCAGTAGGCTGGCATGCACTCAAGAAAAATATGTTGACTCGGTCAAATCAAGAAACATGGCCGGGGGGCTTCCCTGGTGGCGCAGTGTCTGAGAGTCCGCCTGCCGATGCAGGGGCCGCGGGTTCATGCCCCGGTATGGGAGGATCCCACATGCCGCGGAGCGGCTGGGCCCGTGAGCCATGGCCACTGAGCCTGCGCATCCGGAGCCTGTGTTCCGCAATGGGAGGGGCCACAACAGTGAGGGGCCCACGTACCACAAAAAAAAAAAAAAAAAGAAACATGGCCGGGGGTGGGAGGGATAAACTACAGTTTGAGATGAACAGATGCACACTACTGAATATAAAATAGATAAACAACAAGGTCCTACTGTACAGCACAGGGAATTATACTCTATATCCTATAATAAACCATAATGGAAAAGAACATGAAAAAGGGAATTCCCTGGTGGTCCAGTAGTTAGGACTCCGCACTCTTACTGCCGGGGCCCCGGGTTCAATCCTTGGTCAGGGAACTAAGATCCCACAAGCTGCATGGAGCGGCCATAAAAAGGAAAGAAAAGAAAAGAAAAAGAGTATATATTCTTTTTATATATATGTATATATCTAAGTATATGTATATTTGAATCACTTTGCTGTACACCAGAAACTAATACAACATTGCAAATCAACTACAGCAAAAAATTAAAAAAAAAAAAAAAAAACATGGCCAAACCTCCCCTTTCTCTTTCTCCCCAGTGCCGAAGCTCAAACTCCCACCACCACCCCTGGCCCTGTCACCTGCCGAGGACCCCCGTATGCATCCATTCCACTCATGCACATGAGTGTCAGTGCTGGGCTGGGGGCGTGGACCACCAGCCACAGTCCCTCTCCGCATGGAACTTACTTGCATGAATTAAGATGCACACGACATTGTTAATCACTCAGTAACTGAGTGGCCTCACAGCACTGTGCATAAGTGAGAGACTCTGAGACTAGGTGGCCGGGGTTTAACTCTGGCACTCTCAGCATTCACACGCTTGCAAGTCACATGCTGTGCAACCCTGGGAAGGAAATGTACCCTCTCTGAGCCTTTATTTCCCCCATCTGTAAAATGAGGAGAATAAGAATTTTATGAGGATTACAGTGCTCTTTTATTTGACATTAACAAAATTAATGTCAAATAAAATTAATATATGAAAACTTTCTCATTTCTCTGTGCTATATGTATTTCTAACAACAACAATAATAATAGCTTCAACTTATTCAGTGCTTAGGATGTGCCAGGAGCTGTGAGTTTTTTTAAATACCTCTATTTTTTAAATTACAATATAACTCACAGACTATCAAATTCATTCTTTGCAAGTGTACATAATCTATTCAAATGTTGTGCAACCATCATTGCTAATTCCAGAACATTTTCATCACCCCAAAAGGAAACCCTGTACCCATTAGCAATCACTCTCCCTTCCCTTCCCCCAGCCCTTGGAAACCATGAATCCACTCTCGGTCTCTGTGGAGTTGCCTGTTCCGGATGTTTCGTATCAACAGAATCGCATACTGTGTGGTCTTTTGGGTCTGGTTTCTCACTGAGAATCATGTTTTCAAAGTTCATCCATGTTGTAGCATGTGTCAGTGCTTGACTCCTTTTTAAGGCTGAATCATATTCCATTGTGTGGATGGAGCACATTGTGTTTATCCATTCATCCACTGATGGACATTAGGGATGTCCAGTAGCTGTATCATCCTCTCCATCGTCCTATGAGTCAAAAATTACTAGCACCTCACAGAAATCCCCTTTTTGCACAGGTACTCGGTAAATATTTGTTGAATAAAAGGAATGAATGGGGACTTCCCTGGTGGTGCAGTGGTTAAGAATCTGCCTGCTAATGCAGGGGACACGGGTTCGAGCCCTAGTCTGGGAAGATCCCACACGTCGCAGAGCAGCTGAGCCCGTGCACCACAACTATTGAGCCTGCGCTCTAGAGCCCGCGAGCCACAACTACTGAAGCCCGCGCGCCTAGAGCCCGCGCTCCGCAACACGAGAAGTCACTGCAATGAGAACCCCGCGCAACGCAACGAAGAGTAGCCCCCGCTCACCACAACTAGAGAGAGCCTGAGCGCAGCAACGAAGACCCAATGCAGCCCAAAATAAATAAATTAATTAATTTTTTTAAAAAAAGGAATGAATGAATGAGTTTTTCTTCCCTAGCGTGTACCACCCCCTGGCAACCTATACTCTTGACTCCTGTTTATTGCCTGTCTCCTCCATCCCCCAGGACACCAGCCCCACGAGAGCAGGCATTTTTGTCTGCTTTGATCACCACTGCGTCCCCAGAGCTGGAACAGTGACTGGCTGCACCAATTCCCAATGAATGAAGAGTGAAATAAAGGGGTCATTTCAATCTGACCCCTGTGTCAGCCCCGGGAGGCCAGCAGGTTGCAGATCAGCGCTGCCTGTTTTTCCGAAGGAGAAGAGAGGCCCAGAGGGACCTATCGAGTCTGGGTCTGGGATGTATCATGAGCATGGTCACCAGTTTCATGCGTGCAATTATTCAATTAATCGCATCTCTCCTCCCTGAGGGCAGGAACCATGCCCTCCTCGGTTCTGCGGGACCTGGCATACAAGAGGTACCCTGTAATTAATTGCTGTTGCTGTGAGTTTTGAGGAGGAGAAAGGCAGAAGAGGGAGGTGTGGTTTAGAGCTCATGGGACCTGCTGGTCACAGCCAGGCGCTCAGAGAGGGGCGGGCCTCCCGCCTGGGTCACACAGCATCCAAGGAAGAGAGAGACTGGAGTTACTAGCACACTGCAGAGGCCAACAGCGCCAAGGCTATCGGAAAAGAAGGTGGGGACGCTGTCGGAGGTGTGCACTGCAGCCTACAGCCTCCCCGCTCTCATCTCCCTGTCTCTTTGATACCCACCCACCCCCAGACTCCCCCTACTCATCCCCACTCCTGTGCCTTTCCTATGCAGCTCCCCACGCCAGGCACACCATCCCTTTGTTCTGAATCTGAGCATCTGAGAGGGAGTTTTCTAGAGAGGATGAGATGCGGAGCCTCTGAAGCTTTGGCAGGATCCCAGGGAAGAAATTCAGCAGCACGGCTGCCTCTGGGAGCCTGGGGCGGGGGGCCTTGAAACATCTCCCCACACCACTTGAAACTCTCCTAAGTTGTCAGCAGCCCAGAAGGAGGCCACACCTGGAGGCCACCAGGCCAAAGCAAACAGGTGCCCACACCCCCGACCTCTGCTCCTGTTGGATCGCCCTTCCTGGCTCTCGGTTAGACTGTGAAACGCAGCCAGGTGTTCCAGCTGCCCCCAGATCATCAACTCCCCCATGCTCTGAAGTCAGCCATGGCTCCCGCGTGCCCTCACGATGCAGCACGCGCTCTTTTGCCCTGCTTTCCTGATTTAGCCCCTGGAAACCTCATCAGCACTTTTTCTCTCTTTCGTTTCCTCCCCCTCAGGCAGGCAGCCTGGGCGTTGGCTCGAAGCTAACAGTTCTTTTCTCTCACCTCAAGACCTTTGCATATGCTGTTTCCTTTGCCCCATACACCTTAGAGAACATTTACTCATTCCTTAAGCATCAAGGTTCCCTCCCCATTCAACAAACAGAGGCGTCAGCCTCCACCCCACGGTTCCTCACCATCCCACATCTGCCCCCTGTTTTTCTCCCTTTGCCACGAGCTAACTGTGGGGGTGTCCATTTCTAATTCTGAACCACCAGCCCAACAACCTGGGGGCACTGAGCCTCTCTGGGACCCCAGCATCACCCAGCACAGGTTGGTTTACAGCACTTTTGTTGAATGAATGAGTCCGTCAGTGAATACAGGATAAATTTCAAACACTCCAACTCAGCATTGAAAACTTCATCTTTCTCTCTCCACATATTTTAGCCACAGAGACATACTTTCTCAAACTGGTTGTCCCTCTTTTACTTCCAGGACTTAGCACACCCTTTTCTTATCTTCTGCTCTCTTTCCCAGACTCCTGCCCTACTTGGCGAGGTCCTATTCATCCTTCAAAAGCCAACGCCTAGGCGCCCTCCTCTAAGAAGCCGAGTCCTCCAGTGCGTCCTTCGTCTGTACCCTGACCGTGTGCTGGGCTGGGCTCTACTTCCTCCAACCCCAGGCTCAGAGCTCCTTGCACGTAGATCAACAAGAAAGCAAAAGATTCTTCAGAGAACACTCTTTTCCAATTACGAGCTGTGAGTCCTAAGTGGATCATGACAAAATCCATGTGAACAGATTTAAAATTTTTTTCTGCTATATATGTGGTCGTTCATTGACATACCTAGACCGAAAGCATGCTTTTAAAAGCCTGCCTAGGGTTTCCCTGGTGGCGCAGGCGTTAAGAATCCACCTGCCAATGCAGGGGACACGGGTTCGAGCCCTGGTCCGGGAAGATCCCACATGCCGCGGAGCAACTAAGCCCGTGCACCGCAACTACTGAGCCCGTACTGAGCCTAGAGCCCGTGTTCTGCAACAAGATAAGCCACCGCAATGAGAAGCCCAAGCACCGCAATGAAGAGGAGTCCCCGCTCGCTACAACTAGAGAAAGCCCGCGCACAGCAACAAAGACCCAATGCAGCCAAAAATAAATAAATAAAATAAAATTTAAAAATTAAAACTAAAAAATTAAAAGCTGCCTAGTAGTTTGACATCTATTCAAGCCCTACAAAGATTAGTGAAAATGTTATGGCTTTTGTGTGGTCCATGTGCTAAGGATGATGTTTCCAATTTTAAAAGGGACTTCCCGGGCTTCCCTGGTGGCACAGTGGTTGAGAGTCCGCCTGCCGATGCAGGGGACACGGGTTCGTGCCCCGGTCCGGGAAGATCCCACATGCCGCGGAGCGGCTGGGCCCGTGAGCCATGGCTGCTGAGTCTGCGCGTCCCGAGCCCGTGCTCCGCAACGGGAGAGGCCACAGCAGTGAGAGACCCGCATACCGCAAAAAAAATAAAATAAAATAAAAAAATAAAAGGGACTTCCCTGGTGGTCCAGTGGTTAGGATTCGGCGCTTTCACTGCCAGGGCCCAGGTTCGATCCCTGGTGGGGAAACTAAGATCCCACAATCCCTGAGGCGCAGGAAAAAAAAAAAAAAAAAGTTTGAAGGAGGATGTCATGGAGGGGAATTTTGCATGAGAGCGCACGGATGCGGAAGCAGCCCACATCTGAGCCAGCCCTCTCTCCGTGCCTTCTGCAGGGTGGGCTGGACAGGGAACTTTCTGGACTAGGGAACGCAGAGAGGAGGAGTCCAGAACCCCACACCCTCTTCTCAGCCTCCAGGCACCAGCACATTCAGCCCTCTCCCATTTTACAGGGAAGGCCACCGAGGACCAGAAAGGGTCGGTATCTCTGGCTCAGGAGAAGCAAAAGCTGGGGCGACCTCAGGGACCCTTTGAATCTCAAACTCTTGCCTCCCAGCTCTGGGAAGTGGTGAGGTCAAAGGTAACAGAGTCAGAGCAACCTGACACTGAGCTCCCCTCCCCCAAAAGAACACCTCTCCCGGATATGCCAAGTTCAAATCCCACCTCTAAGTACCACAGTTACCCTGGGCATATCCTTCAATCTCCCTGAACGCCTGTTTCTTAATCCGGAAAATGGGATTAACTAACTCTATATACTATACATGCTGCCTAATCCCCAATGTCATGGTGAAGATTAGATGAGGTTTTCTCAGGCAAAATGTTTTGGGCGATGGCTGGCACACAGTAAGTGCTCGGTAAAGGCCATTATTTGCGTGAATTCATGCTCACCATTTATTGAGCACGTACTATGTGCAGGGCACAGAGCAAAGGACATTGTCTCATTATCCACCAATCCGGGAGCTCCAGGAAGGCAAGCCCACTGCCTTATTCACCACAGTGTCCCCAGCACCCCACACAGGATAACTGTACGTGTCTCTGGTCGCTTGCATCTTTCAAGCTTCGGTTAAATGCCATTGCCGTTGAGGCATCCAAGAGTTTTGAGCCCTTCCAGTGTGGTCCTGATAGCAGGGGCTGGGTGAAGGATGACCAGCCATCCTATTTTGCCTGGAACTGCAGGGTCTCCTGGGACACGGGACTTATGGTGCTAAAACCAGGACAGTCCCAGCATACTGGGATGAGTTGGCCACCCTGGGCTGGGGATACAGCTGAGAACAAGGCAGACACAGCCATCTCCTCCAGGAAGCCCTCCCTGATCCACCCCTCCACCAATGGCTCAGGAGCTGCCGCTAGGCTTCCCAGAAGCTGCCTGTGCGCCTCCCATTACAGCACCATCATCCTGGGTTGTGGACACCTGGAGTCGCACCTGTATCCTCTGCTCTGGGAGGGCAGAGGCAGCTCTTTTCCAGGTTACGGCTGCATTTCCAAAACCTACCACAGAGCCTCATGCCTAATAAAGACAGTCTAATGAATGAAAGCCAGAAGGCAGGCGTTGCCTAACAGATGAGCAAACTGAGGCTCAGAGAGACGGCTGCTCGGGTAGGATTTCCCAGCGGGGAGGTGGAGCAGCTGGGGTTTGAACCCCTGTTTGCTGAGACTCTGTCCCACCAGAGGCTCCCGCCCGGCCCTCACCGTGTTGTAGAACTCGGCCACCAGCTCCCAGTGCTGGAAGTTGCTCTCACACCAGTCCACCTCCGAGCTCTGGTAGGCGAAGATGCTGGGCATCCTGACGCAGTGCCTGCCATCCGCTGGCTGCGTCTGACAGAGAGGAGCACGGGAGCCTAGAGAGGGCCGGGCCCAGCCAAGGCGGGGAAGAGACGGTGGGGTGCCCCACAGCAGGCAGAGAGGAAAAACCTGCTGGACGGCTCCCTGGTGGCACCAGGACAGCCTGCCCAGTGTGGTGGTGGCCAGCCGCTGCCCTGGGCATAAGCAGAGGGGTTGGCACTGTCCAGGCAGGGCAGGGGTGAGTGGGGAGGGGGCCTCCCTTCCCTGCCCCCCTAGGAGTGGGAGTTAGGGGGACTGTTTTTTGGAACAGTAATTTAAAATAATGGTGATGGGGACCTCCCTGGTGGTCCAGTGGTTAAGACTCCACTCTCCCAATGCAGGGGGCCCGGGTTCCATCCCTGGTCAGGGAACTAGATCCCACATGCTGCAACTAAGACCTGGAGCAGTCAAATAAATAAATAAATATTAAAAAAAAATAAAGTAATGATGATGATGATCCCACTGGGATGAGTACTTTGCCATCCCCACTTTGCAGATGGGCAAACTGAGGCAGAGAGCAACGTCATTTGCACAGAGCATGCAAGGTGATGACACCAAGATGTGAAAACAGGCAGGCTCCAGACTCCGAGCTTCTTTTTAATTTATTTTTTCTTTTCTTTTTCTTTTTTTTGACCGCACTGTGAGGCTTGCAGGATCTTAGTTCCCTGACCAGGGATTGAACCCGGGCCACCGTAGTGAAAACGCCAAGTCTTAACCACTGGACTGCCAGGGAATTCCCCAGACTCCAAGCTTCTAACCATTAGGTTTTACTACCTCCACATCGCCAAAGCTCCACGCTGCTGCTTCCCAGATTAGGGCCAACAGCTGGACACCTGCCCCAACAGACTCCACTCAGCTCCCTTGGAATCCTTGGTGATAGAAACGCCTTTGGGGGCTTCAGTCTTCCTGTCTGTGCTATGGAAGGCTAGGCTGGATTGAAGCCATTTCTCTTGGGTGGACAAGACCTCATACACCTGGAGTGTCCCAGCTTCCACCAAAGCATCCCTGAGGGGAGGAACCTGTGGAGTTCTGGGCCTGGGGTCCCCAGTCCTGGCTTCCCAGGTCTGTGGAAAGCTCTGGTTTGACAGTCAGACAGGCCTGAGTTTGAATTCTGAGTTCCTCCTGTTCCTAAGCTGTGTGGCTTTGGGCAAGTGAATGCACCTCTCTGAGCCTCAGCTTTCTCGCCTGTAAGATGGGAATAATAATAGTACCTCCCTCTTAGGGCTACTGTGAAGATTTAATGAGCTGATACAGCATTTCCCTAGGAAGAAAATTTTTGGTGATGGTGGCCCTGCACTGAGAATCACTGAACTGTGTGGCGAGAAATCTACTTACTCCCTTTTCAGTTCTCAATAGTTCCAGGAGAGGGGCTCAGTTGGTGCTAATACCTGTTTATGCCTCAACATTTAATCCCTTTGCTTGTTAAAAAGCCCTTCAGCAGGCAACAGTATCCAGCTAGACTGTCTTGATATTATTTACATGGTATTTATTTATTTCACTTTTTAAAATAAATTTATTTATTTATTTTTGGCTGTGTTGGGTCTTCATTGCTGCGCGCGGGCTTTAAGAATTAAAAATGGTTAACGTGGTACATTTCATGTTATGTATATTTCACCACATTTTTTTAAAGTAATTAATTTAGCTTTTTAAAGGGGGTGTCATTTGACAAAATATCTTACGTAAATAAGAGTTTCGGTGGGGGGTGGATATAGGAAAACCCCGAGGGTCCTCTGTAAATTCGAAACTTGGGAACTATTGAGGTTGTGTAGGCTGAGGCCTCGGCCCAGAGTTGGCACTGAATGAAAAGAGGCTATTAAACCATCGTCATCATGATCATCATCTACAACAGCGGTCCCCAACCTTTTTGGCACCAGGAACCAGTTTCGTGGAAGACAATTTTTCCATGGAAGGGGCCAGGGGGATGGTTCAGTCTTCAATGTGAGCGATGGGGAGCACGGTCTGGGGGTTGGGGATCCCTGATCTACACGGTGTAAAATGCTTCCACGTTCACACTCTTCCAGATACGCAGAGAGCCGCCTTCAAGATCCTCTGGAGGGATGAGAAAGACGTCACGTTTAGAGGTGACAGAAGTTTCCAGAGCCTGAATTAAAAGCTCGACCTGGCTCTCTACTCCCCTAGATCAGCAAAAAACCCACCTGTAGCCATAGCCCTGGCCCCAAACTCCTTCCCCAGGTGGACCAGGAGGGCAAACACACACCACTGGGACTTCCCCGGTGGCACAGTGGCTAAGACTCCGGGCTCCCAATGCAGGGGGCACGGGTTCAATCCCTGGTCAGGGAACTAGATCTCACATGACGCAAGGCAGCTAAAGATCCCATGTGCTGCAACTAAGACCCGGAACGGCCAAATAAAAAAATAAATATTAAAACACACACTCACACCGCCACCGCTGCCACCCCAGCCTCTCCCAGCCCAGCTGGAAGCAGACAGCCTCCTGTGTCCCTAGTCAAATCTGGGCGAGGACACATCAGGATCTGGCTCTCCTGGATCTTGCTTAAGGGTTTAGCAGCCGGAAGCAAGGTGGTAACAGGTGCCCACGCCCACTGCAGCCTGGAGTTTGGGAAATCACCCTGTACTGCACACGCGCACAGGGGCAACAGGACGGTGAGACAGGTGTGTGGGTGCTGAGGGGGTGCTGCTCCCCCCTACCAGCGAGCAGGTACGAAGGGCCAGAGCTTGGGTGGAGGGGTGATGCGTCTCCATGGCCGCTGCAACAAATTAGCACAAACAGTGGCTTGAGACTACACGCATCTACTATCGTACGGTTCTGGAGATCAGGAGTTCGGAAGGCGTCCTATGGGGCAAACGCCCAGGTGTGGGCAGGGCTGGCTCCTTCTGGAGGCTCCAGGGAAGAATCCACATCCTGGCTTTCTCTGGCTTCTAGGGGCTGCCTGCATTCCTTGGCTCAGGGCCCCTTCCTCCATCTTCAAAGTGCATCATCCGGGACTTCCCTGGTGGCGCAGTGGTTAAGAACCCACCTGCCAATGCAGGGGACACGGGTTCGAGCCCTGGTCCGGGAAGATGCCACATCCCCGGAGTAACTAAGCTTGTGCACCACAACTACTGAGCCTGCGCTCTAGAACCCGCGAGCCACAACTACTGAGCCCGCGTGCCACAACTACTGAAGCCTGTGCGCCTAGAGCCCGTGCTCCGCAACAAGAGAAGCCACCACAATGAGAAGCCCATGTGCAGCAACAAAGACCCATCACAGACAAAAAAAAAAAAAAAGGAAAAAGAAAAGAAAACCAAAATGCGTCATCCCTTCTTTTGATGCCATAATCTTACCCCTTTTCTCTGACCTGGAGCTTCTTATAAAGACCCTTGTGATGGGGACGTCCCCGGTGGTCCAGTGGCTAAGACTCCGTGCTCCCAATGCAGGGGGGCTGGCTTCGATCCCTGGTTAGGGAACTAGATCCTGCATGCCGCAATTAAGACCTGGTGCACCAGATAAATAAATAAATACATATTAAAATTAAAAAAAGACCCTTGGGATGACACTGGGTCCACGAGGACAACGCGAGACAATCTCCTCCTCTCAAGATCCTCAATTCAATGACACCTTTGCCATGGAAGGTGACATATTCCCAAGTTTTGGTAACAAGGATGTGGACATTTGGAGGGAACCAATCATCTACTCACGGAAGAGGGTGAGCGGGCTAGGGGCCGGGGCTGAACTAAATTGAGGTTGAGATAGACACGAGGATGGAATTGGGGATAAGAATGGATACAGGGTTGGGAACTGGCCTGGGGATCAGGTTGGGGCGGCGGGTGGAGGCTGAGTTGGGATTGGAGATGAGGCTAAGACAGCATTGGAAATGGAAGGCGTTGGGGATGGAAATGGGGACGGGGACATGGACAGCGTTGGGCGTGAGGTGGAGAACAACATTGGGATGGGTTCGGGGATGAGGATGGACTTGACAGCACGGTGGGGGATGGGAATGGGGACCTCACCTCATCGGAATTGAAGCAGTGGATGGGACTCTGTCCATGATGGACACGGGCATCTCACCCCAGATCAGTTCCCATGGGGCTTGAAAGGGTGGGAGGTAGATGCCAGTGGGGGTGGTGAGGAGGTTGACAAAGAACTGCCAAGAGAAAATGAAACTCGCTGATAATCTCACAGTCCAGAGATAACTGCTGTTAATACTGGGCTAGGGTTTTCGGCTTAAACAATCATTCGTATTATTATTATTATTATTATTTTTACAAAGATTTGGGTGCCGTTGTATGTCGTTCCCAATTTTTTCACTTAAAATGCCATTAACAGCCTTCCATATCTTGAAGCCTTCTTCACTATAATTCTTTTACGTTTTATTCCTACTTTTAACTATGGGAAAATACACAGAACGTAACGCTTGCCATCTTAACCATTTTTAAGTGCACAGCTCAGTGGCATTAAGGACATTCACACTGTTGGACAACCATCCCCACCCTCCATCTCCAGGACTCTCTATCTTGTAAAAATGAAACTCTGTCCCCCTCCCCCAGCCCCTGGCCCCCACCATCTACTTCCTGTCTGCATGAACTGGACTCCTCTAGGACCTCCTATAAGTGGAATCATTTAGTACTTGTCTTTTTTTTTGGTGTCTGGATTATTTCACCGAGCATCATGTTGTCATTAGAATTCATGTTAGCTGTTCCTCTTTACTTTCCAAGATGTGGCTACTAGAAAATTTTAAGTTGCACATGTGGGTCACATAAGATTTCTACCGGACAGTGCTGGGCTAATGTTTATTCGCAGTTCTAAGCACTGTGCTAAGCGTTATCTCATTTCATTGTCTCAGATACCCCAGGAGCTCCAGGGGTGGAACCAAACCTGGGTCTCCAAAGTAACTGTTCTGGGACTTCCCTGGTGGCACAGTGGTTAAGACTCCGAGCTCCCAATGCAGGGGGCCCAGGTTCGATCCCTGGCCAGGGAACTAGATCCCACATGCATGCCACAACTAAGAGTTCGCATGCCACAACTAAGGAGCCCACGAGCCACAAGGAAGACCCAGCGCAACCAATTTAAAAAAAAAAAAAAAGGAAAAACAATAAAAAGTAACTGTTCTTAGGGAATTCCCTGGTGGTCCAGTGATTAGGACTTGGTGTTTCCACTGCCAGGATCCAGGTTTGATCCCTGGTCAGGGAACTAAGATCCAGCAAGCTGCATGTCGTGGAGAAAAAACAAAACAAAACGAAGTAACTGTTCTTAATCACCAAGGTCCCTGCCCCTCAGATGGGTGATGTGCCTTCCCATTTCACAGATGAGAGAACGGAGGGTCTCAAAGGTTCAAGTGACCTGCCCCAGAGTCACACACAAGGAGAAGACAGTGTTCCCCAAAGTGTGGGACATGCACCCCTTTATGGCCTTAAAGAACATTGGATCCCATTATGAGACAGTTAGTATTTTTTTTTTTTGGCCTCACCATGTGGCATGCGGGATCTTAGTTCCCTGACAAGGGATCAAACCCATGCCCCCTGAAATGGAAGCATGGAGTCTTAACCACTGGACCACCAGGGAAGTCCCAAGACAGTATCTTTTGATGTCTCTTTCTGGCTGATTCAGCCAATGAGAAAAGCTCGGTTGAATGCTAGTGTGTCTTCAGAGCCTCTCTAACAATTCTTGGTCTCCCCTTCTGGGCTAGAAATTTAATATCACCTTTTGGCTTCTCCATATTGATTTTTTAAAATAGCGTGATTGACAGCCACTGTGGAGAACAGTATGGAGGTTCCTGAAAAACTTAAAATAGAACCACCATTTGATCCTGCAATCCACTCCTGGGCATATATCTGGAGGGAACTCCAATTCGAAAAGATGCATGCACCCCAATGTTCATTGCAGCACTATTTATAATAGCCAGGATATGGAATCAACCTAAATGTCCACCAACAGAGGAATGGATAAAGAAGATGTGGTATATAGATATACAATGGAATATTACTCAGCCATAAAAAAGAATGAGGGACTTCCCTGGTGGTCCAGTGGTAAAGAATCTACCTTCCAATGCAGGGGACATGGATTCAATCCCTGGTCGGGGAACTAAGATCCCACATGCCACGTGGCAACTAAGCCCACATGCCACAACTACTGAGCTTGCGCGTCTCAACTAGAGAGCCCTAGTGCCGCAAACTATAGAGCCCGTGCACTCTGGAGCCCATACACCACAACTAGAGAAGAGAAAACCTGCATGCCACAACTAGAGAGAAGCCCGAATGCCACAACAAAGAGCCCGTGTGCCACAACGAAAAGATCCCATGTGCCTCAATGAAGATCCCGTGTGCTTGCAACTAAGACCAGACACAACCAAAATAAATAAATAAATTAAAAAAATAATTTTTTTAAAGTATGAAATAATGCCATTTACAGCAACAGGGATGGACCTAGAGATTATCACAAGTGAAGTAAGCCAGACAAAGACAAATACTATATGATATTGCTTACATGTGGAATCTAGAAAACATACTTATGGTTACCAAAGGGGAAAGGGGAGAGGGATAAACTAGGAGTTTAGGATTAACAGATACACACTACTATATATAAAATACTTAAACAACAAGACCTACTGTATAGCACAGGGAACTATACTCAATATTTTGTAATAACCTATAAGGGAAAAGAATATACATATATATACATATATCTGAATCACTGTGCTGTACATCTGAAACTAACACAACATTTTATTATTTTTTTAAAATAAATTTATTTATTTTTGGCTGCGTTGGGTCTTCGCTGCACGCGGACTTTCTCTAGTTGCAGCGAGTGGGGGCTACTCTTCGTTGCAGTGCGTGGGCTTCTCATTGTGGTGGCTTCCCTTGTTGCACAGCATGGGCTCTAGGCGCTCAGGCTTCAGTAGTTGTGGCACACGGGCTCAGTAGTTGTGGCTCGCGGGCTCTAGTGCGCAGGCTCAGTATGTGTGGCGCACTGGCTTAGTTTCTCCACGGCACCTGGGATCTTCCCGGACCAGGGCTCGAACCTGTGTCCCCTGCATTGGCAGGTGGATTCTTAACCACTGCGCCACCAGGGAAGTCCCAAGCATTTATTTTTGTTTTGTTTTGTTTTGGGGTTCTTCATTTAATAATTAGGTTTTTAAAATATATATATATATGGCACATACAAAGCTTGACCAAGAGCTCACAATCATGAAAATTGAAATCAGTGCAATTTAAATTTCTAAGATATATTTTAACAGCACATTTTTTTAAAAAAGAAAAGCAGCTTACTATCAAAAATTTAAAAATACAAGAAAATATGAGGACCCTAACTACCCAGATATATCCTCAGTATTATTAGCATTTTGGCCTTTAACTTCCCTTTCCTGAGATGTGTGTGTGTGTGTGTGTGTGTGTGTGTGCGCGCATATACACTAGTATAAGCTTTTAGAGTTGCTTTCTACTTGCTTACTTTTCTAGCTTTCCATTTAGGGGAGCAATGTAAAATTGCCTCCTGAAATAAATGTATGTAATTACCTTTTTGAAAAGTGAGTTCATTTCAAGATGATGTTTAAATAAACCATGGTTACAGGCGCAGAGGGGAAAAATTTAAAGTCTGAAAATGCCCAAGGCCATGAAGGACATGGCTGGGCAATTGGTGAACTTTGAATACGTACTGTTGATTAGATAATACTATTTTATCTGTAGAAATTTTCTGAATTTGATAAATGAATCGGTATGTAAGAGAGTGGCCTAGTTCTTAAGAGATACATGCTTAAATATTTAGGGGTGAAGGGACGTGATGCTCACAAGCTGCTTTGAAATAGTTCTTCAAAAATAGAGGGGGGGGAGGGGAAAATAGCAAAATGTTAAGTGATTGGTAAATTTGGGTGAAAGTTACTCTGCAGTTCATTGAACTCTTCTTGCAACTTTTCTGTTGCAACAGAAATGTTTCAAGATAGAAAGTTGTTTTTTTTTAAGTTGGCAAATTAAGGGAATTCCCTGGTGGTTCAGTGGTTAGGACTCCATGTTCTCACTGCCCACGGCCTGGGTTCAATCCCTGGTCGGGGAACTAAGATCCCGCAAACTGTGTGGTGCGGCCAGAAAAGAAAAAAAAATTAAAACTAAAGTTGGCAAATTAAAAGCATTGGTGAGAATGAGAAGCAAGGAAACCGCTCATCCCTCACTGAGAGAAAAGTGCGGTGGGCAACCATTTCGGAAAACAATTTCACAGGATCTAATATATTACTGGGCAGGGTCAGTCAATTGCTGGAATAAGAAAATACAGCAGATCTCGGTATCTTAAGAGTGCAAGTTTATTTCTTACATAAGCTAAGTCCACTGAATGTGTGCTTCTACCCTGGAAGGCAGTCTGTCAAGTGGTCCAGGCTCCTTCCGTCTGTGATGCCTCCATTCCCAACATGTGGTTTCCACCCGCCCGGCACGAAGCTTTCAGAGCAGCCCTAGCAGGAAAGGACAGCATGAGGAAGACGCACTGCCTCCTTAACCATCTCAGTCCTGAAAGACACACCTCCCTTTGGCGTACTTTCTATTGGTCAAAACAAGTCATAGGACCTCAACTAGCTGCAAGGGAGGCTGGGAAATGTAGTCTCTGGCAAGGCAGCTGCTCCCCAGGAACAACCTTGGCCCGTGGAAAGGGAGCTTGACTCTTTGTGACAGGTCCAGTAAAGCTGAAAATGAACGGATCCTGCGATTGGGAACTCCCTTCCCAGATTTACGTCCCCCTGAGAAACTCTGACACGTGGATCCAGATTTCATGTACAAGATTATTCAGAGCAGCCCTGCTAGCCATAGCAAAACCCTGGAATATTCCTGAACTGTAGACTAGATGAATAAATGGTGGGGTAGTCATTCAATGGATGACACAAAATAATGAACAGCAGAGACATGCATTAATGAGAATGACTCCCAACAAGATCATGCTGGGCCAAAACAAAAACAAAAGAAAGAAATTAAACCATGTCATAAAACGGTATATCTGTTTATAGAATGATTAAAAGAAAATAAGGCTACACTCAACAAATAGTATTTAGGGCAGGGCTGCTACCCAGCAGGCACACCTCTGTATGAATGTACCAGTTGATAAAATATGGCAAAACTGGTTGGTAGGGAGCTGCTGCTCCCAGCCTCCCTCACTCCAGCACGTTCCTGAGCACCCTGGCTTTGCCCCTGTGACCCTACGGACTTCTTCACGACCCAGCAGCTAAAGGGTTAAGACCTGGCCAATATTTTTAATATTGCCTTAGGTTTAGGGGGACATGCATATGCGATAAAATGCTTTTTTTAAAAAAAAAGCAAAGGAATGGTGAACACCAAATCCAGAGAAGTGGTCACCTCAGAGGGGGGAAGGGGGGGTTGCACCTTGTAAGAGTCACACTGGGTTTTCACTGGGGTCAGTGTGTGTTGTGAACTGTTTCTGCTTCACCCACACCCTGAAGTGGCCTCAGAGTTTCAAAAACTCCATCACAATAGCCTTCTAACGTGGATTAACTCCATTAGTCATTTGGAAACGGGTTGCCAGAAAAAATGCAGGATGCCCAATTAAATTTGAATTTCAGATAAAGAGTGAATAATATTTAGTATGAGTGTGTCCTCTATATTGCGTGGGATGGACTTACACTAAAACATGATTTCTTGTGTATCTGAAATTCACATCGAAATGGGCATTCTGCATTTTTCTTTGCTCAATCTGACAACTGACTTGCAAGTATCTCCTTAAGCAAACCTCTGTCCTGTTCCTACCTGGAGTGAGAAAGTTCTGTGACATGTATCTTTCAGTGCCTTCTCTTCCGAAATCCATTAACCCCCAATGGTTATTCTGAGATTAACCTTTTTTGCACACCTTCTGTTATTCATCTGCAGGGGAATGGTGACAAAACTGAGGAGACATATTGCCAGCTGGGATTTCTCCCAGATTTTAAGGTTCAAAAGATTCAGACTTGTAAATCTAGCCCCAAAGGCCAACGTTTCTCTTCAACATCAAAGCTGAGATCACTGTGGTCCGCAGGGGGAGACTCTGCCTGTCCCTTCCCAGCCCCCTCTCAAAGGCTGGGTTATGGGTTAAATTGTGCCCCTCCCCCCAGAATGTAAGTTGGTTCAGCCACTATGGAGAACAGTATGGAGGTTCCTCAGAAAACTAAAAATAGAGCTACCATATGATCCAGCGATCCCACTCCTGGGCATATATCCAGACAAAACTCTAATTCAAAAAGATCCATGCACCCCAGTGTTCACGGCAGCACTATTTACAACAGCCAAGATGTGGACGCAACCTAAGTGTCCACAGAGAAGTGGATAGAGAAGTGGATAGAGGAGTGGATAGAGAAGATGTGAAATATATATCTATATATCTATATATAGATATATATCTCACAGAAATTATCACATGTCTATAAGCTAATGGCAAAAATGGAGAAGAGAGGGGATGTCTGCTGTTATGAGAGAAAGCAGAGACTTGTTAGAGCGATGGCCTCGAGTGGAGTGGAATCCAGGGTGTAGGTGGAAAGTTGACCTTGGCTGGAAGCACAGACAGCTCCGTCACAACAACAAAGAAGGCAACGCTGACAGCCCAGATGAAGGGACATGGGTAGGTGTTCTGAGATGCTGTGGAAGTTCTCTTCTGTGGCTTGGTTTTTGCAGAAGGTAGGAGGTGAGGTCCAGAGCTGAGAGTCAGGAGGAAGGGGGAGGCTTGAGGGGAGACGGAAGGTAGGACATCAACCTATGACAGAGTTGGCGAGTGAAGGGACTGGGGGATGTGGTAGGAGTGCTGAGCAGCGGGCTAGAGGTCTAGAGTCTCAAGGGAGACCAGTCGGCACGGCTGTGTGCGAGACTGCCCAGGTACAGGTGAGGAGGGGATGGAGTGTTGGTTTTAATTAAGTCCAGCCAGGTCAATGGGATGAAGGAAGAGATAGAGGAGGGAGTTGAGGGTATATGTCAAGGAGGGATTGTAATAACAGACCATGGCTCTAAACTGGGTGAGGGCACAGGGGAAGGGGGCAATGATCCATGGATGACAGCTTCTAGCAGAGCTAAAGGATTGTTTGAACAGGAACACCAAAAGGAGTGAGATGGAAAGAAAAGAAGTGTGGGTCAATGAGTGGAGTGTTTGAGAATACGGAAAGGGATGCAATTCCTGTACACGTCAAGGTCTAAAATAAGACCATGAGAGCTGGAGGCTGAGGTAGAGGGGAGGATGAGGTCATTGGGAGAGAAGAGTTAAAGGATTTGAAAGTCACACACCTGGAAGGCTCATCAAGTTCCATGGTTCTCCATGAAGGGTGAGTCTGCCCTCCGGGGGACACTTGGTCACATCTAGAGACATTTCTGGTTGTCATACTTAGGGGTGGTGGGTTCTCTACTGGCGTTGGGTGGGTAGGGGTCAGGGGCGTTGTTGAACATCCCACAATGCACAGGGCAGACCCCACAAGCAAGAATGACGTGGATGTCAACACTGTTAATCTCCAAAGGTCAACAGTGCCAATGTTGGGAAACCCTGGCCCACGTGGATCCTGAAATCACTAAGAATTATGCCCAGGGGAGTTTTCAAGAAAAGAACCAGGAGGGAAAATAGTAAAGGAGGGGGTGACCTGAGGGTTGACGGACAAAGCAGCAAGGACAGGTAGTAGAGAGAATTGTTTGATGGCCTGAGATTCGAAGCTGCAGAGTTTGAGGGGAGAGTTAGGAGCAATGATGGGGCAAAGACACCCACTTCATCACAAGAGGCACAAAAGTGCAAAGAGTTGGAGAAAACACAGCCACAACTTAAGAGCTTCCAGTCCTTGGGAAAGAGCCAGGCATCTGTTAGGGCGAGAAGGTAAAGACAGTGATCTCTGAAGATGTTGAGAATACAGGGAATTTTGCTTACGAAGGACCATGACTTCTGGCACAATGGAAGCATCTCAAGATTTGACGAGGACCATTTAAGAAATGAAAAGGCACGCCATTAACTGGAAGAAGGTATTTGGAATACATATATCTGACAGAGGGCTTATTGCCAGAACACATAAAGAACCCTTACAACTCAATAAGAAGAAGACAAGGGAATTCCCTGGGGGTCCAGTGGTTAGGACTCCACGCTTCCACTGCAGGGGGCACAGGTTTGATCCCTGGTCAGGGAACTAAGATCCCACAAGCCACCTGGCGCGGCCGAAAAAAAAAAAAAAAAGACAAACAAAATGGCAAAGGGTTTGGAACAGATACTTTGCAAAAGAAGACACAGAGATGGCCACAAGGCACATGAAAAGATGCTCAAAAGCATTAGTCATTGGGGAAATGAACAGGAAAACCACCATGAGATATCACTACGCCACCTGCTGGAAGAACTAAGATTTTAAAACAGTAACTCGTCCATACAAAACGATATTGAGGACGTGGAGCAACTGGAACTCTCAGACGTTGCTGCTAGGCATGGAAAAGGGTGCAGCTGCTTTGGAAAATGATGTGGCAGTTTCTTCCCAAGTTAAATACACTTTCCATATGATCTAGCCATTCCACATTTGGTATTTACCCAAGAGAAGCAAAAATGTATGCTCATACAAAATCTTTTTTTTTTTTTTTTTTTGGTAAAGTTTAGTTCTCTTTTCTTTTTCTTTTTTGGCCACGCCATGGCTTGTGGGATCTTAGTTCCCCGACCAGGGATTGAACCTGGGCCCTTGGCAGTGAGAGTGCAGAGTCCTAACCACTGGACTGCCAGGGAATTCCCTCTTTTCTTTTTTCCCCCCACACAGTCTTATACACTAATGTTCAGAACAGCTTTATTTGTAATAGCCCCAAACTGTAAACAACCCAGGTGTCCAGAACAGATCAACTCTGGTACATCCATATAATGGAATATTATTCAGCCACGAAGGGGAATGAATGAATCAATGAATATACACAAAGGCGTGAGTTAATCTCAAAAACATCATGCTGAATGAAAGAAGCCAGTCACAAAAGACTACATACTATATGGTTCCATTTATATGAAATTCTAGTAAAGAGAAATCTAATCTAGAGGGACAGAAAATTGCATCAATGGTTGTTTGGGGATGAGGATGGGATGGGGGTTGACTGCAAAGGGACCCAGGGGATTCTTTTGGGGGTGATGGAAATATTCTCTGTATTGATTGGGGTAATGGTGACGCCATGGATTTGTCAAAACCCATCAAACTGTACACTTAAAATGGATACATTTTATTAAATGGATATTATACTTCAATAGAGTTGACTTCAAACCAACTTGGACAGGGAAGGGAGAACGTAAAAAATAGGGATGTACAGAGTTCTGGTCTTTGGGTGATGGAGTCGTGGCCTCATTGAGAAACTGGCAGAAATGGGTCAGGGGTCCGATGGGCTTAGCTGATGGTTCTACTGGCATTTTTGAGGCAGTCAGCTGTGAATATCTAGGCCAGCTTACCAGGAGCATATGGAGAAGTGGGGCTCCTCTCCCCCCACTTAAAAACAGTGTTTTGCTTTCACTGTACTTTCTTGTTCAATTTCTGGTATGTCATTCCATTTTTCCATGTACGGCAGTCATTTAAATTTTCTATTTTAAAATAAATGTATTTAAATGTTTTAAATGAGAGGATTTAGAATAAAATTATTCATGATTGTATAGCTGGTACACATTTGAATGACTTAAGTTTAGAAACCCTCATGGTTTCCCACCATTTTTTATTGTGTTCCTGTCATGAATACCGAATTTTAAAGGCTTGGTCTACCAGATGGACTGCATTTTTGAGCCTGTGTGTGTGTGTGTGCGTGCATGCGTGTGTGTGTGTGTGTGTATAGGGGGTAAAGGAACAGAGAGAGACTTTTATGATGTACCTAATCACTTGACCAGAAGAGGATTCTCCCCATTTGTCGGGTGAGGAGAATGCAGTTATGAAACGTTCAGATCCTCACCCAAGGCCCCAGGAAATTAGTGGGGTAGCGATTGAACCCAGGACTCTCTCCCCTTACTCCACCACCCCTTAACTATTTGTTATTAATTAATTAATTAATTTTATTTTTGGCTGCGTTGGGTCTTCATTGCTGCGCGCAGGCTTTCTCTAGTTGCGGCGAGCGGGGGTTACTCTTCGTTGCGGTGCGTGGACTTCTCATTGCGGTGGCTTCTCTTGTTGCGGAGCACAGGCTCTAGGCACGCGGGCTCAGTAGTTGTGGCTTGCGGGCTCTAGAGCGCAGGCTCAGTAGTTGTGGTGCAAGGGCTTAGTTGCTCCCCGGCATGTGGGATCTTCCCAGACCAGGACTCGAACCCGAGTCCCCTCCATTGGCAGGAGGATTCTTAACCACTGCGCCACCAGGGAAGTCCTTCACCTCGATTTTTAAAAAAGCACAACATGCTCATGATATGACCCACAAATGAATAAAAAGAAGAAAATAAAAATTACCTGAACCCCTGCACTCACAGACTCTTAGCATCTAGTCTAGGGTTGTGTGGTCCCACCCACATACGTTTGCAACAATGAGATTGTGGTGTCAGCATTGTCTTATTACCTGCTTGTTTTCCCCCTTACAAATTACATCAAGGGAATCAAATGGTGCTATCTTGGGATGTCCAGGATGTATTGACTGAGAAGGGACATGGAGGAACTTTCTAGATCTTGGACGGGGTGATGGTTACTCGGGTATACACCCATCTAAAAAAAAATTCACTGGGCTGTACAGTTAAGATGTTTGCACTTTACTGAGTGTATGTTTCACTCCAATAATTTAAAAAAATACACCATGGGACTCTTTCCATGTCAATAAAAATGAATGCACAACATCATTTTCATTGCCGACACCCCATTTAAATGCCCCTCCCCCTCACAATGGCTTCCCAAAGCAGCTGATGCTTCTAAAACTGATGGCTGGCAATTCCCTGGCGGTCCAGTGGTTAGGACTCTTCGCTCTCACTGCCGAGGGCCCAGGTTCGATCCCTGGTCGGGGAACTAAGATCCCGAAAGCCAGCCAAAAAAACAAAACAACACAAAAAATGGAGCTGGGGCTTCCCTGGTGGCGCAGTGGTTGAGAGTCCGCCTGCCGATGCAGGGGACACGGGTTCGTGCCCCGGTCCGGGAAGATCCCACATGCCGCGGAGCAGCTGGGCCCGTGAGCCATGGCCGCTGAGCCTGCGCATCCGGAGCCTGTGCTCCACAACGGGAGAGGCCACAACAGTGAGAGGCCCACGTACTGCAAAAAAAAAAAAAAAAAAAAAAAGGAGCTGATGGCTGATCTCAACAGCTTGTGCACTTGCCAGATTCGTTCTTCTGCTTGATCCATTCTCTTCCTTGGACCTGTGACTGCCCCCACCCCCAGTCCTGGTTCCCTCTTCTCACTCCAACCTGGTCCTGGGGCAGGGTGGAGGAGAGGAGATCTCACCTTCTCCCATGCTCCCTGAGTGCCAGAATTACAGAACCATCAGCTTCCTGGAAATCTCCACTTGGATATCCACAGGCTGCCCTAACTCACCAGATCCTAACCCAGTGGTTCTCAACCGGGGATACTGGGCAATGCCTAGAGACCTTTATGTCGACATGATTGGGGGGATGCTACCGACACCTAGTGGAAGGAGGCCAGGCGCATGGGATGACCAGCCCCGACAGCAAAGGACTATTCAACCCCAAATGTCAGTAGTGCCAAGGTTGACAGACCCTGCCCTAAACTAACTCATCATCTTCCCCCAAACCTACATCCCCATCTCAGTAAAATGCACCTCCATGCATCCAATGGCCCCAGCCAGAAAGATCTGAAGCTTCCCTCCCCTCCTCCACCATATTCAATCCACTCCTGAATTAATTACGTAATAGTAGCTGCTACAACGAACAAATCCCAAAATGTTTAATGACTCCAATATGATGGAAGTTTGTTGCTCGGTCATCTAAAATACAAAATGTATGTCCCTGATTGGCAGGTGGCTCCCTCCCCAGGCTCCTTCTGCAGTTCTGCCATCTTTATCCGGCCACTGCACTCAGCTGAAAGAGCTGGTGGAAGGGGAAGAGAGGGGAGAAGTCATACCTGCTTCTAAAGCTCCTTGGCTTGGAAGGGTCACACATCATCTCCTTGCAGGGTCCACGGGTGAACTCATCCCTTGACTCTTCAGAGGCAAGGAATGCTGAGACATGCAGTTCCAGGATGGAAAGGTGTGGCAACCACCCTTTGAGATGATCTCCAATGATGCCCACCTCTTGGTATTCACCCCGGCATAGTCCCCGGCCTCACACTGAATTGTGGCTAGCCTGTGTAACCACTAGAATACTGTGGAAGTAACAATGTCTGACTCCCAAAGCTAGGTTGTTAAGATATTACAGCTTCCACTGTGCTCTTTTGGATCGATTGCTCTAGGGGGAAGCTGGCCACCATGTTGTGAGGACACTCAATTAACCAAGAGGTCTACATGGGGAAGAACTGAAGCCTCCTGACAGTAGCTAGCCATCCAACTTGTCTGGCATCCAAGTTGCTAGCCATGTGAGTGAGCCATCTTGGAAGTAAATCCTTCAACTAGTTGACACTTTATTTATTTAGTTAGTTTTGGTCGTGCCTCGAGGCATGTGGGATCTTAGTTCCCTGACCAGGGATTGAACCTGGACCACCGCGGTGATAGTGCCAAGTCTTAACCACTGGACTGCCAGGGAATTCCCAAGTTGAGCCTTTAGATATGACTACAGCCCTGGCTGATAGTTCGACCCCAACTTTAGGAAAGATCCCAAGTCAGAACACCTAGCTAAGCTGCCTGTAGGTTCCTGACTGACAGAAATTATGAGGTAATGTTTATTTTTAATGATAATGTTTAATGTATTGTTATTATTTTAAGTCACTAAATTATGGGGTAATATGTTACACAGCAATAAGTAACTGCTAAAGGAGAAGTATGACTTTTGGAGAATAATTGATCCCACAATCTGCAAGCCCTGTCTGTTCTCCCTAAACGTTTCACAAATCCATCCCCCTTCCCCTATAGATTGTACCTCCACCATCTTTCTCTTTTGAATGGCTACACCCGCCCTGTCACTGATCTCCCTTTGTAGAAGATGTCTGTCATGTCTTTTTATTTTTTGTGGGGTTTTTTTTCTTTTTTGGCTTTCCAACATCCAATTATTTCTTTTGGGAGGGGGGACTTCATTCCTTGTAGCAGTGTCCATCATGGTGGCTGTGACCTCCTAGCCAACTTGCCCCTAACGCTCAGCCTCTGGAAACTTCTGCCTATTTTTTTTCCAAGGTGGAGATTCCAGACTGACACAGATGCTGGGAAACCTCTGGTGTCTACAAGATTCCCCCGTTTTTTTTTTGGTCAGACACTTTGCACATACGATATCTTTTAATTAAAAAAAAACCAACCCAAGCAGAGAAGGTAAGAGAAAGGGGGGCTCAAAAGTTAGGGGTGCAAGCTAGAGAAGTACATGAACACCCACAGAGGCCTTTGTAGCAACTAGGTCATGATAATAACAACAGCTCGCCCTTAACAATTTAAAAGGGTTTTCACCTATAATTCTCACAGTACCTCTGGGAAGGGCATGATTATCCCAGTTTTGCTGTGAGAACTCTCCAAATACAGGTCCATTTCCACAGAGTCAGCCATGCTTCTCTGGTCCTGCTTTAAATATCTCCTAGTTTCCCACCTCTTTAAATTTACACGGCTCCAAGTGTTACTGCCTTGGTATCTGTGTAGTTTAGGACAGAAAAAAAGATGCCTCTGCTTCAGAGCATTAACTTGCAACGTTTCAGTATATTGGTCTTTGGTAGGATTGAAAGGGCCCTTGGAAGGATTTCCCCCTTTCCCTTGTAATCGACATTAGATTAGGATGGTGCTTCTCGTCATCATTTGCTATCCTGCGTGTTGTATTACCCGGGGATGCTGTCTGTACTCCTCACGTCCACTTCCTTAGCGGTTAGCTCCCCTTGTCAGCTGCCTTCTTTCTGGGGCACATTTGCCTCTTCTCCGAACAAGATTCACTTTTTGCTTAAGACAATTTCTGTTGCTTTCAACCTACAACCCTGGCTGGTACATCTGCCTCCGCCATCGCCTCACATAACCCACTGTCCACCCACTAGCCATTCCTTCACTGACTTAATAAATGTTTACTGAGTGCCTACTACGTGCCGAACACTGTTCTAGAAGCTGAAGTATAGCTGCGAAAAAAGTGGAGAAAGACCCTTGTGCAATGGAGCAGGACCTTCCCCCCAGCCCATGTCCTCAGCCTGCCTTTTGTCTGTAGAAAAACTTTAGCCAAAGAATAAGCCTAATCAGAGAAGTGAGAAAAATGTAGAAGCAAAGGAAAACAGTCCAACAGGACCAAATAATAATAGTTTAGCCATTAAAGTCAAATAATAGTTCAGTCCTTCCTAAAGGAGGAAGCTTTAGTTCCTTCTCAAGGGCTATAGATAATATCCTGAGCCATGTCCTTTGAGCTGTTTTGCAGATACTGAAACCACCAGGTGAAACAAGTTAACTACATGATGACCAGACTGTAGCCATGACATAAGCTGCCACGATTCTGAGAACTGGCCTCAAGGAAATGGGAACAAACCCACCGTGGAACTGAAGATGAACTGTACTTAAAACAATCCAGATGACACGGATCAGACCACCGCAGGACCAATTTCAAGATGACTGTGCTGTTTCTGCACGTAGCCTTCTCCTGCCTATACCCCCCTGAAACTCCCCTTTAAAAGCTCTTGCCCATTGATGGTCAGTGGGGAGTTGGCCTTTGGACACGAGTCTGCCCTCTCCCCCGGGATGCCAGCCTCCAAAACTTTCCTTTCCACCAACCTTGGCTTTCAAGTGCTGAGCAGCCGGACCCCACTTTCGGTCACACTTGCTCTGGTGAGCTTATGTTTTTATCAGGAGAGACAGACAGTAAACAAAATAAGCAGTCAATGGGAGCGCTTCTCAAAGTTCAGTGTGCCTGTGGATGGACTGGGGACCTTGTTCCAACGCAAGCTCTGAGTCAGTAGGTCTGGGTGGAGCCTAACAGTCTGTGTGTGTTTTGTTTTGTTTTTTTTTTGCGGTATGCAGGCCTCTCACTGTTGTGGCCTCTCCCGCTGTGGAGCACAGGCTCCGGACGCGCAGGCTCAGCGGCCATGGCTTACGGGCCCAGCCGCTCCACGGCATGCGGGATCCTCCCGGACCGGGGCACGAACCCGTGTCCCCTGCATCGGCAGGCGGACTCCCAACCACTGCGCCACCAGGGAAGCCCCAGTCTGTGTTATTAACAAGAGCCCAGGTGATACTGATGCTGCTGGTCGGTGAAGCACACTTTGAGTAGGGAAGGATGAGGCTCACAAGTTCTGTAAAGAAAAGTAAAGCAGGGAAAGGGGGTGCAGTGTGCTGGGAGATGATGGTGGGGCTTGTGGTCACAAATCAGGTGTCAGAAGGGGACAGTGAGTACGGACTCGATGGAGGTGACGGGGGTGCCGTGGAGATGTCTGAGGGAAGGGCATTCCAGCCAGCAGGAACAGCCAGTGCAAAGGCCCTGAGGCTGATGTGTGCCTGACTGGTTAGAGGACTAGCAAGGAGGCCAGTGTGGCCACGGTGGAGTGAGCGAGGGGGACAGAGGTAAGAGGGGAGTCATGGGGCAGGAGGGGGCATCTATGATTGTGTAGAGAGTTGCAGACTATTCTTAGGACTACAAGTTGAGCCACAGGAGGGTTCTTAGAATGACATGAGCTCATTTAAGTTTTACAAGGATTCCTCTGGTCCCTGGGGGGAGAACAGTTTGCAAGGGAACAGGAATGGAAGCTGAGAAAAATGGGAGGAGGAGGTGACTGCAATTGTCCAGGTAGGAGATGATGGTAGCTTGGATCAGGGAAGCAGCATGGACTGGTGAGAGGGGGCTGGGTTCTGGGTAAACTTGGGACGTTGAACCAACTGGATTAGCCAACAGATCTGGGGAGTGAAATCAAAGATGACTCTGGGTTTTTTAGTATGAGTGTAAGGCTGAAGGAACAATGCACAGGGGCAAGGAATAAGATTAGTAACCCATCTCAAACATTTTGAGGGGCCTGATTAGACCTCCCCGGTAGATGCAGGGAGGAAGGTCTGGGAGAGAGAGAGTTATCTGGGCAGGAGAGAGAAACACAGGACGCATCTGGTAGGCAGGTATTTAGAGCCAGGAGACTAGATGAGATTACAGAGCAGATCGGATGGAGATAAAGAAGATCAAGCCCAGGGGCTCTCTTCAAAAGACAAATCTGATAAGGGAAAAGAATCTGAAAAAGAATATATATATATACACACACACAGACACACATATATACATAGAAAATATGTATAACTAAATCACTGTGCTGTACACCTGAAACTAACACAACATTGTAAATCAACTAAACTTCAATTTTTTTAAATATAAAAAAAAAAAAGACAAATCTAGGAGTTCCCTGGCGGTCCAGTGGTTATGATTCAGTGCTTTCACTGTCAGAGCCCAGGTTCGATCCCTGGTCGAGGAACTAAGATCCCACAAGCCGCGCAACATGGCCAAAGAAGTAAGACAAATCTGATGATTAGTAAGATTAAAAACAAATCACCACAAGAAGATACCCACGAACAAAGGACTGATTCAATAAATTAAAGGTCTTCTTCATACAGATGGCTAACAAACACATGAAAGGATGCTCAACATCACTAATCATTAGAGAAATGTCAATCAGAACTGCAGTGAGGTATCTCACACTGATCAGAATGGCCATCATCAAAAAATCTACAAACAATAAATGCTGGAGAGGGTGTGGAGAAAAGGGAACCATCATGCAATCTTGGTAGGATTGTAAATTGATACAGCCTCTATGGAGAACAGTATGGAGTTTCCTTAAAAAACCAAAAATAGAACTATCATATATCCCAGCAATCCCACTACTGGGCATATATCCAGAGAAAACCATAATTCAAAAAGACACACGCCCCCCAATGTTCATAGCAGCACTATTTACAATAGCCAGGACATGGAAGCAACCTAAATGTCCATCAGCAGAGGAATGGATAAAGAAGATGTGGTACATATATACAATGGAATATTACTCAGCCATAAAAAGGAACGAAATTGGGTCATTTGTAGAGACGTGGATGGACCTAGAGACTGCCATACAGAGTGAAGGCAGACAGAGAAAAACAAATACCATATATTAACGCATATATGTGGAATCTAGAAAAATGGTACAGATGATCTTATTTGCAAAGCAGAAATAGAGACACAGACATAGAGAACAAATGGATACCAAGGGTGGAAGGGGGAGGGTGGGAGGAATTGGGAGATTGGAATTGACACATATACACTGTTGATACTATGTAAAAAATAGATAACTAATGAGAACATACTGTATAGTACAGGGATCTCTACTTATGCTCTGTGGTGACCTAACTGGGAAGGAAATCCAAAAAGAGGGGATATATATATATATGTATAGCTGATTCATTTTACTGTGCAGTAGAAACTAACACAACATTGTAAAGCAATTATACTCCAATAAAAATTAATTTTTAAAAATTAATTAATTAATTAATTAAGGGTCTTCTATAGAATGGAATGCTATGCAACCCCAAAAAAGTGGAGGGGTGAGGGGCAGCCTTCTTTAAAGATTGGCTGGCATGCATCCTTGCCTGTTCTTTCCTCCCTTGCTCCATCCAGCTTCTTGGAATGGGAATTCAGTGCTAGCTGAAGCTGTACTTTGGACCTTGAAGACAGGAGGGGCCCAGCCCAGGGATGGCTGAGGTGCGAGTGGAAGGAGGAGGTCTCTGGAGACTTCGTGGTCCACAACCCCCCTACCCACCCTGCATGCCAACCTCCAGACTGTCAGGGAGACTGAATGGTTGTCTGGGTACAGAATGGTTGTAAGCGTGTGGTTGTCTAGCCTCACGATCATGCGGCTGGCTGGAAGCTGTGGTTCCCTACTGTTGCTCAGCATCAAGAGACAGTATCGGGAGAACTCCCTGGTGGTCCAGTGGTTAGCTCCCGGCGCCTTCACTGTGGTGGCCCAGGTTCAATCCCTGGTCGGGGAACTAAGATCCCACAAGCCGTGTGGGGCTCGGCCAAAAAAAAAAAAAGAGAAAGAGAGAGAGAGAGAGAGAGAGAGAGATAGTATCGGACCTACCTCTAGCCTGGGAAAAGATCAAAATTCAAAATTCGAAATGCTGAATGCATGTCAGTTTCGTACCACTGTAAAGTCAAAAGCTTGTAAGTTGAACTACTGTAAATCAGGGACCATCTGTATTCAACAAATTACTTGAGATATTCAACACTTTATTATGAAATAGTCTGTGTTAGATGGTTTTGCCCAACTACAGGCTAATACAGGTGCTCTGAGCACATTTAAGGTAAGCTGGGCTAAGCTACGATGTTTGTAATGCATTTAGCAGGGGGGTGGGCTGCGTGGCATGTGGGATCTTAGTTCCCAGACCAGGGATTGAACCCGGGCCCCGGCAGTGAAAGCGCCGAGTCCTAACCACTGGACCGCCAGGGAGTTCCCCATAATGCACTTTCGACTTATCATGTTTTCAACCTACAATGGGTTTATCAGATGTAACACCATCATTAGCCAAGGAAGATCTGTTCTGCCATAAACAGCCCTGTGGCTAAATCTTACTTTTGATCCTTTCCTAAAAATGAGTCATTAGAAGTAGATTATGAGAATTTGAAACTTGGGGTCAACTTTGTTTCCAGAGAAGCTGTAGCAATGTCTCGGTGAGCCTTTGAATGGGAGAATCCATTTACCCACAGCCTCTTCAGCCCTCAGGGTTTCTGTTTCTTTTTTAAATTTTCAATTCCTATCAATTCAACAGGCCTGTTTTGCGTTCACCCCAGAAAAGGTAGCAGTGATCGGAGTTTCTCTCTGATCACGGAGTGATAACCAAATCCGGATTGGTTGATTTGCAGTCAAGAGTCAGAATCGATCCTTCCTCTCTCCCACCCCATTCACTCATTCATTCACTGGGAATATTCAGAGCAAACAAAGTTGGGAGAAATCAGGCACTCATTAAATATTTGGGTCCCTACAACATGCCAGGTACTGTTCAAAGTTGCCTTTTTTTCATTTCAGGTCACCACCTACTTTAATTAATTAATTAATTATTTGGTTGTGCCAGGTCTTAGTTGTGGCAGGTGGGCTCCTTAGTTGTGGCATGTGAACTCTTAGTTGCGGCATGCATGTGGGACCTAGTTCCCTGACCAGGGATCAAACCCGGGCCCCCTGCATTGGGAGCGCGGAGTCTTATCCACTGTGCCACCAGGAAAGACCCCACCCACTTTAATTTAAATCAGTGATTTTCAACTGGAAGCAATTTTGCCCCGGGGGCGGGGGGGGGGAGGGCAGCGACTTGGCAATGTCGGAGACAGGTTTTGGTTGTTATGATGGGGACGGTGTTACTGGCATCTAATGGGTGGAGGCCAGGGATGCTGCTCCACATCTTACGGTGCCCAGGACGGCCCCGCTCCAACAAAGAACCATGCAACCCAGAATGTCAATAGTCCCGAGGTGGAGAAATCCCAGTTTAAAAGAAATGGAATAGCAGAGGATAAAATAGAATATATCAGAAGGCGTTGCCCAAAGTACGGATAAGTATCATTTCATAAGGCTTCTCCAAGGAGGTGGCGTTTGAGTGGAGACTTTTGGGAACGAACAAGATTCAGGCAGAGGACACGAGCAAAGGTCAGGTGGCTGGACGGCAGAAAGCTGGCCAGCGTGGTCCCTGGAGCCAAGCGGGAAAGGGAGGGTGGAAGGAAAGGAGGGCAGAGGTCAGCAGGGGTGATGGGGAACCAAGGGGAGGGTTTTAGGTAAGGGAGGGATATGGTTTAATTAGCTTCTGGGGAGTTCTCTGGTGCTGTAGTGGTTAGGACTCCACGCTTTCACTGCTGAGGGCCTGGGTTCAATCCCTGGTCAGGGAACTGAGCTCCTACAAGCTGTGTGGCGAGGATCACTCAGGCTGCTGAATGAAACGACAGCAAGGCCGGGGCAGGGGTGAAGTTGCGACACTTCCGAAGGCCTTATTGAGGGTAGTTACGAGGACGGTGGTGGCAGATACGAAATGTATAATAGTTGAACTGTGCCTAGATAGAGCAGGTGAAACCACAGCAGTGAGGGCGGGGGTGTGGAGCAGTGTCAGTGCAGGGTGACTGTTGGGGCTGCAGCAACTGATGGCACAGCCCTTCTCCCCGGAGGCACGGCGGGAGCTCAGGCCTCAGGGGAACTGGCTGGGCAGGGCCCCCACCTCACTCACAGCAGAAACTGGGAGGGCCCATGCTGCCCACCCACCTCTTCAGTCACTGCTGAGGGAACACCACTCCCAGCACCAGGGGTGCCTCCAAGGCCTCCTCCAAACTCTTCCACTTCCATATCCTTCCCTCTATCCTGCCCCTGATTCCATAAGGCGGGGAGTGTCTTTGTCCTGCTCTATCCCCCCATCAGGATGGGATCCCCTGTGGGCACGGAGGGCACAAAACTACCCTTATCTAGGGCACCCAGCATCAAGTTTGGAGTCCAGCAATCAGGAATGGTCTGCCTGTGAACTCCTACATATGCATCAAAACCCACCTCAAATGGACTCTCATTTGGGAGGACTTCTTGGATGCCCATGGTTGCTGATCTAACACAGTAATACACATCAGTAGCTAATACAAATCGAACACTTGCTACACTCCAGGTCCCATTCGGAGGACCTTACGCTCAACGACCCTAGGATGTAGGTTATTATCATTATGTCCACTTCATAGAGAGGAAACTAAGGCTCAGGGACACACAACTTGTAAGTAGTGGAGCCAAGATTTAAACTCAGGGGATGTCAATATGCTGCCTCAGCAGCAGGTATCCTTAAATCCTTCCTTGTGAGATTGGTTTGAGCATCACCATCTTCCAAATGAGAAACTTCAGGCTCAGAGGGGTTAAGCAATGCACCTAAGATCACACAGCAAGTCAGTGGTTGAGCCAGGCTTGCCATGTGGGGCAGCTGCCTCCAAAGCCCTAAACTTTTTTTTTTAAGTTTTGAAATATTTAATTTACCCCCAAAAGTTACCTTAAATGGAATAACTTTTTATTTTTTTAATTTATTTTTTATTGAAGTATAGTTGAATTCAAAGCCCTCAGCTCTTAACCTTCCTCCTTTATCACTGCTTCATCTCTGGGTTCAAAGTGTAGTTTATGAGCATCTACTGTGTGCCAGGCAAGGTTCTAGGCTCTGGGGACAAAATAAGGGACAACTCTGAGGCGACATTTGAACTGAAAGATGAAAAAGAATCCACCTTGAGAAGATGTGGAGGCAAAGAGAGGTCCCAACCGTTACCAGGAGCCTTCTTTCTCCCCCACACCTTTGTCCATTGTCTTCTCTCTTGCCAGGAACGCCTTTCCCTACCTAACAAACTCCTATACATCCTTCAAAGCCCAGCTCCAATGCCTGCTCCTCCTAGGAAGCCTTCCCAGACCGACCTTCCAGGCCAATTTCGCAACTCCCTCCCTTGGGCTTCCGCATCCTGGGGTCCCTCCCTCTGTCCCACGCGTAACCAGAGACTGATGGGAAGGTCTCAGGAGGAGTCGGTCCCACCAGGCTAGAAGATCATTCCTGAGGCCCAGGCCCAGTGAGAGCACAGAGTTGATTTTTTTGTTGTTGATGTTTGCATTGGGTCTTTGTTGCAGCGTGCAGGCTTTCTCTAGTTGCGGCGAGCAGGGGCTACTCTTCGTTGCGGTGCACGGGCTTCTGACTGCAGTGGCTTCTCTTATTGTGGTGCACGGTCTCAGTAGTTGTGGCTCACGGGCTCTAGAGCGCTGGCTCAGTAGGTGTGGCGCACTGGATTAGTTGCTCCGCGGCATGCGGGATCTTCTCGGACCAGGGCTCGAACCCGTGTGCCCTGCACTGTCAGGCGGATTCTTAACCACTGCGCCACCAGGGAAGCCCCGGAATTGATTTTTGAAATAAGCAAGGAAGCGCAGAAAACTATGACGATTCTTTGGGAAAGAGACACAAACTGCGGCTTTAAAGTAGCTCCCGACTCCGCTCCAGCGTCCCTTCTCTGGCCACACCCTTTCAGGTTCCGCCCCGCCCTCGCCCCACCCCTAAACGTGCCCCCACGCTTCCCGGAAGTGGGCGGCCTCCTGAGCAAGCGCCGTGGGCGCAGAGCACGCCGAGAGTTGTAGTTCCGGCATCTTACAGAGGAACTTGCGCTGCGATGTGGCCCCAAATATTGGTGGGGGGGGTCCGGGTTGCAGCAGGTCTGTGCCCCGCACTGGGGTCTCGCCTCGCCGCCCGCTTTCCCCCGCAGCGGACACCCGAGAACAGCCTGGCCCTGCAGCGGAGCCTGCACGCGACGGCGGCCCGGGCGCTCCCGCTCGTTCCCATCGTGGTGGAGCAGACGGTACAGTGGCCAGGCGGGGACACGGCCCGGGGGTGAGAGGGCTGGGGCACGGAGGGTCCCTGACCCTCACCCCCATCTTTCTCCTCCAGGGTCGCGGCGAGCGCGCCTATGACATCTACTCTCGGCTGCTGCGGGAGCGCATCGTGTGCGTCATGGGCCCGGTGAGTGCCCCGTGCACGGATCCTCCCCTGCGCCTGCCCAGACCCCCTGCTCCCCTCCCCCTCACACGTCCTTGATATCCGGACTTACCCCCCTTGACGTTCCTCCCTAGGCTCCGCTCTTGTCCCAACCTGACACCCACACCCACCCCCCTTCCAGGGCACATAAACCCTCTGATCCTCCTTACTGGCCCTTAGTACCCTTTCTACGCCTTCCTTAAATCCTCTGCTTCTCCCTTCCTAATCTCTTGACTCGCTCCCTCACCAATGACCCTCCTCCCCAATCCTGGGCTCCAATCACTCTCCCCAGCCTCCTTACCCCTTCCCTTCCTGGGCCCAGTGTGTACTGACCCCACCCTTCCTGTAAGCCAAACCACCTGGGTCTGGATCCCCCCAGCCCCACCCCGCACCACATCACCTCCTGGGTTCTGAAGTCTTCCTGATCCATCTTCCTTGGGCTCTGACCCCCCATTCTGGTGCCCTGACTCATCCTCAGCCGACCCATAACTGCCTCCCTTATGCCTTCACCCCTATCTGGGGACACCCCTCCCCGCCCCACTTGCAGATCGACGACAGTGTCGCCAGTCTGGTCATCGCGCAGCTGCTGTTCCTGCAATCGGAGAGCAACAAGAAGCCCATCCACATGTATATCAACAGCCCCGGTGAGCAGGGCCTTCCCCCGGTGCCAGGGTCCTCCGGGGGACTGAGACCCCAATCAGGGATGTCCTCTCTCTGGAGCAAGAAAGGGTGCAGAGCTTCCTTCAGAATCCCCCCAAAATGCCTTGAAACCTCCAAAAGCTGCCTCTTCCCTTGCTTTTAAACAGGCACCTGAACCTGCCTGTTTGATCTCACAGGTAACGTGTTTTGTTTGTTTTGTTTTGTTTTTAATAAATTTATTTATTTATTTTTGGCTGCGTTCGGTCTTCGTTGTTGCGCGCGGACATTCTCTAGCTGCAGCGAGCGGGGGCTACTCTTCGTTACGGTGCGCGGGCTTCTCATTACGGTAGCTCCTCTCTGTTGCGGAGCACGGGCTCTAGGCGCGTGGGCTTCACTAGTTGTGGCACGCAGGCTCAGTGGTTGTGGCTCGCGGGCTCTAGAGCGCAGGCTCAATAGTTGTGGCCCATGGGCTTAGTTGCTTCGTGGCATGTGGGATTTTCCCAGACCAGGGCTCGAACCCGTGTCCCTTGCATTGGCAGGCAGGTTCTTAACCACTGCGCCACCAGGGAAGTCCACAAATAACGTTTTTACCAACCTGACTTGGTTGTCGAGATTTTTAAATTGGTAGATTCTGTCCTGCCCCCACAAGAAAAGGGAGAATAGCCAAACTTTTTGTTTTGTTCTGTTTTGTTTTGTTTGGCCGTGCCCTGCAACTTGCGGGATCTTAGTTCCCTGACCAGGGATCAAACCCAGGCCCATGGCAGTGAAAGTGCTGAATCCTAACCACCGGACCACCAGGGAGTTCCCTGAATAGCCAATCCTGATTGATCGTTTACTGTGCCAGGCACTTTTCTAAGCACTTTATAGGCATTTAATTCATTTTATCTTCACACAACCTCACGTGATCGATACTGTTTAGTTATTTGCCATCTACAAGGAGGCACTGTAGCTCCAAAAGTCTGAGTAACTTGCCCCAGGTCACACATGAGTAACTGCCCAGCAAGGGGGGTCAAACCCAGGCAGGCTGGCTCCAGAGCCTTCACTCTTAGCCACTACGCTCCCAATTTCTAGTTTCTCTTGAAAATTTGGCAGATCTGGCCCCCGCCCTGGGCCCACATGCACGTGTGGCAACTGTCAGCTCACTCTGGAGCAAGTCCTCATTTTTTGCTCCCACCTGGCCTGTGTCACCTGCTTCTGTCACCTTCCTATCCCTGGTAGTACTTGTGTTTGGGACCCCGGCTTTAAAGGGCTTCACCAGCCCTCCCCAGGGCCAGAGGCTGCCCTAAGGAAAGGAGGGCACAGCCCCTCACTTGCCCCCCTCCACCCACAGGTGGCGTGGTGACCTCGGGCCTGGCCATCTACGACACGATGCAGTACATCCTGAACCCCATCTGCACGTGGTGCGTGGGCCAGGCGGCCAGCATGGGCTCCCTGCTTCTGGCCGCTGGCACCCCGGGCATGCGCCACTCGCTCCCCAACTCCCGCATCATGATCCATCAGCCCTCCGGGGGCGCCCGGGTGAGTGCCGGGCCCCGTGAGCTGCTTTGGGGATGGGGGTGGGGGTCTAGACAGAAGGACCAGCCGGACAGACGGAAGCCACGTGGGGGTGTGAATGTTTTAAAAATGTAGGTTTTGGGGACTTCCCTGGCGGTCCAGTGGTTAGGACTCCACGCTTTCACTGCTGAGGGCGCGGGTTCAATCCCTGGTCGGGAAACTAAGATGCCGCAAGCCATGTGGCTTGGCCAACAACAACAAAAGAAGTAGGTTTTATTAATGTGCAGGTATAGTGAGGCCAAGAGGTCAGGAGAGGGCTGCCATTGAAAAGACAGTTTGTTACTCACAGATCCCAAGAGGAGGGAGTGTGCCAGGCCACGGGGGCCACGCAGAGAGAGAGGCACCAGGGTTGGTCGGGAGGAAAGTGCAGGCAAGAGCCTTCATTGTGGTTTGTGCAGGCAGGAATGAGCGAGGCTTAAGACTGGCTAGCGTAAGTAGTTGCAGTGGGCTCTGGGGTGTAGGGACTGTCCCTAGTTGTCTGGTACCCTGGGGCGATGGGGCAGGGGGATGGTGACCCACGGTGTGAGAACAGAGGAGGTGTTGGGGATGTGGGCTTGGATTGGCTGCTTTGCACGTGAGAAGTGTACTCTGGACAGCGGTTGAAAATCTTTAGGAATTAGCTGCCCTGGGAGGAGCTGTTCCTCCTGGTCAGGGAGGCCCCAGCTGCAGAAAATAAGAACATAGAGTTGATTCCGGAAGCCTTCCTGGAGGCGGTGAGGTTGAAGCAGGCTGTGGAGGGACTCACAAAGCCCTGTCCCACCTGCTTGAAAACTGGCAGCCAACGCCCAGGGCAGGCTTCCGAGTCCCATCTCCAGTCTCCCCGTGAGTGGCAGATGCTGATCGCAACCTTCTCCCTCTTGGGACGACCCCCCAGGGCCAAGCCACAGACATCGCCATCCAGGCGGAGGAAATCATTAAACTCAAGAAGCAGCTCTACGGCATCTACGCCAAGCACACCAAACAGAGCCTGCACGTGATCGGTGAGCACCCTCCTGCCCCACGCAGGCCCCCAGCTGCTCCCTTCTATTGTAACCAACACATATGTACGGGTCAGGCCTCTGGACCTCTGTGCTGCTGACACCAGGGCTGGATCATTCTGTGATGGAGGCCTGCCTGGGCACTGTAGGAGGTGTGGCACATCCCGGGGCGCTGCCCACTAGATGCCAGCAGCACCTCCAGTTGTGACGGCCAAAACTGTCTCCAGACATCGCCCAGCATCCCCTGGGGATCAGAACCCACCCGCGTTGAGAACCCCTGTTCTGAGCACTTTAAAAAGACTCATTTACAGGAGCCTCCCCAAAACTTCATTGAACTAGGTCCAGGGGGATTCCCGGGCTTTCCAGTGGTTGGGACTCCGTGCTTTCATGGCCGAGGGCTCGGGTTCAATCCCTGGTCGGGGAAACTAAGATTCCGCAAGCCATGCAGCGCGGCCAAAACAAAAAAAAAGAAATAGGTCCAAAGGTTTTGAACAGGGTCTCCCACAAAGAATATTCCAAATGGTCAAGAAACAGAAGTCAGGAGGCTCATCACTTCTAGTGATGATGTTTAATAATGACATCATCAGGAAAGGCAAATCAAGGCCACGATGAGATACCATTTCAATCCACTGGAACGGCTCAAATAGAAAATACTGACACCCCCAAGTGCTGAGGGGAGCGTGGAGCCACTGGAACGTTTATCCACTGCAGGCGGCGGTGAAAACCATACAGCCACTTCCGAAAGCTGTCGGGCACTGAGGCTGAACACACAGAAAGATGCGTGGTGGTTCTGCTCGGCGTATAACCGAGGGAATTGGGTGCTTCTGTCCGAAGATGTAGTCAGGAAGGCAGCCCCATTCCTATGGTCCCAAACGGGAAAATACCGAAACGCCTGACAGCAGGGGAATGAGTGGTCAGTGGTGGTGCTTAGTCACGAGGTGGGATGCTGTACCGCCATGAGGACCGGTCCACAGCCTGGATGAATCTCAGAAACACAGTGCTGAGTGGAAGAAGGAGTAAATGCTCAGTGGTTATGTGTTTCTTTATTTACTTTTTAAATTAATTAATTAATTTTTTTGGCTGTGCCACGCAGCATGCGGGGATCTTAGTTCCCCGACCAGGGATTGAACCTGCGCCCCCTGCAGTAGAAGCGCAGAGTCTCAACCGCTGGACCGCCGGGGAAGTCCCTGTGGTTATGTGTTTAAGGGGCAAAAACTGGCATAACGGCTCCATGCCATTAGGCCACTGTTAGGGCAGTGGGTGGGGACAGTTAGTGGCTAGACATGGCCCCGACGGCATTTCGGGGGGCTCTGATCTAGGTGCCGGCCACGTGGGTGGGTTCAGTCTGAAAATCACCACACTGTCCACTTCCATGATCCACACCTTCTCCTGGATGTGCACTTACACATCAATAAGTTCACACACACACACACACACACACACACACACACAACTGAAACAGGTGTTTTACCGATGGGGAAACTGAGGCGCAGAGACAGGGAGGCCAAGATCACACAAGGAGGACTTGGGTGGATCGGGGACCCAAACGTGGCCCCAGGTCTCCACTCCTAACCACCCTCATCCCACTTCTGCTTCCCCCGCAGAGTCAGCCATGGAGAGGGACCGCTACATGAGCCCCATGGAGGCCCAGGAGTTTGGCATCTTGGACAAGGTTCTGGTCCACCCTCCCCAGGACGGTGAGGACGAGCCTGAGCTGGTGCAGAAGGAGCCGGTGGCGGCGGCGGCAGCAGTGGCAGAACCTGCCCCAGCGAATGCCTGAGAGCTGCCCCTCACCCTCGCCCTCCGGAGGAAAGTGGAGGCGCCAGGCCTGCCCAGCCCTCGACACTGAGCCTAGAGGGGACCCTTGAGGAACTCTGGATTTGGGGGTGCCCCTCCGGGTGGGTATCCCAGCTGAGACACTGTGATTTTAAATTAAATCTTTGTAGACTTTGCTCCCGGCTGTGGTGGCTTCCCTCCATCCTCCACCACGGCACACGTGTGCCTACACCCTGACCTTCAGCTTCCTAACTTCAGCAAAGCTACTGAGCCTACATTCCAGGCACTGCTCCAGAGGCCGCAACTTACTGGGAAGAAAACACAGAAATCCCTGTCTGGAAGAAACTTACATTCTTGTGGGAGTAGACAGTTTTTTAAAAAGTCAGGGCAAGAGGTATGCAACGTGTGTGTGTGTGTGTGTGACAGTTTTAGATGGGGTGGCCTGCAAAGGCCTTGCTGAGAGGGTGACATTTGAGCAAAGACCTGAAGGAGGTCTTTGCAGAGGGTGGGGGGAGCAAGCTTGCTATCTTGGGAGACAGCAGTCTAGGCAGACGGCATGGCAAGTGCAAAGGCCCTGTGGCGGGACTGTGGCTGGCACATGGGCGGAAGCACGAGGAGGCTGGGGTGGCTGGAGAGAGTGAGGGGGAGAGAGGAGAAGATGAGAGCAGGAAGGGGAGGAATACAGGTCGTAAAAGGCCTGGTAGGTCTGAGCAAGGAGGGAGATGCCCCATAGAGGGTTTCAAGAAGAAGAACAAAAAGGAACCACAGAGTGGTGGGTGGCGAGCGGCAAGCACAGAAACCAGGAGACCAGTGAGGAAACTTGTAATCACCCAGAGGAAGGCTGACGGCTCCCGACACGTGGTGAGAGAGGTCAGATTCTAGCCAGCTTTTAAAGGCAGGGCTGGGACTTCCCCTGTGGCGCAGAGGTTTAGAATCCTTATGCCAATGCAGGGGACACAGGTTCCATCCCTGGTCTGGGAAGATCCCACATGCCGAGGAGCAACTAAGTCCGTGCGCCACAACTACTGAGCCCACATGCCTAGAGCCTGTGCTCTGTAACAAGAGAAGCCACCGCAATGCGAAGCCCACACACTGCAACGAAGACCCAACACAGTCAGAAATAATAATAATAATAAATTTTTCAAATAAATCAAAACTAAAGGCAAGGGGCTTCCCTGGTGGCTCAGTGGTTGAGAGTTCGCCTGCCGATGCAGGGGACACGGGTTCGTGCCCCGGTCCGGGAGGATCCCACATGCTGCGGAGCGGCTGGGCCCATGAGCTGTGGCCGCTGAGCCTGCGCGTCCGGAGCCTGTGCTCCGCAACGGGAGAGGCCACAGCAGTGAGAGGCCTGTGTACCGCAAAAAACAAAACAAAACAAAAACTACAGGCATGGCTGTCAGCTGCAATGTGAAATTTGAGAGAGAAAGTCACCTCCCAAAACTCCAAGGCATTGGCCCAAAGCAGCTAGAAAGATGGAAGGAAAGATAAGACGTTCCTGGGAAAGTTCAGGAGGAGCAGGATTGGGGGCCACGATCAGGAGCCGGTTTTGGACGTTTGATGTCCAAGTGCCCCAGACATCCCAGGGGATGGGTAAGTCTGGGGTCAGGGTTGGAAATAAAAATGTAGGAGACTTCAGCATGTCTATGACTTAGTGGTCAGGCTGAGAACTGGCTATGGCGTTTGGACCTCGGAAATCACGAGTGGCCTTAGATAAATAAGAACACTTTCGGTGCTTTGGGGGCCAAAAACCAGATTGGAGTGGAGCCAGAGAGAAGGGGCTGGAAAATATTGGAGCTAAACAAGTCTTTTAAGGAATTTTGCTGTCAAGGAGAACAGAGAACTTGGGGCTGTCGCTGGAGGGTGTGTTGAGGTCAATTTCTTTTTTTTTTTTTTAATTCAGGGGGCTTTTAAAAAAATTTATTTGTTTTATTTATTTATTTTTGGTTGCATTGGGTCTTCGTTGCTACGCATGGGCTACTCTTCGTTGTGGTACGCGGGCTTCTCACTGCGGTGGCTTCTCTTGTTGCGGAGCACGGGCTCTAGGCGTGCGGGAGTTGTGGCACACGGGCTCAGTAGTTGTGGCTCACGGGCTCTAGGCACACAGGCTCAGTAGTTGTGGCTCACGGGTTTAGTTGCTCTGTGACATGTGGGATCTTCCTGGACCAGGGCTCGAACCCGTGTCCCCTGCATTGGCAGGCAGATTCTTAACCACTGCACCACCAGGGAAGCCCCAGAGGACTTTTTAATTTGGCTTCATTCATCGGATACATTTAGCTGAACTTTTCATTGTGCACACCTTATAATGTATACAAAAGTTGAGAAATTAGGATAATGAGGTCTCACGTACCCATCACACCAACTCAAGAATTACCCATTCACGGCCAATTGTGATTCGCCCCTCCCCCCCACCCCCCATGGCACTGTATTACTTTGAAGAAAATCCCAGCTTTTCATTTCATCTGTAAATATTTCGGTATGTATTTCTAAAAGGATAAGGAATCTTTATGTCTCAAAAAACTAAAAATAGAACTACCACATGACCCAGCAATTCCACTCCTGGGCATATATCCCCAAAAAACAAAAACTCCAATTAGAAAAGGTACATGCACCCCAATGTTCATAGCGTTATTTACAATAGCCAAGATATGGAAGCAACCAGAGTGTCCATCAACAGAGGAATGGATAAAGAAGATGTGGTGTATATATACACGGTGGAATACTACTCAGCCATGAAAAAGAACGAGGTTTTGCCATTTGCAGCACCATGGATGGACTTGGAGGGTATTAAGCTAAGTGAATTAAGTCAGACAGAAAGACAAATTCTGTATGGTATCACTAATATGTGGAATCTAAAGAAGTACAACAAACTAGTCAATTGTGAAAGACAACTTTTCCAAGGACATTGGGGGTGGTAACGCGAGCGATGGGGAGCGATGCGGAGCAGCAGATGAAGCTTCGCTTGCTTGCCTGCCACTCACCTCCTGCTGTGCAGTCCGGTTCCAAAAAGGCCAGTCCGCGGCCCAGGGGTTGAGGACCCCTGATACAGAGAACAAACTAGTGGTTACCAGTGGGAAGAGGGAAGGGGAGAGGGCCAATATAGGCGTAGGGGATTTAAAAAAGGGTTATTATGGGATTATATGAAATCGTGTGTGTAAAACTTTTGAAAATTATAAAGCACTACGGAATTTAAAGAATCTTTCATTCAAAAAAGAAAGTTAATGAAAAATAAATACGGGGGGACTTCCCTGGTGGTACAGTGGTTAAGAATCCACCTGCCAATGCAGGGGACACGGGTTCAAGCCCTGGTCCGGGAAGATCCCACATGCCGCGGAGCAAGGAAGCCCGTGCGCTACACCTACTGAGCCTGCACTCTAGAGCCTGTGAGCCACAACTACTGAAGCCTGCGCCCCTAGAGCCTGTGCTCTGCAACAAGAGAAGCCACCGCAGTGAGAAGCCTGCGCACCACACAAAGAGTAGCCCGTTTGCCACAGCTAGAGAAAGCCCACGCACAGCAACGAAGACCCAACGCAGCCAAAAACAAATTTAAAAAATAAAAAAAATAAAAATAAATAGGGGGGGCTTCCCTGGTGGCTCAGTGGTTAAGAATCCGTCTGCCAATGCAGGGGACACGGGTTCGAGCCCTGGTCCGGGAAGATCCCACATGCCACGGAGCAACTAAGCCCGTGTGCCACAACTACTGAGCCTGCGCTCTAGAGCCCGCGAGCCACAACTACGGAGCCCGTGTGCCACAACTACTGAAGCCCATGTGCCTAGAGCCCATGCTCCGCAACAAGAGAAGCCACTGCAATGAGAAGCCAGCGCACCACAACCAAGAGTAACCCCTGCTCGCTGAAATTAGAGAAAGCCCGCGTGCAGCAACGAAGACCCAACGCAGCCAATAAATGAATAAATAAATATGGGGACTTCCCTGGTGGCGCAGTGGTTAAGAATCTGCCTGCCAATGCCGGGGACACGGCTTTTCGAGCCCTGGTCCGGGAAGATCCCACATGCCGTGAAGCAACTCAGCCTGTGCTCCACAACTACTGAGCCTGCGCTCTAGAGCCCATGAGCCACAACTACTGAGCCCACATGCCACAAGTACTGAAGCCCAAGTGCCTAGAGCCCGTGCTCCGCAACAAGAGAAGCCACCACAATGAGAAGCCTGTGCACCGCAATGAAGGGTAGCTCCCGCTCGCCAAAACTGGAGAAAGCCGGCCCCCAAAACGAAGACCCAACGCAGCTAAAACTAAATAAATAAATAAGTAAATAGGGACTTCCCTGGTGGTCCCGTGGTTAAGAATCCACGCTTCCACTGCAGGGGGTACAGGTTCAACCCCTGGTCAGGGAACCAAGATCCTACATGCCAAGCAGTGTCGCAAAAAAAAAAAAAAAAAACCTGTAAAAATTTAAAAAATAAATAAATAGACAAAAGGATAAGGAATCTTTAAAAAGACAACCACAATATCATTTTCAAACTTTAAAAAAATAACAACACTTACCATGGTCGAATATTCAACCCATGTCAAAATTTCCCTGGCTGTCGCTATTTCTTTTTTTTAGTTTGTTCCAATCAGGATCCCAATAAGGTGCAGGCATTGCCGCTGGTTGATAAATCTTTAAGTGTCTTATTACTGCAGGTTTCCCCTTAATCTCTCAATCTCTCCCTCTTTTTCTTCTCTTTCCTTGAAATTCACCGGTTGGAGAAACATCGTTGTTTGTCTTGTGGACTTTCCCTCTGTCTGAATTTTGATGATGTGATTCTGTCCTTGGTGTTTCCGGTAACCTGGTGTATGAATCTAGACAAATCTGATCGGATTCACGTTCCGCTTTTTGGCAAATGACCTCTCAGTTGAGGGTGCCTCCTAGCAGGAGGCACATTAAATCCAGTTGTCCCTCTTTCATGACGTTAGGAGGGAATGAGGGTCCTTGTCTAGAACCACCAATATTCCAATAAGGCCTGCAAAATGGTGACATGACAATTCTACCATTAAAGGAGGAGGATCTTTTGTTTATGTCCTGTTTTTAAGCTGGGAGCCAGGCTGTTTGTATGGGGGTGGGAATGACCCAGTAAAGAGAGGGGGAACGGGAGGCGCCTCGCTTTGACCTTTGACTGAATCCCCTAACTCCACAAACCTGGCCCCAGCCCATAATCACAGCCTTGACGTCACTCCCTTGACCCCTAGATCTCAGCCTAGCTGTACTCCGCCCTTAACCTCTAGCCTTGGCCCAATCCTTCTATGACCCCTGACCTCTGACCCCCGGCCCTATCAAGCCTTCGCCCACCGCCGCCCCGCCCTCTGGAAGACGGACTTTAGGCACAGCCATTAGTCTGAGTCACTGCGGTCGATGGCGCCCAATACCGCGGGAGAGGAGGCGGATTATGGGGAGAGCCAATAGCTCGAGAGGGCGAGCCGACTAACAACCAGTAGCCTTGAGCGAGAGGCGGGACTCTGAGAAACGCCAATCGCTGGAAGGACTCGGCGTAACCACAGCCAATGGCTCTGGGGCGGGGGCGTGCTCCTGACCCCGGCAGCTTGCACGACCCGGCTCCGGGGCTATGGCCGGGAGTGGGCGGCTAGCGCTGCGGAGCGTGGCCGGGCAGGGCTGGGTGCGGGGCTCGGGGCCGGCCGTGCTAAGCCGCCTACGGGACGCGGCCGTGGTACGGCCCGGCTTCCTGAGCGCGGCCGAGGAGGAGACACTGAGCAGCGAGCTGGAACCCCAGCTGCGCCGCCGTCGATACGAGTACGATCACTGGGACGCGGTGAGGCTGCTGGCGCTGGGGGCGGAGCCACAGCGGGGCGGGACCTGGGACGTTAGGGGCGGGACGGGGAGTGGAGCCCTGGGGTGGGCGAGGCTACATCTGGGGGCGGGACCTGGGAATGGGGGCAGTGTCTTGAAGCTGAGGGAGGGGCCTTGCGGGCAGGGAGAGCGCTTTGGACATGAGGGCTGGGTCGTAACAGGAGGCAGAACCTGGAACTGAGGGGTGTTTGGGGAACAGGACCAAAGTTAGGGGCGGAAACGGTGTGGAGGGAGTGAGGGAGGGTCACGGGTTGGGGGTGGACCTGGTGTTGGGTGGGATCATGTTGTGAATATTGAAGCTGGGCCAGCATTAGGGACGGCATCTGGGACTGAATTGGAGCCTGATGGTGGGTAGAAAGGACTGAGGCCAGGGGTTCGATCCCTGGTCCAGGAAGATCCCACACGCCACGGAGCAACTAAGCCCATGTGCCACAACTCCTGAGCCCAGACGCCACAGCTACTGAAGCCCGTGCTCCGCAACAAGAGAAGCCACCGCAATGAGAAGCCCGCTCGCCGCAACTAGAGAAAGCCTGCGCGCAGCAACGGAGACCCAACACAGCCAAAAATAAATAATATTTTTTAAAAAACGACTAAGGCCAGACCCAGATGGGTCAGGGTTGGGGTCTGAGACCCAGCATCATGGGGTAGATAGGACCAAGGTTGTGAGTTGAGGGTGGGGTCAAGGGTCATGCTGGAAAAACCAGGCCTTTGCTTTGCACTTCCACCACCCTCTCCCCCAACCCACCCTAGCCCCACAATGTGCCTTAGTTTCCCTTTTCCCCCCTGGGAGCTTCCAGGCTTGACCTGAGCTCTCTGGGCAGGCCATCCACGGCTTCCGAGAGACAGAGAAGTCGCGCTGGTCAGAGGCAAGCCGGTCGATCCTGCAGCGTGTGCAGGCAGCCGCCTTTGGCCCCGGCCAGACCCTGCTCTCCTCGGTGCACGTGCTGGACCTGGAACCTCGGGGGTACATCAAGCCACACGTGGACAGCATCAAGGTGTGCAGAGGCCAGTGCCTTGGAGTTCCCGGCTGGGGGTGAGCCGGCCAGGCCAAAGCCCACCTGCCAGTGTGTCCCCTCTTCCAGTTCTGTGGATCCACGATTGCTGGCCTGTCCCTGCTGTCTCCCAGCGTCATGCGGCTGGTGCACACCCAGGAGCCAGGGGAGTGGCTGGAACTCTTGCTGGAGCCGGGCTCCCTCTACATCCTTAGGTACTGGCAGCCAGGGAGCCCCCACCCCACCAGTAACTCCTGAGATGCCCACCCAGCACTCTGAGCACCTTCTCTCCTTCAGCCCTGACAGCAGACTCTACCCCCCACCGCAGGCGCTCTGCCTGGAACAGGGGCTGCCCTCACCCCACCCGGCCACAGCCTCTATTTTCTCTTGCAGGGGTTCGGCCCGTTATGACTTCTCTCACGAGATCCTTCGGGATGAAGAGTCCTTTTTTGGGGAGCGTCGGGTTCCCCGGGGCCGACGCATCTCTGTGATCTGCCGCTCCCTCCCTGAGGGGATGGGGCCTGGGGAGCCCGGGCAGCTTCCCCCACCCTGCTGACCCCGGGGCCCTCCCCCCCAGCTGCTCAAGACACCGTGTTTGTGAATAAAGTTGGAGAGTGGACAAACTGGCCTTCCTGGCACCGGCTGTTTTGGGGGGCTGGAATCTGCAGGGGAAGCCCGGGACCCCACCTGCCCACCCGTCGGGAGCATCCCCGGCAGGACACACACTCACGAGGCTGGAGGAGCAGTTTCCTTTATTGCGCCCCTTGCTGGCGGCCCAAACCACCTCCCCTTCTCTTCGCCTCAGCATCCAAGCCTCCAATAAATAAGTCAGCTGAGCTCCTCCAGCGGCTGCAGGGCCCCAGGCCGGGCATTCTCAGCCGCCGCAGCCACAGGCTGCCGCCGAGAGCTGGGGCAGCCGCTGCCAGCGGTGGCGATCGTCGAGGAAGGCCACATCGGCGTAGCGGGTGGGGCGGCAGCAGGGCCCACCGTGGGCTCGGCCCTGACCCCGCAGCCGGGCCAGCGTCAGGCCGTGCTGGGTGCGGGCGCCGCGGGGACAGCTGCCGGCACAGTAGCGGAAGATGACCGTCTCCTCCGACGTGTAGCCCAAGCCCAGCTCGGCCACGGGCAAGGGTAGGCTCCACAGCTGGCACGGACCGGCCAGGGCTCGGCGCGGGCGGGTGCCTGCGGGGACAGGGGGCAGCTGACAGCGGGCAGGGTCTGGGCGGGAAGGAGTCGGGGAGCGCACGGGGTTCTGGGGGTCCTTACCCAGCTGCGGCCTCCAGGTCCCTCTGTCCACCACTGGCTCAGACAAGAGCTCCTCCTCTGCCACCGAAGCCCCCCAGGCCCCAGGGCCCCCGCGGAGGTCCAAGTGCAGGGTCAGGAGCAGCAGAGAGCCTAGCAGGACTCGTCCTGTGGCCATGGTGACGGGCAGGTCCTGAGGGTGGAGATGCCCTGCGTCCTCAATTTATCCCCCGCCTGAGCTGCGGAGATAACCTCTTCACTGCCGGCCGCTGCCCTGTCACAAAGGCCTCCGCGTCCCACACCTGGGGCCCAGGCAGTCCCTTTCCTCCTGCCCCATACCGCACATCCTTCTAAGAGTTAAGGGCGCACACCCCCCGCATACCCCATCCAGACATTCCACAGACCTATTTCCGACACCCCCTCCGCCCCCTGATTTACGAGTGTCGTGGCGGCAGCCAGGGCCGAGCCCAGGGCGGGCAACCAGGGTCCCCACCCGACCTGCCATCTGGAGGGAGAGGTGGGGGGCCCCGTGGGTCCCCCACTGGGGGCTCTCCCCACTTGGGCAGGGTGCTGGGGCTCAGTAGCCCCTGTGTCACGCACCAGGTAGAGCAGATGTGGGTAGGGGGAAGAGGTGGGTTGGCAGGTGGGTGAGCTGATGGGGAATCCATCGTGGCTCCTGCCTGGAGGATTAAGACATCATGCCCCTGTCTCCGGGCCTGGCGGGGCCAGCATCAAAACAGGAAAGGGGAGAGGCCCGGGGACAGCCAAGAGCTGGGACACCAGGGGCAGGAAGCTCACCCCGCAGGGACTCCTGTCTCTAGAAGGCCAACCTGAGCCCCCTGGGACCTCAGTCCTGCCCTAGGGTCAGAGGGCATCAGAGCAGAGGGGCGGTTAGGCCCCACCCTGGTCCCGGCGACCTCCCTGCCCTTCCCATCACCCCAGGGAAGTGAGCCTCCATCCCCAGCCGTGAAAGGGGGCTAAACCAGAGTCCCTCCCACGTGGGGAGGACAGACAGAAGACGCATTTAGTGTGTAACATGGTGCCTGGCACTGTGCAGTTGCGAGAGCTTCTGAGGCAAGGGAAATACGAACAGCTTGTGGAGGTTTGACGAGGTGCTCAATCTCACGCAGGTGAGACTGGCTTAAAACTCGGATGAGACTGTGCACCCAAGATTGGCAGACATCAAAGTGTGCTTACACCCGGCTGGGTGTGTGTGTGTGTGTGTGTGACACGGGCACGCCTGTTGGTAGCACTGTAAATCGGTAGCCGCTGAGCATTTGCTGCAGAAGGTGCAAATCACATCCCTGATCCAGGACACCTGCTCAGGAACTCATCCTCCTCAGGTGAGGCAAGATGCAAGCTCAGGGTTATTCGCTGCCTTTTGTATCAGCAAGAGACTGGAGAGGACCTCAACTCCACCCACAGGGGACCGCCTCAATGGTTTTGGTGTGGTTTTTCTTGCGCTGTTTATTGAGACCACTTTCAGATGGGGGGTGGGAATGCCACTTATCCAAAGTCACCCAGAATTAAGAAACACCGGTGGGATTTGGACCCAAGTCAAGCTGAATGGAAGACCCCTGCTCTGAACCACCGGGGCACATGGCCCGGCCTGGTGGGGAGGCCTTAGACCTCGGTCCACGTGGCAGGCAGAGCAGGGGTGAAATTGCCAGGGCAAGGGGCCATTGCTTCTCTCCCAAAAGGCCTGGCGGAAGGATGGGGAGGGAGGGTGGAATGACCTGGGACATTCCTAGGAATTAACCTGGCGTCTCAGGCATTCCCGCTCGGCAGCCAAGGGCCTGTGGAACTGGATGGGAAAGTTTTCCACTCGCAGTCTCCAGCTTGGGCAAGACGGAAGGCCGGCATCCTGCCCCCAGCTGGATCCCTCCAACGGGGGTTCAGAAGTACTCCTGCTGCCAAATTCCGCTTCCAGCAACGTGACTATCCACGAACTCAAAAAGCCCTCCTGCTACAGCACTCCTAGCAATGCTAGATAAAATAAACACCTAACCAACTTGTAAGCATCTAAGGGAAGCCCCAGAAACATCACTGGGAAGTTGAAAAATAGGGGCCAGATGCCAAGATCAGCAAGAAGGGTGTTTGGGATTTTGTCGCCGTGTAGGGACAGAGCCACAAGCTGAGAACCACACCTAAAATGGGCTCAGGACAGGACTTCTGGGGCACCTGCTGGGAGCATAGGCAAAAACCATCTGGAAGGACTTGCCTGCAAAGCAGACCATGCGGGAGTCTCACAGATAGAGGCCCGAGCTGGCCATGAGCCCGCCATCCCAGATCCCAAAACACGAGAACAGATCATGAAAAGGAGTCAGGATACAGCAGGATGCCCGTGAGCTTCAGGTCCTAGGTGAGTGTGATGGAGACTGTAAGTCAAGGATGCTTAAAACTAAAAATGTGAAAGAAGGGATCAAAAACAGAAGGGGCCAGACACTCAAAACAGACCTGCTGATCTGAGAAAGAAACAAAGATAACTTGGAGAATTGGAAAACAGACAGTGAAACTAAGTACTGAATGGTTTAGGTGGTGGCTAAGCCACAGCTGAAGAGAAAACTGGTCAAAGGAAGACCTGAAAGAGATCACCCAGCAGAAGCCCAGTGGAGGAGGCTGAGGGGTAAGGAGAGGATTAAGTTCTAGAGGTTTCAGAAGCAGGGGACTGGAGACTGAGAGAAGTAAACTGTGGAGAAAACACTGGGGTCCTCAGACTCAGAGGGTGGGGTGACAGACGGGCAGCGGGACAGGAGGTGGTGAGTGTGGGAATCAAGAGCCCGAGGATTCTAGAAAACAGAGCCTGTTTATTGGGGGAGCCTCACTCCTTAAGGGAGAAGTGCATCTTGTCGTTGATCATCTTGCGCTCGGGGTTCAGGCGCTTGAGGATCTGGGCCAGCACGTTCACCGTCTGCTCACTGCTCAGCCCCGTCTTCTTGGTCTGGAACTTCTTCAGCAGGTCCTTGGTGGTCATGGGCTTCCGTGTCAGGTAGCGGCGCACGGCATCCTCGGTCACCTGCACGTCGCTGGAGGTGGGCAGGTGGGTGTCAGCAGGCGGCCCTCCGTCCCCAAGGCCCCCTCCGAGGCCCCCCCACAAGCCCCCTCCCTGCTCCTGCCATCCTCGCCAACTTACCCGCTGCTGGGAGTGGACTTCCCGGACTGGGGCTGAGGGGTGGACTTCCCCGACAGGCTCTGGGGCCCGGTGTCCAGCCGCAGCCGCTTGGCCGCCGGCGTCTCGCTGGTCCGCTTCCCTGTGGGAGCAGAGGCGGGGCTGAGCCTTGGGGCGGGGAGGCTGGACCCCTGGGGGAACCCCGGGCCAGCGATGCCAGGATTACATGTGCAAGGGGTTCAGGGGCAGGCAGACAGGATGCTGAAAGGGAGGGCAAGTACGGGGTCAAGAGGTTGAGGCGGGCAGGGCGGGATGGGGCGACTCACCCTGCTCCAGCTTGTTGGCGGCCGCCCGCAGGGTGGAGGAAGTGCTGCCCGTCTCCGTGCTGGGTGTGCCGGGCCGGCTGTTGCCCCGGGAGCTGCCACCCGACTGCTTCCGCTCCCTCTTGGGGGGCGTCTTCTTCTTCTGGGACACCGGAGTTGGGGATGTGAGTCTGGAGAGGGACACGCCGTCCCCCCGCCCCGGGCTGGGCCTTACCGCCATGAAGAGCGCCGAGGAGGCCTCGCTGTCGATGTCACTCTCCTCTGAGCTGTCCGACTCCTCGCTGCTGTCTGCGCAGGGTCAGAGGAGGGGCGTCAGGAGCGGAGGCCCCGCCCCCCCAGCCCCATCCCAGATCAGGGGCCTGGGCCGCGGCCAGGGGAGGCGCACCCACCTTTCCTCCGCTTCTTGTCCTGCGGCGTGGGCGCCTTCTTCTCCTCCTCGTCCTCCTTGTCCTCCTCAGGTGGCTTCTCCTCCTCGCTCTCCTCGCTGCTCTCACTCTGCTCGTCCACGCCCTTGGGGCCCTCCTCCTGCTGGGTGACCTTGGGCTTGCCCTCCAGCTCGTCCTGGGAGCTGCTGCAAGACAAGCACAGAGCGGGCAGAGGGTGAGGGAATGCGTGTGCAGGCCGGCCCAGGGTCTCACATCCGCCTCCTGCCTGCCTCACCTGGAGCCGTCGGACATGTAGTCCACCTCCTGGCCCTCAAAGTCCCCATCGTCACTGTCCTCAAAGGCCTCGTCGTCTGACCCCTTCTTCTTCTTCTTCTTCCTGCCCCCCTTGCTGGGCGGCGCCTTCTTCTTGGCTTTGAGGGCTCGGCTGCCTGGGGAAGGGGAGACAAGGGGAGGGGCTTGGATGGGCACACTTCACGCTTTGTGTATCCGATGACACCTGATGTCTCTGGGGCCTTTGCCCTCTGGGGAGAGACACCAGGACCGGCCCCAATTCCTCCAAGAGGCAAAGAGCTGGCCCAGGGGCGCACCTCTCACCCACAGGCCAACCCGACTCCACACCCCCACCACCCCCTTCTCTCTCACACGCAGGGCCACCATCCCTGCCCTGTATCACCTGGGCAGCCAGAGACCAGGCCTTGGCCCAGAGCCCACTGGCATGACTCAAACTGGCCAGTCCTAAGCCGTTTCCTTGGAAACCCCAGTTGAGGCTGTGGCCGAGGCCTTCCTATGGCTCCCTGCTGCCTCCTACCAACCCTGGCGCTTCCCCAAGCGGACAATCTCCCGGGCCCAGGGGCCCATGAGTAACCAAGTTTTCCTTTCAGGGGCATTAACCTCTCTGAGTCATCACACAGCCACCTTGATAAATTATGACCGGGCACTAATCAGGCAGCTGTGCCGACCACCCCAGCCACGGAAGCTCTGCCAGCCTCACCCTCCTCGCCACTGGCCTCGCTGTCATCAGAGGACATCTCCAGGTCATCCTCCAGGTCGTGGATGCGCAGCTCACTGGCCTTCTTGCGCCCACGCTTCTCCTTCTCCTCGTCCTCCTCGTCCTGGTCCTGGTCCTTGAGCCGCCGCTGCTGCATGATGCTGAAGTGGTTCAGGACTTTGTTTCTCCTGTGGGTGGGGGGCACAGCAGGGGCTGACAAGGGGCCTGGCTCCAGAGCCCGCCTCCAGCAGCTGGGCCTTGTCCCGGGTGCCACCCTGCACTTCCACCAGGCATTCCCCAGAGGGGAACCACAGACACATGTAGGTGAGAAGAGGGACAAGCTGACCCCGCACATGGGGACGCACAGGTGTGGCAGCAACAGCCTGAGATCACACAGGGAGAGCTGGCCCTCCTTCAGTTCCCGCTCTACCCGGAGTCCCTCAGGAGAAGGCCTCACGCGACGCTGATGCCCCAGCACCTCGCTTGGGCTCAGGGCCTCTCTCGGGCAACAGAATCAGGCCATATGATACAGTCACATCCGTCGCTTTTGTTGTAGTTCATGGGTGCCTTCTTTTTAATGGCGGGGGTACTGGTGTTTCCATTTAGAGTGGTGATGAAAGTTTTTAAAAACGTGATTGCATTTAAAGACAGTCTTAGGGGACTTCCCTGGTGGTGCAGTGGTTAAGAATCTGCCTGCCAATGCTGGGGACATGGGTTTGAGCCCTGGTCCGGGAAGATCCCACATGCCACGGAGCAACTAAGCCCGTGCGCCACAACTACTAAGCCTGTGCTCTAGAGCCCACAAGCCACAACTACTGAGCCTGTGTGCCATAACTACTGAAGCGTGTGCCTACAGCCCGTGCTCTGCAACAAGAGAAGCCACTGCAGTGAGAAGCCTGTGCACTGCAACGAAGAGCAGCCCCCGCTTGCCACAACTACAGAAAGCCTGTGTGCAGCAACGAAGACCCAACACAGCCAAAAATAAATAAATTTATAAAAAATTTTAAAAATAATAAAAATAAAGAGAGTCTTAGGATTGTATATAACAACAGGAGCAGAATTCATGGGTAGTATATAAATAAAAAAGAATGAAGCTGTATTCAACATGGTACTGGAAGTCCTAGCCACAGCCATCAGATAAGAAAAAATAAGGAATCCGAATTGGAATGGAAGAAGTAAAACTGTCTGCAGATGACATGATACTATATACAGAAAATCCTGAACACACCACCAAAAAAACAATTAGAACTGATAAATGATACTGCAGGATATAAAACTAATATATACAAATCTGTTGTGTTTCTACACACTAACAACAAACTATCAGAAAGAGAAATTAAGAAAACAATCCCATTTACAATCGCATCCAAAAGAACAAAATACCTAGGTATAAATCTAACCGAGGAGGTGAAAGACTTGTACTCAGAAAACTATAAGAAAGAAATTGAAGATGACACGAACAAATGGAAAGATACACCATGCTCATGGATTGGGAGGATGAATATTGTTAAAGCGACCATTCTACCCAAGGCAATCTAGAGAGTCAATGCAATCCTTATCAAAACACCAATGGCATTTTTCACAGAACCAAAAAAATAATTCTGAAATTTCTATGAAAAGACAAAAGACCCCAAGTAGCCAAAACAACTTTGAGAAAGAACAACAAAGCTGGAGGTATCATGCTCCCTGCTCTCAAACTATACTACAAACCTACAGTCATCAAAACATTATGGTACTGGCACAAAAACACATAGACCGATGGAACAGAATAGACAGTCTAGGAATGAACGCACATTATATAGTCAATAAATCTATGACAAAGGAGGCAAGAATATATAATGAAGAGAAGACAGTCTCTTCAATAAACGGTATTGAGAAAATGGGACTATTCTCTCACACCACACACAAAAATAAACTCAAAATGGATTAAAGACTTAAATGTAAGACCTCAAAGCATAAAAATTCTAGAAGAAAACATAAGCAGTATACTCTTTGACATTGGTCTTAGCAGTATTTTTTTGGATATGTCTCCCCAGACAAGGGAAACAAGAGCAAAAATAAATAGGGCAACACCAAACTAAAAAGCTTTTGCACAATGAAGGAAACCATCAGCAAACCAAAAAGGTTGCCCACTGAATGGGAGAAGGTATTTGCAAATGATATATCTGATAAGGGGTTAATATCCAAAATACAAAGAACTCATACAACTCAACATGAAAAAAGCAAACAACCTGATTAAAAAATGGGCAGAAGGGCTTCCCTGGTGGCGCAGCGGTTGAGAGTCCGCCTGCCGATGCAGGGGACACGGGTTCGTGCCCCGGTCTGGGAAGATCCCACATGCCACAGAGCGGCTGGGCCCATGAGCCATGGCCACTGAGCCTGCGCGTCTGGAGCCTGTGCTCCGCAACGGGAGAGGCCACAACAGTGAGAGGCCCACGTACCGAGAAAAAAAAAAAAAAAATGGGCAGAAGACCTGAATAGACATTTTTCCAAAAAAGACATACAGATGCCAACAAACACATGAAGAGATGCTCAACATCACAAATGATCAGGGAAATGCAAATCCAAACTGTAATAAGAGGGCTTCCCTGGTGGCACAGTGGTTGGGAGTCCACCTGCCGATGCAGGGGATGCGGGTTCGTGTCCCGGTCCGGGAGGATCCCGCATACCGCGGAGCGGCTGGACCCGTGAGCCATGGCCGCTGAGCCTGCGCGTCCGGAGCCTGTGCTCCGCGGCGGGAGAGGCCACAGCAGTGAGAGGCCCGCGTACCGAAAAAAAAAAAAAAAAAAAACTGTAATAAGATATCACCTCACACCAGTCAGAATGGTTATTTTCAAAAGACAACAAATAACAAGGGTTGGTGAGGGTGTGGAGAAAAGGGAACCCTCGTGCACTGTTGGTGGGAATGTAAATTGGTACAGCCACTGTGGAAAACAGTATGGAGATTAAATTAAAACTACCGTAGAATCCCAAATTCCACTTCTGGGTGTCTTTCCGAAGAAAAGAAAAACACTAACTCAAAAAGATATATGCACCCCTATGTTCATTACAGCACTATTTACAATAACCAAGATGTGGAAGATAAATACTGTACTTATATGTGGAATTAAAAAAAAAAGAACAAACATAACAAAACAGAAACAGAGTCATAGATACAGGGAACAAACAGGTGGTCGCCAGAGGGAAGAGGAGTGAGGGGATGAGTGAAATAGGTGAGGGAGATTACGAGGTACAAACTTTCAGTTGCAAAATAAACGTCACAGGGATAAAACGTACAGGATAGGAACAGAGTCAACGATGACACAGTATCTTTATATGGTGATGATGCAACTCGACTCATCGTGGTGATCATTTTGAAATGTATAGAAATATCGAATCAATAGGTTGTACGCTAGGAACATAGTGATGTAGGTCAATGATATCTCAACCAACAAACTCACAGAGAAAGGAATCAGATTTGTGGTTACCAGAAGTGGCAAGAGGGGGAATTCGATGAAGGTGGTTAAAAGGTACAAACTTCCAGTTATAAGGTAAATAAGTACTAGCGATGTATAGTGTATGACATGATTATGATTAATTACCACTGCTGTATGTTATATATGAAAGTTTTGAGAGTAAACCCTAAGAGATCGCATCACAAGGAAAAAATTTTTTTTCTTTCTCTTTTATTTTATACCTATATGAGATGATGGGTGTTCACTAAAAGTTATTGTGGTAAACATTTCATGGTGTATGTAAGTCAACTCATTATGCTGTACACATAGAACTTAGTGCTGGATGTCAATTACACCTCCATTAAACTGGAAGGAAGAAAAAAAAAAAAACAGGAATGAAACTCCATTACACAAGAATGTAAATGTACTTAACACCACTGAATGGTACACTTAAAAATGGTTAAGATGATAAATTTTACAGATTTTTTTACTACAATTAAAATTTTTAAAAAATGAAGCAGCGATACACACTACAATGTGGATAAAGCTTGAGGACACCATGCTCAGTGATATAAACCAGACATAAAAGGCCAAACACTGTCTGATTCCACTCCCTAGAGGGAGGACTCAGATCCAGAGACAGGAAGTAGATGGTGGGGGCCGGGGGCTGGGGGAGGGGCTGGGGAGTCAGTGTTTCATGGCGACAGAGTTTCAGTTTGGGAAGATGAGAAAGTTCTGGAGGTGGAGGGGGCGGATGGCTGCACGACAGTGTGAATGTACTTAAAGCCACTGAGCTGTGCACTTAAAACTGGTAAATGTTATTTTATGTGTATCCTACCAGCAGTTGATCCAGCTGTGAGACCTGCCTGGGGGAAGCCATGTAGGCCGGGAGACCCCACCCTGCTCGCCGATTCCTGCTCCAGGGCTCAGCTCAGCCACTCCCCCATCCCTGGCTCTCGCACCGCCCTATGCATCCCTGATGGTCCCAGGTCCATTCCCCCACTGGACTGGGAGCTCCCTGAGGGGCTGGTGAGATCTGGCTTGGTCACCACTGAGTCCCTAGCTCCCAACCGGGAACGATGTTCGGGGGATGCACCTCATTTCCAGTCGTGCCCCCTCACTCACCTCTCCCACTCCTCCTCGGCCTCCTCGGCCGTGAGCGTGCGGTGCTTGGCCAGCGGCGTGAAGTTGTACCAGTTGTGCACGGGGAAGGCCTCAAAAGCCCCATCAGGGCACTGGGTAAAGATGTAGTAGGATGTGTTCTCTGTCACACCTCCCTTCTTTATGCCCTTGAACCTGCGTGGAGTTCAAGGTTACTGTCGGCCAGAGGAAGAGGCACCAGCCCCACCCTCATACACCCCCCTGCAACCCCAGGCCTACCCCCTCTCCAGAGCCACCTGAGTCCTCCCAGCAGAATCTGAGGCTGGAAGGCCTTGGGCTGGCCCTTCGACCGTCTGAGCCTGGATTTCCACATCTGGAAAGCACGGCTCCCCACCTTGCAGAGCGGGCTTAGGGCTCCTTTGCATTATACATGTCATGGTCCTTTCTGGCCATGAAGAACACAGGGCCCTACAGTCAGACCCCTCCGGATTTGCCTGCAGAATCTTCCTGGGGGCTGAACCACTGCCAGCCCCCTCCTGGCCTCTGGCATCACCCGCAAGTGGAGGCAGTCTTACAGCGTGCCCCTTCCCTGCCTACAGCCTTCAGGCTCCCCTGGGCCCCAGCCCACCCACAGTCCAGCTGCAGCCTGGCGTCCACCGCCCTATCCACCTGCCCACCCTGTCACTGTCATGCGCTGTGACAGTCCCTAGGGCTCGGCGCTTCGTGCCTTTGTGCTCGCTGTTCTGCCAGAGTGCCCTTCATCCCCCTAACCTCTGTCCTCCCCACCCCCCGAAACCCCAGGTGGCCCCTCGCTGGGTACCACAGTACCAGAGCCCGGGCTTCGGGCATCCCGGCCCTCAGAGCTCCTGCCCGGGCATCCCGTCAGCTCATCTACCCAAGTAAAACCCTTCGCAGGAGGATGAGCTGTCACTCCTGGGCTGTTACCCCCGCCGTACAGCAGGCACATGAGAGTTCAGCCGAGGGCACCCACGGAGTGGGGTCGAGAGCGGCACTTACTTCCGGCCTGATTTGCCATTGACTCGGAGCAGCCAAGGCTGGTCCTCGGGCCGGAACTCCTTGAGGACTATGCCGTACTTCTTCCTCCGCGCCTCCTCCCGGAGCCTGCGGTTGAACTCGCTGCCGGCGCCCGACTCGGGCATCTCCTCCTCTTGGTAAATCTTCTTGTTGCTCAGGTCGCGTTCCAGCCGGGCCTGGGAGGACAAGAAGCAACACCTCTCATCCGGGGGCCTGATCCCACCACCAACACCCTTTCCTCCCCCGAAGCTGCGCGGCGGGCACTCAAAGCCACCTGGTTGGCGAAAAGGCGCTCGGTGAAATGTGGGTGAAGGGATCTGGGCAAGCCCTGTACTATGTCAATTTTTGCAGCTTTTTGAAAGTTTGAAATTATTTCCCAGTGAAAAGTTAGAAAGAAAAAGATTGGCACTGACATATATACACTAATATGTATAAAACAGATAATTAATAAGAACCTGCTGTATAAAAAATAAATAAGTAAAATTCAAAAAAAAAAGAGAAAAGAAAAAGAAAGAAACCCCAGAACCCAGCCACTTCTCAAAACCTGTTTGCTCCAAACCCCATCATGGCTCACCTGGACCACAGCCTTCACCTCCGCCCCGTCCCCTTCACCTGCCCTCGACCCCACAGTGGCAAAATCACTTTACAATTCTCTGTTTCTAAGCCTTTAATGGCTTCTGCTATGGATGGATGTTTGTGTCCCCCCAAAATGCCTTTGCTTTTTTTTGCTGCGCAGCTTGTGGGATCTTAGTTCCCCAACCAGGGATTGAACCCCGGCCCTCGGCAGTGAAAGCGTGGAGTCCTAACCACTGGACCACCAGGGAATTCCCCCAAAATGCATTTGTTGAAGCCTAATCTCCAGTGTGATGGTATCTGGGGTGGGGCCTTTGGGAGATGATTAGGTTATGAGGGTGGAGCCTTATGAGTGGGATGTGCGCCCTTATAAAGGATTCCAGAGAGCTCCGTCCCCCTTCTGCCAGGTGAGGACACAGTGAAAAGGTACCAGCTATGAAACAGGAAGCACACCCTCACCAGACACCAAGTCTTGTTGGCACCTTGATCTTGGACTTCCAACCTCTGGAACTGTGATAAATACGTGTCTGTTGTTTATAAACCACCCAGTCTCTGGTATGCTGCTATAGCAACCTCTACAAACTAAGACAGTTTCCAAAGACCTTTCTACAGGGGACGCGGGCTTGTGCCCTGGTCCGGGAAGATCCCACGTGCCGCGGAGCAGCTAGGCCCGTGAGCCGTGGCCGCTGGGCCTGCGCGTCCGGAGCCTGTGCTCCGCGACGGGAGAGGCCACGACAGTGAGAGGCCCACATACTGCAGAAAAAAAAAAAAAAATGCCCATCAGTGGACACAATTTCTCCTTTCAGGAGAAACCTCCTGCAGGGCCAGACATATCTCACCCCCAGGGATGCCCAGCAGCTCAGCCTGGGCCTTAGTCATCACTTATCTCCACCCAGGGACAGCTGAGGATACTAAGCCTTAGTTACTATCACAACTAAGCAACTATTACAACCACCAAGGCCAGGATCAGGTTCTCTCACGCCCTCAGAAACGGGACTTACCTGATTCCAAGTAGCGAGGTTGACCTTATCGGCTGCATTGAAAGCCATGATATTATATTTTTTGGTGGTATTTCTGGAATGGACAAGAAAAGGCAGTGCTCAATCATTCATTCCTTCAGTAAACCCTCCCTGGCTCAGCCCTTTGTGCCTGCGCTCATGCTGGGGGCCCATAAAAGAACCCAGAGGTTCCCAGTCTGTCAGGGAAGTGGGATCCATACTCCCAAGCCCATTCAGAGAAAAGGGACAAAGATTTCTAGGAACCCAAGATGTGGGGATAATTGGGAGCTCAGCCCTGGGCCGGGGGGTGGGCAGGCAGGGAATGCCTCCTGAAGGAGGAAAATCCCGGAAGTGAATTTTGCAGGATCAACAAGAATCCACCCAGCAGAGTCACAGTTGGCATTCCTGCCAGAGGGAATGCTAGGCAGGGGGCTGCGTCTTACTGTATATTAATGTACTCGTTCATTCATTCACTCCATTCAAAAAAGTGATGCCCCAGAGGCCTCAGCTCAACCCCAGCCCTGGAAGGAGAATCAGGAGGTGCCAGGCACGTCTGGAGGCTCGTGAAATTTTAATCCCTTTTTGAGGGAAGAGGGGGAGGTGAGGGTCAGGGACTTACTTGGGAACTCGGACGACATACTCAGTGACATTCTGGCTGCTGGGGCCCTGAGGGGAGAGAAAGCAGGACGGTGAGTGAGGGGCTACAGAACCCACCACCTGGACCCCCCGAACCGCCTCGCCGCACACTTACGAGGGCCGCCATGGGCGATGGGCGATGGTCGGGGACCGGTCCGAACCTCGTCCTTTTCGCCTTCCCCGGGGTCCGCGTCCGTCGGTCCCGCGGAAGCCACCCTCAAGGTGTCGGGCCCCTGGCTCCGATAGAGGACCCCAAGCCCGGGGTACAGCAGATCCTGGGAAAATCAATCCGGAGGCGGCACTGGGTCAGCGGTCAACCTCGGAGGCCTCTAGTGCCACACCTGCGCCTGCGCGGCCGCCTATACCGGAAGCGAAGCTCTCCAGCAGGCCGAGTCGCGGAAGCCGACTCTGAGCTAAAGACAACTCTTTCTACACCTGGAGCGCTGGCTGACCGCAATATATAGCGCCGATAACCCCCATCACGCCGCGTGGGAACGCCCCCCCACGTGACGTCCCACTTACCACCGCGGGCATCTTGGGAGGGGAGGGAGAAACTCGCCCAGCTCGTGGGCTCTTGGACGCGTTTGCGCATGCGCTACTCCGCTCCGGAAGTGAGTCAGAGGAGGCTGCGTTACCACAGCAACCGAGGCCTTCTTCGCACCCAACTGCTGCGGCACTTACCTGAGCCACTTTCGGGTTCATTTCTTACCCCTAACCCCGGGGGTAACCCTATCGTCTCGCCAAATGATCGGGCCAGGGGCCCTTGGGACGTTGAACCGAGCCAGGAGGGGTCAGGGCCTAGGTGGGGATGGGGCGCGATCACCCCATGGGCTGCTGGCAGGATGGGTCTGTGCAAGTCCAAGCTGCCCCAAATGGGCAGGCCCCTGAGGCCCCAGGAGAAGGGTAATATCGCGGGGGTGGCTGGCTTACTGGGGGGAAGGGAAGGAGACTGTGTAGGGCAGGAAAATACAGGTACCCCACCCCCCCAAGTCCACCCCCCCACGCCCCTCCTCCCCCACCGTGGTAGTCACAGAACTGCGCATGCTCAGGGTCAGTCATTCAGCGATCCAGTTTAGCGGTTGCTGTGCAGGGTTCTGGGCAGTCCACGGTGAATGTGGCAAACCAGCTCCCTGTCCTCTTGGAGATTACAGTGTGGTGGAGACAGTCTCCGAAAATGCTATCTACAACCCAGGAGGAACAGGGCTGCCACAGGGAAAGAGCAGGTGGCTCTGAGGGCTCAGGGAAGAGGGAAGGTTTAAACTAGGAGTTGGCTAAGAAAAAGGGGAGGGAAGCAAGACAACAAAACTGCATCATAGACTACAGCACTCCATAGATGTGTCTGATAGTTACGGACATTCATCTATTCCTCATCCACTACGATATGTCAGAAACCATGCCAACTACTAGAAATATAGGGACGAGAAAGACAGATAGACCCTGTCCTCATGGAGTACAGAGTCTGGCTGGGGAGACAAGAACAAGTAAACAGGCAGAGTCATTACTGATCGTGGCCATTGCTGGAGGGAATGGGATTCTAAGACTGGGAATGAGGGACTTCCCTGGTGGCGCAGTGGTTAAGAATCTGCCTGCCAATGCAAGGGACACAGGTTCGTGCCCTGGTCCGGGAAGATCCCACATGCCGTGGAGCAACTAAGCCCGTGCGCCACAGCTACTGAGGCTGCGCTCTGGAGCCCGCGAGCCACAACTACTGAGCCCGCGTTCCTAGAGCCCATGCTCCACAACAAAGAGTAGCCACCACAATGAGAAGCCCGCGCACCGCAACAAAGAGTAGCCACCCCTCTCTGCAACTAGAGAAAGCCTGTGCACAGCAACAAAGACTGAGCGTAGCCAAAAATAAATAAATAAATTTATTAAAAAAGACTGGGAATGATGGAGTGGGAGGCTCTTTGGGCAGAGCTTAGAGAAGACCTGATGGGTGAGCTGTGTCCTGAAGGGAACTAGGGTAGGGAATTCCAGGGGTGGGGAGCGGGTGAGCGGGGGTGGGTACGACAGCAGCAGGGTGATGAGTTCAAGGGACAGCCAATTCCACTGGGCTGGAATGCAGTAAAAGTAGACGGGGAAACGGGTGAGACGGGAGGGATGGTCAAGTCCCTGCCCCTCTCTGAGCCTCAGTTTCCTCAGCTGTAAAATGGGATGATGGGGCCGTTGTGACGCTTCAAGGATATGCTGCGTGCAAAGGGCCTGGACTGCTTGGGTTCCCATCCTCATCCACACAACCCGCAGCAGCACTAATGTGCGCCATGCCTGGATATACCACTGGGCGTGGACCCACACCCCCAGATGCCACCCTAGGGAAGAAGTAGTTCTGCCAGCAGACCTGTGTCCGGTGTCACCAAGTACACACACTGAGCTGTGGACACAGTCACCGTGGTGCCCGCTCGCTGGCCCCTACAGGCACCAACCCCTCTCCCTCCTTCCTGCCTGGGCACTGCAGACATCCTCAAGTCCTCCCTGATCATCTTCGTGATGGGTGGCCCAGGCTGCGGCAAAGAGACACATGGCGAACAAGTACGGCTTCTGCCACATGGGGCTGGGCCAGCTGCTGTGGCAGAAGGCCCAACAAGGCACCCGGCAGGGCCCGAAGATTCATGACGTCATGCTGCAGGGGCTCCTGGTGCCCACAGTGAGAGGTCCCGGGTGCGGGGGCAGAGGGATGAAGGGCATACATCGGGAGGAGCTTCCCGGGAAGGCCCTGTGGAAGCCAAGGGGCCTCAAAGTCTGGGGCCACTGGCTGCTGCTTTGCTGCCCTGAGCCTCTGTGTCCTCAACTGTAAAATGTGAGAGCAGCTGGACCCCCAGCAGAAGGCTGGGGTGTGGGTCAGGTGATGTCGTTCCTATAAAGCGCTTGGCAGAGTTCCTGGCCCTTAAGAAATGCTCAGTAAACTTAGCTAGTATTTATTCCCTTTGTGACCCCGGGCCTGTATGTCAGTGGCCCCTTCTGCCCCCGATTCCTCACTGTAAGATGGAGGTCACCCCAGTTCCTCTTGACAGTGATGAGCAAACGAGCCCAGCAAGCCTGGCATGTGGCAGACACCCGCCCAGAGGACCGTGGCCGAGCCCCGTTCTCAGAAGTGCTTCCAGGGCTTCCCTGGTGGCGCAGTGGTTAAGAATCCGCCTGCCAATGCACGGGACACGGGTTCAAGCCCTGGTCCGGGAAGATCCCACATGCTGCAGAGCAGCTAAGCCCGTGCGCCACAACTACTGAGCCTGTGCTTAAGGGCCAGCGAGCCACAACTACTGAAGCCCGCACGCCTAGAGCCCGTGCTCTGCAACAAGAGAAGCCACCGCAATGAGAAGCCCGCGCACCACAACGAAGAGTAGCCCCCGCTCCCCGCCACTAGAGAAAGCCTGCGCACAGCAACGAAGACCCAACACAGCCAAAAATAAATAAAAATTTTTAAAAAAAGTGCTTCCAGAGACCCCAGCAGTGGGTGTTCCCCCAAATACACCAGAACTTGCCAAGGTGACCTTGCAGGTGAGGGGCCCTGAGCCCCGAATGCAGCCTCCCCTTCCCTCCCCAGGGTGTCATATCCTTGATATGATCAGTGACCACATGCTGTCCTGCCTGGACAGCCGGGGCTTCCTCATTGACGGCTTCCCCCGGGAGCTGAGGCAAGCCAAGGAGTTTGAGCACATTGTGAGTGACCCCAACACCTGCGAGGGTGCGAAGCCGGGTCTCCTCCCCACCTTGGATGGAGATCTGAAGGGGCAAGACCCCGGGGGAGAGGAGTTGTTGACAGGGAAATGGAGTTTTGCGTTATCTAGGGGACAGTGAGGAGATTGTTGGAAGCATCTAGAACCCGGGTGAAGAGCTGGTGAGTTCTCCGAGGGTGGGGACAAAGTCATTTTGTTTGGTTTGGGTTTGGTGTTTTTGGCTGCACCGCACAGCATGCGGGATCTTAGTTCCCCAACCAGGGATCGAACTTGTGCCCCCTGCAGTGGAAGCGGAGAGTCCTAACCACTGGACCGCCGGGGAAGTCGTGGACAAAGTCATTTTAACATCTCCCCGCACGGTCCCTGGCGCCCGGTAAACAAACTATTTGCCCACTGAGTGGCAGGTGGATTTAGCATCATTTCTGAGCCGTAAAGATGGAATGTAACTCTCCGTTCATCTATTTATTTAACCTCCTGTGCCCGAAATAGTTCTTGAGGACAAGCTAAGTCCTCTGGACTTCACCAGACACATGGGGTCCCTGCTGTTAGGATGCAGCAGACAGGGACCAGCAACACGTTCCGTACAAAACACATTTCTGGTAGCGGTAAGTGCAGCGAAGAACAGGACACAGAATGGCATCTGGAGACGTGCGAGTGGGCTACTTCAGTTTGGGGGGTCCAGGGGGGACCCCTGTGCAGAGCTGAGCGGTGGAGCCAGCCAGACGCGCAAGACCAACATCATGAAAAGTCATCCATCCGGACACCTGAGTAGGAAGAGAGAAACTGCGGCAGGCTGGGGGCCTCCGGGCTTTCCTGGGACTTGCTGGACGCCAGCAGAAACACATTCAGGCACGGGGGAGGGAATCAGACAAAGGTCGTGGCGTAGCGGGGCGCCGACAGGGGCTGGGAGGGGCCGTCGGTGGGGCCCCGCCCTCTGTGCGCACCTCCACTAAAGCAATTCTGTCGGGCTCCCTGGGACGAAGGTAAACGGCAAATACTGGGCTCCCTCTCCTGGTCTGGGAGCCGGGCGGGCAAAGACCAGGCTAATGACTGGCTCAGCGCCAGGCCAGCGCCTGGCCTAAAGTAGGCACCCGGTCACCCATGCCAGCTGGATGGGCTCCCCAAGTGGCTGCAAAGCATCAGGGCAGAGGCTACAAACTCCTGGCCCTCGGGCCCCATGGAATCCACCGATATGTTCAGTTTGGACTCTTCGGCGTTTGACACTTTTTTTGTTTTAAATTTCAAAAATCCAGAGATGCCACATCAAAACTCCCAGCTTCTGTTGAAAAACATCTGACTTGGCAACACAGGGGCCTGCACATCCCCATGGCAACAGCAGTGTGAACTCCTCCAGAGCTTTTTACCAGCCCGGAGCTGGTCTCGACCCTCTGCACAGATGAACTCTGATCTTCTGGAACGTTCCAGGCGCCCGCACAGTCAGCACCCTGCTTTTTTCACTGAGGGATCCGGGAGCTTGCCCGGGTCACACCATTTAGGTGGCCAAGCCAGGATAGAGGCCACGATTTTCACCATGTGGACGGGATGTGCCCTCTGTGCCCCCCGCCATCCCCCCTATACCCACCCTCTCCCTCTCCTTCACAGAGGCCCATTTAGGGTCCTGCTTGCATGGTGGCTTCACACTAAGAGGAACAGGAGACATGCTTTTCTTTGGTAACTGTGTGGCTCTCAGAAGTGACAAAATGAAGATAAATGGGGCTCTGGCTTAAAAGAGTGTTTTTTGGTTTTTTTGGCCACTCTGTGCAGCTTATGGGATTTTAGTTCCCCAACCAGGGATCGAACCCGGGCCCTCAGCAGTGAAAGCGCAGTCTTAACCACTGGACCTCCACGGAAGTCCCACACGATCATGGTTTGGCCACACTTACTTTATCGGTGCCAAACGTCAAGATTGCCAATTATGTGTTCTGAAGCCCATCCCGAATCCCATTATGAGCGTTTCCTCACCCAACAGCATCTCAGATGATTAATGTGAATCCCTTGAGACTACCCGATGCCCCCATCCACAGCTGCATTTCCCCCACAGCTGAAAAATGTCTCTTTGATTCCCAGCTGGTCAGAGTTATGAGTAAAACGAGGTCCTCACCGGGCGTCTCCTACTCCAAGGAGGACAGTCCTCCCTCCCTGCTTCCCTCCTGCCCTTGACTCGTTGAAGACTCTGGGTCATTTGTCTTGTACAAACTCTCATCCTTGGGACTGTCCCACAGGCATTATTTGTCTCCTTCCATTCCTCATTGGCGCTGTACACTGAAAGTTAACGACAGGCGTTCTTACAATAGATTCAGGTTCCATCCATTTTGTGCTTTTTTTTTTATACAGCAGGTTCTTATTAGTTATCTATTTTATATATATTAGTGTATATACGTCAATCCCATGTGCTTTTCTTTTTAATCCATGAATATTCTAGTATATATTTCCTAAAAGATAAAGACTTTTGTAAAATGGTATCACGCTTCTGTTATTACACCTTAATATCCTTCGTGTCATCAAATAACCAATCATTATGCAAATTCCCGTGAACACCTCAAAATCTTTTTCTTTTCACATCTTGTTTTAATCGGGATTTAAGTAAGGTTGGCCCACTGCGATGGGTTGCTTTGTCTCTGTCCTTTTCATCTACAGGCAGACCTCAGTTTGATGCTCTTTGCTTTATTACATTTTTTCACAGATCGAAGGTCTGTGGCAACCCTGCGTTGGGCAAGTCTATCGGCACCATTTTCACAACAACTTTTGCTCAGTTCGTATCTCTGTGTCACGTTTTGGTAATTCTCGCAATATTTCAAACTTTTTCATTATGATTATATTTGTTATGATGAGCTGTGATCAGTGATCTTTGATGTTACTATTGTAGTAATTGCTTTGAGGTGCCGTGAACTGCACCCATATAAGACGGCGAACTTAATCAATGAACATTGTGTGTGTTCTGACTGCTCCACTGACCGGCTGTTCCCCCATCCCTCTCCCTCTCCTCTGGCCTCCCTATTCCCTGAGACACAACAGTATTGAAATCAGATCGGTTAGTAACCTTACAATGGCCTCCAAGTGTTCAAGTGAAGGGAAGAGTTGTATGTCCTTTACTTTAAATCAAAAGCTAGAAATGATGAAGCTTAGGGAGGAAGGCATGTCAAAGGCTGAGATAAGCTGAAAGCTGGGCCTCTCACGCCGAACAGTTAGCCAAGTTGTGAAAAGAACAAGTCCTTGAAGGAGGTTAAGAATGCTACTCCAGTGAATACGTGAATGATACGAAGGTGAAACAGCCTCATTGCTAATATGGAGGAAGTTTTCGTGGTCTGGATAGAAGATCAAACCAGCCAGAACATTCCGTTAAGTCAAAGCCTCATCCAGCGCAAGGCCCTAACTCTCTTCAGTCCTTTGAAGGCTGAGAGAGGTGAGGAAGCTGCAGAAGAAAAGTGTGAGGCCAGCCGAGCTGTGCTCATGAGGTTTAAGGAAAGAAGCCGTTTCCATGACATCAAAGTGCAAGGGGAAGCAGCAAATGCTGGTGTAGAAGCTGCGGCAAGTCCTCCGGGAGATCTAGTTAAGACCATTCAGGAAGGTGGCTACGCTAAGCAGATGTTCAGTGTGGGTAAAACGGCCTTCTATTATTGGAAGAAGATGTCATCTAGGACTTCCATAGCTAGACAGGCGAGGTCAGTGCCTGGCTTCCAAGCTTCAAAGGCCAGGCTGGCTCTCTTGTTAGGGATGTCAGCTAACAGGATGCAGCTGGTGACTTTCAGTGGCAGCCAATGCTCATTTACCATTCCCCAAATCCTAGGGCCCTTCAGAATTATGCCCAATCTACTCTACCTGTGCTCTGTAAATAGAACAACAAAGCCTGGATGACAGCACATCTGCTGACAACACGGTTTACTGAGTATTTTAAGCCCACTGTTGAGACCTACTGCTGAGAAAAAAAGGTTCCTTTCAAAATATTACTGCTCATTGACAATACACCTGGTCACCCAAGAGCTCTGATGGCGATGGTCAAGGAGATTCCTGTTGTTTCCATGCCTGCTAACATAACATCCATTTTGCAGCCCACGGATCAAGGAATCATTTCAACTTTCAAGTCTCATTCTTTAAGAAATACATTTTGTAAGGCTATAGCTGCCATAGATAGTGATTCCTCTGAAGTCAGTTGGAAACATTCTGGAAAGGATTCACCATTCTACATGCCATTAAGAACATTCATGAGGACTTCCCTGGTGGTCCAGTGGTTAAGACTCCGTGCTTCCACTGCAGGGGGCATGGGTTCGATCCGCGGTTGGGGAAGTTCCACATACCTCAAGACACAGCCAAAAAAAAAAGAAAAGAAAAGAAAATTCATGATTTGTGGGAAGAGGTCAAACATCAACACTAACAGGAATTTGGGAGAAGTTGATTCCAACCCTCATGGATGACTTTGAGGGGTTCAAAACTTCAGTGGAGGAAGTCACTGCAGATGCTGTGGAAACAGCAAGAGAACTAGAATTAGAAGTGGAGTCTGAAGATGGGACAACTGCTGAAATCTCAGGATAAAACTTTCACAGGTGAGGAGTTGCTTCTTATGGATGAGCAAAGAGAGTGGTTTCTGGAGATGGAAGCTACCCCTGGTGAAGGCGCTGTGACGATTGTTGCAATGACAACAAAGGATTTAGGATATGACAGAAACTTAGTTGATAAAGCAGCGGCAGGGTTTGAGGGGATTGACTTCAGTTTTGAAAGAAGTTCTGCTGCAGGTAAAATGCTATCAAATAGCACAGCACGCTACAGAGAAATGGTTCATAAAAGGAAGGGTCAGGGGCTTCCCTGGTGGCGCAGTGGTTGGGAGTCTGCCTGCCGATGCAGGGGACCCGGGTTCGTGCCCCGGTCCGGGAAGGTCCCACATGCCGCGGAGCGGCTGGGCCCGTGAGCCATGGCCGCTGAGCCTGCGCGTCCGGAGCCTGTTGCTCCGCAACGGGAGAGGCCACAATAGTGAGAGGCCCGCGTACCGCAAAAAAAAAGGAAGAGTCAATTGATGCAGCAGAGTTCACTGTTGTCTTATTTTAAGAAATCGCGGCAGCCACCCCAGCCGTCAGCAACCATCACCCTGATCAGTCAGCAGCCATAGAGGCCAGACCCTCCACCAGCAAAAAGATTACGACTCGCTGAAGGCGCAATGATTAGCATTTTTTAGCAAGAACGTATTTTTAAATGAAGGTATGTACATTTTTAAAAGACATGATGCTATGGCACACCTAACAGACTACAGCGTAGTGTAAACGTGCTTTATACTCCTTCCATCCCTCTTATTTTTTTAAACTTATTTTCAAAAATACTGATTAATAGACTACAGTGTAGCGTAAACGTGCTTTATGCTCCTTCCATCTCTATTTTTAAAACCTATTTTCAAAAATAAATTTTATTTATTTGTTTGTTTGGCTGTGTCAGGTCTTAGCTGCAGCATGTGGGATCTTTTTCTTTAGTTGTGGCAGGCGTGCAGGATCTAGTTCCCTGACCAGGGTTGGAAGCTGGGTCCCCTGCAATGGGAGCGTGGAATCTCAACCGCTGGACCACCAGGGAAGTCCCGTCTCTTTTTATTTATTGAAGAAACCTAGTCTTTGGTTCTCTTTATTTTACACAGCAGGGATTTTGCTGATTGCAGAGTGTTTTTTGTTTTCTTATCATGCTCCCCTCTCCTCTATGTGGCCTGTGAACTGGTAGCATGTCTAGAGTCTGGCTCGGAACTTAGATTCCATTTTTTCAAGTGCGCTTCATAGGTGGTGATGTGAACTCCTATCGGATAGCACACAATGTTTAGTTGTCTCTTTGCCATAGTTGGTTTTTTTCCATGTGTTTCAATGTGTTATTTAAGAGGACCCAGGTGTTTGAATGTTCACCAGGGCCCAGGCAGTGAACTTGGGAAAGTGGGGAAAACAGAATGCGTGTTGTGCTTGCAGTTCTTTTCTGTCCAATTCAGTGTGAGTTTGGTGTAGAGCACTGTGGTTCAATACCTTGCTTGTACTGCATCATTCAGGAAGGAGGCTCCTTCATGCCCGGTTGCCCTGCTCTTAGTAAGTGATCTGTTATGGGCTGAACTGTGTCCCCCGCCCCCAAATCCATATGTTGAGGCCCTAACTCCCAGGACCTCAGAATGTGACTGGATTTGGAGATGGGTCTTTAAAGAGGTGATTACATTAAAAGGTCCTCAAGATCAGTCCTAACCCAATATGACTGGTGTCCTTATAAGAAGAGGAGATTAGGACACAGACAAAGGAGTGACTGTGTGAGGACACAGGGAGAAAACGGCCATCTACAAGCCAAGGAGAGGCAGCCGGAGGAATCCACCCTGCCAGCACCTCCATCTCAGATGTCCAATCTCCAGGACTGTGAGGACATGGAATTTCTGTGGTTGGAGTCACCTGGTCTCTGGTCCTTGGTGTGGCAGCCCTCACAAACTGATACAGGGTCAGCTAGGCACTGCTGTAACATGTCCTGTCGGCCTCTTATCTTACAGTTTCATTCGTTGTTGGCATCAATTAATTCATATTCTGAATCAATTCGAAAGCTGTACGTTTCTCTTTTAGGCATTTTCCCCCCACACCAATTAGCTGGAATTCTTCCCTAAAGAAGAAATGTCCTTCCTCAACCAGGGCTGTCTGGTTATCCTGAAATATAGTTCCTACCAGACAGGTGGGAATACATGCTTATCTTCTCCCCTGCCAGGGCCCATTTTCAGACTGAGGTTGGGTGTACTACTCATTTCCGATGGTGACCGTGAGGTTCGTTATTTGGTCTTCCTTCGTTTTGTTCTCTCTCATCCTTACCAACTCAAGCATCTCTGTGTATTCAAAGTGCTTCAATTAGTCTTTGTAAAAAAATTTTTATTGACGTATAGTTGATTTAAAATGTTGTGTTAGTTTCAGGTGTACAGCAAAGTGATTCAGTTATACCCATACATATATTCATTTTTTTTCAGGTTCTTCTCTCATATAGGTTATCACAGAATATTGACTAGAGTTCCCCGTGCTACTCGGTAGGTGCTTGTTGGTTATCTACCTTATATATAGTAGTGTGTGTGTGTTCATCCCAAGCTCCTGATTTATCCCTCCCTGCCACATTTCCCCTTTGGTACCGTAAGTTTGTTTTCGACATCTGTAAGTCTGTTTCTGTTTTGTAAGCAAGTTCATTTGTGTCATTTTAAAAAAATTAGATTCCACATATGAGTGGTATCATATATTTGTCTTTCTCTGTCTTACTTATTTCACTTAGTATGATAATCTCTAGATCCATCCATGTTGCTGCAAATGGCATTATTTTGTTCTTTTTTATGGCTGAGTAATATTCTATTGTGTATATATATAGGTACCACATTGTCTTTTTTTTTTTTTTTGCGGTACGCGGGCCTCTCACTGTTGTGGCCTCTCCCGTTGCGGAGCACAGGCTCCGGACGCACAGGCTCAGTGGCCATGGCTCATGGGCCTAGCCGCTCCGCGGCATGTGGGATTTTCCAGGACCGGGGCACGAACCCGCGTCCCCTGCATCAGCAGGCAGACTCTCAACCACTGCGCCACCAGGGAAGCCCCACATTTTCTTCATCTATTCCTCTGTTGATGGACACTTAGGTTGCTTTCATGTCTTGGTTGCTATGTAACAGTCCTGCTATGAACACTGGGGTGCATGTATCTTTTCGAATTACGGTTTTCTCCAGATATATGCCCAGGAGTGGGATTGCTAGATCATATGGTAACTCTATTTTTAGTTTTTTAAGGAACCTCCATACTGTTTTCCATACCGGCTGCACCAATTTACATTCCCACCAATGGTGTAGGAGGGTTCATTTTTCTCCATACCTTCTCTAGCATTTATTGTTTGTAGTCTTTTTTTTTTTAATGTATTAAGCCCTTTAAAAAAATATATTTATTTATTTTTGGCTGTGTTGGGTCTTCTTTTCTGTGCGAGGGCTTTCTCTAGTTGCGGCAAGCAGGGGCCACTCTTCATCGCGGTGTGCAGGCCTCTCACTATCGCGGCCTCTCTTGTTGCCGAGCACAGGCTCCAGACGCGCAGGCTCAGTAGTTGTGGCTCACAGGCCCAGCTGCTCCGCGGCATGTGGGATCTTCCCAGACCAGGGCTCGAACCCATGTCCCCTGCTTTGGCAGGCATATTCTCAACCACTGCGCCACCAGGAAAGCCCCATGTAGTCTTTCTGATGATGGCAATAATCAGTCTTTTTTTGTAATAGATTTATTTATTGATTGATTGATTGATTGCTGCGTTGGGTCTTCATTGCTGCACCCAGGCTTTCTCTAGTTGTGGTGAGCGGGGGATACTCTTCGTTGTGGTACACGGGCTTCTCATTTCAGTGGCTTCTCTTGTTGTGGAGCACAGGCTCTAGACACGTGGGCTTCAGCAGTTGTGGCACGCGGGCTTAGTAGTTGTGGCTCATGGGCTCTAGAGCGCAGGCTCAGTAGTTGTGGCGCATGGCTTAGTTGCTCCGTGGCATGTGGGAGCTTCCTGGACCAGGGCTCGAACCCGTGTCCTCTGCATTGGCAGGCAGATTCTTAACCACTGTGCCATCAGGGAAGCCCCAGTCTTTTTTGTTGTTGCTCAAGCTGTCCCATCTCTGGCCAAAAGTAGCCCTCTCACATTGCATAGCATCCTCTGGACACAGCCCCATTTCACACTCACCCTCTTGCTTTCTTACTGCACAAGACTTCACACCCGCCCCCCGCCCCTTCACATTTCCGGTCCAGCTCTGGAATCGGCCATTTCTCCATGAAGGCCCTTTTTCAGTGGTGTCCCATCTGGGTGCCAGGGGTACTCATTGCTGCCTGGTGGTCATCATTTCCAGGCCTTTCCAGTGGACAGAGCTAGGAAACACAGACTTTTGAAAGGAAAAAAAAATCACAAGTTCTACTGTTATTTCCAGCTCACACTTAATGTCACAGTGTTTTACTTCTCTTTTCCCTAAAAAATCTGGTTCCTAAAACCACTGACATTGTCATTTGCATTATTCCATTAGATGCAAAATAGTTTCCAAATAACATACCGATTTTAACTACTGAGAATAAAACTACCAAAGGAAGATCTGTTTGCAGCTCTGGTTTTCCTTTACAATAGATCTCACTGTGGACATACCGCAAGAACACTGGGTCCCTTGAGATAATTATTTTCTGTGTGTAGTTGCAGCGTGACATTGACACATGGGTTCGTTCATTTCACCTTGGCTTTCGATGTTTAGGGATTGCTTTTTTTAAATTAATTAATTAATTTTGGCTATGTTGGGTCTTCGTTGCTGCACGTGGCCTTTCTCTAGTAGTGGTGAGCGGGGGGCTACTCTTTGTTGCGGTGTGCATGCTTCTCATTGTGGTGGCTTCTCTTGTTGCAGAGCACTGGCTATAGGTGCGCGGGCTTCAGTAGTTGCAGCACGCAGGCTCAGTAGCTGTGGCGCACAGGCTTAGTTGCTCCACGGCAATGTGGGATCTTCCTGGAGCAGGGATCGAACCCATGTACCCTGCACTGGCAGGTGAATTCTTAAACACTGCGCCACCAGGGAAGTCCCGGGGATTGCTTTTTTAAATTAAAAATTTGAATTTGCACCACATGTAATGATTCCAAAGTCAAAGTCACATAAAAAGGTAGATCCACCCCCACCCCAAACTGTGCTCTCCTTTCCCTGCAGGCAACCGTTTTAATTTTTGGATTGTCCTTTTTGCAAATATAAACCGTGTGCGTGCTTGTGTGTCCCTCTGCACACAGAAAGTAGCATTCCACATATAGCAGGCTTCCTTTTTTTAATGTTCAGATATACCCTGAAGATGTCACATCAGTGTCAAGAAGTCCTCCTCTTCCTTGCCCCATTTTACAACCAGAATTCCGCTGTGTGGCAGCGCCACTGTTTACTGCTCTGACGGCCCACAGACAGCAAGCCGTTCACAATCTTTTCCCACTACCAACGATGCCCCCACTCAATCACCTTCATGTAGCGCTTATTTTTGCTAGCGTCTTTAGGATGGGTTCTCAGGAGTGGAATTGTGGGGTTAAAGAGAAATGTGTCGATGATTTTGATTGATGGCATCACTCTCCTCTTTGTTCCGCATTGCCACTAGCCATTTGTCAACCTGCTTAGGTGTGAAATGGTATTTCGGTGGTTTTAAATGGGCATTTCTCTTATGATGAATGAGGTTGGGCATCTTTTCCAAAGTTCTAGGGCCATTTTCACTTCTTCTTTGGTGCAGTCTTTACATCTTTTGCTCCCCTTTTTTCCCCCCTAGTGGACTGTTGGTCTTTTTCGTCTTGATTTTTAGGAACTCTTTGTATATTAGCTGTTTGTGATATGGTTTGCAAATTTTCCCCCCAGTCCAGTTTGTCAATTATTTTTTGACCTTGATTTATTGTGCCTTTTTTTTTTTTTTTCTTTTTTGCCACATGGCGCAGCTTGTGAGATCTTAGTTCTCTGACCAGGGATTTAACCCAGGGCCATGGCAGTGAAAGCCCTGAGTCCTAACCTCTGGACTGCCAGGGAACTCCCTATTGTGCCTCTTTCACACGCAGAAATTATTTTTAAAACTTTCATCCAACTTATCAATATTTTCTGTTATTTCTCCTGAATTTTGAGACATCATGGTTGTTGTTTTTCTCAATCCCAAGTTATAAGGTAATTAATTCATCCATGGTTTCTTTAGTACTTGTATAGTTTTATTTCTTACATTTATGTCTGTGATCCATTGGAACATATCCTAGTTGGGGAAATTTGGTAAGGATTCCAAATGGTGAATACAGTTGTCCCCACACCATTTATTTAAAAGTCTGTCCTTTCTCCATTGACTTGAGGTGGCACCCCAGCCACATACCAACTTTCCATATTCACCCGAGTCTGGACTTGCCATTCTGTTCCAGGGGTCTGTCTGTCCACCTGTGCACTGGTTTAAGGATGGCGGCTTTACCATGTTTTGATATCTGGTAGGTTGGATGCCCCCTTCCCCACCTCCAACGCCCATTGCTTTTCTTTGCCTTGTTTTTCCTGGATAGTCCTGCTTATTTTTGTAGACGAATGTTAGAATCAATCCATCTCCACTAAAAAAAATCACATTTGGATCACATCAAGATTATAAACTCATTTAGAAACATCCTGACTGCTTTGTAACCTTGAGTCTTCCTACCCAAGAACATGTATCTCTTCCTTTTGTTCCAGTCTCCTTTTGAGTCACTTAGGAATATTTTACCTAAGTTTTCCTTAAAGATCTTCCTTTAAAGGCAGTGCACAGTTTTGGGAAAAGTTTTGCCTGAGTGTTTTATATATATATATTTTTCGTTGCTTGTAATGTTACTGTAAACGGGGCCTTCTTTCTTATTTCTAACTGGTGATTTTCATATACGTGTAGGCTTCTGTATGTTAATACTACATCCGGTTACTTTATCAAATTCTCTGAAGTCTGTACTAGTTTGTTGATTTTCGTGAGTTTTCCAGAAATAGAATCACACCATCTGCAAACAGACATGATTTTATCTCCTCCTTTCCAATTCGGATTTCTCCCATTGTTTTCTTTTATCTCGTTGCTTTAGCTAATCCTCTCATATCTTACTAAGTCATAACGTCAAGAGTGAGCAATTATTTTTAAATTAATTAATTAATTAATTTTTGGCTGCACTGGGTCTTCATTGCTGCATGCAGGCTTTCTCTAGTTGCGGCGAGTGGGGGCTATTCTTCGTTGTGGTGCACGGGCTTCTTTTTGCGGTGGCTTCTCTTGTTGCGGAGCAGGGCTCTACGTGGGCTTCAGTAGTTGTGGCTCACAGGCTCTAGAGCACAGGCTCAGTAGTTGTGGTGCACGGGCTTAGTTGTTCCACAGCATGTGGGATCTTCCCAGACAAGGGCTCAAACCCATGTCCCCTGCATTGGCGGGTGGATTCTTAACCACTGTGCCGCCAGGCAAATAAGAGTGGGCAATTTTATCTTATTCCCAACTTCAGCAGGAGAGCAAGTTTTCATGAAATAAGATGCTGGCTGAGGATATATTTACCAATTTCGAGTGTTGTGTTGTTTTTTTTTCAAATCACGAATGCGTGAATTTTGTCTTTTAAATTGTTCTTTCTGTGTTTCTGAGAATTCTCATATGACTTTTTCTTTACTTAAGATATTAACACAACTGTTATCGAACCATCCTTGCTTTCCTGGAGTGAATCCCACTTGGTTGTGTTTTTGTTTTAAAGTGCTGACAGATTCTATTTTGCAAGGAAATTCTGGAGGAAGTAGGAGGAGATGGGGCTCACAGTGGGTGGCCTCGGAGACCCAGGGAGGTCTCCCTGCAGTGGGAGGCAGCGCAGTGGTGAGCTGGCAACTCTTGTACTTTCCCCAATGGAAGTGTCTAGGCAAGAGGAAGGCAAGGAGAAACTGCTTAAATCCATCTTAAAAGGGATATTTCAATCTAAATACCCATCGAGGAACGAGTTAAGTAAATCATAACACATCCACACAACAGCATACTATATAGTGATTAAAAAGGATCGGGAACTTCCTCGTGTGCCAATGGGCAACCACCTCCAGCTTACTAAGTGAATAAAATCAAGGGCAAATCAATGTCTTTACCATCTGTATGAAAAAGGAGGAAAAAGAACATCAGAACCAGATCTGCCTGGCAAGTGCATAAAATACTTCCGGAAGGAGACGCAAGAAATAGAGAACTTGGTTGCTTCCAGGGAGGGTGAAACTGGGTGCCTGGGAACAGCAAGGAGACTCTTCGCCCTTTCCCAGTGGTGTTGTTTTGCCCTACCTGTCCAAAAAATAAACACATAAAAACTTGGAACTCCAAAAGTAAAACGGACCCAGGGGCCTGGTTATTCTTTACTGGGCCGCACCACCCTAGATTCCTATCTCTGGGGCGGGGGTGCACAGGGGGCCAGTGCGCCCTGCCTCTTCCTCACCCAGCCCCCTTCACGGGTGCCTAGGTGGGCCAGGCCCCCAACTTCGTCATCGTGTTTGACTGCTCCATGGAGACAATGGTCCGGAGAGCGCTGCACCGGGGCCAGGTGGAGTGCCGGGCCTCTGACTGCAAGTCGGCCATCTGCCAGCGCCTGGAGATGCATTACACCCTGTGTGAGCCCACCCTGGCCTTTTACCAGCAGAAGAACCTGCTCCGAAACTAAGTACTCCCTGCTTGCTGCTCACTCCCCTGGCCCTCTAGGGGAGCAAGTCCAGCTGAAACAGCACAGGGGTTATACTGCAGCCCTGAATCCCAGAACTCTGAGCCTCAGTTTCCCCAGCATGTACACTGGAGAGTTCCATTTCTTCCATTAGGCAGAATGGGTGCAGGCTGTGGCCTCCCAGGTATGACACGGAAGGTCTAAACAGAATGGCTCCAAAACTGCAAAATTAAATACATTTTAGAACCTATCTACACACACACACACACACAACACGTTAAGATTAGGACAACTGGTCAACCACAGCTCAAATCAAAGCCAGCCATGTGTTTTCAAGGTAGAAAGCAGGGATATCTTAATCCTAAAGTGACCCATGCAACTCCTGTACTTTCACTGCTGTGAGGACAGAGAACTCTGGTGTCATTCCTGTTCCCCTCCCGCAACCAAAGGTAAGAGCAAGAGAGAAACTAGCCTCAACCACCAAGGATGGGATGGGAAGGGGGTGAGCTAGCCTGGCACAACCCTGGTCCTATGGCCTGTTCCCAGGGACAGCATCCCAGTTTGTGCCCAGCTGTTAGTAACGCATAGCCTTGCAAGGCAGCCCTCCTGACCATTTCCGTCTCCTCATCCACACGGCCCTGGGGTGCACCTCTCAGTCCTTTACCAGCAACTAAAAGGGGACTGCGAACCTGTCACCCCCTCTGTCAGGGGGTGGAGGGCAGTGACCCTGCGATACTCAGAACTGACCCCCCTTTGCTCCCCTTCTCTAGATCTTGGCAGAAGCAGCTCCAGAAAACATTTTTGCCAAGTGCTGCTCTGTCATCAAGTCTACAGTGAGTCAGGAGAGGGCCGGGGGCTCCGACTTTCCCCTTGCCCCAGAGCTCAGAGAGGGTGCACTGGCCTGAGGTGAGACGCCTGGTGAGGGGAGCCTGGGGTTCCAATCTAAGCTGACTCCCCCACGTGACCCCAAATCGACAACCTCCCTCTTTCCTAGGCCCACTGCCCCACAGGTGGTCTGACTGGGGGCCACCAAGGGGCACTCCTGCTAGGACAGGTCCCTAATTAATCTGGAAGGTCATGGGGGCCATGAGCAGCCCCACCTGGAGGCGGCAGCTGTTGCTGCTCCTGCTACTGAAGCCTGCGGGCCCAGACATCCAGATTCTGAGTGTGACTGCCGAGCTTCTCAGTGCTGGGATTTCAACCCTAAATCCCAGAGGAACACCCCAGGCAAACAGCATGCCTCCGCACACTCACCCCTGGGCCCAGCAGCTCAAGTGGCCTCTCAGACCACCGTCCCATCTCCTGTCCTCGTCCTTAGACTGCCACAAACCACTGGAAAGGACGCCCTTCCTTTCAACAGGCCAGGTTTCCACCTCAGGGCTCGCTAGCAAACAGGCCACAGCTAGACATGCCATCAGGGCCAGGCCGAGTCCCGCAAGGCACGGCCGGCCATGGGTTTGCTGTGGTGGCAGGCTGTATCCATGGGAACACCTGTCCCTGGGGACCCTCCTGGGGGCCTTGCTCCCCACGTTCCCAGAGGCTGGAACGCTGGGGGAGGACTGCACTGCTGGGGCTCTGCCTGCTTCTCTCTTCCTACAAGACCAGGCGGCCAGTCTTTGGGGGGCCAACACCCCACTCTCATGGGCCAAGCTCCTCTTCAGCTTGTTTCCTCTGCAAACACAACTGCGGCCAGCACGCCGTTTTAGACAAAAAGCACTTTATTTAACCAAAAAAGGGGTGGGGGGCAGAGTTAGGAAAGCACAATGCGCCTGCAGAAAACTATCTTTTCTTATAATTCTGGTTAAAAAAAAAAAAACAACAAAAAAACCAACACAACACAAAGCTTGTAATTTCCAATCACCGTCATCAGGCTTTTACAACATCTATAAAGAACAAACATCTGCTTCAAAAGTCTACGGGGAGAGAGAGAGAGAGACGGCACCCGGCAGACACGGGGAGGTTTTGTTATCATTTATTTGTGAAGTTAAAAACGAGCGATAAAAAGTAAAAACTGCCATACAATTTTTTGTTTGTTTTGTTCTCAACTGTTTTCAGTTTCAATGTCCTCTTGAACCGATGAAACACGACAGACCAGTCCTGGGGGTGGGGGGCGGGAGGGGTGGGCGGCGGGGGAGCTGGGCTGGGGTGGAAGGAAGAGCAAGAGGAGGAGCAGAGAGGCTGAGTGTGGGGCTGCCTGACGCGGGGCGGGGTTCCTGCAATACCAATACCTGGTCCATGGAATGTTCCAACTCTAACTAAAAAAAAGAAATAGCAAGAGTGACTTTTTTTTCCTTTTTAAAAGTTTATTTTAAAAACATGAAGAGGGCCAAGGGTGGTAGTAGGGAGTGAATGAATTGCTTTCTCCTGAAAGAGGCAGTGTCAGGAACGCTGGGGTGGGGCGGGGGGGGGGATGATAGAGATTTTTTAATATATATATATATAATTTTATAGGTTTTGTTTTGCTTTTTAATTTTTAATTTTTTTTTTTTTTTTTTTTTTTGCAGAGATTTAGTTCTCGCTATCTTCTATGGCTGGCTCAACATGAAAGATCCCAATTTTGAAAGAAAAAAAGCATGTGAGACACACAGAATGAGCGAGAGAGCGAGAGAGCGAGAGCCCGGCACCGCCTGTGCTGCAACCTCCAAGCCACTCACAGCGAGGGCTCCCCAAGCACACCCCCTTGGCAGCCATCGCTCTCTCGACAAACAAACGGAAGAAAAACAAACAAAAAGCCCCCAAACAGAACAAAATGGAAAAAAAATAATAATAGATTTTCACAGATGAAGAAGTTCACATTCATTCGATTCATTGAGCCTGCGGAGAGGGAAGAGATAGGAATTGGTCACTACAGGAGGGGAGGCGGGAGACTGGGGGACGGGGGCGAGGAGGGGGCCAGGAAGCCCCTCTCCCGAGCCTGTGGCGAGCGCAGGCCGAAGGATGTGTCTGTAGCTGTCTAGTCAGTGCTCCGGGGCTCGGCTGAAGTCAGACTGGCTCCCTGATGGAGGAGAGAGTGACACAAAGGAAGAAGAAGCAGGGAGAGAGGGAGGGAGGGGGAGAGAGAGGGAGGGAGAGGGAGGGAGGAGGGGGGGGAGAGAGAGAGAGAGAGAGAAAAAGAGAGAGAGAGAGAGAGAGAGAAAGAGAGAGAGAGAGAGAGGGAGGGCGGGAGAGAAGCGCTCAGGGCTGGGAGCGAGGGAGGGGAGGGGAGGGGGGAGGGGCCCTGTCTTCAGGAAGGAGGGCTGGCGGCCCGGCGCATCACAACATGACAGTCAGAGATCACGGTGTCCCCACAACACCCCTGTGAGGTAGGTTGGAAGGTGGCAGCGATCGTCATGCCCACTTCACAGACAAGACCAGGACACAAGGCAGGCACGGGAGCAGAGAGGCCGAGCCTGGGCGGAGCGGGAGGGCCCAGGCCCCTCGGCACCTCCCCACAGCCCACGGGAGGAGCCACAGGAGGAGCCACGGCCAGGCCACGGCCGAGCCGCACGGGGCCGCTTGCAGTACACACAGTCACTTGGACACGCGGGGAGAGATCGTGGTTTCAAAAATAAAAGAATCAAAAGAACAAAAACCATGAAAGTAATGCAGAGCGGGGAAAAAATATCCGTTTTCTTCCCAAGTGGCCAGATTTTGAGTGAGTTAGCAGCCAGGATGGCGACCAGCATCTGAGCGGACGGCCTGCCCCCCACCCCCAGGACTACCCACCAGTTCAACAGTTCCTCCTTTTATTTGTTTCGCGCGGTCTCCCCCAGCATCATGACAGCGTTACACAGGAACAAGCGGGCCGGCGGAGGGAGGCCTCTTCGTTTAACCTCTGGACCCAGCACACACTTCCCCCGGCGCGTGGGGACTCCCGGAGACCTCTGGCCACGCGGCCCCCGCTGCAGGCATCAAGGACACACCCCGCAGGGGAAGGGATTTCCGGCGCTACCCACTAAGGCAGGATGGACGGTAGCCGGGGGTTGGAAGGAGAAAGGAGGAGGAGGAGGGTGGCAATTCCCACTTGCCTGCTGCTGTCCCTGCTGTGTGGGTGGAGGCTGGGGGCCGCCAGGACCTGGAGTCTGTCCGTAGTAAGCGGCTTGCTGTCTGTAATATTCGGCCCAGGCGGCACTGTAGTCTGGCTGGGAGCCTGGGGGTGCTCCTGGACCCCCTCCCGTGGCCACTTGAGCTGTGGAGGGGCAGAGGGCGGGTGAGTGTGGCCGGCACGAGGGCGAGCCCGGTCCTGCCCCCCGCGGCCCCGCCGGCTCACCCTGCTTCTTGTAGTACTCCTCCCAGGCCTTCGTGTAGTCCTGCTGCGGGGGCGCGCCGGGCTGCTGGGGCTGCTGGCCTGTGGACACAGGCTCCGAGGTCAGAGCCCAGCCTGGGGACACGGCCACCCACCCGCCCACCGCTCGCTGGCTGACCCAAGCCCCCGCCGTGGCCCAGGCACTCACCGATCTTCTTGTAGTACTCCTCCCAGGCCTTAGTGTAGTCCGACTGGCCGGCAGGTGGAGGCTGAGGGGGCTCGCCCTGGGTGGGCGGGGCCGCGGGGGCCGGTGCTGGGCCTGGCACGGGGCCTGGGGGCTGCTGGTAGTAGTGTGAGTAGTAGGCGGCCCAGGCGGCGTTGGGGTCTGCAGCGGCAGCTGCGGCTTTATCTGCGGGAGGAGGACGTGTGGGCTGAGCGGTGGCCCAGAAAGCTGGCCCCTCTCCGCCTGCCCGGGTCAGGTCCTTCCACTTACTCGGGTCGTGAGGAGCAGGCGGCTGCCACTGAGGGTAGGTATTGCCCCAGCCCTGGGGTGGGTACTGGTGAGGAGGGGGGCCTCCAGCACTGCAGGACGAGAATGGGGAACACGTGAGCCAGGTTGCTCCTGGGTCCCCACAGAGGATGGCCACAGCTTGGACGGGGACCCAGAGCACCCCTTGAGTGGCGCTGCGGGTTCCTGGCCCAGGGAAGGGCATGAGATGACCGATGCAAACGCCACAGGCTGTGCTGACTCAAGGAAGTGCAAGTCCCCGAGCGCACCATGCATGGATATACACGTGGGTGGAGACCAGGGGCAACACCTGTGGCATCTTTTAAGAATGTGTCTGTAAACAGGGGGCCAGCAGGGATCATGTCTGGGGCCAAACGCTCAGCACTTCCACGAGGCGGGGCTGGCCATCTCAGCGGAGGGAACGGACACAGGGTCTTCCAGTCTCCCTGCCAGCACAGCCCTACCCCACCCCAAACCCCAGGGAGCCGGCAGGGATACTCACTGAGGGGGAGCCCCGGGTGGCCCCTGATTGAAGGGCCCGGGGTTGAAGGGTCCCATGGGGCCGGCAGGGCCTGGGCCCCCGGGGCCTGGTCCCACTGGGCAGAGGGGACCCTGGAGGAAAGAGAATCGGACAAGTCAGTGGAGGGGGAGAAGGAGCCGGGCCCAGGCTCCCAGAGCCCCTCCCCAGCCCACCTCGATCTTCTCCTCGATGAGCTGCTTGGCGTGGTCGATCTGCTGGGGCGAGCCCCGGATGATGAACAATTTGAAGTTGGGGTCCCCGTTGGGTGGCAGCTGCCGGGAGATCTCTACAAAGGCGCCCGTCTGCTGGTTTATGGCTTTCACGTTCTCGCCACCTGCGGGAGCCACAGGCCATGAAGGGAGGGTGGGAGGAGAGCGGGGGAGGGATGGGGCCCGTGGAAGGGCTCCTCACCTCGGCCGATGACCAGCCCACACTTGTGAGTGGGAATGGAGAAGGTCATCTCCCCACCGGGAGGGCCCCAGTTGCCTTGGCCTCTTCCTCGACCTCGGCCCCCTGGGGGCATGCCAGGACCCCCTGGAGGGCCCGGGGGACCACTCTGCAGGGGAGGGAGGAGATGGAGGATTAACACAGGAATCCAGCCTGGCCCCTCTGTCCCCACCAGCCCTTCTCAGCACAGCCGACGCCACCCACCCTGAGGCTCTGGAGGAGATCATTGATGATCCTCGCGGCGTGCTCACACCGGTCTGGGGGCCCCATTATGTGAGCTATCTTCTCAGGACCCGTCCCATCATCTGAGGCAGCACCCAGAGAACAGAAACGCAATTATGAGAGAAGCACAACTCCAAACCCCCGTAACACCGCCTCTTCAGGGCAGAAGCTGGGCCAGGCTAGGTGTCTGAAATATCTCAGCCTCAAAGTGCTGCTCGCCGCCCTCCACGTATTCAGGGGCCGAGAAAGGCCGGCGGGCCCACGTTGCCAGAGAAGGAAACCAACCAGCTAAGGCAGGGTGGTGGATGAGGCTTCTTTCTGCATCGGGTATCCCCCAGAACTAACGGATGCACTTGACAGAACTCAGAACTGACAACATATCTCTCAAAAGCACAGAGGAGTCCCTCCTCCCCACAGACCAGCCACTCAGACACCCTCACTGCGGTTGGCAGGAGCCCAGAGCCGGGCCGTGCAAGCTAACCCAGCCCAGGGGCCCCGGGGGCTTGGTCAGGAGAGCCCTCGGGCGGGGGAGAGGAAAGAGAGTTTGAAAGGAGAGAAAAACACACTCCCCCCTTCGACTTGGAAAGCCTGCCTGTCACCCACTTTCTCACGTGGCTGTCCCACCGTGGGGGGGAGGTGATGAGGCATGTCCTGCTGGTCTAGGAGTAATGAGGCACCGCAGAGGCTCAACAGGCTAACCCTGGTGCCAAGCTGCCCTCAGTGGACCCCAAGAGTGCTCCTCAGCGGACAGACCTGGTCAACATGTCCACATGCCCAGCGGACGCCCGGCTGGCCCCTGACCTTGTTTAAACTGTATCCGAACACCCGCGTCATTCTGGATCTTCTTGATCATCTCTCCACTCCGGCCGATGACCACCCCCACAGAATGCCTGGGCACTGGCACCTGAGGGTGGGTGGGACGCAGGAGAGTCAGCTGGGCTCTGTCCCCAGCCTGCGGCCCTCTGCTGCCCAACACCCCCCACCCCCTGCCCACCCTGGCACTCCATCCACCTGGGGAAGCCTGCACTCACATCGATGCCCCCGCCGATCCGGGATCCATACTCGTTCCGGTCCCCGAAGCCACCCTGGTCACGCTCCCGAAGGATGTCCATCACCATCTCACAGGCTTGCTGCAAACACACGAAGCACAGCGCTCACATAAGCACCGCCGCCCCACCGCGTGCCCAGGGGTCACGGGCCTAAGCTAAGGACCAGCGCACGTGTGCCGAGCTCTTTATCCGCCGCCCTAAGAGACACATGTGGTGAGCACCCCCATCTTCTGGAGTTTAGGCCACCTGCTCACGTACAAACGGCCAGGAGGCAGAGTTCAGCAGAGAACAAGTCCTGGGCTGACTTCAAAGCCAGCGCTCTCGAAAACCTCTCCACTTGCATATGAATCTCCAGCTCACCTGCCTGCCCTCTCTCTGCCCCAGAACCCCTCGCCAGCCCCCAGGGTGCGCTCACCTGTACTTTGTAAGGGTCTCCAATGATCCGGAGCGGTTTGTCCACGTTTGTGTTCTGGGATCCATCTTGGATCAAAATCATCTTCACTCCAGCCCGTTCCTTTACAGCCAAGGTTGAGAGTCAGTGCTGAGCTCTCAAAGGACTTTCTGGGGCATGTGGGGGGCCAGGTGTGATAAAAAAGGATGAAGGACCCTGGCAAAGCGGCTGGGGGCAGTGGTGTGCAGACGCACAGCCCCAGGGAGGAAACTTTCTTGGGAGGGGAGGGGCCCACTCCCTTACCTGCAGCTGCTTAATCGTCTCTCCACCTTTGCCGATAACCAGGCCGGCCTTCCCCGCAGGGATCATGATCTCCTGCACTGTGCCGTTCTGGCCCCCGTTGGCGTTGTCGTGGAACTGTCCTGGGGGGCCCCCACGACCCCGAGAGACGATGTCATCCAGCATCATCTTTGCTTTCCTGGGAAGGGGAAGAATGGGTATCATCACCTGAGAGAGGACTGGCCTGGAAGCTCCACCCACGTCCCAGGGAAGGCGATTCCAACCCACATGGTCTGACAGATGACAAATGGTCCTGTCCTCGGGGGTGGGGCTATTCAGGCCCAGGTTCCCCAGATCTCAGGATTCATGGGAATCATAGTGTCAGGACAGCCCCCTGGAGAGGGCAAGGCTTGAGACATGGTGTGGGAGTCACCCTCAACTTCAAAGGGATCCAGAGGGCTTCTGCCACTCTCCTCGTCAGTGGCAGGCCCAGCCAGGGACTTACTGCACAGACTCTGGGGCTCCTGTCAAGGACACGCTGCGCTCGGGTAGGCCACCGCTGTCTGGAGAGAAAAGAAGACAGGGTCAATGCCTTCTTGGGTCTGCAGACACCAAGAGGACTTTCCATGGAGATGAGGAGACCTCCAGAACAATCAGTGGCTACTTCTGCCACCGTGCGGTGGCCTGACAGATCAATTTACCTCCCCAAACACTTGGGAGGCTGCTCTACACGAGGCCAAGGTCAGGAAACTTACAATCCAGTAAGGGAGGCAAAACTTTTAGAAAAAAAATGAGATGGAAAGCAAGGCAGATTCCAGAAAGTCCCAAACCTGGGCCCTGTCCATCACCACTGATGACGAGCAGCTTCCAGTCAATGAAGGGCACGGGTTAGGCAGGGCGAGCCCTCAGAAAGCCCTGCAAAGCAGGCACTTGCCAAGGAGCTGGCAGAACTGGACTTGAACCCAGGCCTGACCTCAGCTCTTCTTCCTAATGAGCTCCCCTGCCTCACACATTCCCGCCTGTTTTCCACCAGGTGTTTAGCTCAGGTGGCAACATGGTCAGAGCAGGGTCTGGGGTGCAGCTCCCTGCACTGCATTCCAGCCCTCCCCACTCACCAGAAAACTGAAGAGAATAAGAGTTGCAGCTACACCTTGAGGCGCCAGAGCCTAGCACATAAAACGTGCTCAATGAACACCAGCCCGTTTCACCTCTATCCAATCACGGCAGTCAGAGGATTATGACAGAAAGCCCAAGAGCGCCCCCCCTCCCCCGCCCACACCCCAGCCCCGCTCAGCTCAGCTCACCCCAGCCCAGCGCCTGTCCTGGCCCAGATCTGGCTTCCCATACCTGGAGAGATCTGCACTTTGCAGCCCGAATCCTGCTGGATTTTGTTAATCTGTTCGCCTCCTCTGCCAATGACTAGGTGGAGAAAAAGCAGAGATTGAGGCGGGGAGCCTGGCGCTGAGAAGACTGTGTGGAGGGGGTCCCGGTCCCGCTGATGTTCGGGGGGTGAGGGTGGGGGGGTGGAGCAGCCAACTTGAGAGCTCCGCCGTCCCCCCGGCCAGAGAGGATGGGGACAGAGAGAGCATGAAATGGGCTCTTTCAGACCAGAGGTTCCCGGGCTGCTGGGGGCGCCTGGGAGACTGTCCCAGAGACAGGGGGATAACGGGCATCCCTGATCACGGCTGACCCACACTCACTTAGTCCCACCATGCCATCTGGGACTCTGTACTCTTCTGTCATTGAAGTCCTGCAAAGAGAGATGACGAGAGTCAGCCTCAAGTAGGAGCGAAGTAGGGGGGATGGAAGAGCCAGAGGGCCTCCTGGAGAAAGACCCCCAAAGCCACAGGCCCTGCCTTATATGACATGGGGACCAAGCCCCCACAGGCCCGAGCAGAGTCTGACAATGGCTTGGGGGCTCCCTCGGCCCACAGAAGATCACCCAACCTCTCGGGGCCTCAGTTCCCCTTCTGGGCCACAAGAGGCTTGGTCTGGGGTGGCGTGAACCCCTGGGCCAGTGCCGCTCCACCGACTCAGGGCAAGGAGGAGAACTTGGGCCACTTTCACAAGAAATCTGATGGTGTCATCTGATGTCTATAGATTTTAAATAAAAAAAAAAAAACTGGTTTTGTATCTTTTTCATTTCATTCCCCTAGTAAGTTGTTTTTAATGCATTTCACAAAACTTCAACCAATTGAAAAAAAAAAAAAAGAACAACAGGGTCCTTCACAAAGGATTCTACGTCAGATTCACAGAGGTCATTCTGGGGCAAAAAGGTAAGAAAGACCCTCCTCCCACCCCAACCCCCCAGCTCCTCCAGCTCTCAGGGAACAAGAAATCTACGGAAGACAGACGAGAAGGCCAAGGTCAGTCCCCAGCCTTTTCTAGGAGGAAGGAGAGCTGTGCTTCTGACTGTCCCCACTCCAAACAAAGGAAGCAAGAGGATGCAGAGATCCCCCTTCCTCGTTATAGCTAACAGCCACAGCCCTGTGCTCTCTACAGCCCCAGAGACAGTAAGTACAAGGGACAAATGAAGCTCCTTCTGCTTTTCATTCCTTTCCCTGGTCGACCAGCAAGGGAGACAAAGCCCTAAATGATGTGGCCTCAGACAGAGCCCTCCCTCAAGTCAGTACAAAAGGCCAGGGATAGCGAGGAAAGAAATGACATGTTCTCCAAATCACAACTTACCTGGGGGGAGGATGGATGGGTCCGAGCTGAGAACTGATGGCTGCAGAGAGAAAATCCAAAGGAAAGATTGGCCTGGCTCCTCTTTGGGACCCCAAACACTGCCGGCCCCAGGCATTCCTGCCTGCACAAGGGGCAACTAGCACTTATCACAGTGCTTCCGAGCCCTCCCGAGTGAAAGCAATGGAGCCCGCCTCAAAACCACACACACTCTGAGGTTTCTGCCTCAATTCCCAGGCTCTGGGTTCTCTAAAGCTCGTGGACCCCACGAAACACCACGAAACACCAAGAGCCTCCATGAAGGAGAGGTGTTGTCTGCTCAGTACTTCCAGCTCCCCAATGCTAGAAACCTAAAATCCAGAAGCTGCCCTCTGCCTGTGTCACCCAGTGGACTTACAGTCTCCCTGGGAAGCCAGTTTCTTGCTCTCCGGTTGGTCTGTGAAAAGAAGAGGATGTCAGATGCACCACCCACCCACCCACCCACAGCTGCCTCAAATCTGATGCTGGTGCCGCATGTCCTGGCAGACAATCGTCCTGTCCCCCAGCCCCCACGGCAGAGCCAGGACAGGGGAGTAGCGGAGATGAACCCCTGAGGGAGGCCAGACTTCATCAATCCCCCGCCCTGGCACTCAGGGATAAGAAGCTCTTTGTAACAGGGGGAAAATTACGGTGGCACCCGAGTCCTTCCGGCTTAGGACCAAACCTGCCTTGGGGAAGTCAGGCTGATCACTGACTTGATACTCTGGGCTGCTCTGGATCACACTGCACGCCCCGGGGCCAGCCACACTGCACTGATGTGGGGCCTCGAGAGAACTGCCAACACCTCCCTAGCTTGGCAGGAGGGGAGGAACAGTCTTGAGAACTCACAACTTGGACCTGGTCACAATCAATCTGCCCTCCACTCAGCCACCTGATACCTCAGGATAGCAGCGCGAACAAAAAGAGACAACAAAGCTGGGATCGCTGAGGTTTTAAAAGACCAAAATGGCAGCGGGCTCCCCCCACTTTGAACCACATTCAAACAAAGGCACCTCACTCTCTCCCCACTGCCCCTCCAGCAGGTAGTTACCTCCATCTTCTAACTGTCTCTTTTGGCCTCCAAAACCAAAATCAGGAGTGCTGTTATTCACTGTTGTAGCGGCATCACCTCCTATTTTGGCTGCGATCTAGAAATAAAGTTGTAAGCAGAGAAAAATTACCACCCAAAACCTCCCTCCGTGGTGCTTAGATCGACTTCTCTGGTTCATTAAACCCAACAGGTCTTGCTGTCTGGCCTGGGAGTGACTTCCCCCAGATTTTGGTAAGAGCCTGTGGGTTAAGACCTTCTAGAAAAAGTTTTTACCCAAGGCCTCAGAGTTTAAGAGTTATTCAGGAATTTCAAAACTCCTTTTTCTCTATGAGATTTGTGCCTAAACTGTTCGTGGCCAGAGTGTAATCCACACTGACTTGTTCTAGGGGTGAAAGGAACAGAAGTTCAGGTGCCAGGGAAGGTCCTCAGGGCCCCTCCTCCAGGGAGAGCTTTCAGACATTCACTTGCCCAAGCTCCTGGTCCTCTGGGATGCTGAAGAGCACAATTTTCCTTTATCTCCCTCACCCTCATAATCTTTGCATTTGTTCAACAAATCTTAGGAAAGTTTTTGTTTCAAGGCATCTGAACCCCTCATTTTGACCAAAACAGACCTTTCTCGGAACACGTTACATTTTAGACACACGAACAGCAACATCAAGTAAACTCCAACCCAACAAATTTAAGACCAGAGTCGGCTGACAGAATTATTACAAATTTTCCAAAGAAACACAGCCGTGAGCTGAGGACCTATCTTTTCATCTCTAATACTTTAATAAAAACAAAACAAAAAAAACACTTTGAGCCAAAGCTCTTGGGATGCCTAGATGAGGCCTTATCCCACCCCAAATGACAGCACCAACTCCCCTTGTTATAGTTGCTGCTCTATCAAGACAGTTTGGGGACAACCAGATCAAATGCAGCTTAGAACCCTATCCCACCCCAGGGGTGAAAGCCACAGACAACGCTGGGAGGAGAAGAGGGCATTCCCCTAACAGGACCTCCCACTGTGTCCTGGAGGTTTGGGGACAATCCTGAGTGAGAAAGCACTCAATGGCCTGAGCCCGGTCAGCTTCCTTTTGAAAGAGCAACAAAGTCCTCACTTTCTATGGGCCTCCTCCCCTCAGGCCATGGGGAGGCTGGAGCCGGGGAGGTCACACACCAGCATGTGACACCTCCATGGAGTCATCATGCCCCAAAACACAGTGGTGGGACCCTTCCCTTCTCTCCCCAAAAGAGACAGACCACGCTTTCAAGTCACCAGAAGCATCAAAAAGTGCCAGTCCCTAGGCCAACCCTCCCCATTTCAACTAAGTGCTTGGCCACTGCCTGGCAGCCAAAGGGTCCCCTTTCCACTTTCCAGGCTCAAGAGGACTTTTCTCCCCCCCCCACCCCGAAGTCCCTCCTTCCTAGGGAGCAAGCAGAAATGGGACCGGGGTGGGGGCAAACAGTGCTTTTTGCCCTGATGGGGAAGTGGGGGCACACAAGACCTCCCTGGGAAGGCGAGCCCCCTGCTTCCAGGAGTGGAGGATGTCCTAACGGGGGAGGGAAGTCCCCAAAGTGAGTCCCCGCGCTCCAGGTACCCTGCACACCCAGGGGACGCTCTTGGGTGAACCCCGGACGACCCTTCCCCCGGCAGGGGGTCACCCCCGGAGGGGGCCCCACTCCAGGTGTCTGGGGAGGCCCAGGCCCCCGCCCACCGCCCCACGTGACCCCGCGGCGGCCCCGCCCCCCCCGCGACCCCGCGCGCGCACGTGACCCCGCCCCCTCCCCCGCCCGCGCGCGCGCCCCTCAGGCCCGCGGCCTCCTCACCTGGCGGGCCCGCTGCACTGCGTCTGCGAAGGCGTCCTTGCGGATTCCCGGGCCACCCCCGCCGGGCGGCTGCGAGGGGCCCCCGGCTGACCCTCCGCCCGGGCCGCCGCCGCCTGGACCGCCGCCGCCCCGGTCCCCCGCGCCCGGCGGGCCCGGCGGCGGGCCTCCCCCGGCACCCCCGGCTCCTCCGGAGCCCCCGCCCCCACCGGCGGGTGGCGGCGGCCCGGGCGGGGGTCCTCCCGTGCTGTAGTCCGACATGGCGCGGCGGGGCCGGGCCTGGCGCGGAGGCTGAAGCTGAGGAGGCGGCGGCGGCGGCAGCGGCTCAACGCGGGAACAAGGCCTCGCTCCACACGGCCGCGGAGCACTCTGGGAACCCAGCGGCTGGAAAGACGACGAGGGGGGAGAGGGACGCCCCCTCCCGACACCGGCTTGACGGACGGCGCCGCCGGGCCAATGGAAGGCGGCTGCTGCTCCCGGGACGCCAATCACGGGCTCTGGAGGCGAGCGGCCAATCGGAGTGCCGCGAGGGGCAGTGGGCGGGAGGCGCCGCGAGATCGACAGCTTTCCGAGGCAGTGGGCTGCGGGCTGCTGGCGCTGGGAGGGCAAATCGAGGAGATCCGAGAAGACCCGAGGCCCAATGAAGCGGGAGTTCCAGAATCGGTGGGCGGCTTCAGAACCGGATTGATGGCTCGGAAGAGTCAAGTGGACAGGAAGGAGGGATCTGGCGAAAGGCTTCTTTGAACGGCTGGGCGGGCATCCGGCGAGATAGTCGTCTACGCAAGCCAATGAGTACACATGGAAGGAGGTTTTTATAGAGATTGGCAATCAACGTATCCAGTCTCTGACGAGATCTGTGTGACGCGCTTGCGTTTGGACTGAATTACTTTCGCTCTTAACCAGAATCCTTTTCTAGTCCTGTCTTCTAAGCCAATGGTTGAGTGGCGGGGGCGGGCGCAAGGTGACTGACACCTCCCCGGACAAATGGCAATGAAGGAAATAAAGGTGCTTCGTTTTGGTGGGAGCCAGTGGAAGCGCAGCTGCATTGGGGCGGAGCCGGCCACCAGACGGCGGGAGGGGATTAGCCGTAGCCGGAGTGAATGGCAGGCGACGTGGGCATTGGCGACCGGCTGCCGGAATTCAGGCCTGACGTCTGGGTTAGCGCCCCAGGAACCTGGCTGGGTAGGCCATGCACGTGGCCTGCTTGAGGCCTTGGAGACGGGTGCTTCCGGGGGTGGGGTGGCCCCAAAGCAGGAGGAAATCGAGGGATCCACTGTACCCCCTCTCTTCTCTCCACCCAGGGATCTAGAGCCCCCACTTCTCTTCCAGCACTCACGGAACCAGCTCTCCTCCCGAACTCAAGGGTCTAGGGCCTTTGGTTTCCTCCCAGGACCGAGGGATCCCAGCCTCTTAATTCCACACCCCACATCCGCTTCACATAAGGTCTTTGGATCCGAGCTCCAAGCTCTGATCCTAGGCCCTCATTTTCTCTCCTAGACCTAGGCTTCTTCCAGGCTTCCAATTCCCATTCAGGACTGAGGGGCTCAAGGTACCCATCCCTGCTCCAGGACCCAGGGATCCAGATACCCAGCTCCTTCTTAGACCCAGGGTATTCCAGGTTCCCAGCTTACCCACTGGACCCAGGTATACCGGGTCCCCAGCTCTTATCCTAGACCCAGGATTCCAGGTCCCTAGCTCACTTCCTGGAACCAAGGATTCCAGGTCCCTAGCTTTCTTGCTGGACCCAGGGAGTCCTAGTTCTGTCCTAGACCCAGAGATTCCAGATAACCAGCTCCTCTCTTGGACCCAGGTATAACAGATCCCCAGTTGCCCTCCTGGACCCGGGTATCCCAGACACGTCCAGCAGAAATCATCACTTTATTCCTGGTTGTCTCCACATTCACCCTTTTGCCCTGGAACAAGGACAAGTCACAGCGAGTCAGACTGGAGTCCAATCTAGTCCCAGGCTGCACCCTGGAGAGGAGGCTCCAGGAATCTTTTTTTTTAAGTTATTTATTTAATTTATTATTATTTTTGGCTGCGTTGGGTCTTTGTTGCTGCACACAGGCTTTCTCTAGTTGCAGTGAGCGGGGGCTACTCTTCGTTGTGGTGCACGGGCTTCTCATTGCGGTGGCTTCTCTTGTTGCAGAGCACGGGCTCTAGGCACGCGGGCTTCAGTAGGTGGCACACGGGCTCAGTAGTTGTGACTCGCGGGTTCTAGAGCACAGGCTCAGTAGTTGTGGCACATGGGCTTAGTTGCTCCATGGCATGTGGGATCTTCCTGGACCAGGGATTGAACCCATGTCCCCTGCACTGGCAGGTGGATTCTTAAACTCTGAGCCACCAGGCAAGTCCCTCCAGGAATCTTCTGACCCAGACCCCCAGCCTGCTTCTGACAAAAACCACCCTGGGTCCCAAGCCTGGAGGGGTTCTTTGGGGCCAGGGGACACTGGATCCTCCTGTCCATTTCTGTCCAGGGTATGCCTAGTTCACTGCTTAAACGCCCAGGGTCTTCTTCATGGCTTCATACACCACGTAGCTGATGCCACCTGCTGGCAACACCTTCAGTAACGTGGGGGGTCATACCTCGGTACAGGTATGCTGGGCCAGGATCTGCCGGAAGACTCCACACATGGTGAGGTTCGAACCCTCCACGGTGTCTGCGGGGACAGAGGCAAACTCAGAGCCTGGGCCAGAGATGACTGGGCATTCTGGAGGGGGGCGCGGTCTGGAGAGTTGGGGGGGTCAGTGAAGCCAGGAGCAAGGGGTCTGGGTGTCAGTTGGAAAGAAGTTTGGAAGGCTTTTAGAGGAAATTGGTCAGTTTGGGGAGAGTGAGGGGCAGGAATTTTCAGGATTGTTGTAGGGAACATCTTAGAAAACATTCCAATTTCTAAGATCTGCTAGAGATTTGGGGGTTGTGCTAAGGGATAGTTTGGGGACATTTTCAAGATCAGGGTGCTGGGCTAAGGACCTGTTTGGATGTTTGAGGATTTGTCTAGGGGTTTGAGAGCCCCTTTGGGGGGTGGTCACATTTGGGGAGTTCCCAGGATAGTGCAGCAGGTGGTTATGAGTTTGGGGATGTCTCAGAGTCAGATTTGGCAAATTTAGAAACGGTTTGACTTCTGGAGTCAATTGAGGGCTGGGTCCGATGTGGAGAAGTTGGGAGGTCGTTTGGGGAGTACATGTCTTGAGGTCAGTATGGGGGCCTGAGTCAGATTCAAGGAGGTTTGTGGGAGTCATTTGGGAGCTGGATGTTCGGTTTTGTTTTGTTTTGTTTTGTTTTTGCGGTACGCGGGCCTCTCGCTGCTGTGGCCTCTCCCGCCGCAGAGCACAGGCTCCGGACGCGCAGGCTCAGCGGCCATGGCCCACGGGCCCAGCCGCTCCGCAGCATGTGGGATCTTCCCAGACCGGGGCACGAACACGTGTCCCCTGCATCGGCAGGCGGACTCCCAAGCACTGCGCCACCAGGGAAGCCCTGGATTTTCGTTTTAGTGATGTGCAGGGTTAATTGAAGGGCTGAGATCAGATTTGGGGGTGAGTGTAAGTTTTGGTAGATTCAGGGGTCAGCAGAGGTGGCCAGGATCAGATATGGAGAGTTTAGGAGTCAGTTTGGGGCGGGGATGAGAAAGTTCAGAGAGCAGAGGCAAGGTGGGGAGGGGCATGCGAGGTCGCCTCTAGGGCCAGGCTGACCTTGGGCTTGCATCCTGGTGCGCACCGAAGTCAGTGGGTAACTGGCCATCTGGCCACAAGTTGTGGACAGTGTCATGGACGACAGACTGACCAGGCCACTGGGGTCCTCCATGTCCCTGCCTGATTTCAGCCAGAGGCACCTGAGCATCTACAAGAGAAAAAGGACAGGAGAGGGACTTCCCTGGTGGGCCAGTGGTTAGGACCCCATACTTCCACTGCAGGGGCACGGGTTCGATCCCTGGTCGGGGAACTAAGATCCCACATGCCACATGGCCAAAAAAAAAAAGAAGAAGAAAAGGCCAGGAGGAAGCTCTTTACAGGCCTGGGTTCACGCCGCCCCTGACACCCCCCTCTGCGGGACCCACACCTCGTAGACAGCCAGGTCGGTGCAGGCGTAGGGAATTATGCCAAGCATCAGGTAGCCGCGGTAAAGGACGCGGGTGCCCTCCTGCTCCGTGATATGCCTGGCGCAGTCCAGCAGCCCCCTGTACTGGCCAGTCTGGCACAGGGTCAGCCATGTCTTCAGCACCTGGGGAGGATGAGGAGTGAGGTGACTTGTTTGATCTAATCCTCTCAGTGACCCCCAACCTTGGCCACTGTCCCCATCTACGCAGGAGGAAACTGCTCAGGAACGCACACAGCTGAGTTTCAAACTCAGATGCCTCGGCCTGTATGTGCTCTCAGCCCAAGAGGGTGAGGAAGGGACTTCCCTGGCAGTCCGGTGGTTAAGCTTCCGCACTTCCACCGCAGGGGACGCGGGTTCGATCCCTGGTCGGGGAACTAAGATCCCGCAGGCTGCGTGGTGTGGCCAAAAAATTAAAAAAAAAACAAAAAAAGGGTGAGGGAAGAGATGTGAGCCAGGTGGGGTCTGCCGCAGCTCTGCCCTAACGCCAGCCAACTGTAGTGCCATGCAAGTGTGGACCCCAGGTAGCCAGATCGGCCAATATTCTGAAAGAAGCCAGTTACTGGAATTTTTATGAAGTGCCCCAATATCAAAATATTGGCAGCTCTACAATTGTGCAAAAGACAGCACACCGAGTGTGGTAGGCAAAATTCTAAGGTGGTCCCCAAGATTTCCATCCCCCTGATAGCATCATCTATTTGATGCCCTCCCTCCTGCCCTTGAGCTACTGAAGCCCGCATGCCTAGAGACCTGTGAATGTGATGGGCTGTCACTCCCCTCGGTCAGGTTACACGATATGACAAAGCTGAAGGGATTTTGCAGATGTAATAAAGCCCCTAACCAGTTAAGTTAATCAAGAGAAATCGTCCTGGGTGGGCCTGACCCAATCAGGAGAGCCCTTTAAAAGAGTGTCTATTGCCAGAGACAGAAGGCGGCAGAGAGATTGGAAGCATCAGAAACACTCTTGGGTTGTGTCTTTTCTTTTTTTTTATGCCATGCCACAGCTTGCGGGATCTTAGTTCCAGGGATCAAACCTGGCCCTTGGCAGTGAAAGTGCAGAGTTCTAACCACTGGACCATCAGGGAATTCCCTCAGGTTGGTCTCAAACAAGCAAACTGTTACGGAGAGGATCACATGGCAGGAAACAGTGGGTGGCCTCCAGGAGCTGAGGACCTCGGTCCTACAATCGTAAGAAAATGAACCCCGCCAACAACCAGGGAGTTTCGCAGAGGACCGCAAGCCTCAGATGGGTTCATTGGTAGCCCAATTGACACCTTGATTTCCACCTGATCAAACCCTGAGCAGAGGACCCGATTAGCCAGTGCCCAGACGTGACCCACAGAGACAATGAGATAATAAATCTGTATCATTTTAAGCTACTGAGTGCAGTAATTTCTTATGCAACAATCAAAAACAAAAACGCTTCACAGATGCAAACTATTGTAAACAGAATGGATAAACAGTGAGGTCCTGCTGTATATAGCACAGGGCACTATATTCAACGTCCTGTGATAAACCATAATGGAGAAGAATATATATATAAAAAAGAATGGGGACTTCCTGGTGGCGCAGTGGTTAAGAATCCACCTGCCAATGCAGGGGACACGGGTTCGATCCCTGGTCCAGGAAGATCCCACATGCTGCGGAGCAACTAAGCCCGTGCACCGTAACTACTGAGCCTGCACACCACAACTACTGAAGCCCACATGCCTAGAGCCCATGCTCCGTAACGAGAAGACAGTGAGAAGCCCGTGCACCGCAACAAAGAGTAGCCCCCTCTCGCCGCAACTAGAGAAAGCCCATGCTCAGCAATGAAGACCCAATGAAGACCAGACAAGGGCAAGAATTATGTGGAGAAAACTTTAGAACCATTAAAGGGCAAAAAAGGAGACTTGAACAAATGGAAATGTTCTCGGATATGTAGAACCGATATCATATGGATGGCAATAATCTCTAAACTCAACTATGAATTGAACATCATGCCAGTAAAACACAAATACCAGTAGGTGATTTTGTGTTCTGAATGAGGTGCATTGCTTCTGAAGTTTGAATGGAAAAACTCAACAGAGAATAGCTTGGAAAACTGATAAAGAAGAGAAGGGATGGAAAATAATAAGACATAATATCAAGTCTCAAAAATTAAACACGGGGCTGGGACTTCCCTTGTGGTCCAGTGGTTAAGACTCCACGCTTCCAGTGCCGTGGGTGCGGGTTCAATCCCTGGTCGGGGAACTAAGATCCCACATGCCACGTGGTGCAGCCAAAAAAAGTAAAAATGGTGGGGCAACACTGCACAGACAGGGCTTCCCTGGTGGCACAGTGGTTGAGAGTCCGCCTGCCGATGCAGGGGACGCGGGTTCGTGCCCCGGTCCGGGAGGATCCCACATGTCGCGGAGCGGCTGGGCCCGTGAGCCATGGCCGCTGAGCCTGCGCGTCTGGAGCCTGTGCTCGGCAACGGGAGAGGCCACAACAGTGAGAGGGCTGTGTACCGCAAAAAAAAAAAAAAAAAAAAAAAAAAAAAAAAAAAAAAAAAAAAAAAACCTACATAGACAGTAACATGATCAGTGGTCCCCAAGGACTGGGGGAAGGAGGGAGGGGTTAACAGGTGTAGTACAGAGACTTTCTACAGCCGTGAAATTATTCCGTGTGATGCTATTATGGTGGCTACTTGTCAAAACCCATAGCAAGTACAACATAAAGGGTGAACCCTGATGTCAACTCTGGGCTTTGGTTAATAATAATGTATCAATATTGGCTCATCAGTTGTAACCAAAGTACCACCGAAATGCAAGCTGTTAATGAGAGCGGAAACTGTGTACGTGCGGGAGGTATATGGGAACACTCTGTACTTTCCGCTCAATTTTTCTGTAAACCTAAAACTGTGCTACAAAATAAAGTCTATTCATTAAAAAAAAAATTAAAAGATAGTAGTGCATGAAGAGACCCCAGAGCGACAAGAAGAGAAAGGTCAGAAATAAACCCAAATATATACAAATATAGGTAATTTACCCAATTTAGTAAATTACAGTGGTGGCGTGTTGGGTCATTGCTGGGAGAAAGGAGAGGACCCATTCAGTAAATAGTGTTGAGGTCACCAGGTAGCCATCCGGAATACAAGTTTGATACATATCTTACATGAAGGAGAGGAGGAAGAGGGGGAGGGGGAGGGGAGGGGAAGGAGGAAGCAGCTACCACCTCATCATGTTTCATCTTCTACGGGGCAGATATCCTCTTACCTCCATGGGGTCGATGAGCATCTGGGAAGTGGCCACAGCCAGGGAGCTGGCAAGGAGTCATTCCTGAAAGGGTGGGGACTCATGCACTCCGCAAAAGTAATTCTTACACTGGGACAGGAGAGAGGAAAATGAGAGAATAACTAACCTTCCTTCCTTCCTGAAACTCATCCAGGGGAAGAGGTCTGGGACCCGGAGGATGAACATATGTCTCGGATAAGGATCTGGGCTTTGGGGGTCGTGGGTACAGGAGAGGTGAGGGCTTGAGGGTGGGGCTGGGAAAAGCAGACCATCCCCCCACCTGTTCAAAGACAGAGAACTTGATGGCATACTCCGGGGCGATCTTGAGTACGTTGATACCATTGCCCCTCCATAGCAAGCAGACACCCCCATCCCCACCCCCACCCCGCCTCCTGGACCATGCTCCGTATACCTCCCAGGAAATTCATGAAATTTGTCTTGGAGGAGTAGACCTGGGGATACGGAGGTCCCTGGCCCTCTGAGGAAGCCTCCACCCCATCTCCATCCCCATCCCAGCCTGGAGCTCAACCTCTCCTGTCTCCAGCTGCCCAGCTCCAAACCTACCCCCTCCCATCCCCATTCCTTCTTCAATGCCTTCCTTCACTAGTTGTAGAATTCTCTAAAACGACCCAGACCCAAACCCAACACCTACTCACATTCCCATCTCATCCCTCATCTTCTCCTCCTCTCCAGTCCTATTTTGTCTTCAAAGACCCCATCCCCAGTTCTCTGATCCCCACCCCATCCTTGTCCCTGGTACCATCCTCTCAACTCCAACCCCTGTCCCCACCCCACCCTGGTACCTGTTTCCGGTTACACCCTCACCCCCATCCTGAACTCCATCAGCTCCACTTCCACCCATCCCCATCCCAGCAGCTCCAGCGCCATGTTCCCCATGCACCTGCATGTACACCTTGGCACAGTCCAGAGAGGCCGTGCCCGGGTGAGACACCACCCCAGCCATGGCTCCCGAGAGGAGAAACTTCCACAAGGCTCCCTCATTATCTACCTCCACGATAGCCATGGGGACCATCAGCTGCTCTCCAGTGTCCAGCACCTGCAGGACAGACCCGGCTCCCACCCCCACTCAGCCAGTCTGGAGCTCCTTCCCCAGACACATCTCCAGAACCCCCTCCCAGTCCAAGGCCTACCAGGTCCCCACTGCTTCAAGGTGGCATTCCATCCAGGTCTGCTGGGAGAGGAGCGGGCCATGCAGGGGTGTGGGCAGCATAGCCTTCTCCCCCTGCAGTCCTGGCTGGAAGTTCTGGGAGGCCCATGGTGCCCAAACTCCGCTGCTGTGTTGGGAGATGCTCCAGTTTGCTTTCAGGCACGTGCCCAAACACGTACCCATATACATGGGTACAGCCCAGGTTCAAGGAGGGGGGTGGGTTTGGGTGAGTAAGGACTTGACCCTCTTAAACAGGGTCTGGACTCTCGAGCAAGCCTTCTGACCTTCCTCAGGTTGGGCTTCCATGGCAGCTGGAGGGTCAGGACACTTAGGTTCAAATCCCTGGTGAGAAGTTTGCCCATCCAGCAACCATGTGGGAGGGACGCCTTGTAAATTTGGGTCCCAGGGGATGATGAGGTTACAAAGGCCCTTGTGAGCTCACTGCATATGAGAGGGAGTGAGTGTCTCCCCGCCCACGAAAGGTCCACATCCCAACCCCTCTAAACATGTGAACGTGTTACGTTACATGGCAAGGGGGAGGGGGTGGATTAAATTTGCAGATAGAATTCAGGTTCCTAATCAGCTGATGGGGAGATGGAAAGGTTGTTCTGGATTAACCACAGGGGCTCAAGGTAATCTCACGAGTCCTTCAACAGGGAAGAGGGAGGCAGAACCATCAGTGTTAGAGGGACTGGTTGTGAGAAAGATTCCACTGGCCACTGCTGGCTTTGAGGATGGAGGAGGGGGCCACGAGCCATGGAATGCAGGTGGCCTTTAGAAGCTGGAAAAGACCAGTTAGCAGATTCTCCCCTGGAGCTTCCAGAAGGAGCCAGCCCTGCTGACAGCTAGATTGTAGCCCAGTGAGATCCGTGTCAGGCTTCTGACCTCCACGATAATATTTTAAGCCACCAAGTTTGTGGTACTTCGTTACAACAGCCATAGGAAACTAACAAACTATGTATTGTTGTCATGGCAAGAGGAGGTGGAAGTGGGGGAGAATGGGAAGGCGCTGGAGCTCTGGGAGAGAGAGACACAGTTAGTCCCCGAAGTAAGACAGGCATAGGTTTGGAGTCAGATGGACCTGAGTTTGAATCCTATCTCAGACACTTCTTGCTGTGTGACCTTGGGGTACCTGCTTTTTTTTGTAAAGAATCATCTTCTTTTTTTAAAAAAATTTATTTATCTTTGGCTCCGTTGGGTCTTCGTTGCTGCGCGCGGACTTTCTCTAGTTGCGGGGAGCGGAGGCTACTCTTCGTTGCGGTGCGCGGGCTTCTCATTGCGGCGGCTTCTCTTGTTGCAGAGCACGGGCTCTAGGGCGCGCAGGCTTCAGTAGTTGTGGCTCGCGGGCTCTAGAGCGCAGGCTCAGTAGTTGTGGCGCACGGGCTTAGTTGCTCCGTGGCATGTGGGATCTTCCTGGACCAGGGCTGGAACCCGTGTCCCCCGCATTGGCAGGCGGACTCTTAACCACTGCGCCACCAGGGAAGTCCCGGGGTACCTGCTTTACTTCTCTGAGCTTCAGTTTCCCCAGCTGGAAATTGGAAGTAATGAGTAACTCTACCAAATAGCGTTGTCATAGGATCCAATGAGAGTCTTTGTTGGGAGCATTTCCATCCTCAAAGTTGTTTGATCAAAACCCTTGAGGTCATCCTTGATTCCTCCCTTTCTCTCTTACACACAGTCTGTCACTAAATCCTGTGGGCTTAACCTTCAAAGTATATCCAGAATTTGGCTGCTTCTTACCATGTACGTGGCCACCACCTTGGTCCAGCCCCATCGTCACTCACATGGACCAGTGCAGTGGCCATCACCCAAGTTCCCCCAGCTCCTGCCCTCGCCCTTCACAGTCTGTCCTCCCCTCAGCAGCCATCAGAGGGCGCCTGTGAGCACCTGAGTCAGGTCCCGCCCCTCTCTGCCCACAGCCCTGTAGGCTCCACCTCCCGTGGGTAAAAGCCCCAGTTCTCCCCTTGGCCCAGAAGGCCCTGCAGGCCCTGCCCTGTCCTCTCTCTGTCCTCACCTCCTCCTTCTCTCCCCATCACTCACGCTGGCCTCATGGGCCTCCTTGTTGTTCCTCCAACACACCCAGGCATGGTACTACCCCAGGACCTTTACACTGGCTGTTTACTCTGTCTTGCATGCTGTTTCCCTAGACATCCCCATGACTCCTTTTTTTATTTTTGGCCATGCTGCGTGAATTGTGGGATCTTAGTTCCCCAACAAGGGATGGAACCCAGGCCATGGCAGTGAAAGCACCAAGTCCTAACCACTGGACCACCAGGGAATTCCCAAATCTTTTTTTTTTTTTAAACCATCTTTAAATCTTTCTTCAAGCATCATTTTCTCCCTGACGCCTTCTCTGACCACCCTACTTAAAATTTAAACTCAGCCCTGCAGTATTTCTCATCCCCCTTCCCTTCTTTGTTTTTCTCTGTAACACTTTTACTATCTACACTGCTACATATTCACTCACTTGTGTTACTTCTTCATCTCTCCCCACTGGAATATAGGGTCTATGAGAGCAGAGATCTTTGTTTGTTTCATTCACTTCTGCATCCCATGTCTAGAACTGGAGCTGGCATAAAGTAAGTGTTCAGCACATATATACATTAAGGGGGGCTTAGCACAGAGTGAGGGTACATAGTACTTGCTTAATAAATGTAAGTTCTTTTCCCTTTAAAGATGTCAGTGGACATCTTTAAAGTGTGGGTGGGGAAACGGAGGCTTAGAAAGGGGAAAGCAGCCTGTCTGATGTCACACTGCATGTCAGCAGAGCTTCCCAAATCCCAAACACAGTGTAACGGTTTAAAAGAATGTGGACAATGTATAACAGCAACTAACATAATGTTTAGGTCAATTACACTGCAAAAACAAACAAATGCATAGAAAAAGAGATCAGATTCCTCGTTACCAGAGGCAGGGAGTGGGAAGAGTGGGAATTGGATGAACGTGGTCAAAAGGTACAAACTTCCAATTATAAGATAAATAAGTATGAAGGATGTAATGTACACGTGATAAATAGAGTTAACACAGCTGTATGCTATATATGAAAGAGAGTAAATCCTGAGTTCTCAAGAAACATTTTTTTCTATTTCTTTAATTTTTAATGAGATAATTTTTAATATGAGATGATGGATATTCACTAAACTTATTGTGATAATCACTTCATTATGCGTGTAAATCAAATCATTATGTTGTACACCTTAAACTTTTACAGTGCTGTATGTCAATTATATCTCAGCAAAACTGGAAGAAAAAAAAGAGTGTGGACAAGAAAATGAATGTTAACAGGCACAATTAAATAAAATGAAGTGGTACTACTCAGTGCTGGCATGGCCGCATTAAAACTGGTAATGCTAATTCCTTGTTGGTGGCTGTGTATATTGCATACAATTTTTCCAGTGACATGACCCTGAGATAGTCATATCCTTTGACCCAGAAATCCCACTTCTGGGCATTGATCATTAATTCAAAGGAAGTAAAAATACAAAATAGTTAGCAAGGCTTGATCCCTTATCTGGGTGTGTGAAAAATCATATCTATATATGTGTATATGTATCAGTTAGCTACTGCTGCATAACAAATCACCCCCTCCCCAAACATAGCAGCTTAAAACATGAACAAGATGGTAGCTTCAATGTCTTTTTTTTCTTTTCTTTTCTTTTCTTTTTGCGGTACGTGGGCCTCTCACTCTTGTGGCCTCTCCCGTTGCGGAGCACAGGCTCCGGATGCGGAGGCTCAGCGGCCATGGCTCACGGGCCTAGCCGCTCCACAGCGTGTGGGATCTTCCTGGACCGGGGCACGAACCCGTGTACCCTGCATCGGCAGGCGGACTCTCAACCACTGCGCCACCAGGGAAGCCCTCAATGTCTTTTATAACCTAATTCTGGAAGTAATATACCATCACTTCTGCTGTATTCCCTTGGTCATACAGACCTGCCTTGGTACAATGACAGAGGAGATTACACAAGAATGTGAACACCAAGAGTCAAAGATCATAGGGGGACATCTTAGAGAATGACTCTCACAGTCCACATAGGAAAAAGTTTGATCACGTGAAGACAGGCAGAAATTGGAGTGATGGGTCTAACATCCAAGAACACCAAGGGGTGCGGGCAGCCACCAGAAGTTAGGAACAGGCACGAACAGATCCTTGCCTGGAGTCTTCAGAGGGAAAATGGCCCTGCCAACACCTTGGTTTTTGACTTCAACCCCCCATAACTGTTAGAGAATAAATTTCTGTTGTCTTTCATTTATGATAGCCAAAAGGTGGAAACAACCCCAGTGTCCATCAACGGATGAATGGATAAACAAAATACGGTCCCTCCATAAAATAGAATATTATTCAGCCTTAAAAATGAAGGAGATCCTGACACCTGCTACAACATGGAGGAAACTTGAGGACATGATGCTCAGTGAAATAAACCAGACACAAAAGGGCAAATACTGCATGATTCCAGTTCTAAGAGGTCCCTTGAGGAGTCACATCCATAGCGACAGCAGGTAGACGGTGGGGGCCAGGGGCTGGGGGAGGGGATGGGGAGTCAGTGTTTAATGGGGCAGAGTTTCAGTTTGGGGAGATGAAAAAGTCCTGCAGGTGGATGGTGGGGATGGTTGTACGACAATGTGAATATACTTAATGCCACAAAACTGTACACTTAAAATTGGTTAAAATGGTAAATCTTATGTAACGTGTATTTTACCACAATAGAAAAATATTTTTAAAATGTTTGTTGTTTTAAGCCCCTTGTTTGTGGTAACTTTTTAAGCAGCCCAAGGAAAAGGACACACTTGTGTAATTACAAAAAATACAGGACAAATTAGGAGTGCTCTTGAATGTGGACCTTCCCCCACACCCACTTTACAGATGTGGAAACTGAGGCTCACGGAGTCATTTCCTGGTCTCCCGCAACAATGTATGATGGAAGTCGGCCCATGTCCCTTCCCTGTGGGCGGTATGAGGTGGTCCCACATCCACCCACCCCCTTTCAGTAAAAAACACAATGAAAGAGCTTAGAAAACGTATTCCTTTGTTCTTTTCCTTTGAAATCACACACACAGGCAGGGAGGTGGGGAGTAGTGTAGGTGGGGGAGGTGGAAGCATTGTGGGGGGTCATCCCGTCACCCCCAAATCCAAGTTCTTCTTTTACAGTCCTTTAATGGGGTTCCCCAAGGACTTGGAAGGAATGGAGAGAGGGGTCCCCCAATAAGCCTAAGCTCAGAATCCAAATATAAAGTGCAGAATATACAGGGTGGGGGTACTGGGAATTAGGGCGGATGGAATGTCTGCTCCTCTCTGGTAGAAAAATAGACCTGGAATGAATTTGGGGGGCTGGGGAGTTTGGGGTTTGTTTTGCATCCTGGGTTTAGGGAAGCTGCTTCTGGCTTCCAACTCTGAAGTCTGGGGAGGGGCTGGCAGTGCTGGGAGATGTGTGCGGTCCCCTCAATGTGTCCCCAGCCTTGGATTGCCTCCTTGCCAGCCCCTAAGAAAGAGCGACTGGATCCTCCAAAGGGACTCAGGCTCTGGGGGTTGTTATCAGCCTAGACAGTGGGAAGGGGGTGTGAGACATGGCCCTGCTGGGAGAGTATTTGAGAGAGAAGTTTCCCTGCAGTCCAGGCTTTGCTGGGGAGGTAGGGGGTCCAGTGTCTGTGCAGGGCCTGGGAGAGGCATCTCCTCCCCTTGCGGCTGGCATGAGACGTGTCAGGACAGTGGACAAGTCCCGTGGGTTTTCAAGCTGGGAGGCCAGGACCTGGGTTTCCTGGAGGCTCCGTAGACTATGGGGTTTGTGCCATGGGGGGAGGTCTCCGGGCTCTGGTGTGTGTCTGGGACGGGGGCGCGTGGGATCCAGGACACTGATTGGCCTATTGGGAGCTAGACTGGGGGTTCTGAGCGTTCAAGATCTAGTGCTTGGGAGGACTTGGGTCAGAAACCAGGAGTTAAGGGGTTGGCACCCAGTGCCTGGAGGTGGTAGGGTCTGCCTCGTATGGATGAGGTTGTAGTACCCAGTGCCTGCAGCGAAGGGATTTGGGGTCCAACAGCTGTAGTCACCAGCACCCGCTCCGCTGCCATTGGGCTCTCGCGACTGTGGTTGGAGGAGTGAGGATCTGGTGGGTCAGGGCTTGGAAATCTGGGATCCGGTGGTGGAGGGTATAATGGTTGAGATGTGGGGATCCGGGAGTCGAAGCAGAGGGATCCAGGACCCAGTGTCGAGGTAAAGGGATTCAGGAATCCAGTGGCTGGATGGAGGGGGTCTGAGATCCAGTGGTTGGGGCCCCGGGACCTAGGCATTGCACTGTCAGGATCCGGTGCGCTGAGGTTTCTTGATATCCAGAATCCAGTGGCCAAGCTTGGAGATCCAGGACTTGAAGCATGGGGATCTAGGATCTGCCAGTGGATCTAGGATCCAGTACTGCCTGAGGACCCTGGATCTGGTGCCTGGGGCAGCTGGGGTCTGGGGGTTTAGATACATGGTATGTGCTGCTGTGGTCGGGGTATCAGGATCCATTAGCTGGGTTGCGGGGGATCCAGTGGTTACGACGTGGAGGTCCAGGACTCAGTACGTGTTGGGGGAGAGGGAAACGTGGGATCCAGGGGCTGGGATGTGGGGATTCAGGACCCAGTGGATGAAGTGTGGGGATCCTGTGGTCTGAATGCGTGGGGAGGGTGACCTGGGATCCACTGGCTGGGCCCTCGGTCTCCAGTGGCCGAGGTGTGGGGGATGTCACGATGGAGGTGAGGGATCTGGGGGAGGGGTGGGCTCTGGGTCCCTCACCTGGACGTGACCCCCAGGGCCTGCTTCATGTTCTCGTAGACCACGTAGGAGATGCTCACGGCTGGGATAACCTTCATGAAGTTGGGGGCAATGCCCCGGTAGAGGCCCCGCACGCCCTCCTGGGACAGGATGTGACGGAGCAGACCCAGCATGGACAGCTGGGGGGCTCCCTCGATGGAGGCTGGTAGGGGGTGGGGAGGCCAGGTAAGGCCAAAGGTCCCCCTCTCGCTTCCCCCTCCCCCCTCCCCCCCAGGCTGGGCCAGGTGGCAACTGCAGCAGGAGGGAGGAAGGTTAGACTAACAGTGGGACCTACCACTCAAGAGTCGGGACTTCTACTGGCCTTGGAATTGGCTGCTCATCTCTTCACCCCAATCTGGAGGCCCCAAGTTTGGGGATGACTAGAAACAGAGCAGCTATGTGTGGAGGGGGAGGTGGAAGAGGGCACAGAAATTTCCTCTTCCTGGAACTCAATTCCTTCTCCCTTTTCCCAGCTAACTCTTACTCAACCTTCCAACCTCCATTCCAAACCAGCTCTTCAGGGGAGCCCTCCTTGGCACCCCAGTCTAAGTCCAGCTTTTCCTTCTCCCCTTTATTCAACCCTAAATCCATACTTCATTGTGGAATGCTTTATTCACCATCTTCCTTCCTCTCCAGCTTGGGAGCTCTTTGAGGGTGGAGGACCACATCTGTCTTATGCACGGATGACCCCCGGCAAAAACGACAAAACACAAATGCTAAAATCCCCGAGGAAATTCTCAAAAAAGATTCAGGGATAGTAGCGGGAAAAGAAGAGAAAAAAGAACCTCAAAAGAGCAATACAGAGAAATACAGTAAAACAATCGTAGCCTGGCCCTGCTCCTCCTTTTGACCTCACTATATCCCAGCCTTGCAAATTAGAACCCAAGTTACCAGCCCGGAAAGCTGCCTCCCAGCTGAGATGGCTAGGATGCTCTTCCGGCACTGGCTGTATCTGTTCTCCTACTTAGGGTAAAGGGCTCCCATCCCAATGTCACAAAAGGGTAAACTGAGGCCCAGAGAAAAGTAGGGACTTTAGTCAAGGCCATCAAAATCCAGGAGGACCCCAGCCCAGGACCCTGCCTTCTCACGGGAAGGAGCTGGGGATGGGAAGGTGGACCCAAGTCGCGAGACCTTCCCTACCTCCTCCTCCCACCCAGGCCTCACCTTGGGCCTGCATGCGGGTCCGGACCAGGGCCAGGGGGTAACTGGCTATCTGGCCACACGTGCTGGAAATGGTGCCGCAGGCCAGGAGCACGAGGATGCCCGGGTCGGCCGAGTCGTGGCTATGCTGCTGGAGCCACCGGTTCTTCAGGGTCTGGCAGGGGTGGAAAAGGGAGGAGGGTGGGTTGGAGGTGGGTGACACCAGGACCCTGGCTTCAGCGGTCCTGCTGGCTGGCTTCTGTATCCCGTGGTGGCTGGTGTTAGCCAAGCATTTTACCTGCATGCTCTCACTCAAACCTCACCTAAACCCTGTCTGGTATGTGGAATAACAGCCCCCCCTACCGTTCCTGCTTTAATCCCTGGAATCTGTGAAGATGGTCCCTTCCGTGGCAAAAGGGACTTTGCAGATGGGATTAAGGATCTGGAGATGGTAGATTATCCCAGGATATCCAGGGGGGTCCAATGTCATCACAAGTCTCCTTGTAAGAGTCAGAGAAGGAGATGTGATGACAGAAACAGAGATCAGAGAGAGACAGAGAGAGAGATCTCGGGGAGGGGGGATGGAGATGCTATGCTGTTGGCCTTGAAGATGGAGAAGGGGCCATTAGCCAAGGAACATGGGCACTGCTAGAAACTGGAAAATGTAAGGAAACAGATTCTCCCATAGATCCTCCAAAAGGAAAGCAACCTGCTGACACCTTGATTTTAGCCCAGTAAGACGCATTTTGGATTTCTGACCTTCGTAACTGTGAGATAATAAGTTTGTGATGTTTTAAACCACAGTTTGTGCTCATTTGTTACAGGAGCCATCGGAAACTCATACAGTCTCCAAGGTGGCCACCCTGCCCCTTATCCCTTACCACTTCAGCTCAAACCTGCCGACTCCAATGGCCAAGCACCCATGGCTCAGCCTGAGGATTTTATCTGGTCCCAGGCAAGGCTGCTCTGAGCACATAGGAACAGGTGGGCAGTGCTGGGAAATTAGCACCCCCAGAAGCAACCTTCAAAGGATGACTGACTTGGTGTATCAATACCCCAGCTCCCTTGCCTCTCTGATGGGGGCATGTTCTACACTTTCTCCCGGAGGTCCCCACCAGGATTGAGCTCCACCTGTCTGCTGTGGTATCTTCCTTGATAATGCACTGTTATGGGTTTAAATGAATCCCCCACCAAAAAAAAAAAAAAAAAAAGATGGGTTGGGGTCTTAACCTTAGAATATGACCTTATTTGGAAATAGGGTCTTTGCAGACATAATGAATTAAGATGAGGTCATACTGGAGTAGGGTGGGCCCTTAACCCAATATGATTGGGGTCCATAGAAAAAGAGGAGAAGAAGAAAAAGGACCCATAGGGGAGAAGACAGTCACGGCAACAGAGGCAGAGACTGGAGTGATGCGTCCACAAGCCAAGGAATGCCAAGGACTGCTGGCAAAGGCCAGAAGCTGGGAAGAGGCAAGGAAGGATACCCCCTACAGATTTCAGAGGAAGCATGGCCCTGTTGACACCTTGATTTTGGACTTCTAACCTCCAGAACTGTGATAAATTTCTGTTGTTTTAAGTCACCCAGCTTGTGGCACTTTGTGAGGGCAGCCCTAGGAAACTAATACTAAAGCATGATACTTTTTGGTTGCCTTCCCTTCCCTGTCTTACTACTTCCCCCCAAAACCACTTGCCGCCCCATCCCTGCTTCTGGAAGACCTCCAACTAAGACAAGTACCACTACAATCCCCATTTTATTGATGAGAAACTGAGGCTCAACAGAAGTTACTTGCCCAAGGCTACAAGATAAAGGTGACAATCAACATTCAGAGCCACCCCCAAGTCCAGAGCTGTGCCCTTGGCCAATCCCTTCTGAAGCCTTCTGTGAGGCCTCTGTAAATCCAGGGTCTTCTTTTTGGCCTTGGGACTGGAATTGCTCATAGGTTTCATTTCCTAAGTCAATTCCAGTGCATTGGTAATGGCTGCCTGGAACTGTGTTGAGAGGGACTCAGTGCTGTGATGGATTGGTGATGTCTGGCCTGGGCATGGAAGGGGCAAATGAGAATCGTTTACCATTACTGCCTTTGCAATTTTAATAGCCGCCTTTTGGGGCTGGAGCTGCATTTGCCAAATAGGTGTTTTTAAGAGTAGTTCTGTTAAAAAGAGGTTCTGATGACTGGAAAAGTATGGCTAACACTGGGCTTAAAAAAAAAGGGTAAATTACTTTTCTGCAGGACTTCTCAGAGCCTTTAAGGGGCTAATTTAGATCTTGAAATGCCAAGAGGGCACAGGGCTTTTCAAACTTCTTAGACCTCTGAAATCCCTTTTGGGGTGAAGAATGAATGAACTAAGGCTGCAGAATAAGGTCTTATTTCTGCTCATGACTCTGAATGGCTCCCTATCACATTTAGGAGAAACCCAAACTCATGATCAATTGAGTCCTTGCTGACTCTTCAGCTCCCTCCAGCCACTCAAGACTTCCACTCCTCAACAACGAAACAACCTCATCAAAAAATGGGCAGAAGACCTAAACAGACATTTCTCCAAAGAAGACATTTAAGATGGTCCAAAGGCATGTAAAAAGATGCTCAGTGTCTCTAATTATTAGAGAAATGTAAATCAAAACTGTAATGAGGTATCACCTCACACTGGTCAGGATGGCCATCATTAAAAAGTCTACAAATAATAAACGCTGGAGAGGGTGTGGAGAAAAGGGAATCCCCTTACACTGTTGGTGGGAATGTAAATTGGTGCAGCCACTATGGAAAACAGTATGGACGTTCCTTAAAAAACTAAAAATAGAGCTGCCATATGATCCAGCAATCCCATTCCTGGGCATATATCTGGAGAAAACTATGATTCGAAAAGATACATGCACCCTTATGTTCATAGCAGCACTATTTACAATAGACAAGACATGGAAACAACCTAAATGTTCATTGCCAGATGACTGGATATGTGGTACATATATACAGTGGAATATTACTCAGCCATAAAAAAGCACGAAACATTGCCACTTGCAGCAATATGGATGCAACTAGAATTATCATACTAAGTGAAGTAAGTCAGAGAAAGACAAATACCGTAAAATAGCACTTATCTGTGGACTCTAAAAGATGGTACAAATGAACTTATCTACAAAACAGAAACAGACTCACAGACATAGAGAACAGACTTACGGTTACCAAAGGGGAAAGGTCGGGGTGGGGAGGGATAAATTGGGAGTTTGGGATCAGCTGATATATACCACTATATATAAGATAGATAAACAACAAGGTCCTACTGTATAGCACAGGAACTATACTCAATGTCTTGTCATTAACCATAATGAAAAAAAAAAGAAAAGACTTCCACTCCTCCCATAGGCCATTTTCATTCCTGCTTCTGGACCTTGGCATTGGCTGTGCCCTCGTTCACACTCCCTCCTGATATATATTCAACTCATCACTCCAACACCACCTCTCGGAGACACCCCTAGACACGCCCCCCTCCTGCCCATGGCTACTTTTGATTGCACGTCTTGTTTATTATCTTCTGAGAACACTTCAGGGTCTGCAATTACTTACTTGCTGGTTGACTTGACTTCTTTGTTCGTTGGAGGGGTGTCCCGGGAGGACAAGGATTATGTTGTGCTCCCTGAACGCAGCAGCCAGCACAGTACCCAGAACACAGTTGCTAAGTGAACGGGTGAATGAGTGAACGCATGAATAAATGAACGAATGAAAGAGTGAAGCCTTGTCTCACTTGGCTCCGTAGACACTGGGTGCTGGTAGGGCAGGTACGGATGGCAGGTACCGGGGATCTTAGATCGGGACCAGCTACGTCATTTGCGGGGTCCAGTGCGAAATAAAAATATGTGAGGTCCCTTGTTCAAAGAGTAGTAAGAATTTCAAGAGGGTGACAGCAAAGCATTCAACCAAGCGTGGAGCCTTTCTGAGCTGGTGACTACAGGTCGCCTACCCATGAAGCTGGGCTGGATACAACGATGGGGGGTGGGGGGATGCCTGGGAACTTCTGAGGCTGTGCTAATTGGGAGAACCTGGTGATCCCACCAGGAGAAGGGAAAGGCAATGGATGAGGTCCTTGGAAGAGAAACAGCAAAAACTCCCAGCTCCTGCTTCTCCTGATAAAGGCCCCGAGATGCTGGTCGTGGGGTAGGGATTTTATGGTGGCGGCAATGACTGAAATGGCCTTGAAGAAGATACTGGCCTGGAGATGGAGGCGCGTCTGACCCACGTTTGGGGGGGGATGGGCATCTTTGCAGCTCATCTTCGCCTGCTCCCACGTTTCTGTGAGCTAGAGTGGTCTCCGACTTTCACATGTCCTGAGACCCGGGAAGGCCAAAGTACAGGTGGAAGGTTCTTGCGGTGGGAAGCGCAAGAGTGGCGGGGCAGGTGGGGAGGTCCAATGCCTAAAGGAGTTCCCCGGAATCCCAAGGCCCACAGTGCTTTGCTTCTCCACCCCTAGCTATGGAGGTCAACTGAGCCAGCCCCACAGGAAGGGCAGATCCCAGAGAAGGGAGGACCACAGACCTCGTAGACGGCCAGGTCAATGCCTGCGTAGGGGATGATGCCCAGCACGTTGGGCAGGTAGCCGCGGTAGAAGGCTCGGGGCCCTTCTCGCTCCAGGATCCGCCACGCACAGTCCAGCAGCCCCTTATACTGGCCCGTCCGGCGAAGGGTCAGCCGTGTCTTCAGTACCTGGGGAGAAGCCGGTTATCCCTGGAAAAGCTGCCTTCGGAATCACTACATCCAGGAATGAAGACACTTCGAAATTGTACCTCCTAGATGGAGATACCCTGAGAATAACTGAATTAAAAGAACCACTTGTGGGACTTCCCTGGTGGTCCAGTAGCTGGGACCCTGCACTTCCCTTGCAGGGGGCATGGGTTCGATCACTGGTCGGGGAATTAAGATCCTGCATGCTGCTTGGTGTGGCCAAAAAAATAAATTAAAATATAAATAAATAGAAGAACCACTTGCTCTAGAACCTTCTTCTACCCCCAAACTCTATACCTACAAACTGGTTACGCCTATCAGACTTGCACGTGGCACCCACTGTTGTCTCCCAATATCTTGTGACTTTCTCCCTTATCAACAGAAACGGCTCTTTTCAGCAAGAATACAGCCTCTAGAAATAAAGACTACGTTTCTCAGTCTCCCTAGGCGTGTAGCCATGCGACTGAGTCCTAGCTGACGAAACAGATGGTGAAGAGGTATGCACGGCTGTCAGAAAGCATCCTTAAAGGCAGGGAGGTGTTCCTTCCTCTGTTCCTCCTTCTTAGCTGGAGTGTGGATGCTGTGACTGGAGCACAAGCAGTCATTTTAGTCCATGAGGTGGGTGCCACAGGCTGAGGTGGTGGAACAAGAGAGAGGGAAGGAACCTGGATCTCTAACACTCTGAAGCCACCAGACCGTCCCTGAACTGCTCACCTCCGGACTTCATTTATGTGCTTTGAGTTTTCTGTCACTCAGAATCCTAAGTGACGCCGGGCACAATCTGAAACTTGAAATGACTTCTCCAAAAGTGGTTCCACCTAGAAAGGATTCCCTTGGGGACAAGCATCCTGGAAACCAGTATCCTTAGATGAGTCATATCCATAAAGGGCTGCACCCCACAACTGTTATTTAAACAGCTAAACCAACACTACTGTGATACCCAGACCAGCTACACATGAAAGAGCATTGCTCTGATGAGCTACAGTCTGAATCAAGATGAAGCAAAGTTATAATCCCAACGCTTATCCCACCTTGGAGTGAAAGGGTTATTGCAGGCCCGCCCCCAGCCCTGCAATGGAGCCTCTGCTAGGGCCCCTCCTTCTCACCTCCATGGGGTAAATGATGGTTTGGGCTGTGGCACCAGCCAGGGAGCCAGCCACAAAGCGCTCCTGCACATGCAGTGTCTCCTGCTGCCCCCAGATGGCCCGCTTGATCTGAGAGGGAGACACAGAGGTGGCGGGACCTCAGGGGTTGGGCCTTCCGTGCGCTTGGACCTTCCCTCTGCTGTCCTCCTCCTGGGCGCATCCCGAAGGGGAGCAGATGCCCACTCCTGGGGACCTGCAGACATCCCCCACCCCCAGGCCAATCCTGCAAAGCCTCCTGTCTGTAGCCCACGCCTCCCCCTGCCTGCCCCCACCTGCTCGTAGGCCATGAACTTGATTGCCGACTCAGGTGCAATCTTGAGCACGTTAATCCCATTGCCGCGCCACAGGGAGCGCACGCCCCCCTCTTGGATCATGCTCCGTAGGCCTCCCAGGATGTTCAGTCGGTTGGTCTTGGAGGCGTGGACCTGGGTGGGAAGACCAGGTGGCTCTGGGGACCCCTCCAGGGGTCCAGGCCTAGGGAAGGGGGTGGGTCTCTCCAGGGCCCCTCACCTGCATGAAGACCTTGAGGCGGTCCAGGGGGGCTGTGCCCGTCCGGGACACGGCACCCGCCATCGCTCCCGCCATCAGCTGTTTCCACCACGTGCCAGTCAGCTTCTCCTGCTCCGAGAACTCATCCGGGACAGTCAGGCACTCGCCAATGTCCAGGACCTGGGGATGCAGAGGCTGGGGGTGTCATGCCCCAGTGGGGCTGGGGGGATGCAACTCTGCCCTAAACTGGGGCGTCTCCCCCATGAATCCCAGGGTACCCAGCAATGAATCCCAGTCCACCAGTGAATCTCACTTGGAGAGCCCAAGAGATCTCTCTTGGACCCCTACCAGACCCAGCCCCGCAGTCTCCACAAAAGATAATAACATCCTTCCTGGGGATCTCCACCAAATCCCGTCAAAGCATCCTATTCAAGTCTCTACCCCACAGGGGACTTCCCTGGTGGTCCAGTGGTTAAGACTCCACGCTTCCACTGCAGGGGGCATGGGTTCGATCCCTGGTTGGGGAACTAAGATCCCACATGCCACGTGGTGTGGCCAAAAATAAATAAATAAAAGAGAATATCTAAGAATATATATATTATGGGAATTCCCTGGCGGTCCAGTGGCGAGGGCTCTGCGCTTCCACTGCAGGGGGCACGGGTTCGATCCCTGATCAGGGAACTAAGATCCTGCATGCCGTGCAGCACGGCCAACAAAACAAAACAAAACAACAAAAAAACCCCAAACAACAACGACAAAACAAACAAGCCCCTGCCCCATAAAGATCCCTCCAGAGCCAATCAGATCCCTCCAAAGGATCGCACCCAAGGGTCTCCCACGTAAGAATTCCAGAAGATACCTCCAGGGCCACACAAGGTCCTACCAGGGACTCCCTATATATGGAGCCCAGCAGATCCCTCCTGGGGGTCTCTCCAGATCCCCAGGGGTCTCCCCCACAGAGATCATCCCCCCTCTAGCATCCATCACCTGCAGACTTCTTAACCAAGCCCCTCATGGGTCCCCCAGGGTGGGAATCTCTGGATCTCCCGAGAGGATCTCAGCAGATCGCATGGATGGACCCCTCCAGATGCCATCAGATCCTACCAGATGCACCACTCAAGGATTCCCACCCTGGAAATGGCAATCCAGAGCACTTCCTCCCTCCCAAGTTCCAGTAGATCCCGTGAGACCCTCTGAAGACAGTGGCTTCCTAACTTGTCTTTTCAGCAGCAGAATCCTTTATTGAGGGGAATAGAAACCAGCAGAAAGAGAGCCATGTGGTTGAGGGTGGGAGACCAGATGCCCCATCTGGTGAGCCCTTTCTTCCCTGAACCCCCGGAGGCCCCACAGTAAGTCTGAAGGGTCCCCATCAGCTGGCAGACACCTCCCCAAATGGGTCCCGGGAGCCCCAGATGGAGGAAGAGGAGAGCAGAGCCTCATCCCTCGGCTGCTCCCAGTGGCTCCTCCTTCTAGAGTCCTGAGCCAGCCCCTCCCCCCATGCCCTGGGGAAGAGGGCCCGACCACCCGGCTGGGACAGCCGCCCCCCACCTCACCGTGGAATGCTTCCAGAAATACAGCACATCTTCCACATTCTCCAGCGAGTGCAACAGGAAGTGGTCACGCCATTCCTGCCAGTCAATGGTCATGGTGTCATCACGGTCCATGCTGCGGGGGGAGGGGTACAGGTGGGACAGAATCAGTGCCTGGGTCCAGGGGTGAGTTGAGTGAGGTTCTTGTGGATTTGGGGGGTAGACTGAGCTCCTTGGCACTGGGAGCTCCCCATTTTACAGAGGGGGAAACTGCGGTTCAGAGAGGGGAAGCAACTGGGCCAAGATCTCAGCTCCACTGCCTTGGGATTGGGTCTGAGGCTCAGAGGCTCAAGGTGGCTGAGGGGTCTTGGGGACCTGAGTTACCTGAGATTCTGGACATCCCGCTACTCACCTGTGCAGGATTTTCTCTGCCTGCTCCAGCGAGATGGAAATGCCCAGAGCTCGGAAACTCTGCTGGATCTCAGAGACGTCGATATGACCTGGGGAGGGGGCCCAAGGTGGGGAAGTGTGTGTGTAGGGACCCCAAGATGGAGGACCAGGACAGCTTGGAATGGGGATACTGAAGAAGACCAGCGGATCCAGGAACCCAAGGTGAGGTTTGTGGCAGGGTTGGGGGGGGGGTCCTTGACCCACTGGGATCAGAGGGGTAGAACTGGGCCATATTAGAGGGGGTCTTCTGTTCGATGAATGAATGAAGGATTGAGTCCAGGGATAATTATGGGGGTCCCTATGCCACAGGGGGTTGAGAGGCAATACTGGACACCCAGAAAAAGCGATGGGGGTGTCTCTTGTCTCATAGGGAATCCAGGAGCAATATGGGGGGATCTTTGTCCCACAGAAAAATAAGACTAATAAATAATAGTGTCCCACCCCAGAAGGAAAAGGAGGTGGGATAGGCTGGCTGGGCCCCGAACCACCTAGCTGGGGGTGAGGAGAGCTCCCAAAATAGCCTGTGAGTCATCAGGGAGAAGCGGCTCTCCCTCCTCCTCCTAGCACTGCCAGTTCTAACCCCGTTGGCATCTCCAGGGCCCCCACAGCCCCATCCCTGGGCCTTACCATCCTGATTCCGGTCCAGACTGTGGAACAGAAGTAGCAGGCGCTGTTCCCGCTCCTGCAGATAGAGGATAAACTCCTCCAGGTCAAGGCCGCCATCTGAGTCAGCATCACCCTCAGGGGAGATGCCCTGGCAGGGGGGAAGGGACAGAAGGAGTTCTGGGAAGCTGCTCCCCCAATCTGGAGGAGGCAAGACAAGCTTATGCCCTAGGAACCCAGGTCCCCCTCCCCCAGCCCTGCACCTAGAGGACCAGGGCGGGGAAGTCACCCCTTCCCTTGATCATCTCTTTCCTCAATAAGATACCCAAGGCCAAGGTAGGTCTGTGAGGTGGACAGTGGTTGTCCAGTTTTCCTGGTGAGCAAAACGAGGCTCTCCAAGGTCAAGTCACTTGTTCAAGGTTACAGAGCTGAGAAGTGAGTAGGTGGACTTGGGCTCTTGTCTCTGAAAGCCTGTCCTTCCAGGTGTCTCTTATATGAGCTTGTCCACATGGCAGTTTCAAGAGCTCTCCTTGGAGACAGCACTGGGCAATGTGGGGCAATGACATCCACACTGAACATCTGCAGGGCCTCTGTTTTCCCATCTGTAAAGTGGGAGGTTGACTGGAGGTCTCAGGGTGCTATGGAGACAGTCCAGTGGCATCTGGGCCTCCAGGTGTGGGGGACACATGCACAGGCTTGGGGTCAAGTTCCTGCTTTGATAGGTGCATCCCCAGCTGAGGGTGGCCTCGGATAGGATTGGGTCCTTGGCTGGGACAGCCTGGGGCATAGAGCCAAGCCCAGGAAAGGACAGGGAAGGGAATGTAAACACAGAGGCTGGGGAGGGTGTGTCTCCTGGAGGTGGGTGCAGGCCTTGTGTCTCGGGTTGTGCAAAGAGTTCAGAGAAGGGTGTGTCCCGGGCAGTGGGCAGGAAAGCGCACGCGGCCCCATTCCCAGGCAGACATCCCTCACCCCGAGGGAGGAGGGGGACGGGTTTGGCAGCCGAAACTGCAGGCCTGGGGCCTCGGTGGTCCTGTCTTGAGCGAGCCCGTTAGGCCCAGACACGGGCGGTCAGGGGGAAGGGGACAAGGACGCCCAAGCTAGGAACGGGTCCTGGTGTCCAGCCACAGGCAGTCCCGGGCTGCTCCCGGCGCTCCATTCAGAGGCTCGGGTTACCCTGCGCGGGCTGGGATCCAGCGCCACGAGCCAGGAGGGGGTCCCTGCAAGGGTACCTGTTGTGCTCCGCGGTCCGGGCTGCCCCCGCCCATACGGGCCAGTCCCTGGCGCAACTCGTGGACGTCCAGGCGACCATCCTTGTTAGTGTCCAGCTCCTCGAAGAGGCGACCCCAGCGCTCACGCCGCTCCGCATCGCCCGGGCCCCCCCGCATGGCGCCCGCCCTGGGGGGAGGGGAGGCCCGGTAGCGGCGGCCTCAGCGGGGGCTTGACGGCTCCCCCTCCCCCCAGGGGCCCCGGAGGGCCAGCTCCGTGGCCACTGCCACCGCAGCCTCCGCGCTGTCTGCCCGGCTCTGGCACTTGTAGGAGGCGGTGACTGCTAGCCGTCGCCGCCCGCGCCAGAACTTGCGTCTCCTCCGCACTGGAGGGGAGGGGGATGGGGGCGGAGCTGGGGGGGGCGTGTCAGGGATGCTCTCTTATTAGCACAATCTAGGGAGCAACCACGTTCATTCTCGGAAGGGGGGTTCGAGAGATCAATGATCTCAGGTCTGGTTTCAGAGTTCCGTTTCTGCGTGCCTCAGTTTACCCTCTGCCCAAGGGGACGAGGTAGGGAGATGTCAGGGATTGGGTTACATAATCCCTTTCCACTTGACCTCCCTCCTCTACTAATCCTCCTCAGGAACTAAAGTTCTCGGTTTCCCTAGACGTACTCAGAACCAACTCTGTGCCATCTAGCCCTGCAACAGCCCGCCCGCTCATTTCACATTGCCTAAGGGGCCACAGAAGCAGAAAACCAAGCCGCCTTGCTCTCCCTCCGTGTTTTCTTCCTGCCCGCGCGCCTCCTTTCTCGGTCCCACTCAGACTGGGAAACAGAAGATCAACGCGTGGCGCGGCTGCAAAGTCGGTTTCCTATTGGCCAGAGCCTCAGGAGCTGTGCCCTGCGGTCCCGCCTTGCTCACCCATCTAGGCGGGGCCTTCCCAATGACCCCACACTGCCTTGGGCCCCGCGGCCCCCGGCTCGCCTAGCAGTCTTAAAGGGGCCTCTGCCGGATCCAGACGCCGAGCAGACTGCTTTCTCCGGACCGGCTTAGGGGGGGAATCTCAGAGTCCCAGGAGCGGCTGGGGATAAGGACAGCGTTGCTGGAAGTGGGGCCCCAGCCTGTCGCGCTCGCTGCACCTGCTAAATGTCCCTCCCACTAGTTTAGGGCGCAGTTTCTCGATTCGCCATTAGGGGGAGGGGCGCCCAGATCTTTTGACAGCGAATAATAATAATAGCTAACGTTGATTCATTGCTTTGCACAAGCCTTGGCCTTTTACTCACCCCTCGCGTCGTCCTCGCTAAAACCCTATAAGGTAAGTGGGACTGGCTTTCCCACTTCACAGGTGACGAAACAGGAGGTTAAGCCGCTCACCGCAGTCCACATGCCCAGGAAGGGGCAAAGCAGACATTTAACTAGACCTGGGATTCTTACCCAACATCGCTCTATGCCCTAGAAGGGATTAATTTTCCCTTAACCATCACTCTTCTCTCTAGAGTCCCCAGGAGGGGGTCGTCTTATTATCTTCGTCCTTTATCCAAAGGACGATCGTGAAGGCACACATGGTTCCCACTCAGCTTCTGCCCAGACAGGTGTGCTCAAACGAGCCTCTTGTAGAGGGTCCCCTCACAGATGTTTTCATTCACAGGTCGCCCTTGCAGGTGCCGTACAGATATTTTCCCACGGAGATGCCCCAAACAAATGTTTTCTCACAGATGCATCCTTGACAGGTGGACCTCAAAACACATGAGCCCCCCCAAAGATGTGCTTCAATGTGAGTGTGCCCCATGCAGGCGTGCTCAGGACTTCCTCTCGTGTGAACTCAATTCAATGCAGCTGTTTCCTTCACCTCACAGGTATGTTTCTCAACAGGTGTTCCTCCACCCAGGAATGCGTCATAGAGCCTCCCCCGCCATACGTGTGTTCCATTTAATCATTCACCCGTACGGGGCTCTTTCCATATAACTGGGTCCCCTACAAGTGTACTTAAATGCAGGTATGTCTCGTACAGGTGTTTCCAATACCTTTACACACAGGAATTCCTTCTGCAAGTCTTGTTCATTTCATAGGTGAGCCATGCAGATGCATTCCCCAAACAGATGTACCCCGCGCCAAAGTGCCTCAGCCAGGTGTTTGTAACCATGCAGGTGTGTTCTATACAGCTGTTTTCCACACAGGTAGGCTTCCATTCAGCTGTACTCCAAAGAGATGTGATTCAAAGCAGATGTCTCCCATGGGTGTTCTTACACATCTGTGCAGATTTCTTTACACGTTTGTTCCCATGCAGGTGTGTCCCACACCAGTGTTTTTTCATTAGAGGCTCCCCATCCCGGTTTGCCCCAGACAGGAGTGCCTCACACATCGGTGACTCCATGCCCCGTGTGTCTCCACACCTGGACGATTCTACAGATGTACCTGCAGTGCAGGTGAGAGGCCCCTTTTACACCTGCGCGCTTCCGCTCCTTTTCACTCCTCCCGATTATGAGATTGGGTTCCCGTTACAGGTGCGTCCACGGCGCGGACCCGCCCCCGCTTGGCCCCGCCCTTTCATCTAGGCTCAGGTGCACAAGCCGGAAGTGCGCTCACCTCCAAGGTGAGTGACTAAACTTTCCGGGTCACGTGAGCCGGCGGAGCTGGAAGAGTCCGACCGAGCCACTGACCGACGGATCGAGGGTTCGAGCGAGGGACCGGGATCGGGACCCTGAGCGGGGTCGAAGAGGCCCGGGCCAGGTAGGGAGGCAGGTCACGCGGCTGGGCCTGCCACCCCTCCCCCCTTCCCTTCCCTTCCCCTTTCCCCAGCCCAGGAACGCGCCGCCCCGAGTTAATCTTTAATCTCTGACCTCTGGCGACGGGGGGCGGGGCAGGACTCCTGGGTGGCCGGCGCGGGTCGCCCCTCCCAGGGGCCTGCGCTCGGGTCCGGCCCCCTCCCCCACGCTCCGGCCTTTCTCCTTTCCAGCCCCCAGGTGCGGGGTCGAAGGTACCCCCCCCACCGCCCGAGATGCGGTAGGAGCGGCGTGCGCGACAAGCCCTGTCCCCTGTGCCACCAGCCCGTCACCCGGCCCATGGCGAGCCCCGGCCTGGGGCTGCTCTTGGCACTCGGCCTGCCGCTGCTGCTGACCCGCTGGGGCCGGGTCTGGGGGCAAAGTAGGTACCGGTCGGGGGCACTGGGGGTCCGGGCTTAGAAGCGCTGGGTGCCTGGGACGCTGAGAGGGCAAGAACCCAGGAGCGGGCATGCGATGCCTAGGTCTGGGGTAGGGTTGGGGGCGTAGAATTTCTGTGTCCTTCCTTGGACGGTTGGAGTTGGTCTAGGAGAATTCCTGAGTTGGGCGGAATTGTGAGCTGCCGGGAGAAGAGGCCTGCGGTCCGGAGCCTCAGTAGGGTTGAGCAGTTTGGGGGAAATGGAAGCCAGGAGGAGGCCTGCCTGGGGCTCCAAGCCCAGGTGGAGCAGGTTGACCAGAGATGGGGACGCTGCCTTTCAGGAGCCTGGGGGGAGGTGTGAGTCAGACACTCCAGGGAAAATGCAGGATCCGCCCAGATCCTGAAGGGCAGAGGGAGGGCCGGAGAGGTGAGGCTGGGGTTGGGGGGAGGGTTGGGCTTCCCCACACCATCCATTATAATAGCCCCCAACTCTGCGCAAACTGCAGACCGCTGTTGGCTGATTACTCAGCGCTGGGCTCCCCTCGGTAAGGGGTGCCCTGTGGGGCCAAATCAGCGGGGCCAGCCCCTGTGTGGAGGCCGCTCACAGAATGAAAGACTCAAAAGGGCAGAGTTCTAACGAGGGGAAATGGCCCAGGAAGATGCACATGCTTCCAGATGGGAAGGGATAGATGGGGATTCATTTATCTTCTCTACCACCGCCCTGCAGCACCGGAGCCCACTGTAAGTGAGAACAGCACAATTACACCCTCTGGCCCCAGCCCTGGCTCCAATGGGGCCCTGGTGAGTTGGGGTATATGTGGGAGAAGAGCGGCAGGGATTTTATGCGGGAGGCCCCCGTGTAGCAGGTGGGAGGGCCTAGATGCCCAGAGGCGGCAGGCTGCACAGTGGGGGAGGCATTGGAGAACCCTAAGTGGGAGAAACCAGAATATCAACATGGCAAATGGGGAGACCGAGAACCCCAGGAAGGGGATGGGCAAGAACACCATGCCTGGCGGGAGTTCCCTGGCGGTCTAGTGGTTAAGACTCCGCGCTTCCAATGCAGGGGGCACAGGTTGGATCCCTGGTTGGGGAACTAAGACACACACACACACACACACACACACACACAGAATACCATGCTTGGCAAGGGGGTCCAGGAGCCCCCATGCCTCTCAGGCAGGGGGAGGAGGGACCTAGGAGCCTAGATGCGGCAGGCGCTTGGGAGAAGGACCCCAGACATGGCAGGTGGGGGAGCCTGGGAACCCCAGATGTGATATGATGGGGGTCAGGAACCCTGAGTGGAGGAAGCCAGTCAGCAAAAGTGGCGGGTGCGGGGGGAGGGGATTAGTGTTTCCAGATAATTCTCAGGCGGGGGTGGACGGGATGCCCAAGTTCAGGTGGGTCACACCTGTGTCCCCCCCCATCCCCCGCCAACAGTCACCGCAGGCCACCATTGCTATCATCGTGGTCTTCTCCCTCCTGGCCGCCCTGCTCCTGGCCGTGGGCCTGGTACTTCTGGTGCGGAAGCTTCGGGAGAAGCGGCAGACGGAGGGCACCTACCGGCCCAGCAGCGAGGAGCAGGTGGGTGCCCGAGCTCCACCGCCTCCCAACCTCAAGCTGCCGCCTGAGGAGCGGCTCATCTGAATGCTGGGGCTGGCCACAGCTGCCTGCACTGCTCAGGACTGCCCGGCGCTCAGCTGCACGCAGCAGCTGCCACCGACACACCAGCCTCTGATGGCTCCGGAGGACTCGGGGGGGCCACGGGGCACCTGCCGGGCGGGCTCTGCGAAGCATGCCGCCTCTGCTTGACTCTGCCTGCAGTTGGGTGCCGGGGCTGCGGACCTGCCTCCCCGCTTGCCGCACCATCAGCCATCTGTGTGCCTGCCACACAGGCCCGACACCCCCCCTCTCCTTTCCTTTCAGTTCTCCCATGCAGCCGAGGCCCAGGCTCCCCAGGACTCCAAGGAGACGGTGCGGGGCTGCCTGCCCATCTAGGTCCCCTTCCTCTACCCATCACCCTTCCTGGCTGTGTGACCTTGGGGGAAGGCAGAGACCTCTCTGGGCAATCAGACACACCCAGCGCTTAAGAATAGAAGGGAAGAAGGTGCTTCAAAGACTCTGCCTTTGAAGAAAAGGGAGACTGAGGCTGCTTACTTTATATATATCTATACAATGGGTAGAGCGGTGTAATAAAACCTTTTTGTGAGCTGGTGGGGGCAGGAGTTAGCCTAGATGGAGGAGACACATAGGCTGTTGAGAGATGAATTGTAAGGTCTCTAGGGTCCTAGGGGCTGGGAGGGCTTCCTGGAAGGGAAAGGCTTTTAGCTGCACTTAAGAGCCAGCCGGAGGCTGCTTTGGGAGGGAAGGTGGGGAGCGGGGTGGGTGTCTGAGCAGAAACAGGGCTCCCAGGTAAACCCACCAGGAAAAGCAAGCTTTGGGCTCTTGCAGCTTTATTGAGGGGCCAGAGTCTCCTCCAGACCCCTGATGCTTAACCTTCAAAACACTTTTTAAGCTCAGCAACCCTGGGCCGGCTCCTGTCCTGGAGCCCCCGCCAGTTCCCAGCAGGAGGATCAGGGGACCTGGGCGCTCCCGGCTCCTCGTGGGGCTGGAGGTGCGTGCGCTCTGGGAGCAGGACTTCCGAAGGCTGGGCTCTGGGGTTCTCTGGGGAACCGGGATCCGAGAAAGAATCAAGGACTTGGGATGTCCAGGTAATATCCGAGTTGGGCTTTGTGGGGGTCAGAAGTGGGGGGCTTTCTCGAGGGCTGGGTGCTGTGGAGAGCTGGGAGCAGGGACTCTCCTGGGCTGTGGGATCCTGGGTTGCCTCGTGGGGAGGGGAGAGGCGTAGAGGCTGGGGCTCTGTGAGAGAGGAGCTGGGGTCCCCTTTGCTGCTTGGGTCTGCAGAAGCTGTCGAAGACTGGGACGGAGAAATGATTTCTGGGCTGGCCTCTGAGGGCAGCTGGGAAGTGGGGTGCTCCGAGGCGCTCGTGGCATCTGAAGGCTGGGGGGTGTGCAGAGGCGGCAGGCCGACAGAAAGGGACAGGGGCTGGGGCCCTGGTGGTTTCTCGTCATCCGCTTGCCATCTCCATCTCCCTGGTATGTCGGGCTGGGTGGGGATGGGGAGATGGGCGCGTTGCTGGCCTTTAAATGAAGGAGGGGCCGGCAGGTTGGATGAGCAAATGGGGGAGGGCTGGGGGGGCTCTCACCAGGCTGTGGCAGCAGTCCAAACTCTGGCTTGGCCGCAGGCTGCTGTTCTGGGTGGCCGTCACACTCAGACTATCCAGAATCTCGCTCAGCAAATCCAGTTCTTCTCCGGACCCAAGGAAGCTGCCATCCAGAGCTTCCTCTGCCAACGGTCCCTGGGCATCCTCGGGGCTCAGAGAGGGTGTCCTGGGTGAGGATGGGCAGCCTCAGATATCTGCCCCAGACCAGCTGCTCTGAAGGGTCTGGAGTTTTGGGGCCCACTTCCCCAGGAGTCCCGGCCCCCCACTTCCAACATTGCTCCCTCCCTCTGCCTTGGAGTCTTACTCCTCCCTCAGGGACTCAGAAGGTCTCTCTTCCCGCTGGAGTCTCCTGCTGGGGCGAAGGGGCCGGTTCTGCAAAGGATAGATTTGGGGGCTGGGGCCTCAGGAGCTACAGAATCAGGGGGTTCTGTGAAGGGGGAGTGGGCGCCCCATTTTGGGGGTAGTCGAGATGTCTGGCTGGAGACGGGATGGGAGAAGGGCTTGATGATAAGTCCAGGTACATGCGTGGGCACGGGGGCGGGGCTCTTACCTGTCCAAAGTGCTGGGTGATAGGCAAGCGCTGCTGCAGGCAATCTGAGCGGCTGGTGAGGGAAGGGGCCCTCAGGGAGCCCCCCCTCTGCAGGCCAGAGTCCCCATCCTAGGAAGAGGGTGGGTGAGCCAGGAGCCCCTCCCCCCGCTGCCCCGCGGCGTTGGCTACCGGCTTTACCTTGTACATCAGAAGGCTCTGCACACCCTTCAAGCCACTCTTCGCCTACGGAGGAGCCGAAAGAGACTGAGAATCCAGAGCGATCTGACCCTGGACATTTGAGAGCTCAGCCCTCCATCCGCGAAGACACTTTTGTCTTGCCATCTGCTCATGTGTGTCTCAAAATATATTCAGGTTCCCCCGGTACCCCCTAAGAAGTCAATACCAACTTGCCCCTTTGACTAACACAGAAGGAATGTCACTGGAGGAGATAACCCCCAAATGAAACAGGGAATGGCAAAGCCAGAACGTCGTAAAAGTGAGTCAGTGTTCAAAAGCCAAGCAAAGAATAAAATCCAGCAGACGATTGCGAGCTGTGGAAGTTGGTCCCAGGAAAATTTGGGGCTTGGGAGAAAAACCAACCACAAGAGCAGAAGCTGGGATTGTGGTGTCTCAGGACAAAAGATGTTTGCCAAAGAAGCTTGGTTGTCATTTTTAAATAGGAAAGACCTGATGCGACAAAAATGAATGAACACAGTCAATGGAAAATAAAAGTAGGAAACATGGTAAATGATTTAACTGCTGGTTTAGTTCTGATAAATTGTGTGTGCTCTAAACGTGGGGTTAAACCGTCCTCTGCCTTTGTCACCCTGGTAAGTGGCCTGTCCAGCCCAGCCTCACCGAGCGGTACATGTTTCTGACGGCTGGTTGGGTCTTGGCCTTGACGGAATGCAGGAGGGCACCACCACCTTTCTGGGGAGAGAAAGCCGAGGAAGAGAGGCTTGGGCACGTGGGGTTATCCCAGACCCCACCTGCCCACCCGGGCTGTGTGTCACTGGAGAATCCCCTCTCCCTCTCTGAGTCTTGATTTCTTCACCTCTATCTATAAATGAGCATAGTAGGGACGGTGGTAGGTTTGATTTAATCCCACAATAAACACTAAAGTGTTCGGTGTTACTACCTTTAGGTTGTCTGCCCAGAGCTGGTAGGAGCGAAGGGTCCCTGGAGAGAGGAGAGAGGAGAGAGCATTGCCAGGGTGGGCAGGCTCAGACTGGGCCACAGGTGTGTGTGTGTGTGGGGGGGTGCCAGGTGCAGAGCTCACCTGAGGAAGCCCCGCTACAGGTGATCTCCTGCTCAAAGAGGTCTGAGAAGCCTTCTCCCGTGTTCAGCTTCTCCAGTCGGCCTTCGATGAACTGGGGGTGGGGCAAAGGGTCAGAGAATCAGGCTACCCCAAACATCTGACTGCGAGGACTGGGGATCCGCTCGCCCTCGAGACGTAGAAGCCATCCCCGGCCCCTCCAGAAACCCAACCTTAGGTCCCAGGAGTCTGGAGCCCACCTCAGGAAGCCAGAGGTCCACCGTCTCCCGGCCCGTCCCCACCCCAAGTCAAGATCTGTCTTCAGGGACCAGACCTTGCTCCTCTCAGGGTCGGAGGAGTAGGACTCTGCCACTCCAGACAGGCCCCCATCCTCTCAGTGACCTTGGAGGAGGTCGACTCCACCTCCAGGGACCCTGGAAGCCAGCCCGCACTGAAGGACCCTGAAGTTCATCCCACGTTCTTCCAAGAACCCAGGAGTCCGGTTCCACCTCCCCCGCTACATCCCTAGAATCCAAGAGTCCAGCCTCTTCTCCCTCCACTCTCGACCCAGGAGGTTCCCGCCTTAGGGACTCAATAATTTCGTTCCATCCCAACCTCCTCATGGACCTAGAGGTAGATCTTATCCCTGGGAACTCAGGTCAGGGGCTCCCATTTTTATGGACCCAAGAGTTCAGTCCTGTCTCTCCCACCCCGGAGACCCTGGAGTGGGGGATCCGGCCGGGCCAACTCTCGCCCCGCGCACTGGGTCCAGGCGTTCGCCCCTCCAGCCCCGGCTTCGGCCTCCGGGATCCGGGCGTCTGCGCCCCTAGCCTCGCCCCTCCGGCCCCAGCCCCGCCCTCCGGATTCTGGCGCACCTGTTTGAACAGCTGCAGGTGCACAGCCCGCCGGTGGAAGGCCTGCAGCGGCGCCCCGGGTTTCTGGGCCAGGAAGGCTTCTTCACTGAAGGTTACAGGCTGGCCCTGGAAGAAGGACTCGGATTCTAAGCTCCCCGCGGCTCTCCAGGATCCCTTATTCTGCTTCCCATATTCTACCTTACATCTGTGTAGCAAACATTGATGGAGCGCCTCTGTGTGCCTGATGTCGTGCAGGGCCTCGTGGGCTGCAGGGAGGACTTGGGCTTTTACCCCGAGGGAGGTGGGAGCCCTGGGAAGGCGGTGGGCAGAGGAGGGGGCGGGGCCTGACTCAGACGCTCCCAGGTGACCTCTGGCGGCTGCACGGAGGTCAGACTGCGGAGCGCGGAGGGTGGGAGCCCGCGAGAGGGGACTCATGGTGACGGGCGAGCGCGCTGATCCAGGCAAACAATGGGGACCAGGCCGTGGTGGAGACAGAGGAGGGGGAGAAATGGACAGCTTCCGGCTGTGTTCAGGGCAGAGTCGAAAGCAACATCAGATTCTCAGATAATAGAACTCCCTGACCATGTTTTTATAGAATAGTTGTGAAAAACTGGGGAGGAGGGGATGTCAGGGTTGAAAGTCAGCAGATCAGAGTCCTGGCTTCAAAACTCACCCGCTGTGGGGCTTCCAAGCCTTGGTTTCCTCATATGTAGAATGGGACCATAAGAGTATCCGTCTCATAATACTGTTGTGAGCATTAAGTGAAATAATAATCGCAGCGGTAAAACCTATCATTTATCCATTGTGATGTGCCAGGCAGTAACCGAGCATTTTGCTTATGTCCATTTACAGACTCACGCGACCCTTTTGGGTGGGTACTGTTGGGATCCCATTTTACAGATGAGCAAACAGAGGCACAGAGTAAGCACTCCATAAACGCTAGGTATTCTTATTCTGAATCCTTCAGGGACCCACGGGGTCTCTCCCTCTGCGTCCCCGAAGCTCACCGGGCCGCAGACTAGCGCATCGCGGTACCCCCCGAAGAGCAGGGCCTGGGCTTTGAGGAAGAGACGGGACACCCCTTCCCCGGGGGCCAGCGCGACCTTCCTTAGCCGCAGCCTCAGCAGAGACACCTGGAGGACAAGGGGGCAGGCAGCGCTGAGCAGGCGGCTGCGGAGCCTCGTCTCCCGGATGTGGCAGGAGGGTGGAAGGGGGTGTCACTGACCACATCTGGGGGCAGTGCCTGCACGTCGTCGAAGGGCGTCTCCAAGGTATTGGAGTCCACGTTCATCATCACGACGTCCTCCAGAGCTTTCTCCCGCACTCTCTGTGTTAGGGAGTTGGAGTGGCGATGGCCGCTCAGAGCCCGAGGATCCCCGACAGGGGAGGATACCTGGGGGTGCAGGGGGGCACTCCACCCAACCCTGCCATCCAGGTCCGTTCCCACTTACCTCGGTGAGACTGGCGTGCACTCCGATGAGGTAGGGCATGGGCGCGCTGCGGAAGACCGAGGGGGCCGGTCATGCAGGCGCCGCCCCCGGGTGCCCAGGACCCTAGGCCTCTTCCCGAAGCCCTGCCCCTCTCCAGCCCCTGCCCCTCACCAGCAGTAGTCCAGCAGATGCGGCGGCAGCGTGGGGATCAGCACGTGCTCCCAGCGCATGGGGTACAGGAGAGCGCAGGACGCGTGGACACATGAAGTCAGCTGGGGACGGGTGGGGGACCGTGGAGTCAGGGCCTGGACCCCCAGCTTCAAGGACCCTCTCTGGACGGTGGCTCTCCCGGCTTCATATCCCGTGTCCCCAGTCCCGTGTCTCCCTCCACCTCCCTTCCCCACCCGCTACTGGGTAAGAGGTGAAAACTCAAACCCCTTTCTTGTGAAGGCCAAGAATTCCGCAAATTACAGTGCTTGGAACTGGTGGTGCCAGGACTCAGCACGTGCTAGTCCCTCTCTCTAGGGGTGGAAGCTAATATTCAACCCTCCAGAATCTCTCTCCTTAGGGGTAGGACAGAGACTCAGCCCACGGACCCCACCCCTAGAGAGGCGGAGCTAGAATTCAGTCCCCCCCCCCCAAGTCTCACCCCTAGGGGATAGAGGCTGAATGCTAGCTCCACACCTACCCCGTCCTTCTCCCCTAGGGGCGGAGCTAGAATTTAGCCCTCTCTGATCTCACCCTCCAGAGGGGCGGAGCCAGTCTTGTTCTGGCCCATAGTGGGTGGAGCCTTGACTCAGCGCTCCTGAAGCCGGGGGAGGGGGTACAGCGCAGCCCGCTCTGATTTCCCCCATAAAGGTGGAGCCAGGTTTCAACTCAACCCTGACCCTCAAAGGGGCTGAGCCAGGACTTTGCCCTCGGGTCTCGCCCAGTGGGGTTAGAGCTAAGAACCCGTCCCGATGGTCCCGCCCCCAGGGGCCAAGCCAGGCCTCGGCCCCTCCCCGGCCCGGCGGTCCCGCCTCACGGTGCTCAGCTTTCTGGAGGTGAGCAGGACCCTTCGCTCTGCCAGGAGCGCAGCGAATAGCCCCACGATGTTGTCGTCGGTCACCGCCACCACCAGCTCCGTTAGGTTCCTCTGAAGAACAGAGAGGCACGCTGGACGCGAGGGGCCACAGGATCTGAGAGCCCTCTCCGGGTTTCCGGACCTCTTCCCCCCTCCCAGAGTGCCCTCTCAGGTCTCCGCTCACGTTCTCAGGAATGGATGGCAGGCGGCCGGAGTCGGGGGCCACGAAGCAGGAAAGCTGGCGGGGGATTAATAGGGGGATGGATCAGTCAAGGGGTTAGCCTCACGTGGGTGCCCGACCTTCCAGTGTCTCCAGCTCTGCTCACCGGCATGCTCTTCCCGGGGCCAGGGGACGGGATGCCTTGCGCACTGGAGATAATCACTCCGCTGCCCTGGGGGAGATGTGGTGTGTGGTCCTCAGGGCCGGAGTGCAGCCTCTCCAGCCACCTGAGGTCCAACGCCCAAGGGGGAGGGGGTACTCACCAGCTCCAGCCCCACTGAGTCCTGGGTCCCGGGAAGGGGCTGCTGCAGCAGATGTAGAAGAAGTTCGTTGACCTCTGAGACCTGGGTAGGGGTGGGATGCCTGAGCCAGAATGCGGGTTGGGGACTCTGAGGGTCTTGACTCAGGCTGGGTGGTCTGGAGCCAAAGGGGCTCGGTCGGGCCTGGGAATTCAGAGCCATGCTGGGGCCTTGGTGGAGGTGGGACGGGGAATGACAGGGAGAGCTGGTCTCACTTGATCCTGTGCCAGGAGGTCCCCCACTGTGTTCAGCAGTTTGTAGAACACTTCAAACCAAGGCAGGTGGCTGCGGAGAGTGGACACAGTTTTCATGCAGTGCCTGTAGGCAGAGGCCCTTCCCCCGGCGCAGACCCCCATATCCCACACCTGAGGATGCAGAGACAGCTGTGGGCACCAGCCCGGAGGCGGGAGAAACCAAATCTGCGGGTGCCGGTCAGGTCCGTGAGGGCAAAGGTGAAATGCTGTACGGCGGTGCTGGGGGGCTCCCTGGGGGCAGGAAAAGCTCTCAGAGACCTGGGCATCCCACCCCCGTGAACCCCCCTCCCCTTCATGCCCCTGACAGTGCTCCTAGTACTGCGTCCACCAGTCTGGGGCCCTGGGTGTATAGGTCCCTAGTTGTCAGCGTCTCCGGTTTTCTGAGGCCCTGGTTCCCTGAGACCCTGGGTAAATGAGTCCCTTGGTGTATAGGTCGCTATTTGTCAGGGTCCCCCGGTTTCTGAGTCCCTGGGTCTCTGAATCTCAGGGGCCCTGGGTATATGACCTCTGTTGTCTGAGTCTCTGGGTGTTTGAATCCTGGCGGTCCGTGGGAGGTCTGGGTCCCTGGGTCCTTGGGTGTCTGCTTCCTTCCATACCTTTCCACATCAAAGGGGAAGCAGAATTTGGGCACCATCTGCATAGCCTCCTGGGGGTGGAGAGAAGCACACACTGCTTGGCCACTCAGGTTGGGCTCCACCCCTAAGCTCCCAGTGGTCTGAGACATAGGGTCCCCTCCCCCAGGGGGACAGGCCCTGGCCCCTGGGGAGCAAGGAGCCAGCCTGCATACCTGGTCCCGGAAGTCTGGGGGGAACTGCCGCAGGATGGGGGGATCTGCACAGAGAGCAGGCTCCTAAGTTCAGGGTCCCGGGCCCACCCTCCATCTCGACCCCCATCCCCAAGGATGCCCCTGACTCACCCTCTTGCAGGGAGGGAGGGTAGGCCGCTTCGAAGAACCAGTCAAACAGGGCAGGGAGACCCCTTCTGCAGGGCAGGAAAGGGTTCAGTGTGTCCAGGGATTTGCTTCTGTGTGTGTGTCTGCAATTCTGTGATTGTGTGTGTGTGTGTCTGTGTGTCTGCAATTCTATTCTGTGTCTGCCTGAAAGGATGAGACTGTCCAGGGCATGTGTCAGGTAGGACTGTGCATATGTGTGGCTGAGCCAGTGTGAGGCTGAATGACATCCCCATTTTCTTGGGTGGCCCTGAGGGTCCCTGGGTATATGTGCGAGGCCCTGCCCAAATGTCTCTGTGTACGCGACTTCATGGAGCCCTGGAGCCCTCAGAGTTCTTATCAGAGGAAAGAGGGCAGCGTGCCCTGGTCCTTCCGGGAACCCTGCAATCTCTGCCTTGCTGCCCTGGCCCCCAACCCTCTATCCATCTTGCAGAGGATGTCGGGACTTGGGCTCAGGGAGAGAGACAGAGGAAGAGAACGGGGAGTGAGTGCACACACATTGTCCCTGAGATTGGGACCCCCCTCACACTGAGCTTCATCCTCACGCTGACACAAGTCCCACACAATCAATCACTCCTGCACATGGACACACAGAGCACTCCCCTCCCCCCCGCTGACCCCGGAAGCCAGGCTCCCCATCCCTGAGATACATCAAAAGGCACAGGCTCAGGAGTTACAAACTTAGTCATACAGAGCCAGCGGAGAGCAGGGGAGAGAGAGAGAGAGAGAGAGATTGGAAGGTCCCAGATTGGCCCGAGTGTGCCTGAGAGCAGGGTCCATACTGTAGGCCAGCTGAGTGTCCTCCCCTAATTCCAGCCACCTGCCCCTGTGGCTCGCGGTCCCTCCCGGGCCTGCCCCAGCCTCGTTCTCCTTGGCCCCAGCCCAGGCCCGGTCTGGGAATCTTGGTCCAGAAGACGGGAGAGGGGGCAGCTCTTACTCAGCTGTGGATCCCATGGTCCCTGCAGGGCTGGCCCGGCGGGGCCCTTTCCTCAGGGGCGCTGGGGGGGGCCTGTGCTTTCTCAGGGCTGGGCCCTGAGCCGGCTCAGCTTCCTGTGTGGCTGAGAGAGGAAGTTTAACGGGTGACGTCCCCAGAGGAAGGCCCCTGCCCCCACCCACTGTGAGAGACCCAGGCGTCCCGCCTTCTAGACTTCTACAGGATGGGTGGGCAAGAGGTGTGCAAGCTCAGAGGCCAGCCCCCCAGCCCCATCCTGCCAGGAGGGTTGCATCTGGTTTCTGCCATCACATCCAAGCCTTCCCTTCTCCGTGGCAGCCAAGGACTCACAGTTTGCCTAAAATGCTTCCTCTTCCCTCAACTCTTTTTCCTTTGATCCCTCTGCGCTGGTCATTCCCCCCAGGACCACCAGAGGGAGCCAGGCTGAAGAGTGGACACGGAGACACGAGGAAGGTAGACAGACAGCAGACAGAACACAGGCACAGACAAACAGACAGCACACACAGGGCCAGGGAGTGACCAACACAAACAGGCCAGAACAGTCACAGACAGCGGACAGACACGGAGACCTACCAAGTTATACAGGCAGCACAAAGTCACAGACACAAACCAACAAGTACAGCGGGACAGCACACACATAAAGAAGTCCTTGTCCATCCAGATGATAGGCGCAGGGAGATAACACACAGGTACAGCCAGCAATCAGTTCCAGCCAGAGACAGCAGATACACTTGCAGGGACCACGGCTGTCAATGCAAATGGAATAACAGAGAAGCAGACCCAGACAACAGACAGAGACGCATAGAGCACAGACGTAGAGCAGTAACAAAGGGACAGACGCAGTCAGGGTCCAGCCCCAAGTCAGATTCACGGCCAGACATAGTCACAACACAGAGAGAGGTACACAGCCAGACAAATCCAAGCAATGTTGCAGACCTAGAAACAGACAGACAGCCAGGCAGACAGATGTCATGTTGAAAAACAAAGATACGTAGACACACTCACAGGCACAAAGGCGGGATGCAACACAGGTACTCACGGTCCTGTACCTACACGTAAAATCCCACAGACAGACTCAGAGAGTCAAAATGCAGAGGAGTCTGCAAGACTCCTCGGTCTCCTGCAAGATACTGAGAATATCTGTGCGGATATAGGCATGCATCTGCATGAGTCCACATGTGGCCTGCCACGTCCTGGGGTATCTGGGGGTGAACGCCGTGTCTGTGTGCCTAGGAATTTGTGTCTAGTCCATCAGGTTGAGTGAAGATGTGGATGACTGGGGATTCTCATTCTGTGCATGTCCACATGACTGTGGGTGCGAGGGCATTTTCATGCTGAGGAGGAAGAGGTGAGCAGATGCACCAGCATGTGAACACACACACACACACCTCCAAACCCTCCAGCCAAGACATAGGTGCATGAGGCTGAACACAGCTCGGTGCCACCTTTCTCTCCAAGGGGAGCTGGATCTCAGACAGGGCTGGGGATCAGGGGTGCAGAGTACCCGGGGCATCCTTCTCCCCTTCTCATGCTCTTGGGCCTTGCTATAGAATGAATGTTTGTGTTCCTCCCCCACCCCCGAATTTACATGCTAAGTCTTTTTAAAATTTTTTTTATTTTTTGGGCTGCACTGAGGAGGTTGCAGGATCTTAGTTCCCCAACCAGTGATTGAACCTGGGACTACGGCAGTCCAAGTGCAGAGTCCTAACCACTGGACCACCAGGGAACTCCCGGTGCTATATCTTAACCCCCAAGGTCATGGTATTAGGAGGTGGGGGTCTTTGGAACATCATTACATCATGAGGGTGAAGGCCATGAATGGGATTAGTGTCCTCATAAAGGAGACGTCAGAGAGATTCCCTCATCTTTCCACCATGGGAGGACACAGCAAGAAGATGGCCATCTATGAACCAGGAAGCAGGCTCTCACCAGGTACCAAATCTTCTGGTGCCTTGATCTTGAAATTCCAGCTTCCAGAGCCGTGAGAAATAAACGTCTGTTGTTCATAAGCCACCCAGTCTATGGTATTCTGTGAGCAGCCTGAATGGGCTAAGTCAGGCACAGCATTTGCGGAGATATCCCCAATCCTTCTTCATTTCTGAAATTTACTCCAATTCAATCCAATGGCAAACCCATGGGATGAGGATAAAGGAAGAGTTCACATCCCTGAGTGAAAGTGGGACCCTCTCTGTCCCTGTTTCTGCATCTTTTTTTTTCTTTTTGGCTGTACTGTGCAGCATGCGGGATCTTAGTTCCCCAACCAGGGATTGAACCTGAGCCCCCTGCAGTGCAAGTGTGGAGTCTTAACCACTGGACCACCAGGGAAGTCCCCCTGTTTCTGCATCTATAACAAGTAAGTATGGTGCCTGCCTCAGAGATCCTGTGAGGGTTCAATGAGAGAATTCACATGAAATATTTAGTATGTGGTCAAGCCTGAACGGAGCTTTTGATATGTTCTCTGTATGATTATGGGAGATGGGTCAGTGAAGTGGTTAGAGAATGATTTTGGAGTCAGAGAGACTTGGGTTCAAGACCTGACTTAGGTCTTTAATGTCTGTGTGACCTTAGGCAAGTCATTTGACCTCTCTGTATTAGTTATCTATTGCTGTGTGACCTATCACCCTAAAGTTAGTGGCTTAAAAGAACACACATTTATTATCTGACAGTTTCCCTGGGGGCTGGGATCCTGGACACAGCTTAGTCGGATCCTGTGCTGCAGGGTCTCTCAGCTGTAATAAGGTGTCCATTGGGCTGTGGTCTCATCTGACGGCTCAACTGAAAAAGGGTCTACTTCCAAGCTCACGATGTGGCCGTTGGCAGGATTCATTTTATTGTGGACAGGGGACCTCAGCTCCTTGCTGGCTGTTGGTCAGAGGTTACCCTCAGTTTTTGCCACGTGGACCTTACCAACCTGCTTCTTGCTCCCCCCTAGCAAGCAAGCTGAGAAGTCAATAGAGAGCTCAGCAAGACAGAAGTCACAGGTTTTTGTAACACAGGCTTGGAAGTAGCATCCCATTGCCTTTGCCACATTGGTGCCATATTACATCTGTTGGTCAGAAGCAACCTTCAGGTCCAGCCCATGCTCAACGGGAGGGAATCACACAAGCACATGAATGGGGGAAGACGGGCATCATGGAGGGCCGTCTTAGAAACCACCTTCCACCTCCCTGTGTCTTTGTTTTCTTGCTATAGTTAAAAAAATTTTATTTTTTATGTTTTAAATTTTTTGGCCATACCGCGTGGCTTGTGGGATCTCAGTTCCTCAACCAAGGATTGAACCCGGGCCCCCGGCAGTGAAAACTAGGAGTCCTAATCACTGGACCGCCAGGGAATTCCCATGTTTTCTCACTTTAAGAGGAGGAAAACAGGGACTTCCCTGGCGGTCCAGTGGTTGGGACTCCACGCTTTCACTGCCAAGGGCCTGGGTTCGATCCCTGGTCAGGGAGCTAAGATCCCACAAGCCTCACCACACAGACGATAAATAAATAAATAAATAAATAAATAAATAAATAAATAAACTTCATACATCTTTATTAAAAAAAAAAGGGCTTCCCTGGTGGTGCAGTGGTTGAGAGTCCACCTGCCGATGCAGGGGACACGGGTTCGTGCCCCGGTCCGGGAAGATCCCACATGCCGCGGAGCAGCTGGGCCTGTGAGCCATGGCCGCTGAGCCTGCGCATCCAGAGCCTGTGCTCTGCAACGGGAGAGGCCACGACAGTGAGAGGTCCGCATACCGCAAAAAAAAAAAAAGAGGAAAACAATACACCTCACAACACGTGGATTCACTTGCTCGTTCATTCAGCAAAGAATTACTGAGTATCTGTGTGGTATAAACTGTTCTACGCACGTGGTGAGCAAGGTAGTTAAGTTTCCTTGAAGCTTACATTCCAGTGGGTAGGGCAGGGGACAGATAAAAGAAACAAATCTACAAATAGACGAGATAATTTGAGTTACTGGTAGGTGCTCTCAGGGAAACGGAACAAGATAAAAGAGGCAGAGTGACTGGATACAATTTAGAGCTGCCAGGGAAGGCTGTTCTGAGGCGGTGTCCTTTGAACTGAAATCTGTGGAGGAGAAGGGGCCGGTCATGTGCACCTCGGGGGGGAAAGAAGGAGCAGGAACGGCATGTGCAAAGGCCCTGAGGTTGGATTGAACTTGATATGATCAAGCGCATAAAGGCCACAGTAGTTTCAGCTTAGGGAGGGAAGGGGAGGGGGATGAGGTTGTCATCATCAGTCATCAGCGAGTGGAGACCAAGGTGAGAAGTTTAGGTTTCAGTCTGAGTAGCATGGGAACTGCGGGAGGGAGGGTTGTGATTTGCATATAAAGGTGCCTCTCTGGCTGCTGTAGGAGGACGCTGCACACTGCAGAGGGCAGGGGTGGCAGCAGGGAGCCCAGGGAAGTGATGAGGGGGAATTGCCTGGGTGAACAACAATGGTGGCTTAGACCAGAGTATAGACGGCTGGAGAGGAGGGGGTCAAATTCAGGATAGATTTTTTTTTTAAGATTTATTTTATTATTTATTTATTTATTTAATTTAGTTTTGGCTGTATAGGGTCTTAGTTGCGGGCACGTGGGATCTTTGGTTGCTGTGCACAGGCTCTTCCTTGTGGCGCACGAGCTTCTCTCTAGTTGTGGCACGTAGGCTCCAGGGCACGTGGGCTCTGCAGTTTGCGGAACGCAGGGTCTCTTGTTGAGGTGCGCGAGCTCAATTGTTGTGGCGTGCGGGCTTAGTTGCCCTGTGGTATGTGGGATCTTAGTTCCCTTACGAGGGATTGAACCTGCGTCCCCTGCATTGGAAGGCGGATTCTTTACCACCGGACCACCAGGGAAGTCCCCAGGTTACATTTTGGAGACAGAGACAACTCGACTTGAGACAGGCTGGGACCTGGGACCCTTTGCTGCAGTGCTTGGCCCTGGATACACCTCTCTTTGAGCAACAAAATACAAGGAAACTATATGGGACTAAAAATAACTCAGTACATGTGCAGTTGGGGCAAATTCTGGACCCAAAATATGCAAAGAGACCAAGAAAACCCAACTGCCACTTTTGAAAAGCCTGGAGCAAAAACAGGGTGTTGGGAGCAAAAGCAAGGTACTGGGCATGCCCTGTGCACTCAACCCCACCAGAGGGATGGGCAAGCCCCCTAAGCCATCGCTCCGGCCCGACCCCCTGGACACACCCCACTACCCTCACCCCATATAGAGAACCAGCTCGCCCCCCTGCACCCCTGCTCAGCAAGTGAACAAGCAAAGGAAACTCATGTTTGTTCCCGCTCCCTGCTGCTGCTGCAGGTGCCCCAATAAAGCCTTGCCTGAATTTCTTGTCTGGGCTCCAGTCAATTTCTGTTGATTGGGGAAGGCCAAGAACCCTGGTCGGTATCAGATTCAGCAAAAGATAAGAAGAATGTGCCGGGCCCAGAAAACAATGAGTCCAGGCTGACTTCCAGACGCTGGATTTGAGCGCACAGGAGGTGCGGTTTCTCGGCGAAGGGGATTTAGTTGGGCAGAATAGGGAGTTCTTCTGGGGCCACATTAGGTTTGGGACAATAAAGACAGCCAAGCTCACTGCCTAGTTCGTCGTCTTTCTGCCCCACCGCCCAGTGCTGGGCTGGGCCTGCCGAGATGACGGTGGCTGCAGGCTGGATTTCGCAGGTTGCCTTCCCCATGCTTCTCCTTCCTCCTGGCTGAAATGGGACCCAGGGAGGGGGCTGGGGCCCCATCTGGGGCTGGTGGTCCAGCGAAGAGCCTGGTGGACAAAGTTAATTGGCTCTCAGCATCCCTCCTTCTCTCTCCCTCTCTCTCCCTCTCTCTCCCTCGCTCTCCCTCGCTCTCCCTCGCTCTCCCTCTCTCTCCCTCTCTCTCCCTCTCTCTCCCTCTCTCTCTCTCTCTCTCTCTCTCTCTCCTTGTTGGCCTTTCTCTGTACCAGAAGCTGGGGGAGGGGGGAACTACATTTCCCAGACTTCTTTGCAGCTCTGGTTCTGGATGCAGATTAGGTTCTACCAATGAGAAACGCTCAGGAGAGATTTGGAAGGTAGAAGTGAGGCAGAACTCTGTGTGTGTGTTTAATTATTTAAAATTATTTTAACTTCACTTTAATTAATTTTTGTTCAGCCCTCTAGCGGACCTGTCTCTGTGGATTTGTGGGTGTTGGGCAGCGTTTCTGAACTCAACAGTTCCGGTGGCAGCCTCCTGATCTCCACTGTGCAGAGAAGCAGCTCCCAGGGTGCTGTTCCAACTTATTCCAGGGCTGCTCAAAAGGTGGTCTCACAGGCTGCGTTAATCAGCATCATCTGGGAGCTCGTTAAAAATGCAAAGTCTCCCCCCCTCCCCCCCACCATTGAATCAGAAACTATACGGTGGAACTCAGGAAGCTGCGTTCTTTCAAAGCTGTCCTGCTGACTCCTTTGCACACTAAAGTTTAAGCACCGGCCTATAGCCCCCTCTCTCAGCCCCTCCAACGATGTTGTAAGCTCCTAAATCCTTGTATCCAATCCCTCTCTGCTTGATATGCCTAGAATGGTCCCTGCACTGAACCCTGGCGGATAAAATGCAATCAGAGTTCTAGACGTAAACGGCCAGCGTTTGAATACCAGGTCACCACTTCATAGCCATGGGACCATGGACAAGATACTTTGTAATTTCCATAGCTGGCCATAGCTGTATCTTCCATCCCACATGCTCTTCTAGAATCTTGCCACTCTACTCTCAAGAGGTGCGGTCTGTAGTCCATCCCCTTGAACCTAAACAGGGCTTTGTGAACACCTCAATTAGGAGTCCTCAGGACACCAAGCAACCCCTAAAGTTAAGTCAGAAACATGCAATGAATTCTGCCTTGCTCTCTCAGGATGTTTGCTCTTGGAGAACCCAGCCACCATGCTGTGAGGAAGCCCAAGCAGACTATGGAGGGGTACTGACACCCTCCTTCTACCCTGCCCCTGCTGAGCCCTGAGGCATCAACTTGGCAGTCATGTGAGTGAGCCACCTTGAAAGGAGATCCCTCAGCCTCCAGCAGGATTCTCTAGCTGATGCCACAGGGAGCACCGATAAGCTGCCTTGCCAAGCCCTGCCCAAATTGCAGAGTTGGGAGCAAAATAAATAACTGCTGTTGTTTTAAGCCCCTATATTTTTTTGGGGGTGGGTAATTTGTTACTCAGCAAGAGCTAACTTATATACTTTGTCTCTCTAAAAGCTCAGATCTTTGTTTTTTGGCCGCGCTGTGCAGATTGTGGGACCTTAGTTCCCCGACTGGGGATCGAACCTGCGCCCTCTGCAGTGAAAGCGAGGAGTCCTAACCACTGGACCGCCAGGGAATTCCCTAAAAGTTCAGATCTTACAGTGTTGGTGTGAGGTTTATGAGATAAGGCATGTGCCAGGCCATCAAAGTGCTTCACACATATCAGTGACTCTGGCAGGACTGCCCCTCGGGCACTACCCCCAGCTGCCAACTACCCAGCTTCCTTCCCTAGAGACTCCCCCCTCCAGCTTTCCATTCTTGCAAAATGCCCCACAGAGAGTGGCAGCATCTCCATCACTAAGAACCCACCCAGTGCCAGGTACTGTGCCCTTGAGTCCTTACAAACATCCTTGAGGTGGTGCATGGGGGGAAAACATATGAGCCCATTTTACAGGTGAGCCAGTCGAGGCTCAGAGTGGGCCAGCATCTTGCTCAACACCAGAGGCTGAGTTAGTGGCGTAGCCTGGTCTGTCTGACTCTGAAATCTCTGCCCTCTCCCCACCCCCAGACTAGAAGTTCCTTCAGCACCCACCTCCATCCCATAGGGAGGAGCCCTCACGTGACCTTCCTACAGGATGATGAAAAGTACACTCGGCAGAAACACGGCAGGACAACAATTAATTTATTGAGGGTGAGGCGGGGGGAGGGTCGGGGAGCAGCCTCTCTTGCCCACATGCTCCAGGGCTTCTTTCTCCCCCAGCAGCACCCCTGGAAAACCAAGGTCGGCGGGAGCTGACGGGAGTGAATTCAGGAAGGAAATGGGGGGTCATGGAAGCCAGAAAGGTAGTCAGTTCAGAGGGCGGGTGGGACTTGTGGGGTCAAAGGTGAGGCAAGTTCAGAGAGGAAGGGAGAGACTCAGAGGGAGGAGTTGAAGTAAACCAGGGCTTATAGGTCTGGGGGGTGCAATGGGGCTCGTGGGGAGGTCAAGGGTGGAGAGGTCAGGGGTGAAGGAGGGAACATGGAGTTAAAGGTGGGGCTTGTAGGGTCAGAAGTGAAGCTGGGCTCATGGGGGTGTCCAAGGTGGGAGAGTTCAAGGGGGGTCAGAGATAAAGTGGGGCTCAAGGGTCAAAGGTTGGCCGGGGAAGAGGTGCAAGGTTGTAGGGTCAGAGGGGAGTCAGGCTGGGAGGTGAAGCAGGGGGTTCTTGGGGGGTCAAAGGTCAGCATCCTAGCAGGGCGCTGATGTGAAGTGATGGAGGCGGTCCTAGGCCACCTCCTCCTCGGCCTCCTCCTCAAACTCCCCCTCCTCGGCCGTGGCGTCCTGGTACTGCTGGTACTCGGACACCAGGTCGTTCATGTTGCTCTCGGCCTCGGTGAACTCCATCTCGTCCATGCCCTCGCCCGTGTACCAGTGCAGGAAGGCCTTGCGCCGGAACATGGCCGTGAACTGCTCCGAGATGCGCTTGAACAGCTCCTGGATGGCCGTGCTGTTGCCGATGAAGGTGGCGGCCATCTTCAGGCCGCGGGGCGGGATGTCGCACACGGCCGTCTTCACGTTGTTGGGGATCCACTCCACGAAGTAGCTGCTGTTTTTGCTCTGCACGCTCAGCATCTGCTCATCCACCTCCTTCATGGACATGCGGCCCCGGAACACAGCGGCCACGGTCAGGTAGCGGCCGTGGCGCGGGTCGCAGGCGGCCATCATGTTCTTGGCGTCGAACATCTGCTGGGTGAGCTCGGGCACCGTCAGCGCCCGGTACTGCTGGCTGCCCCGGCTGGTCAGCGGCGCGAAGCCGGGCATGAAGAAGTGCAGGCGCGGGAAGGGCACCATGTTCACGGCCAGCTTGCGCAGGTCGGCGTTGAGCTGGCCCGGGAAGCGCAGGCACGTGGTGACCCCGCTCATGGTGGCCGACACCAGGTGGTTGAGGTCCCCGTAGGTGGGCGTGGTCAGCTTCAGGGTGCGGAAGCAGATGTCATACAGCGCCTCGTTGTCGATGCAGTAAGTCTCGTCTGTGTTCTCCACCAGCTGGTGCACGGACAGGGTGGCGTTGTAGGGCTCCACCACCGTGTCCGACACCTTGGGCGAGGGCACCACGCTGAAGGTGTTCATGATGCGGTCCGGGAACTCCTCGCGGATCTTGCTGATGAGGAGGGTGCCCATCCCGGACCCCGTGCCCCCGCCCAGCGAGTGGGTCAGCTGGAAGCCCTGCAGGCAGTCACAGCTCTCGGCTTCCTTCCGGACCACGTCCAGGACCGCGTCCACCAGCTCGGCACCCTCTGTGTAGTGGCCCTTGGCCCAGTTGTTGCCGGCTCCAGACTGGCCTGAAGAGGGAAGGGGAGGGGACACCCAGGCTGATATGGGGAAAGCCCACCCTCCACCCCGCTCCCAGCCATCCTAGTAGTTGAATAATAATAACAAAATCATTATTACTATTATTACTGTTATTATTATGACTTGTTCTCTCGGGTTCCATCCTTGCTTCCCTTCACCCAGCAGCCAGAAGGATTCTGATAAAACCTAAATCATGTTCTGCCTTAGCTCAAAATCACCCCAGTTCTTTCATCTTTCAGTAAAAGCCTAAATCCTCCCTTCGGCCCACAAGGCCCTGAATGACCTGCCCCGTCCCCTCCTCCCTCTCTCCCCCTCGCTCACTCTGCCCCAAGCACACAGGCCTCCTTGCTGTCCCTGCCACACACCCGGCACAGTCCTGCCTCAGGGCCTTTGCATATGCTGTTCCCTCTGCCTGGAATGCTGTTCCCTCAGATACCTACATGGCTCCCTCTTTCCCCTTCTTTAGGACTTCGTTACCCTCTGCAGAAGTGATAAACCTGTTTTTTTTTAATTGGTCATGTTTATTGTCTGTAATTTCACTGGGGAATGCAAGCTCCAGAGGACAAGGATTAGGATTAGAATATTGGCTGGTATTTTTGTGAGCAGGTAACATTTCTTCTTGCCCCCTCCTCTGCTTCCATCCTGGTCTGGCCCCCTCATTGCCCATCTGGATCAGGAGAGTTGCTTCTGCTTTGGTCCTCCCACAGCCTCCCCCCAGTCTGTTCTCCTTGCAGCAGCCAGAGGGCACCAGTGAGCACCTGAGTCAGGTCCTGTTCCTTCTCTGTCCACAGCCCTCCAGGATTCCCACCTCCCCGGGATAAAAGCCCAAATCTTCCCTACAGCCTACAAGGCCCTGCACGACCTGCCCCCATCTCCTCCCTGCCCTCCCCTCCTCCCTCTCTCCCCTTCCCTCACTCTGCTCCAGCCACATGGGCCTCCTCACTGTTCCTCCAACACACCAGGCCTGGTCCTGCCCCAGGGCCTTTGCACGTGCTGTGCCCTCTGCCTGGAATGCTCTAACCCCAGGTACTCCCCTGACTGACTCTTCAGGTCTCTGTTCAATGTCACCTCCTCTGAGAGAATAGGATTTGAATTGGGTGGTCTGGCTCCTGAGTCCACACTTTTCTACCACCTCCCCTGCCTCACCTACCAGAGGCCACAGAATCTTTTTGGCCTGACTGGAGCCACCCATAATCATCCTAGAATCCCTCACATCTCTTGGTCAACCTCATTTAGTCTTTCCACAGCCACTTCCTGAGGACCTATTGTGTGTCATACCCACACATGACCATCATTATCTTCCTGAATCTTTGCACAGACCAGAGAGGGGAAGTCACTCGTCCAAGGTCACATAGCTTGTCCCATCAATCCCTAGACTCCAGAGTAAACTACTGTGTACTAGGAGGAGGGGCCTGGGGGAGGGGGAGCCTGGGGCCTGATGTCAGGTGGGGATGTGCATTTAGCTTGACCTAGAGGTACCAGGAAATGTTTCCTACACGGTTGTTCAGAGTGTGCAGGCCCCTTCAATCTGAGGGCTGCAAATGTGCCCACTGTCTTCACATATGCTGTTCCTTCTGTCTTACACACCTTTCCTCCCTTCATTGCCTTTTGGTCAACCCTAGTCCTATTCATCTTTTAGGCTGCAGACATTAATAGTGACAATGATAATAAAAATGACAACAGAACATCAAATGCTTAGTTATCTTTTCCTCTGTGCTAGGCATTGTTCTGAGTTCTTTATACGTGTTAGTGGCTTTAAGTCTCACCATCCTGAAAAGTAAGTTTTTGTATAATCCCTGTTTGAAAGATGAGGAGACGGGCACAGAGAGATTGAAGGGCCTGTCCAAAATCACCAAGATGCCTCAATCAGTGGCTGAGTTTGACTTATTTCTCTTCTCTTCCCAGCTCCCTCCACTAGCTTGGGGGTGGGGGCAGAGAGCTTTATCTGTTTTATTCTTGGCTATATTCCCAGGGGGCGCAGTAGGGCCTGGTATGCAGTAGGTGCTAATAAGTGTTTGTCGACTGCGTGATGTGGCAGAACAGGGATTTGAACACCGCAGTCTGGCTCAGGTCCATACTGTTAAATTAAAATGCTACCTTCTCCGGGAAGCCTTTCCTACCCTGCGCCTCCCCTGGATTCCCACAGTGGCCTGTGTATCCGCTTTGCCCGCTGGCCTCTGGGTTCCTGAGTCTAGATGCTAGGTGAAGAATTTTCACCAAGCATGTGGAAGTGAAAGAATCTGGGGAGTGGGGGCTTCCCTGCCTGTGTCTCATGATGGTGACTCACCAAACACAAAGTTGTCAGGACGAAAGATCTGGCCGAAGGGACCTGAGCGGACAGAGTCCATGGTGCCCGGCTCGAGGTCCACCAGCACAGCTCTGGGGACGTAATTTCCTCCTGCAGAGAAGCAGATGGAGAGCAGCTTGGTCAGCGCCAGGAGCCAGTATCCTGTCCCCTCCCAGGCCCTCGCCACCCCCACTCTGGCAGGTGCCCCCTGTCCCTTACCTGTGGCCTCATTGTAGTACACGTTGATCCTCTCCAGCTGCAGGTCACTGTCCCCATGGTATGTGCCAGTGGGATCGATGCCATGCTCATCACTGATCACCTCCCAAAACTGGGGGGGGAGGGCGGTGGTAAGGACCAAGAAGGTGGAGCCGGTGGCCAGGTCTGCCCCACCTCCATCTTCTGGGCTCAGGACCCCCACTCACCTCCCTAGCTGCCACCTGTCCCCCAGGCAAGGTGAGTGTGGAACCTAGAGGCAGAGTGGGCTGACGAGGATGAGGCAGCAAGAAGGGATCGGTGGGGGCGGGGTGGAGCAGACTCACCACCGCAGCCCAGCGGGCTGGGGTCAGCGCTCCCTGGCTGCTGCCGTGGGGAGGGGCGGGGTCTCTTTGTGCGTGTGTAGGGGACAGTGAGCCAGCTGTGAGGCCAGCTGTGGCAAGCGGACAGAAGCCTGGGCCCCACCCCCATGGGCCTCTTTGTTCCCAGCTTGGCCCTGCCCCCTGCGCCCTTCCCCACCGTCCCTGGGGTGCTGGCCTCCTGGGGGGCCCCGTTCCCCAAAAGGCCCATGGTGGAAGAGCTCTGCGGAGCTCGGTGGACCGCGCTCCGCATCTCTCGACCGCCTCCCCAGGCCCGGTCCCTCGCGTACCTTGGCTCCGATCTGGTTGCCGCACTGGCCGGCCTGCAGGTGCACGATCTCCCGCATGGCGGCGGCGCTGATGGTGGACACGGCGGCGCTGGTGCTGATGCTGGGAACTGCGGCAGCGAGGCGGGTGGTGGACGCGGCGGCGGCGGCGAAGCACGGTCCCTGCGCTCCCGGGGCGCCTGTATATGAGCGGGCGGGGCTCGCGTCACTGCAGGTCACCGGCCCGCTCCGCCCCCCGGTCCCGCCCCGGGACGGAGGGTGCGGGGATTGACGGATACCCCTCCCCTGCCGCCTGGAGACCTCTGGGGACAGGGGCTGGGGCGAGCCGGGGCTCCGTGCGCCCCCCACCCCGGGCCGTGGCGGGGGGTGAAGCCTCTCAGGCACCAACAGTACCATCTTCCTCCATCCCACCCCTCCCGCCCCCAGCCAGGCCTGGCGACCCGGGTTTTGCAGGGATTGGGCGGGGGGAGGGAGAGCGCCCGGTAAACAAGCAGCCGGGAGATTCTGCCTCTCCCGGCTCTCGCCCCGAACGACCCTGCCTCAGTTTCTCCGTCCCAAGCCTCCCTCCCCATTCCGTTTAGTTCTCGTTCGCCAGACCCTCGCATTAACCGAGAGGGCTCCTAGTGGGGCCGTTCGCCAGACCCTCGCATTAACCGAGAGGGCTGCTAGTGGGGCCGAGCTGGCCGCTCCGGAGCAGCCGACAGTTTTGGGAGGAGGGGGCAGTCGGTTTCTGCAGGACTTGTCTTGAAGCTGGGTAGTAAGTAAAACCACGATTTCCCTTCCATGTTTGACTGCGGATGCTTTTGGAAGCTGATGGAGGTTTGGGGGGGACTGTTCGCTCCCCCTGGACACCTCGGTTGGGCTTTGGGTCTGTCGCAGGTGGGGTCACCCTCAGCCTTGTCTGGGGTCGAACATCAAAGATTAAGACTTATAGCTGGATTACATACTGCGGGGATAGAGGGCTTCCGGCGGGCTGCCTTACTCCCCCCAGATCGGCACCTCTCTGCTCCATTGTTGTAATTTATTCCAATCCATCGTCCTGCCTTTGCATTTATTACTATTATGACCTTGCACAGGCCACTTGGCTTCCCTCTGGCTGAATTTCCTGCAAGATGGGGCTGTTAGGAACCCTCTAGGCGGTTGAGAGGGTCCAAAGATGGCCCAGTTAACAAGATGGCCCCGGTTTCCCCTCGCAGAGTAAACGATAAATTGTAGCTATTAGTATTACAATTATTATTGTAATCATGGGCAAGACTTCCTGTGCTGCCCCACAAGCGAAGGCCAGACTTCTTGGGGCCACTTTCTGCTGGCAGCCTCCGGCTCTGCCATCCCTGGAAGCCTCTCCCTCCTCCTCCACGGCTTCTGGCCACTGCGGGGTGGGGGTGGGATTAGCCAGGTCGGCTGAAGGGCTGGGACCTCACGCTCTCACCAGTGGCTTCCAATTTTGTGGTTCTCAACAGGGAGCGATTCTGCCCCGTAGGGACACTTGGCAATGTCTGGAGATGTTTTTGGTTGTTATGCCTGGATGGGTGTGTGTGTGTGTTACTGGCATCTAGTGAGTGGATGTTGCTAAACATTCTAGGGTGCACAGGACAGTCTCCCCCTCCCCCCAAAGAATTATCTTGTCCAAATGTCAATAGTGCTCAAGGTTGAGAAACACTGTTATTTGAGAAAAACAAACAAACAAAAAACAACTGAGTTAGATCTTTAGGCTCACACTAGACACCAGAATAAACTCCTGATGGATCAGACAGTACAAACGAGGGTGACCCCCCTCCCCCTCCCCCCAGCAGCTGTGAATTACTTCCTCTCTCTGTGATTTAAACGTGTACAGCATCCTGGGACTTCAGTAGGTCAGATGATTATGGAGCACAGTCTCCTGGGGGTCAGCAGAATTCCCTAAGCCAGAAATTCTCAGCTGGCGGTGGTTCTCCACCCCCCCGCCCCACCAACACACAGGGGAAACTTGACAATGTCTGGAGTCATTTTTGATCTTTACAACTTGGGGCTGTTATTGGCATCCAGTGGGTGGAGCCTAGGGAGGCTGCTCAGCGTCCTACAGTGCACAGGGCTGGCCTCTGCAGCAAAGGATAATCTGGTCCCAAATGCCAATGGCAATAGCCAAGGTCGAGAAACCTGACTGAGACTTCTGAGGTTATCAAATGTTCTTACGGTTGATCCCCGAGACCCGGTTCCCGGATTGAAATAGGAAGTCCATCAACGCATGTTAATATCTGTCAAAAATTCATAAACCCTGTGTTGGCATTTTATTATTTAATACATCAAGAATCATCAAAACATAAAAGTGGAAGTGGCCCTGCTGGGAGGGGCTGATTTGGGGTTCAGCCCCAGAAAAATGGGGCTTCCTGTGTCACCCCACCAGGGCAAGGCTGATTTGGGGTCAGGGCTGAGCTCCAGGGAGGTGGGGCTTCCTGGATTAGCCCACCTTGGTAGAGATAGCCCCCTGGAGAGCACAGGTTCTGGTGAGCAATGGGTGCCCTCTATCTTTCTCTGAATCGGGGCATCCCTTGGGTTCCCTGAGGGCCCTCAGGGGAGGAATACAGAGAGGGGAAATGAGGAGGAAAGTGGCGAGCAGGGGATGGGTGGTCTTCTAGCACCTGGAGCTTCTGGGACTTGACATCACCCAAGATGTAGAAAGCCCGCAGGGATGAAGTGGGGAGGGGTTGGGGTGGGCTGACGTCACCTACACCCCAAGGCTGCTCCCTCTTCAGTCTGGCCTCTCCCGGGCTCCCTTCCTGGGAGATGAGGAGTGCCAGGTGTACCCAATGGCTCTCGGGCAAGCAGAGCCTCACTGGTACCCAGGTGCCCCACGGCATCACTCACCACCCAGAAAGCCATCAAAGCTCCCTGCAAGAATCCGAAGATGGCATCGTAGGGTTGGTGCCGTGGTCCAAGACCCGGATGTAGCCAAGGACAAGAAAAGGAGCTGGATGGTGGGCCGTAAGAGCCAGATTTTCTGTCCTCAGGAACTGGCCTGTACCTAGAGCTGGAAGGCGGGTGGGCAGCGCCTTGAAACCCTGGGAGCAGGTATCCAGAGGGACTCCACCCGGCGGCTGCGTTTTTGTGCCCACCGGCCTGTCTGAGCCTGTCAATTTTATATGGAAATGGATTTCAGCCTCTAAAGAGGGTAGGGGCTGTGGCCCCCGAAACCATCATTGTAAGAGAACTTCATGCTATTAATATTGGGAGAATTGTTAGATGGTGAATGATTTCCCAAGAGTCAGATGAGGCCCTCCGGATACGCTCATACTGTGACCCGGCACTGCCACTTTCTGCCAGTGTCAGATCTTTAATCGAAGCAGGTTGGCCTCATCAGGGGGCCCTCAAAAAGCAGAGTTTGGGCTCTTGGTTTTGAAATGGAAAACAGAAAAAAAAAAAGGTGGGGGAATTCCCCGAGACCCAGAACATTCTGTTCACAAAGTTGACCATTCGGTCCATAAAATCAGGGGAAGGCCCGACTCCTAGCTGTGTGTGGTCGGTCTGTGCACCTCCTGGCATTGTTGGCGTGCTCCCCTGGGACGGAGGGAGTCTGTTTTGCCTGCTATTAATGATATTAGCGACCTTTAGGGCAGATCCTGTTCTAAATACTTTGAGCGAGTCAGCTCATTTATGTGTTAACTCATGAAACCACAACCCTAGGGGGCAAGTGCTATTTCCACACCCATTTGACAGATGAGGAAATGGAGGCCCAAGGACATTGAGTGTCTCACGCAAGGTCATACACAGTTGAGGCTGGGAATAGAGCATGTACATTCCAGCTCCAAAGCCCTGCTATCACTACAGGAGGCTGTAGTTAATTTGTTACTTTGTCACTTTGTCTTTAAAAAAAAGGGGGGCCGGCTGGCAGTCGAATGGGCTGCCTTTCAGGAAGAAAACGTTGCTGGTGTGAAGGCAGCCGTGTAGCATCACGTGCACTGTGGCCAGGGCTTCTGTGTCGTTGTGTCTGCCCACCACGGTGCCCGGGTGCTCTGGGCTGGCTCCGATGTGTGCGATCCGCTTCTGCCAGCCGAGTCTATGCCTGTGGGTCATCGGCTCCTTCCCAGGGGTTCCCCCACCCCCCGCCCTGCTCCTCCTGCCACTTTATTACCCAAAACTTAGAGCTACACCTCAGCTGGGTCTGATTTCCCTTCCCCCTGCCCTTGGTGGAGCCCAGCCCTGGGCATGGACCCAGCCTGGCATGGGCCCTCTCCAGCTGCAGGGAGGGGGAGACAGAGGGTTCTGGAAGTTGCTGTTCTGGGACAGGGATGCTGAATGAGTCTTAAGAGAAGATGGGCCCTCCCCGTTCTCGCCCTCCTGACTCTGGGGGAACACACAAGCTCTATGGAAGCTGTGTCTGGCACTGCAGGCACCAAGCATGGGGTGGGGGCGGGCGGGGGGACAATGGAGTATTTTCTGGCCTTGCCGGGTGTGCAGCCCACCTCGGGCCAACACTCACCACCAAATACACCATGGAGTACATCCCGATGGAGGCGTCCACAGAATAGAAGGATTTCCTGGGGGACGGGCAGGGGCAGGGTGGACATCAGCTGGGGCTGGGGTGGGGTGGGGATGCCTCCTGGGTTCCCCTCCTTGACCGCCCAGTCGCCTGACATGGAGGACGTCTTTGGGGTGCCCTGTGCAGGTGTAGTTGGTGACGTAGCCGCTCTCGAGGTCAAAGGAGGCTGGGTCGGGCAGGCACGTGGCCAGGAAGTGGGGCCGCAGGTGACCTGTGGTCATATTGGCAATGCTGGTCGGGGAGCAGCTGGCCAGGCCGCCAAAAATGAAGGTGCCCAGCTGCTTGTAGATCATGGCCGTGTAAGTGCCGCTCATGAAGGCTGACGAGCTCAGCTGCAAGAGCTTGACACGAATCAACTCTCCCAGGCTGATCTGTGGGGCCGTGTGAGAGGGGTGAGGGGTCACTGCTGAGGGCCGAGGGCGCAACAAGAGTGGGAAAACCCCAACCCTTTGTCTCAGACAGGTTCATATGGAAGGGAGGCTGTTCTTGCCCAGTAAACCAGGCAAAAGGGTGGGGCTTCTCATTCCATCCCCCCCCCACACAGATGGGTGGCTTCTCCCACCCTTGTGCCTGAAATGGGCAGGACTTCCTAAGCCAGTAAGGCTTCCCATATCATCAAGAAAAGGGGGGGGGCCCCATAACTGAAAGGGGCGGGACTTCCTGTTATACCAGGAAAAGAGGCGAGGCATCTCCCTAGTTTATGTCAGACATAGGTAGGATTTCCTGTCCCATATCTGAAAGGGGCGGGACTTCCTGTTATACCAGGAAAAGAGGTGGGTCATCTCCCTAGTTTATGTCAGACATAGGCAGGATTTCCCATCTCATATATGAAAGGGGTGGGGCTTCCTGTTATACCAGGAAAAAAGGATAGACTTCCTCCCAAATGCCTGAAACTGATGGAACTTCCCTTGTCACTGGGAGAAAGAGGCAGGATGTTCCATGTTTGAAAGGGGGAGATTTCCCAGATCCCCAGAAAAGGGGCAGGACTGCTTCCTGCCTTCTGCATATAAGGAATGGGGCTTCCCTGTCCACTGGGGGGCAGGGGCTGAACTTCTTGTTCCATACCTAAGGCAGAGAGGTGGGTGTTTCCTCTATATTATGTCAAAAGTGGGGGGCTAACATTTTCCTCAAGGAAAGGAGTTTTATGCCATCAAGCAGTGAGATTTCCCATTTCAGTAGGAAAAGAGGTGGTACTTCCTCCTGCCTTAGATCTATAATGGGTGGGGGTTTCCACTTTGCCAGAAAAACAGGTGAACTTTCCCATGTTGTGTCACCATGGCCTGAGTTGAAAGTGGCCACCCTCTTACCGTGAAAATGGAGATGAAGAAGCCCATCTTTATGAGTGCCGAGTCTTCGATGATGTAATGGACCACTCGGGGGTATTGGATGGTGGTGTCATTGCAAAAGAAGCCCTGGATGTGGGGTACCAGCAAACCGGTCTCATTCAGCACGATGGGGAGACTGACTGCAGGGGGTGGAGATGACCCCACTCATGGATGGGTCAACTGAGGTTTACCCTCCTTAGGCCTTCCGGCCAGTCTGTCCTCCCGGCATCTCCACAGGCTGGACATGGGGACATGCGCAGAGAGCACAGTATGGCCAGGAGGCCAGAGGAGGCCAGAGCCCCAGGGACCCATTCACTGGTGGGGTCCTGTGAATGAGATGGGTGAGGGGTTAATATAAGGAGGGGATAAGTGTGGAAGGGCTCGCTCTTTCTGTATGTGTGTGTGTCCTGATGTATGTGTGTATGATTGTGGCTCTGCGTGTCTGTGTGTGAATGTGTGTGTGTGTGTTGATGGGTATCTATGTCTATGACATGCGTATGTGGTGTGAATAGGTGTCTGTGGTACACATGGGTATATGTCTGAGTGTGTGTGCTCCTCTCTGCAATGTGTGTGTGTGTGTGTGTGTGTGTGTGTGTGTGAGAGAGAGTGAGAGAGAGCGATTATGCACTGTGTCCATGGATGTGTGTGTTGTGTTGGTGTGTGTGTGTGCTTGTATCTGGGATCTGTGTATGTGTTCATGTCTATATCCATGGCTCTGTGGCTGATTGAGCTGGGAGGGGAGATACTGGTGGCAAAGTTGTGTGTGAGCAGTGTCCAGGGCCCCTCACCTGACACTGCCATCCTGAATTCAGACAGACCAAGGGGCTTGTCTCCAGCAGGTGCCAGGCTCTCTGTCTGGCCCACTCATCCTCAAAGCCTACACCCAGGCCTCCCTCCCCTGTCTTGACCCTGTCATCCTGTCACCCACTGAAGTTTAGTGGAGCCAGGCAGCTGGAACCCAGCCTCCCACAGTCCCCAGCTCCCTTACTGGGCTGGGAGGGCAAAGCTAGTATCCCAGCCTGGCCTCTCCTCCCCAGTGAGGAGGTTTTGGTCACTAGCTCTGCCCACCGGGGAATGCGGGGGGACGGCCCTGGTATATGCCAGCCACACATCTAGACCCCAAGCAAGCTCAGGCCACGCAGATTCCCAAACACACAGGGTCTGACATGCACAATTATACAATACAACCGCACAGTCTGACCCAGACACCCAGATTCAGATGTACACACACAGACATATAATGCAACAATATACCCACAATACACATAGGCCCATATAGACCCCCCCCACACACCTGGCTACACAAATACCATTGGATCTGCCCCCAGCCCAGATGCATAGTCACGGGCTCCCATAGATCAAGTGCATGCATAGGAGTCACCCACAATGAACACACCCCCCGAAAACCAATGCAACACCCCCGAAAACCAATGCAACACACAACACAGCAACACAACATGCAACCCAGAGACCCGAAGGGACACACACATACCCACGCACACACACGTGTGCATGAGCATACACACACAGAATCATACTCATTCACATGGATATAAGTTCAACACAGACCAGCCCCAGATACGGACAGACCCAGGGGCTTGCACACAACATACACAGTCAAACATACACGGAGATACACAATACAAACATACCTCCCCCACTATAGACACATAGACTCAGATCCACAACTCAAAGAGACATGCAGCAAATAAAATCATATGAAAGACTGAAAAAAAAAAAAAAAGATGCACAGCCAGATGCTCACCCAGCACCCAGACCCAGGAAGACAGGTAAACACACAAAGCCACGCTTGTGGAGAGTCCCTATCGTCCCCATTCACACGGACACACATTGACCCAGACATCCCGGAAACATGTCGATGAACACACCGATGTGAAGACACACAGCCCAAGTACACACACCAGGGCAGGCAGCCAGCCCCCAATCTAGCGACCCTCAGATAAAGACAGGAAGACAGACCCCTCCGCTGCCCCTTGGGTGTCCGCATGGTGGTGGTGCGGGGCGCTCAAGGACGCTGGGGAGGGGGCTCACCCGGCAGCAGACAGAACACATCCAAAGCCACCAACAGCTTGGCGGTCCAGCAGTGTGGCAGCAGATGGCACGGGGGTGGTTCTCCGCGGGTCCCCCGGCCACAGGCACTGGTACCGGACCACCAGCTCGGGCAAGGCCAAGACAGTATGTGGTAAGCTTATCGACTGTGGGGGGCGAAGGGGTGGGCACGCCCACCCAGACTGGGATTAGAGCTCGAGAGTCGGGCCGGATACAGCGGGGAGAGGCTGGCCTGAATGGTGAAGACCAAGGTGGGCAGGGGCGGGGTCCCATTGTAGGGCAGTAATTAGATGACCAAGGGGGCGTGGCCTTCCCGAGGACGGCCCTGGGGCCGGGGAAACTGAGGCCTGTCTGACTCCGTTAGCTAGGAGCCCCCATCCCATACAGGGACTTGACTGATTTGGGGTAAGGTCTTGAAAGCGTGGGTGAGGTCTGGAAGAAGGTAGAGAGAGGAACAAAATGGGCGGGGCCTAAATGCTCAGACAAAATGCTCAGAGACCCGCAGGCTGTGGTGTCCCCAGGGAAGTTCATTCTAAGGATGGGGATGGTTCGAAGGCCTGGACTGGGAAGGGGACAGGGAGTTCTGGAAAAGTGTAACCCAGGGCAGGGCCGAGGATTTCAGATAGGAGACAATAGAAGGGCAGAGACGGGGGAGAGGATGGTGCAGGACGAAGAAAAGTAGAAAAGTGGGTGGGGTAGGAAGGTGGGCAAGGCCTGGAAGGTTGCTGTCTGAGAAGTGGGCGGAGCCTAGGGAGAATGATGGGAAAGTGGGCGAGACTGGGGGTGGGCAGGGCTTGAGACAATGATGGCTAGGAAGTGGGAGGGGCCTGGGAGAATGACATAGAAGTGGGAGGGGCTGATGAGAGGGCAGGGCTTGGGAGATTGGGATCAACTCTGGGAGGGGCAAGCCCACCTTTTTCAGGGTTCCGCGGGTCAAAGTCATATCGGAGTTGACGAGAGTCCTCCTGGGCCAGCGGTCTCCGTGCTGGGCATTGCAGACCTTGGGCGATTCCCTGGTGGTAATTTTCGGGCTGAGAGCCAAGCTAGGTAGGTGGGTCCCTTCCATCTCTATCAACGGTTGCCCTGTCTTGCCCCGCCCCGCCGAGAGTCCTCGCCGTTCCTCATTGGTCGGGCGCGGACCAATGGGAATTCGCCGCCGGGCTTATCGCGTCTTCCACCATCCCCGGAGCAGCACCCTCCCCTCGGGGACCCTGGATCGCGCCGAGTGGGGACGGGTGAGGGTCTTCCATCCCACTCCTGCTTCCCACGCCCTGTTCCCTTGTCCAAGGCCGTCTGATCCCGCTCCGGCCGCCCGTGTCCCCGCTCCCCCGTTGCCACGCACCTTCCTCCGGGCTTTGCAGTCGGTGCCGAAGCACCTTTCCTTCCTTTCAGCCTAGACGCCCCCCTCCCAACGACCCATTCAGTGCAGCCCTGGACTGAGGCGCCCGGTCCACCAGGGGTCGCCCGCGGCCTACACTGGGTGTTGCTTCCAAGGAAAGGGACCCAGAGGTTCCTTAAGGGAGGGAGGGATAGGCCCCCAAAAGGAGGGCCTGGGTCCCCTCTGTAGGGGGTGGATCTTGGATGGCTCGAAGGGTGGGACCTGGATCTTCACTGGGGGCGGGGCCTGGGTTTCTTGTACTTTGTGTCTCTGCCAGTCTGTCCAGGTCAGCCTGTGTCAGTGTGTGACTTGAGTGCCTTTGGTGGTCTCTGGGCATGTGATATTGTCTGTCTCTGAATGCATATCCCAGAGCCTTTGAGACTCTTCCAGGCTATGAGTTAGTGGGTATGTGTGATCATGGGCACGGATGTGTCCTTTTGTGTGCTTGTGGCCAGCTGATCTCGTGTATCTATGATTGCACCTCTGGGCGTGTCTTAGCATGTGCCTGTGTGGTGTGTCTCCACCACTGTTTTGGTATGTGTGTGATTGTGGGTCTGCGATTGTGTGTCCTGTATCTCTTGTGTCTCTGTGTGTGTCTGTGGCCAGCTTTGGTGGCTACTTTTGCGTATCTATGCTTATGTGTCTCAGTGTGTGTGTGTGTGTGTGTGTGTGAGTGTGTGTATGTCTGTGTGGTGTATTTGTGTGTCTGTCTCGGTTTGTGTGATTGTGTACCTCCTGAATGGGGGTGTCTTTTGTACACCGGTGTCTGTCTGGTGGCTGCCCCTCGGGGCCAGTTGGAGAGTCCCTTCCAGGTGGTAGCCCTGCTGGGGCTTCCTTCCTGGGGCAGGCTGGCTAGTTTCCCAGCAGAATGAGCCGGTTTTTCACAGACGAGGCCCCTCTGAGGGGTACCCAGGGCCCGCCTTGGTTTGCCTGGGTCTTCCCCATCCCTGTATCCTTCCACTGCCATTAGCAGGGAAACACCATTTCCTGCCTTTGATGTCACTGATGTTAAATTTTCCCTTCCTCCAAACAGCTAAGGCCACCAGTTTCTTTCCTTCTCTGCTTATTTTTTTCGCTTTAAAAAATTTTTGTGTGTGTGGCCACTGGTTTTTTTCTTTGTGTGCTCACACCTGACCACCATTCTGTATGTAACACACACACAAAAACCAAAACAAAGCAAACATGGAAAATGCAGGTGGGCGGAAGCTTGCATGAAAGGTCCATGATCTCTTTTTCAGATCGCTCTCCTAAGTCCCCCTAGCTTTTTAATATATCTTCCAGATATGTGCTATGCAAATGTATCTTTGCTCTGAAACCAAATCCACATTCTTTGTTTTCGTAGCCCTTAGAGTTCTCTAATGAGCCCCAAAGAGATGACTCAACCTCCTCCACAGCTTGATTCCTGAACTGATTCTATGAGTGATAATCTGACCATTTCTCTTTCAATGACTCTTTCGGCTATTTCCGTTCAGAATACTTCCTGCCTGTTTTTGGCTCAGATGTCCGCGCTTGTTTCTGGACCCTGGTGCTTCATCCATAAGATCACACTCCTGCCTACAGTCACGCAGAGGAACCAGACGGTCAGCCCCACTGGCAGCAGTGATGACTAGTCCTGGAGAGCACCTACCGTATGCCAGGTGCTGTTCTGGCTCTCGATTCTGGACAGTAATCCTAGCAGGTGGTCCCTGTGTTAGCTCGACTTCTCAGATGGGAACCTCAAGGCAGAGAGGTGAAGGCATTTGCTCGAGATCATACAACTAGCAAGAGGTAGAGCTGGGATTTGAAGTTAAGTGGTTTGGACCTTGTGCTATTGTTCCTCAACCAGAAGCAACGCTGGTGCACGCATGGGACCCCCCCCATCCCCTTTCCTGATCCCTGAACACGCATCACACTGGAAACGCACAATTCCAGAGTAGCTGGATAAACACCCCAACTCCACGAAGCCTAATTATGCCATCATGCCTTGTCGTGTTTACCCAATATCACAGGTGCACTCCTGTGCCAGGTCTGTGTTTTCCTGGCCTATCCAGGGCTGAGGAGACTTGGACCCAGCTTTTCCAGAGACCTGACTAACTTGGAGAACACAGTTCCCCTCTCTGCATCGATTTCCTCCTTCAACACATGTGGATACCCCCTCGGCTGGAGACCAACCTCACTCAACCCTTCCCTTCTCTTTTCTCTTCTTTTCTTGGTTCACAGCCCCCCCATGGGGTCCCGTGCCCTTTCACTGTGCACTTACCCGGCAATCACTAAGTGTCTCTTTCAGGCTTTGCCTTTCCCCTGGGGGACGTGGAAGATCCACGCCAGTGGAAGGTTGACCCTGGGGGAGTCCACATACGGGATGGGGGGCAGTCGGGAACCCAGAGAGAAGGAGGTGAGTTTGCTAGGAAAAATCAAGGCAGACTTCTTGGAGGAGGTGCCTGTTCACTGGGCCTCCGAGAGGGAAGAAGGGTGCCACCCCCCAACTGCTTCCTGCCCAATCCCTCCTTTGAGCCCTATGATGGCAACAGTGAGAATTCAGGCCTTTCCCCTAGAGGTGAGGAAAACCAGGGCCCACGCTCACCTCAGGGAGACAGCTGAGCACCGAGGTGCAACTGTACTAAACCGTGGGGTGCTAGGCAGCTGGTGCTGAGAGCTCCATAGTGGGCGGGGCTGCCTATCTCAGATGTCCCAACCACAACAATACGTCATGGCGCTCCCTGGCTGCGGCCTGAGCCTTCCCCAGGTTGCGGCCTGAGCCTTCCCCTGACAGGCATTGTTTCCCCGCTCTGGAGGGGGTGTATAGAACTCTGCTAAGCCCCTCGGCATTGAGAGAGTTCAGAACAGTCACTGTCAGTCCTTGGATCGATGACTTCAACTTTTGGAGTCTTAGTGTTTTTACATCCGCTTATTGGAATTGTAGAAAAGCGTCAGTGACCCAGCTCACCTGGAATGAGCATTTGCCATGTGCCTGGCACTGCTCACAGCAAGCTCTCAGCTGCTCTTTGAGACCTACTCTTATTCCCATTTAGTAGATGTGAAAAGTGAGGCTCAGAGGGGTGAAGCAGCTTGCCCCAAATCACACAGCAAGAAATTTGAGGGCTAAAATTCAAGCCTCTAGACAGGGGCAGCAAATTTTCCTCTGAAAGGGACCAGAGAGAGTAAGTATTTGGGGCTTTGTGGGCCAGACAATCTCTGTTGTAACTACTCCACTCTGCAAAAATCGCCACAGACAATATGGAAACAAATGAGGGTGGCTGTGTGTCATACAGTTTTATTTGTGGACACTGAAATTTGAATTTCACATGATTTGCACATCAGGAAAGAGTCTTCTTTTGACTTTTCCCAGCTGCTTCAAAATGAAAATAATCAAAACATTCGGTGTGGGGCTGCAGTGTGTCCACCTCTAGAGCGCATGCTGGTAACTGCTATGCTCTACTGCGTTCATTTATTCATTCAATCAGTCAATACGATCGAGGCCTGCAATTTTCTAGGTTGGAAACAAGGCAGGTGGAGATACTCCTCTTTGGGAGATAACAGTTTCATGGGGGAAACAGCCATGAGTGAGCAAATAAATGAACAAGAATATCTCACATGGTGGAAACTGCTAGTAAGGTCATGTCACGGGGTGATGTAACCAGGGCCCGAGAGAGAGACACTTTCATTTGGGTTGTCCGAGATGTTGACTGGGAGTCCTCTGAATTCCTTTTTGTCAGCTCAGACAACCCTTGTCTGGGACATTGCTGTGGGGGAGGGCTTAATAATAAACAGATTGGCCTGTGGCCTGTGAGCTTCTTGACAGAGCAATGGTATCTGGGGAGGGCTTTTTGGCCTCAGTATCTTTATATCTATCTTCCTGGTTGGTCAGATTCCTCAGAGAAAGGATCCCACCATCCCCATCTTTCAGATCCCGGCTGCTGAGTGGGGGGCAAGGGTCAAGGTGGGAAAGTTTCAAATCCTGCGTTCAAGTTCACACGTTTGTTTCACACATGCTTTTGGCATGATTCTTCTACCATCAGCTGCGTTCCTCCCACCAGAAACGCTGCCATATCCGCTGTCTGGAGGAAAAAACAAAAAACAAAAAACCCAAAACAGCTGCAGTTCCACCCTGAAGGGGAGCAGAGCTGATATCTCTTTTGGGAATTTACTTTAGACCAACACTTCTATTTTAGCTGTCACCCACCACACTCTCTTTCGGAGCTGGGGGGGGGGGCAGTCACCAATAACTGAGGCTTGAGACACGGTGCTGACTGTGGCATTTGGCTAGGGAAATTATATTTGGCATTCCACCCCGATGGCTTGCAATTTTTGGCGTAGCTTTTAAAACAGTCGCTTATACTATCACTGCAGTGGGGTTTGGGGAGTGAAAGTAGGGGCCGGAGCTTAATTCATCCTCTTTACTCAGAAGGACAGCTGGCCGCAGATCTGGGGAAAGAAGATTCCAGGCAGGGGGACAGCAGGTGTGAAGGAACAACCTTGGTACCATGCGGTGGATGCTCCAACTTGTGCAAGTGTCAGAATCTTCTGGAAGGCTCCTTCAGACACTGGTTGCAGGGCTTCCACTCCCAGAATGTCAGCAGGTCTCGGGTGAGGTGCTAGAATTTGCAGAGCTAGCAAGTTCCCAGGTGATGCTGGTCTGGGCCTCGTGCTTTATAAACCGCTGGTAAAACGGAAACGTTCAGCACCTGTGAGTCAACACGAGCCAGCATCATCACAGTGGTCGCCTCGTAATTCCCCAGAGAGGCTTAATACAAGCTTGAATACAGGGCCGGCATCCGATCCTTGTTCGGTTGAACCAACCTCCCTGCCCCCATTTCCCCGACGGCTGATGGGTGACTGAGATCAATTGCCCGGTCCACCCTTCCATTTTCTATAGGGAAAGTGAATCCTGGAGCGGGTTAGGGAGTTGGCCGGCTGGTCTGAGCAGAGCAGGGCTTCTATGGGAGACCAGGGCTTTTCTAGGGCTGGCCATCTCTCAGTCCAGGGCTGCTTCCTCTTTTGGGGCCGAGTTTTGACCGCTTCTCTGGTCCTCCTCCCGCCCCCGCCCCCGCCCACACCACCACCGGAGAGCGAACGGGAAATTTGAGTTTCCTCTGCCTCACTCAAGGCTGTCCCTTTCCTACAAGGGGAATTTCTCCACCTGGACTCTCCAGGCTTCTGCTTGTGGGGTCCAGGGGGCCCCTGATGGGAAGCGTCTAGGTGGGTGGGCGGGGGCACGCCAGGGAAGGTCCAGGGGTCCTGGGGCAAAAGAGGGAGGGGAGGGGGAGGGCTGAGCAGGGCACTTAGGGTTCCACTGGGAGGACTTATGCTCCACAGGAGAAGGGGGCTGAGGCCTGGCTATCTTCTGACCCCTCTGAAGATGTGCCGGGTTTAGGAGAGCCCTGGAGGGGCCCCATTGCTGGGGAGCTAGGGAGTGATAAGAAATTGGGGAAAGAGGCAGAGAAGCAGAGAGGCGCAGAGATAGATAAGCGGGGAGACACAAGAGAGATAATTAGGAAGAAAGAGGGTCGGTGGGGCAGAGCTTGGAGGGAGGGGGAGAGAGAGAGAGAGAGAGAGAGAGGGAGGGAGGGAGGGAGAGAGAGAGGGAGAGATCCGGGGAAGAGAAAGTTAGGGAAAGTTCGGACAGAACGTGGAGGAGGCGGGGCGGGCGGGAACCAACCTACCGGGCGGATCTCTGGGATCCCCACGGGCCACACCCCGGAAAGCGGGGCTTCGGGATTTTATATAAAGCGCGGTGCAGCTGCCTCGGACCGCAGCCGCCCGCAGCCGGCCATGCCCTCCAGCACCCACGCCGCCCCGGATCCCGAAGCTCAGCGGCCGCTCGCGCCCTCGGGCCGTTCCTGCCACCCGCTGCCCTGGGCCCTGAGCGCCGCGCTGCTGCTGCTCGCTGCCGCCTGCGCCGCCTGCCTGGTGCGCGCCTGGGCCGCGCCCGGGGCTCCTGCATCGCAGGTCCCCGGCTCCGCGCGCAGCCCGAGACTCCCGGAGGGCCTGGAGCTGATGCCCGACGCCCGCACCCGCCTCCCCGACTCTCCGCAGGTGAGATGCGGCCCGATCTGGACCCCGGGAGAGACCCCTACCCAGTTCCGGGACCCCTTCTCCATTCGCTCCCCCTCCACCCCGAGGTCCTTTCTGCATCCCAGGCCGATGGTGGAGGGACCCCCATCGTCCCTCTTGGACCTCCGAGGGCACCGCTTCTTTATCCAGGACTTCGGGGGGCACCCTTCTCGTCCCGCACCCCCGTGAGACCCCATCTCATCCCGGGACCCCAGAGGGGAGCACTTTCTCCATCGCGGACCCCGAGGGACATTTTATCTCGAACCACTGAGGGGGCTCCCCCTTTCTTTCGTAACTCGCGGAGAACCCAGGTTTTCTCCCGGACCCTTGGGGTACCCCCTTTCTCTCTCAAGACCCCCCAGTGCCAAGCCCCCTGGAGGGACTCTCTCCTCTTTTCCCTCCTGAGGCCTCGGTGTTCTGTCCTTGCACACAGTAGGGCTGGGGCAGCGCGCGCGCTCTTTTGCAGCGGGAAGGGAAGGGAGCCTCTTTTGCAGCGGGAAGGGAAGGGAGCGTAGGCCCAAGACTCGCGCAGATCCCGGGCACTCCACTTTCCAGAGGGCTGCGGGTGCGGGAGGGGGGACCTCCACCCACTTTCCGTTTGTCCTCTCTCGGCAGGGCGTGTTCGCGCAGCTGGTGGTGGCCGACGGAGGTGAGTGATTCCCCCCGACAGGGGGAGGGTGCACTAAGAGGGAGAGCCCCAGGAGAGGGAGGCCTCCTCTGTGACCCAATCCGACCCTCTTCCCCTCCCTTCTGTGAAAAGTGTCCCCTCCCTTCTTAGAACCGCGTCAGCCCCTCTCTGGGCCTCCTCCTCCTCTGACCCCCATCTGTGCCCACCTCAGACCCCGCCCTCTCAGAGCTGGGGCTGGATGCCGCAAATCTCAGCCTGGTAGGGTCTCTCCCACTGGGCTCTGGGAGAGACGGACCCCTCCTTCCCAGCCCTGTCTCCCTTCCTCCCTTCTGGAAACCGTCTTTCCCGTTCACTTCCGCTCCCTCTTCCCGAGACCCTCCTCCCCCCTCTTCTGGAGACTCTCCTCTCTACCTCCTTCCTCTGCCCCTCCCCCTTCCAGACTCCCCTCCTCGTCCTTCCTCCGGAGACCCTCCCCCTCTCCCCTCCCCTTTCTGGGGACTCTTCTTCCCACCCCTTTCCCTCCCCCTTCCAGACTCTCCTGCCACCTCCTTGCCTTCTCTCTTAAGGAGACCTTCTCCCCATCCTGTCCTCTCCTTGGAGTCCCTCCTCCTTCACCCTCCACCCCCTCCTCCCTCCCTTTATGTTTCCTCTAGGATTTTTCCTCCTTCCCCCACAACCTCCCCCTTCCTCCCCCCTTCCCCTTCTCCATCCCCCCTCCTCTTTCCCCGCCTCCCACTCTGAGTCCTTTCCTTCATTCTATGCTAACTCTGCCCCCTATCCCCCTCTCCTCCCTCTATAAACCCCATCCTTCCATTCCTAGGAGCCCCCTATCCCCCCCATCATCCTTTTTTTTTTAATTTTTTTTTTTTTTTTTTGCGGTACGCGGGCCTCTCACTGTTGTGGCCTCTCCCGTTACGAAGCACAGGCTGCGGACGCGCAGGCTCAGTGGCCATGGCTCACGGGCCTAGCCGCTCCGCGGCATGTGGGATCTTCCCGGACCAGGGCACGAACCCGTGTCCCCTGCATCGGCAGGCAGACTCCCAACCACTGCGCCACCAGGGAAGCCCCCCTCTTCCTTTTTGGCATTACATTTCCTCCTCCTCCTGGTTCCTGGAAGTCTGTCCCCCTCCACTTCCCCTATCTCCCTCTTCCAGAGAGTCTTCCCCCTCCCTCGGAATCCTTTCCTTTCTTCTATCCCCCCTTCCCCTCCCCCAGCCCCCCTCTTTCTGAGACCCTCTCCGAGTCCCCTTACCTTTCTCATATCCCCCTCCCCACTTTTCCCTCTTGTCCTCTCTCCCTCAGAGCCCCTCCTCCCCTCCCCAGGGCTGCGACCTCAACCCTTAGCGATGCCCCCATGCTAAGCATGCCCTGCGTCTTCCTCCCACAGTGCAGCTGACCGAAGGGCCCCTGCACTGGTGCAGCGAGCGGGGGATGACAGGTGTGACCCTGGCACCCGGTGTGAGCTATGACAAGCACACGCACGAGGTGGTGGTGGCCCAGGCCGGAGTCTACTATGTTTTCTTGCACTTGGCGCTGAAGCGTGCAATGGCCAGCAACGGCAACAGCTCCGGCTCTGTCTCTGTGGCCCTGAACCTGCGGCCTCTCCAAGCTGGGGCCGCTGCCCTGGCCCTGACCTTGGACCTGCCACCCCCATCCTCCGGGAACTCAGTGGCTGGTTTCCGGAGCGGCCTGTTGCACCTGGATGCCGGACAGCGCCTGAGCGTCCACCTGCACCTCGCGGTCCGGGAGCCTCGCGCCTGGCAGCTCTCAGCGGACGCCACGGTCTTGGGCCTCTTCCACGTGAACACCCAAGTCCCCACTGGACTCTCCTTGACACAGCTGACGTGACCCCCAGGCCTAGGTGCCACCCTCTGGACCAAGACTGAATCTTGCCTTCCTTTCTTGGGGCCCCTGGTGATGGGGTCTAGCTACTCTACCTCACTGGGCTGGGCCGGGGTCCTTGCTGCTGAGCCCCTCTTCCAGGACTCTCCGGGTCCCTCTATCACTTGGTATTTATTCTGAGCCTGAGCTCAGACAGTGTACATTATATTAATCCGTTCAACTTATATTTATTGAGCTTCTGCTCTGTGCCAGGCACTGTGCAGGGCTAGAGAAACATCAAATAAAAAAGACCTCCCCTCCATCCTTATTTATGTTAATATGTGAGAAATAGAGACTCATTCCCAGTACCCTCCCCCCGCCCCGCATGGTACTCATGGGGCTAGCTTGTGGGAGTCCAAGTAACTATGTTGTGTGAGCTTTACTCATTCATGCAAATTTTATCAGGCACTGTTTTAGGTGTTGGGGACACAGCCATGAATAGGACAAGACAAACCCCCCAGCTTTTGCCAAGCTGACGGTCTAGTACGCTGGCTTGACACTGTGACCGTGTGTGACCCTGTGTAACTGGGGCATATGGGAACGTGTGAGGTGGTACGTGATGTTAGATAATAAAGTATTTATATATGTTATGACTTCTGTATATTGAGCATTTACTATATACCAGACAATGTGAGTTATCTTGAGATTTATATAACTCCCCTGTGCCTTAGGGATTTTATTATTCCCGTGTTACTATTATCTGTGCTCGTGAGATGTTTTACCTATACTGTGTCTGGTGGTGGAAATACTGGATAATGCCATTTTGCAGGACACTGCTTGCTAACTCTGTGTTCTGTGTCACCACACTAGTAACTTAACACACTATTGACCGGGGGATTTTTGCAGAAACTAACACCTGTGGCATTAATACATCCCCGGTCAATAATGGGTTAAAATCGGCCATGGTGAGAGCATTTACACTACAGGAAGTGGCAAATGTTACAAGTCAGGGCTTGATTTATTGTTTGTTGATTGTCTATACTTAAAGTGCAGGTGAAAAGGATGTTCAACACGTAGATTACACTTAAGTGGTTCTTTTTTTAAAAAATTATTTTCTTTTATTTATTTATTTATTTTTAAATTTATCTTTGGCTGCATTGGGTCTTCATTGCTGCACGCGGGCTTTCTCTAGTTGCGGTGAGCAGTGGCTGCTCTTCGTTACACTGCACGGCCTTGTCATCGCGGTGGCTTCTCTTGTTGTGGAGCACGGGCTCTAGGCACGCAGGCTTTAGTAGTTGTGTCACACAGGCTCAGTAGTTGTGGCGCACGGGCTTAGTTGCTCCGCGGCATGCGGGATCTTCCTGGACCAGGGCTCGAACCTGTGTCCCCTAGCAATGGCAGGCGGATTCTTAACCACTGCACCACCAGGGAAGTCCCTACACTTAAGTGGTTCTTACCTGTAACTGTTACATTGTGACTAGCACCCCAAAAAATCAAGAAAGTCTTTCTCTAGTGTTTTCAAACCGCTATCTGATTTAGCAAAGAAGTTGCTCACATCATCATAAAGCAAGTGAAGGGTGAACATGCATCTTTATTGTTTTGTTCCATCTCAGTCTCTAAAGGAAAATATCAACCTCCACTCACTTGTTTCTCACTTGCAAGCATAGATTGGCTCTGGGTACAAGAGTGGAGAAAATCAAGGAAGGCGTTCTGTGAGAATCAGTTTTGGCTGTATGGAATTTGCAGTGCAGAGTCTCTTATATTTTATTGTTGGAGCTTGTGTGCTATACACTTATGCCAGTAAAATTGCTAATAAACACAGATATTCATTTCACTCCTTGAGAGCTGGTTGTTAAACATTTACCAGCATCCCACGGTCCTGGCCAGTTCTCCCAAATCCCCTAATTTCCCCACCATGCAGATCTTCTGCCCACTGGCCCATAGAAACCAGCTGGACCTTGGCTTCTGGGGCTGGGGTGGACAGGGAGGTCTCCACAAAGCAGGCGACCTTGATGGGGACTTAGGAGGGATGGGGGTGAGGCAGAAGTGGGAGAGTGGGAGAGCTTTGCCTGTGCTGGCCAGACAGGAGGGTGTGAGATGGGCAATGAAGATGGAGATGTGGAGGTGAATGTCATTTGCCTGACCCGTCTCTACCTCTTCTCAAAGAGTTCCATTCCCCACATCCCTTCTGAGAGAGCAGAACTGACATTGAGCTGACATCCATGAATGTGGCCATACTGGTCATTAAATTATTAAACTAGCCTCTATGCTAATTGGCAAATGCCTGTTACTCCCCGCCCCTTTTTCTGCATGCTTCCTCTGAACCCCTAGGATGGCCCTGGTGATCTAGCATCCAAAGTGTTAACTCTGGGGGCACCCCTGGGATTGGTGGGGGAAGGGTGTGGTCCAGGGGCCAGCTTCAAATCTGACTGGTCAACGTCTGGCTACACTGGTTGTTTCCAATTTTGATCATCCCTGGGACCAAGTGGTGCCACTTCTCTGGCACAGCTGATTGGGTCAGGGTGGATACATGACTCAAGCTGGGCCAATCAGATCTCCTCGGTAGGAATGTGGGCGGGCCTGGCATTCCTTAACTTATTAGTCAGGAATTGGAAGGTGTATGGGAGGGAGAAGCATGGAAGGGCCCATGGGCAGAGAGAGACGGGAGGAGGAAGATGGGTGGGGATGTATGGATGAGACCACAGAGCCCTAGAGAGAAGGAGGAACCATCTAGACTTCCCATTTGCCTCTTCCTGTTACATGGGATACCCTATGCATTAGTTTCCTAGGGCTGCCCTCACAAAGTGTCACAAACTGGAGGACTTAAAACAACACACTTTTTTTTTTTTTGCGGTACGCGGGCCCCTCACTCTTGTGGCCTCTCCCGTTGTGGAGCACAGGTTCCGGACACGCAGGCTCAGCGGCCATGGCTCACGGGCCCAGCCGCTCTGCGGCATGTGTGATCCTCCCGGACCGGGGCACGAACCCTCGTCCCCTGCATCGGCAGGCGGACTCTCAACCACTGCGCCACCAGGGAAGCCCAAAACAACACACTTTTATTGTCTCCCAATTCTGGAGGCCAGAAGTCCAAAATCAAGGTCTCAGTAGGGCCATGCTCCCTCCAAATGCCCTAGGGAAGAATCCTTCCTTGCCTCTTCCAGCTTCTGGGGGTTGCCAGCCATCCTTGGGGTTCCTTGCCTTACAGCTGGGCTACTCCCAGGAAGGACATGGATTTTGTGGGGGACACTATTTAACCCAGTACATCTAGCATCTACCCTTGCGGGGGCATGAGAAACTTGAGTGTCCTCCCAGGAATTTCCTGCTGGGGTGGGTTCTGTTCTGTGCTGCTATTAGGGGAACCACTGACTGAAACCGCCTGCCCTAGCCAGGAACCCTAGTCACCACTTGCATGACTTATCTTACAACAGGAGGTCCTGGTAAGGAATGCGGAACTAACAAGCTACCACCAACCAGAATTCAAGAAAGGTCAGAAGGAGAGAGGAGACGCCAGTCCATATGTCCTACCAACCTCCCAGAATCCTTCTCGCTGGAATCCGTCTTGGCTGAGCGACGCATGCGCCTAGGGAGGACCCTGAGTCAGAATGATTGGCCACAGACAACCCGGAAACGAATCCCATTACCGTAAAACCCCAAGACTGTGAGCCACATGGCAGAGCAGTCCTCTGGGTTCCCTTACCCTGCTGCTCTCCACCCGGGCGCCCCTTCCCGATAAAGTCTCTTGCTCTGTCAGCACGTGTGTCTCCTCAGACAATTCATTTCCGAGTGTTAGGCGAGAGCCCACTCTCGGGCCCTGGAAAGGGTCCCCCTTCCTGCAACACTGCCAAATGAACTGTGAGACATCCTGGTCCCCAAGGATGCAGTCCCTCAAGGCTGTCAGTGTCTTTCCTAGTGGCGTAGGGATCCCAGAGACTGTCATACTTCCTGTGTTAAGCTGGGGATGGATCTGAGACCCCTAAACAGAAACCCTCAGCCCCTCCCACCACAGCAGCCCAGCAGGATGTATCTCCAACGACAGAGGCAAAGTGGAGAAGCCCAAAGACTTGCACCAGCTTCGCATGTGAGTGGATACATGTTGGGAGCACTATGGTGAGGCAGGAGCGGGGATGGGTCTGCAGAGCATGCTTTCTTTAAGAAAAAAAAAATGTGTTAAGGACACTTAACATGCAATCTACCCTCTTAACAAGATTTTAGGTGCACAATACAGTAACATATAGGCACAATAGTATACAGCAAATCTCGAAAACATATTCATCTTGTGTAACTGAAACTTTATACCGATTGAACAACAACACCCTATTTCCCCCTCTTGCTAGCCTCTGGCAACCATCATTCCACTTTCTGTTTCTATGAATTAACTTTTTTAGCTACCTCAGAGAAGTGGAATCACGCAGCACGTGTCCCTCTGGGTCTGGCTTATTTCACTGAGCATAATGTCCTTCGTGTTCATCCATGTTGTTGCATAAGGCAGAGTTTCCTTCTTTTTTAAGGCTGAGTCATATTCCATTGTATGGATGGACCACATCTTCTTTAACCATCTGTCCACGGACATTTAGGTTGTTTCAATATCTTGGCTATTGTGAATAATGCTACAGTGAACATGAGAGTACAAATTATTTCTTTGAGATTCTGATTTCAATGATTTTTTTAAGAATATCAATTTATTTTACTTATTTATTTTTATTTTGGCTGTGCTGGGTCTTAGTGGTGGCGCATGGGGTCTTCGCTGTGGCATGTTTAGTTGAGGCATGTGGGATCTTTAGTTGTGGCACGTGGGATCTCTTAGTTGCAGCATGCAGACTCTTAGTTGGGGCATGCATGAGGGATCTAGTTCCCCAACCAGGGATCAAACCCGGACCCCCTACATTGGGAGCGTGGAGTCTTACCCACTGGATCACTAGGCAAGTCCCCTGATTTCAATTCTTTGGGATAGGTACCCAGAAGTGGGATTGCTGGATCATACTGAACATCCATTTTAGTGTCACACAGAGCCGAGTTCAAGCCCTGATTCAGGCAATGCTAGCTGTGCATCCTTGGGCAAGTGCCTTCACCTCTCTGGGCCCAGTGTCTTCAGCTGTAAAACTGGAAAAAGTTTTGTATCTCATGGGCTCCTAGGGGTATTAAGTCAGCTCATAGGTTTAATAGCACAGTGCCTGGCATTTGACTCAATATGTAGAAGCTGTTGTTATTATTACAACAGTCGGGTCATGGAGAGATGGCATGTAAGGTTCCAAGTGCATCAGGTGAAGTGAGTTCCAGGTAGAGAGAGCAGCATGTATAAAGGGCCAGAAGTAGGAGAGTGGATATAGTAGTGTGAGATGGGGTTGAGGGGGTCAGACCATGCAAGCTTGTGGATGACCGCGCAAAGCTTTATCCTGAGGGCAAGGGAGAATTATGAAGACAGAGGTCAGATTAGCTCATTAGATCCTGGAACTGAACAGGACCCTGTGGGGCTGCACCCATTTTTTTTTTTTAATATTTATTTATTTGGCTGCACCAGGTCTTAGTTGCGGCATGCAGGATCTTTTAGTTGCGGCATGCGGGATCTTTAGTTGCGGCGTGTGAACTCTTAGTGGCAGCATGTGGGGTCTAGTTCCCGAACCAGGGAGCAAACCCTGGCCCCCTGCATTGGGAGTGTGGAGTCTTAGCCACTGGACCACCAGGGAAGTCCCTGTCCCCCATTTCTTGATTACAGGAAATAGGCTTCATTTAGCCTCTGTGACGTTCCCTGGGTTCCGACGGGCAGGTTCAAACAGTTGCTAATTAGGCAAGGGAGGGGATGCAGAGACAAGGGAGGAATAGTCAAGAAAGAATACTGCAGCCTTGGGGCAGGGTCCTGGTTCCCCCTCAAAGGATATACATAACAGTCTCTCTGAGCTGTTTTGCAGGTACCGAAACCTCCGCCAGGTGAAAGAAGCTAACTGCGGGCTGCCCACAAGCACGTAGACCCCGGAAATTGGAACCAGAGGTTGAGGATGCTGACTCCCACTTACTGTCACCACCAACCACTCAGAAGAATGTCCATGAGCTGACCACGCCCTCATTGAACCAATACGGTACAACTCGTCACTATCCCCTCCAGGTCGGAACACACAGTTTTGAGGGCATTAGCCTACGGTGGCCCCTTTGCCTGGCAAAGCAATAAAGCAATTCTTTTCTGCTTCACCCAGAACTCAGTCTCTGAGATTGAATTTGGTGTCAGGGTGCAGAAGCTTGCATCTGGCATTAATCCATCTGGCAGGGAGGCAGAGTTTGGATGGGGGGCAAAGAGGGGAGACAGGGAGGCTCATTCAATCACCTAAACGAGTGGTAATGGGAGGCTGGCATAAAGTGCTGGCTTGGAAGATGGAGAGGCAAGGAATGCACATCTCAGACGATAAGAGGAATAGGAGTTGGCGAGACTTTGAACATGAGTGAGATGGAGGGGATGGAGGAGTGAAGACTTTTGGCTCAAAACTGGACAGATGGTGGAGGCATTTATGGATCTGGGGACGCTGGATGATCATAGGTCACTTGGAGACGTGGAATTTCCGTGTGCCTTTGAAGTGACCACGTGGGGATGTTGAGTCAATCCTCTGGCTATGCTAGCTCTTTGGCTGAGATGGAAATGCAAAAGTTGGTGTATTTATGTACTGGGCGTTTGGGGCAAGGATGAGATCTCTTAGAAAAACAAGGAGAGAAGTAGCAGAAAAGAAGTTCTAAGACCAAGGGCTGAGGAACACCAATAAATAGTGTTTCAGTGGGAAGCCAGGTTGCACAGAAGCCTGAAAAGGAGCAGCCAGAGAGCAAAGAGGAAAATCAAGATTCCAAGGAATCTGTTTCTAGAAGGAAGTAGTGGTCAATGGTGTTCGATAATGCTGAGCATCAGATGAGATGAGAACTGAAAATATCTACCAGATTTTTAATCATCAGAACCACGGGTGGCTATATTCAGGGGTGTGGATGGATCAAGTTGCCTCAGAGTGGCTTGAGAAATTAATAAAAGGGAAGAATCTGAAACTGCCTCTATAGATATTTTCTTGAAAAGAATATTTGGAAATAATTTCAAATTTAAAGAAAAGTTACACAAATTACAAAAGTACAAAGAATCCGTGTATATCCTTTACCCAGATTCACTAACTGTTAACAGTTTGCCCCGTTTGATTTATCATTTGCTCTCTCGCCTCTCTTGCCCCTGCTGTGTTGTGAATATAAGCTGGAAGTATTCTTTTAAGGTGAGACCGATGAGATCAGGATTATTAAGAAACAGAACCGGAGGAAACCACATCCCCAGAGGTTGGGGCAGTTCTAGGAAATTCCCAAAGGTAGTGTGTGTGGATTCAAGAAATGGCAGGAAGTTTCGGGGCATTTATCAAGGTGATTACATAGCAGGAAACATGGGAGCTAGCTGCATTAGCTTTTCCAGTTCTTCTGGCTCGAGTACTAAGCAGATCCCATGATATAATTTGCCCTTTGGCTAAATCAGTGGGTAAAATATGTCCACATTACCAGTACTACTTTTCTGAGTCAAGTTATAGCAAACAGAACCAGGCAGGGAACTGGAATTTTGAAACAAAAGGTGAGCAGACAACTATTAAGAATCACCAGGCATGTGACCAAAATCAACACCGTGAAAGAGACATTTCAAACTCCACAAAAGCAGAAAAAAATCGACGCCTGGAAAAAAAAAAGAGCTAATAGAACAATCAAAAGACTCCAGAACAAGTTTAAATTATTTCCCTAGAAAGGCTTTATTTTATTTCAGATTAAATGATATTTAAATACTTCAATAATAAAATCTGTAAGGACACTCCCTCAAATTTGAGTCAATTCCAGAGAGATATGAAAGTTTAAAGATTAAATACCATTGCTCATTAAAGTTCAAAGATATTAAAGTGCAGAGGAATTGACTTACTGTTGTGAGATTAGAGAATACCTTTTCACTCACTCATTTATTTGTTCAACAAATATTTACTGAAGGTTTTTAATGTACCAGCGATTTTTCTAGGTGTTGGGGACAGAGGGGAAAGAAGAGAGACTTGGGTTCTGCTCTCAGGCAGCTTATATTCTAGGTCAGGAGTCAGCAAAAACCACTAACTGTTTTTGTAAGTGAAGTTTTATTGGAACATGGCCATGATCATTTTTTACGTATTGTTTATAATTGTTTTCATGCTTCAAAGGCAGAGCTGAGTAGCTGTGGCAGAGACTGTATGACCTGTGAAGACTGAAATATTTAGTAGCTGGACTTTTACAGAAAATGTTGCTGATTTCTGTTCTAGATAACCCCCAATACAATAATTTTATATTGTATGAATACCGTATTAATCAGAGTTCTCCAGAGAAACAGAACCAATAGGATACGTATATATGTACAGAGAGATTTAGTTTAAGGAACTGGCTCACACTATTGTGGGATCTTGCAAGTCTGAAATCTACAGGGCGAGCCAGCAGGCTGGAGACCCAGGGAAGAATTGATGTAGTCTCAAATCCAAAGGCAGTCTGGAGGCAGAATTACTTCTTCCTCTGGGGGACCTCAGTCTTCTTCTCTTAAGACCTCCACTGATGGAACAAGGCTCACCCACATTATGGAGGGCAATTTGCTTTATTCAGAGTTTGATGATTTAAATATTAATTGCATATAAAAAAACACCTTCGCAGCAACATTTAGATTCATGTTTGGCCAAATAGATGGGTACTGTGACCTAGCTAATTTGACACAAAATGAGCCATCACAAATGTTATGAAAGAAATACACAGGGGGATGTCTTAGAGAATGTAGGAGGTCTACTTTCAAATGATGGCCAGGGCTATTTTTTTAATCTTTATTTATTTTATAATATTTATTTATTTATTTGGCTGTGCCGGGTCTTAGTTGCGGCACACGGGATCTTTGATCTTCACTATAGCATGCAGGATCTTTAGTTGCGGCATGTGACCTCTTAGTTGCAGCATGTGGGATCTAGTTCCCTGACCAGGGATTGAACTTGGGCCCCCTGCATTTGGAGCGCAGAGTCTTAGCCACTGGACCACCATGAAAGTCCTGGCCAGGCCCATTTACTATTATAAATTTATTTATTTTATTTATTTTTATTTTTGGACGCACTGAGTCTTTGCCGCTGTGCACGGGCTTTCTCTAGTTGCGGCGAGCGGGGCCTACTCTTTGTTGCAGTGTACGGGCTTCTCATTGTGGTGGCTTCTCTTGCTGTGGAACACAGGCTCTAGGCTCGTAGTTGTGGCTTATGAGCTCTAGAGTGCAGGCTCAGTAGTTGTAGCGCACGGGCTTAGTTGCTCCGCGGCATGTGGGGTCCTCCCAGACCAGGGCTTGAACCCGTGTCCTCTGCATTGGCAGGTGGATTCTTAACCACTGTGCCAGCAGGGAAGCCCAGGCTATTTACTTTTAGAAGGCAACAGATAAGCTGGGATTCAAGAGGTGACAAATATCCAGCTATGGGAATATCTGGGGGAAAAACATTCCAGGTAAAGGGGACAGTAAGTGCAAATGTCCTGAGGTGGGAACGAGCCAGATGCATTTGAGGTCCAGAAAGAGCAGTGTGGTGGACAGTGGTAGGGAATGATATTGGCGATATTATGAGGGCATCATGTGTAGATTTAGGGGTTTGGACATTTTCCTACCTTCAGTATAAAGCCAGTGCAGGGTTTTAGGCTAGGATCATGGTGGGAAAATTGTAAACAGGAACATGATTGAGAGGCTGGTGGAGGCCCCTAGGGGAAAGATCCTGTTTGCTTGGGTGGTGGTTGTGGAACTAGATAGAAGTGGGGAAACGTGGCTTTACTAACTGAGATTTGGTGCGTTTTCAATGACCTTAAGCAACTTTCCTTTACCCCGAGAGAGAAACACCAGCTCCTCACTGCAGTCCATAAGATCCTGCACAACTTCCCCCAACACCTCTGTGACCTCATCTTCTCCCACTCACCCCCTCACTCTGTTTCAGGCACAGTTGGCTTCCTAGCTGTTCCTATATATGCCAGATACAGTCCTGTCTCAGGGCCTTTGCTCTGTCTGTTCCTTCTGCCTGGAAATCTCCTCTCCCAGATCTCCCCATGTAGCTTCCTTTGCATCTTTCAGTGCTCAGCTCCAAAGCCATCTCCTTACCTGATACCCCATTTAAAAAAGCTTCCTCCATCAATTCACTATTTATTATTGACCCTCTTTTTTAAAAAAATATTTATCTATCTATTTATTTATTTATTTGGCTGCACTGGGTCTTTATTGCAGCATGTGGGCATCTCTCTAGTTGTGGGCTGCAGGCTCTAGAGTGTGTGGGCTTAGTTTCCCTGCAACATGTGGGACCTTAGTTCCCCCACCAGGGATCAAACCCATGTACCCTGCATTGGAAGGAGAATTCTTAACCAGTGGAAAACCAGGGAAGACCCAACTGATGCTCTTTTATTTTCTTTGTAGTGTGTACCAGTTATCCAATGCTGCATAACAAATTCCCCCAAACTTAGTGGCACAAAACAGTAACGACTTTCTTATGATCATGAATTCAGTGGATCAGGGATCAGGGCAGGGTACAGTGGGAATGATTTATTTTCTTCTCCACAATGCCTAGGGTCCAGCTGGGAAGATTCAAGTAGATGGAGGTGGAGGTGTCTTGAATAACTGGGAGCTGGAATCATCTGGAAGCTTGCTCACTCACAGGTGTTTCACCTGAGATGGATGGCGTGAAAGCTCAGCTCAGCTGGACTATCAAATGATGTACCTACCCTTGTCTTCTCTACGTTGCTTGGGCTTCTCACTGCATGGCAGGCTCATATGGCAGCTGGATTCCAAGAGACAGGAAGTAGAGGCTTCCAGGACAGTTCAACACTATATCCAAGAGTCACTTTGTCACCTGCAGTTGGGGTAACCTTTCTGAGGGCCCACCTAGATCCAAAGAGATAGAGAAATTGATTTTGGAGGGGCAAACTCCACTTGCAGAAAGGCCCATTGGGATGGGAGATGTTATGGCAGTCATCTTTGGAACATACCATCTTCCATGCTACCTTGAAGCCTTGTTAGGAAGATTTAATGATATGATGCCTCTTAAGTACCTAGAGAAGACTTCTTGTTCCAGGAAAGGGTATGTAGTATGAGGTTCCAATATGCAGGATGAGGTTCAGACCAGCAAGACCCACTTTTTTTTTTTTGTGGTACACGGGCCTCTCACTGTTGTGGCCTCTCCCATTGTGGAGCACAGGCTCTGGACACGCAGGCTCAGTGGCTATGGCTCACGGGCCCAGCCACTCCGCGGCATGTGGGATCTTCCCGGACCGGGGCACGAACCCGTGTCCCCTGCATCGGCAGGCGGACTCTCAACCACTGTGCCACCAGGGAAGCCCTCATTTTATTTTATTTTTTTTTCAGAAAGACCCACTTTTGACTTGCTAGATTCTAAGCTCCATGAAGCCAAGAGTTTCTGTTCATTGAAGTTCACTGATAAATCCCAGGCATCAAGAACAGTGCCTGGTGCATGTAGGTGCTCAGTAAATATGGGTGAGTAAGGAGAAAGCACACAGACTTGGGCATTTCAGGGAACAACCTTAGAGAAAGCAAATTAGAGACTTTCAGCACCCAGGCTAGATTTGCAGGATTGAGATAAGGTATACAATCTTAAAAATTCCCTATAAGAGGGAACAAGAAGTGTGGAGTGGGTGCATCTATGGAAAAGTTCTGAGATAGCCCAGGAATGCCTAACTGGACTGACTGGTGAGGGTATTTGCCTCCCAAAGCCAGTCAGTAAAGACTGGAGGAAGTGACTACTCCTTCAAATGTGAAGACAGCAATGCAAGACTTCAAGGAACATGAAAATTCAAGGCAACTAGACATCACAAAAGGGATACAATAATTTTTCAGTAACTGACCCGAAGGAGATCTATGAATTGCCTAACAAATAATTTAAAGAAATGTTTTTAGGAAGCTCAGTGGGGCTCAAGAGCACACAGGTAGACAACTCAATAAAATCAGGAAAGCAATATGGGAACAAAAGGAGAAGTTCAACAGAAGTAGAAATCATAAAAAACAAACAAACAAACAGAAATTCTGGGGCTGCAAAGTACAATGAATGAAATTTAAAAAACTGAAGTAGAGACCAGCAACATCAGACTTGATCAAGCAGAAGAAAGATTCTGTGAACTAGAAGACAGGCCATTTGAAATTAACCAGTCAGAGGAGAAAAAAGAAAAAAGTAATAAAAAAGAGTGAAGAAACCTTACCTGAAGTACAGGATACCATCAAGCAAAACAGTGTATGCATTCTGGTAGTCCCTGAAGGAGGAGAGAGGAAAAATAGGGCAGAAAGATTATTTAAAGAAATAATGGCTGAAAACTTCCTAAATCTGGAGGTGGATATAGACATCCAGGTACATGAAGCTCAAGGATTCTCAAACAGATTTGACCCAAAGAGGTTTTCATGAGACATATTATAATCAAACTCTTAAAAATCAATGACAAAGAGAATTTTGAAAGCAGCAAGAGAGAAGAAACTCATCACATACAAGGGAAACCCCATAAGGCTATCAGCAGATTTTTCAGTAAAAACCTTGCAGTCCAGGAGACAATGGGATGATAGAGTCAACGTGCTGAAAGAAAAGACCTGCCAAACAAGAATACTTCACCTGGCAAAGCTGCCTTTCAGTCATGAGAGATAAAGACTTTCCCAGACAAGCAAAAGCTGAGGGAGTTCATCACCACTATACCTGCCTTACCAGAAATACTAAAAGGAGTTTTTCAAGCAGAAGTGAAAGGGTAATAATTAGTAACATGAAAACATGGAAGTATAAAACTCATTGGCAAAGTAGACAGTCACGTTATCTTCGGACACATCTTGCTCACAAAAACACAAAATAATTCAAGATAAAGCACAAATGCTCACAGACACAGTTCAAAGCTATGGTGGCTTGATGCTGAGCTGCTCAATGTAGTTCCTGGAGAAGGAGCTTGGTGGTAATATTCTCACAGCTCAGGATGTACACTGTCTCTGTAACTGCTCTCTGCAAAATAAATGCTGAGTACTATTTTCGCACTTTTTTTTTTTGTACGAGTAAAACTCCTCTTTGAATTTCTTTCAGTTAGTGAAAGCAGGTCTAATGTAGGTTTTTCATAAAGATGAAGTGGCATAAAGTGAACTTTCAAAAAGCAAGGGATACCTGTGTTCTGAATTTGACAGCCTACTTTACAGTTTACTTACTAGATTACCAGATTAGTATAAGATGATACAACTCAGGAACAGCCAGATGGAAGAGATGCACAGGGCAAGGTATGAAGGGGGGCTGAGCTAAGCTGTCTCCAGGCATGCCACCCTCCCAGCACCTCCACGTGTTCACCAATCTGCAAGTTCTCCAAATCCCTTCCATCAGAGTTTTTTATTGTTTATTTAAAAAATAAAAATAAATAAATTTATTTATTTTTGCCTGCATTGGGGCTTTCTCTAGTAGTGGCAAGTGGGGGCTACTCTTCGTTGCAGTGCATGGGCTTCTCATGGTGGTGGCTTCTCTTGTTGTGGAGCACGGGCTCTAGGCACACGGGCTTCAGTAGTTGTGGCATGTGGGCTCAGTAGTTGTGGCTCACGGGCTTAGTTGCTCCGCGGCATGTGGGATCTTCCCGGACCAGGGCTCGAACCCATGTCCCCTGCATTGGCAGGCGGATTCTTAACCACTGCGCCACCAGGGAAGCCCCCATCAGAGTTTTTTAAATGGAGGCTTCATTATATAGGCATGACTGATTAAGTCATTGGCCAATAGCGACTAACTCAATCTCCAGCTCCTCTCCCCTCCCCAGAGGTTGGAAGAGGGGTGAGGCTGAAACTTGCAAGCCTCTAATCATGTGGTTGGGTCCCCTGGCAACCAGTACCCCATCCTTAGGGGCTTTCCAAAAGTCACCTCATTACTATAAATTCAGGTGTGGTTGAGTTTAAAAAGGGGCTTATTCTGAATAACAAAAGATGCTTCTCTCAACCCAATCACTCAGGAAATCACAAGGATTTTAGGAGCTCTGTGCCAGGGACTGGGGACCAAGACCAAATATATATTTCTTTATATTGTTGCAGGAAGGGGCACCCCTTCCAGGGCCTGAGAGTGGGCTCTTGTCTAACACTCAGAAATGAATTGTTCGAGGAGATACACATGCTGACAAAGCAAGAGACTTTATTGGGAAGGGGCAGCCCGGTGGAGAGCAGCAGGGTAAGAGAACCCAGGAGAACTGCTCTGCCACGTGGCTCGCAGTCTCTGGTTTTATAGTAATGGGGTTAGTTTCCAGGTTGTCTCTGGCCAATCGTTCTGACCCAGGGTCCTTCCTGGTGACGCTCATCCAAGATGGATTCCAGTGAGGATTCTGGGAGGTTGGTAGGACATACGGACTAGTGTCTCCTCTCTCCTTTTGACCATTCTTGAATTCTTCCGGTTGGTGGTAGCTTGTTAGTTCCACGTCCTTACCAGGACCTCCTGTTGTAAAATAACTCATGCAAATGGCTACTATCTTTCCTCACCAGGGCAGGCAGTTTTGGTCAGTGTTTCCCCTAACAACTCCCCCCTGAGAGACTTTATACTGAAGATACGTCTTGGGAATCGGAACGCAAGTCTTTCTTCTGTAACTACTTCCTGCTGAGTGTGGGTGTAATCCTGCCTAGTAGAGTAGAAGTCTCTCTCCACCTGATCTAAATCGAGGTATTCTGTGCTTGAAACCGGCATTCACCCTCATAGTAACAACAATTTGGCCTGAAACTGTTGGACCCTGTCAGAGGTGAAACAGACAGGGGCCAAACAGGGGGCCTAACAGGATGGTCATCACCGGGCCCAGAAAAGGAAGGCAAAATTTGTGGTGAGAGCTGCAGGATGTGTGACTTTCTTCTGATTGGTTGCTGGTGAGGTGACAGGGTGGTGCTCCAGGGATCTTGCCCTCAGCCTGAAGTTACCATCCTCCACCTGGGTGGGGGCCCCAGTTCTGCAGAAGAACTCAAAGGTACTGTTATGCATACTCTTGCTCCAAGGCTGCACTACCATTTGACTGTTCCTCCCCTGTATTTGCATCCCTTCCCTTCTCTGATTAGCAACTGTTTGAATCTGCCCTTTGGAACTCAGGGAAGCGCAAGGAGGCTGAATGAAGTCTGTATCCTACAAACAAGAAACAGGGGACAAAGAAAGGATTTATATCCTGGAGCCTCACAGAGTCCTGCTCAGTTTTAATTCAGGAAACTGGGTGGCAACAGCTCTGGCAACTTCCTGCTAAAATGGGGCATAGTCACGCGTCAATTTGGAGAACAGACACTGAATTGGACATATTTCTGCCTTGATCTGAGTTTAGTATGATTAAAATCTCCATCCCTTGGTCCGCCATGTTGGTGTAAGAATAAGCCTTGAAACCCAGTCTGGACCTTGCACCTTGGGGGGACTGGTACCCAGGTAGCCAGTTGTTTACTTTAAGTAGATTTTAACTTCCAGTGTGGTATTAACATATACGTAACAGGAGCTACTGACCACTATATGTGTCCTCCTTCTGTTAATATCTGATCTAAAGCAATTTCATTTTCTAAAAATTTAATAGTTACAAGAGGATACCCTGAAACCATAAAGTTGCAGCCACCAGCTGCCAGCAGACATTGTTTTGAGAATGGCTGGTGACATCTCAAGTCTGACACAGCTCAGAAAACTCAAGTTCTTAGCAATACAAGACTTGTTGGAAATCACGTCCATAAGGCCACCTAGTATTAACCTTGGACGTCTGAACCACAGCTACTCCATTTGTCTTTCAATTACATTTCTCTCTTTAATGGCCAAAGCAGATGTCACTGTTAGTGATTTTAGTGCTTCTCTAGATATGAGAAGATGCAAGAATTTGGGCTCATAAAATCTTCTCCTGAAAGTATCTAACTGTCTGAAGACCTGTTCTGCCAGGTTTTTTCCCAGAGCACAGAGTGCCTCATTCCTGATCTCCACCCAGAACTCCTTTCAGGGGGTGTTGAAGGTCAGTGGCTGCTGACCTAATCCTTGCAGAGGCAGATGGCAGTGCCAATTTTCAGTTGGCAGGGGCCCTTCAGGGTCCCTGGGGTTACTTCATGACCATTTCATCCCACGGTGCTAGGAATTCTCATTTCCAGGTCTGGTGAAGATTTCACTGAGAGGCCACTCAGTGTGCTATTACAGGACTAGGCATTACGAGTAGCAAAAAGTCTCTGGACCACTTGTCTTACTATTCTCTTAGGGTCCAGGAAAATATTCCCTCTTGCTTCTTCCCATATCTAGAGTTACACTCTTACCATCATTGATCTTATATGGAATTATATATCATCACTTTATCAGAGACTCAGTTACACATTTGGTAATGCAAGAAACAACAATTTTGTAAAACAGACAATATAAAAAATAATAGAGCTAGCAGTATTAGTCAAGTCATAAGTCAGAATTTAAGTCAAGAACTTCCATCAGGTGAAGCCCAGTATATCCCAGGTCATCTGACTTCATCTGTTCTGTACCAATCCCGATCTTTCAGGGAAATTATACACTGGGACTGCCCATAAGGCACCCAGCCCAGTTTCCTAGTGTTACTAGACTGGTTATCCTTAGTATGATTAAATTGTTCCCAACATAGAGGAGCCTTTAAACTTCAGTGACCATAGCCTGGTGTTAACTGCATAAATCCATCCCATAATTGTGGGAGGTTTTATTCCTTGGCTGAAATTGTTCTTGTTGCTCTGATTGAACTTGAGTAATAGAGGAAAATTCATATTTACGGCCAGGGTCAGAGCAGGCATTAGTAATTGGCCAGGTGAGGGGATCCCAACTAATATCAATAGTGACCTGAACATAATTATAATTCTTCTTTTAAAATAAATTTCCTAAGGGCCAACCGATGAGAGCCTTGGAGTGGAGAAATCCACTCAGGTAAACCAGAAGTACTAGACACAGGTAATTGGCCATAGACCCAACAATTGGATTGATTTTTTTTTTTTCTTTTTTGCTGTGGGTTTGTCGTATATGGCCTTTATTATGTTGAGGTAGGTTCCCTCTATGCCCACTTTCTGGAGAGTTTTTATCATAAATGGGTGTTGAGTTTTGTCAAAAGCTTTTTCTGCATCTATTGAGATGAGCATATGGTTTTTATTCATCAGTTTGATAATACGGTGAATCACATTGATTGATTTGCGTATATTGAAGAACCCTTGGATCCCTGGGATAAATCCCACTGGATCATGGTGTATGATCCTTTCAATGTGCTGTTGGATTCTGTTTGCTAGTATTTTGTTGTGGCTTTTGCATCTATGTTCATCAGTGATATTGGTCTGTAATTTTCTTTTTTTGTAGTATCTTTGTCTGGTTTTGGTATCAGGGTGATGGTGGCCTCATAGAATGAGTTTGGGAGTGTTCCTTCCTCTGCAATTTTTTGGAAGAGTTTGAGAAGGATGGGTGTTAGCTCTTCTCTAAATATTTGATAGAATTCGCCTGTGAAGCCATCTGGTCCTGGAATTTTGTTTGTTGGAAGATTTTTAATCACAGTTTCAATTTCAGTGCTTGTGATTGGTCAGTTCATATTTTCTATTTCTTCCTGGTTTAGTCTTGGAAGGTTATACCTTTCTAAGAATTTGTCCATTTCTTCTAGGTTGTCCATTTTATTGGCATAGAGTTGCTTGTAGTAGTCTCTTAGGATGCTTTGTATTTCTGCAGTGTCTGTTGTAACTTCTCCTTTTTCATTTCTAATTTTATTGATTTGAGTCCTCTCCCTCTTTTTCTTGATGAGTCTGGCTAATGGTTTATCAATTTTGTTTATCTTCTTAAGGAACCAGCTTTTAGTTTTCTTGATCTTTGCTGTTGTTTTCTTTGTTTCTATTTCATTTATTTCTGTTCTGATCTTTATGACTTCTTTCCTTCTGCTAACTTTGGGTTTTGTTTGTTCTTCTTTCTCTAGTTCCTTTAGGTGTAAGGTTAGATTGTTTATTTGAGATTTTTCTTGTTTCTTGAGGTAGGCTTGTATAGCTATAAACTTCCCTCTTAGAACTGCTTATGCTGCATCCCATAGGTTTTGGATTGTCGTGTTTTCATTGTCATTTGTCTCTAAGTATTTTTTGATTTCTTCAGTGATCTCTTGGTTATTTAGTAACGTATTGTTTAGCCTCCATGTGTTTGTGTTTTTTACGTTTTTCTCCCTGTAATTCATTTCTAATCTCATAGCATTGTGGTCAGAAAAGATGCTTGATATGATTATCAATTTTCTTAAATTTACTGAGGCTTGATTTGTGACCCAAGATGTGATCTATCCTGGAAAATGTTCCGTGTGCACTTGAGAAGAAAGTGTAATCTGCTGTTTTTGGATGGAATGTCCTATAAATATCAGTTAAATCTATCTGGTCTATTGTGTCATTTAAAGCTTCTGTTTCCTTATTTATTTTCATTTTGGATGATCTGTCCATTGGTGTAAGTGAGGTGTTAAAGTTCCCCACTATTATTGTGTTACTGTCGATTTCCTCTTTTATAACTGTTAGTAGTTGCCTTATGTATTGAGGTGCTCCTATGTTGGGTGCATATATATTTATAATTGTTATATCTTCTTGGATTGATTCCCTTGATCATTATGTAGTGTCCTTCCTTGTCTCTTGTAACATTCTTTATTTTAAAGTCTATTTTATCTGATATGAGTATCGCTACTCCAGCTTTCTTTTGATTTCCATTTGCATGGAATATCTTTTTCCATCCCCTCACTTTCACTCTGTATGTGTCCCTAGGTCTGAAGTGGGTCCCTTGTAGACAGCATATATATGGGTCTTGTTTTTGTATCCATTCAGCAAGCCTGTGCCTTTTGGTTGGAGCATTTAATCCATTCACGTTTAAGGTAATTATCGATATGTATGTCCCTATGACCATTTTCTTAATTGTTTTGGGTTTGTTTTTGTAGGTCCTTTTCTTCTCTTGTGTTTCCCACTTAGAGAAGTTCCTTTAGCGTTTGTTGTAGAGCTGGTTTGGTGGTGCTGAATTCTCTTAGCTTTTGCTTGTCTGTAAAGCTTTTGATTTCTCCATCTAATCTGAATGAGATCCTTGCCGGGTAGAGTAATCTTGGTTGTAGGTTCTTCCCTTTCATCACTTTAAAGTATGTCATCCCACTCCTTCCTGGCTTGCAGAGTTTCTGCTGAGAAATCAGCTGTTAACCTTATGGGAGTTCCCTTGTATGTTATTTGTTGTTTTTCCCCTTGCTGCTTTCAATAATTTGTTTTTGTCTTAATTTTTGCCAATTTGATTACTATGTGTCTCGGTGTGTTCTCCTTGGGTTTATCCTGTATGGGACTCTCTGCGCTTCCTGGACTTGGGTGGCTATTTCCTTTCCCATGTTAGGGAAGTTTTCAACTATAATCTCTTCAAATATTTTCTCAGGTCCTTTCTCTGTCTCTTCTCCTTCTGGGACACCTAAGTTGCGTTTAATGTTGTCCCAGCGTTCTCTTAGGCTGTCTTCATTTCTTTTCATTCTTTTTTCTTTATTCTGTTCCACAGCAGTGAATTCCACCATTCTGTCTTCCAGGTCACTTATCCGTTCTTCTGCCTCAGTTATTGTGCTATTGATTCCTTCTAGTGTAGTTTTCATTTCAGTTATTGTATTGTTCATCTCTGTTTGTTTGTTCTTTAATTCTTCTAGGTCTTTGTTAAACATTTCTTGCATCTTCTCGATCTTTGCCAATTTGATTACTATGTGTTTGATTACTATTCTTTTCCCGAGGTCCTGGATCATCTTCACTATCATTATTCTAAATTCTTTTTCTGGAAGGTTGCCTATCTCCGCTTCATTTAGTTGTTGTTCTGGGGTTTTATCTTGTTCCTTCAACTGGTACATAGCCCTCTGCCTTTTCATCTTGTCTATCTTTCTGTGAATGTGGTTTTTGTTCCACAGGCTGCAGGATTGTAGTTCTTCTTGCTTCCGCTGTCTGCCCTCTGGTGGATGAGGCTCTCTAGTGGATTGATTTTTAAAATTAGCATAGGATTGAGCCCATGATAGAAAAACATTTAACTCATATTCAAAGTTCCAAGAAGTCAAGAAAGCATTATCAATGCTCACACGAGTCAGGTCCAGCATCTTATGTAAACTGTCTACTTCTGATATTGTCTTCTTCTCGTCTTGGTGTGAATGTAGTTTCTCCTCCGTTTGAGCATTGTTTTAAGGTGATTTTGAGGTCAGCCATCCTCTCTATAGGCCAGGCCAGTGCAGAGGCCCTTTGTGAGTGGAAATTAATCCAAGAGTCAATTCCCTTCAGTTTCACTGTGCATAACCTAGTTAAGAGTACCTGATAAGGATCCTTCCATCCAGGTTGGAGATAGTCTTTTAAATTATGTCTTTTCCATAATCCCTGGTTGCAGGTGGTGAAGCATCTGATCTTCATTCAAAGACAGATTACTGAGATAAGCTTCAGAAACAAACTTAGAGTGTCCTTTTAACAATTCAATTAAACTTTACATTAATATAATGTATCAGCAAGGAACTATTTGGGAGGTGAGTCTTAGTAAATACAGACTTCCATTAACAAACCTGGAATTTAATGTTCACTGAAACAGAATCTTTTTCTCTCTAAAATTACCCTGATTTTTACCAAATATAACCAGATCAAGACTAGTTTGTTTGCAAAATAAATCTGGTCTCAATAAGCTTGGCCTGATGATTTATATAACTGTAATTGATCATACAGACTTTTTTGTTTGCTGAGATTTTTATAAGGTGTCTCAGACTGAACTTTCAAAAGACCTCTCAGGGCTAGGAAAGTCACACCAAGGGCTTATCACAGAGTTTGTCTAACAGATTTAGGTGAATTCCTCGCTTTTCAAGGTCCCCAAAATACCTTGAGATTTCTGTGTCTGTTAGTAAGGTAGATTTCCTAATTTATCTGATAAAGTTGCTGGGAAATTAAGACCTTCCAGTCTCTGGAGGGAGCAGTTAGAGAGAAAGGATAAATGTTTCAATTCTGCTTACAAAGGTATAATTAACCAAATTACTGTAAGTCATAATTAGTTTGAGGGAAATCACATCTGGAAATCACAGATTTAAACCAGTAAAATTTCAGATAGAAACCATAAAAATTATAACCATATTCACCAGTTCACTCAGTCCCACGTAATTAATCCTTTTTGATAACTTTTCATGAAGCCATTGTAAGGTCGGATCTTAACAAACGGCACCACGAAATAGAGGAAAGCTTCAAGTGAGCTTTATTAGGGAGCGCTCCCGGGCGAAGTCGCGCCCGGGCGAGGGTTGGGCAAGATTTTATAGGGGAGGAAGGGAAAGGGGTGTGGTGAATCTGGGAGGGCACAGGGTATTCCTTATTTGGTGGTCTTTTCAGGTATCCTGGGGGACCGTTAGTCCTGCCCCTCGAAAGGCCGGAAGGCTGGGCTGGTTTCAAAGTCCCCAGGTCAGTTCCTGGAACTGGGTGGTCCGGAATGTCGCCAGGGCAGTTTCTGGAACTGGGTGGTCCGGAGAATTTCGTTCTTGCAACCTGTGAATCTGATTGTGTTCCGCTGCCTCGGGCCAGTTGGCCTTACAGCCATCAGGTTTTTCCTTTAAGATTCTTTAATTTCTTACCCAATTCAGCATTATGGTCTGAAAGTCAGAAAGTTGTATTTATCCAAAAGTCCTTTCTATAAATCTTGAAGAGGAAGCATTTTTGTAAAGACATCAGATTAAAACTATAACCGTCTATAATGACAAGAGACTTAAGAAGGCATGTCTAAAATCTGACTACAATGCAATTGACAAAGAAACTTCGTTACTGCTGTGACATACAACACTTTCAGATAATAACTAGAATTATGACTAATAACATTTTACCAGGACATGTCAGATTTTTAGAAATTCCATATAATTTCTAGAATATCTATATTAGTTAACATTTACCATACAATATAACCTAAGAAGATTTATTACTCATTTGACAATACTTCCCACGTAATTTAACATACCAATTGAACTTAATTAGTTTAATTATTTCCCTTTGGGTTGTTTCAGGGGCCCTTTGAAGCATCCCAAAGTTAGGCAGAGGTCAAAGAAACTTCATTACAATTTGATATGGGAAGTTTTGTCAAAAAAATATCAAAAGGGTGTAAAACGGTCAGATAGGATCATAGGTCACTGTGAAACAATAGTTATTCACTTAGCCAAAGTGACAGTAAAAGATTTCAAAGGCAAATATAGAACAGGTCACTTAAAAGGTAAAGAAACTTAAAATCTGTTATCAGAGGCAGCTCAACATTTTAAGAAAACTTGTCTTCTTAACAAAGATTAAAGCCAAATTCAAGTTTTACACCAGCTTGCTTTTAAAATTCATTTACTCTATTAAATTTATACTTATTATTATTCTATTAAATTTGAGCTTAGTTAATCCTAACCACGCACAAAACTCTTTTCTCGGGGTTCACTTTCCACAAACGTTTCATCACTTAACTTATTTTAGCACAACTCTAATTTCAAGTTGTCGAATATCTGGAGAGATTATTCTTAAATAGACATTCCTAAAATATAAATATACCTAAAAAGTTCACCTAAAGCTCTTATCTCATTTGAATTTTCTTTCCTTAAAATTTTCTTCACATCGAGTTACTTTCCTTGCTGACAAATTTGTAACAGGATTTTATTTAGCTTATGTTAAACTGAGGCAAAATGAAAGTATTATACTTAATGTTGATGACTCTAAAGGCATGTCTATATTAATTAGATCAACAAGCAAGCATTCATACCAGGTCTTAATTGAATGCTGAATATGTTCCAGTTCATGTGAACCTGAAATTCATTTAGCTTAATTTCTCTTGTATTTAGAATTGTTCGATTTGTAAGTGCTTACTTTTCCTTAAGGCAATTAAATAGAGCTCATTTACAAATTAACCTCAGCAGTATTATCCAAAGACAAAGACACATACTGAGACACACATCTACCCAGACAGACACAACGAGAGATCTAGCTTCATTTTCTAAACTTAGTCATGAATCAGATATCACAATATAAAACTCACTAGCTAAGAAATAACAGTTGGAATAAGAAAAAATTTAAAAGGCTTCTTCCCGTTTTTTCCTCAGTTTCAGGAATTAGAGATGGTCTAGATGAGATAAGTGTTCCTGAGAGTCCCGGTTTCAAGGCACAGGGAGAGAAAAGCAAGTTCTCCTAGAAGGACTTGTTCCCTCAGGGTCAGAATTCTGAAAAGACATTTTATCAAGCTTGCTTTTTCTAACTGTATATGAAAAAAAAAAAAAAGAACCAGTTTTGGAATTTTCAAGAGTTTTTCCTAAAACAATTTTCACTGGAGTCCAAAGGATATGGTGGCTGCACAATGTTATAATAAAATATTATCTCTTTCTTAGTTATGGGCTCACAGTTAGAATCTTTCCAGTCAGACAGAATTTGCTCAAGAGGGCTCCACGGTGGAACAGAACCAGAGTTTTTCATTTCACAAGGCAGAATGGCCAACACAAATCACAACACAGAACACAAAGAATAAAACACACAGGCATGGCCGTCCTAATCAGACACTCGCTTAAATACAAGATTGCAATCTCTCAAAAAAACCTCCTACAGAGATACAACCAAGTACTAACAAACAGAGTAAATGGAGCTATCTTGGGTCTTCAAAGATTTCTAAGGGAGGAAAGGAGGCCAAGTTGAAAGAGGAGGGGAAGGATGGGGGACGTAGGGGTGGCCTTACGAACGTCTCCTGCCACCTGCAGACGCCCAGGCATTACAGAACTGTCCCCTGGGCTTCTAGGAAAGGAGGATAGGAACTCAGCCCTACCAGAAACCAGAAACCAGAAACTAGATACCAGATACGGTACCAGATACCAGAGCAGAATTAGTTCTTTGCCGACGAGGTGATCAGGCTCTGACTCTCAGGTCAGGCTGAGGCCCTCCAACCAGACTCCAGCATCCAGCAGGACAGAAGAAACAAAGGGTAGGATAGGAGGGGTTGAAAAGAGGAAAGGGAGAGGGAAAGGGAAAGAGAGTCAATAAAGTCTCTTGCTCCTTACTTGGTTGGGGCACTCTGGTCAGTCTTCCACGTCAGGAGGAGACCAGGGGGACAAAGGGTCCCGGTTGCGGCCACTGGGTCTGGTCCGTTGGCGGGCGAGCTGGTCCCCAGGTACTCTGAGTGGTCAGGACGTTTGTCGTAGTGAAGAAGGGGCCCCACCATAGTCGCCATTTGTTGCAGGAAGGGGACACCTTCCAGGGCCCGAGAGCGGGCTCTTGTCTAACGCTTGGAAATGAATTGTCCAAGGACACACACGTGCCGACAAAGCAAGAGACCTTATTGGGTTAGGTGCGCCCCGGGGGGGAGAGCAGCCGGGTAAGGGAACCCAGGAGGACTGCTCTGCCACATGGCTCGCAGTCTCGGGTTTGATGATGACGGGATTAGTTTCCAGGTTGTCTCTGGCCAATCACTCTGACTCAGGGTCTTTCCTGGTGGTGCGTGCATCGCTCCGCCAAGATGGATTCCAGCGAGGATTCTGGGAGTTTTGTAGGACATATGGACTGGTGTCTGTATCCTCTCTCCTTTTGACCTTTCTTGAATTCTTCCAGTTAGTGGTAGCTTGTTAGTTCCACGTTCCTTACCAGGACCTCCTGTGGTAAGATAACTCAGGCAAGTGGCTACTATCTTGGCTGGCCAGGGTGGGTGGTTTTGGTCAGTGTCTCCCCCAACAATATCACAATATCACACTTCCCTTTTAGCCCCAACTCCAATGCCATCATGATGGGGGTTAAGCCTGCAATATATGAATGGGGGGTGGGGCGGGAGGACACACATTCAGTTCATAACAAGGGTTTTTTCTTTTTTACCTGCTGGTTCTTTTTTTTTTCCTGTTGGTTCTTCTTTTCCTTTTGGTTCTTTTAACAGGCAGTTCTAGTGTTCTACAAGCCCAGCTGCCTATGATTTCTGGCCTTCATTTATTATTTCTCTCTCTGTGAATTCTCCATTCTCTTTCTCATGCCTGAGCATAGCTTTGGGGGCCGCTCGACTTCCAATTTGTTAGCAGAAAAATGTTTTAACTGCTACTCGAGAGCACTGGCTAGTGCATGTGAGATAAATTCTCTTAATTACAAAACCCAAATCACAGGGTCTTAAAAATTGAGATATAATTTACATAATTACAAGTAAAGCTCAAAGAGCATTGACAAATGCCTTTACCTGTGTAACCCACATTCTTTTTGTTAACGAATTGGTCACCCGGACCAGTGCCAGGTCCTAGCCTAAACTCCTTTTCGGTTCTTGTATGGGCTTTTCCAGTTGTCATAACAATTGTCAACTGTCATGGTGCTGGTGGGTGTGTCATTTGCATACTAATGTATCACAGTGAGCGTATAGGAGGCTCAAGGTCTATCTTGAAGTCAAATCTTCTGACATCTTGGGCCTAGCTGGTTCTAACCAGTGCTTGTTTCTCTATTTGCAGCTGCCTCTTGAAACTTAGACAAGAGCAACTGGTTTCCGTTGGAGGAAGAGGCAAGGGTGTAATTCTGGGACAACAGCCTTGGTAACACTTTCCCCATTTAGATCATTTCCATCAGTCCAGAAATTTCCTTATGTGCCCCTCCCAAGTCAATATCCCCAGTTGTAATCAATGATCTGATATCTATTACAATCCATAAACATTGTCTTTTTTTTTTTTTAAATGGGATCTTAGTTCCCCAACCAGGGATTGAACCCAGGCCCCCTGCAGTGGAAGCGTGGAGTCTTAACCACTGGACCGCCAGGGAAGTCCCGACATTGTCTATTCTTGAACTTCTGATAATGTGGAGATATATAGTGTGTATTTTTTTTTTTTTTTTGGTCTGGCTTCTGTCACTGAAAATAATGTTTCTGAGTTTCATCCAAGTTCTGTGTAGCTGTAGTTCATTCTTTTTTTTAAAACTGTCAAATAACATTTCATTATATGAATGGAGCGCAGTCTGTTTACGCACTCCCCAGGTGATGGACATTTGCGTTGTTTCCCATTTTTGCATATTATAAGTAAAACTGCTACAAAAATCGTTGAGCAAGTGTCTGCGAACACATGTTCATTTCTTTCAGGGAAATACCTAGAAGTGGAATTATCGGTGATAGGGTTAAGGCAAATTAATTTTATGAGACCAAAATAGAAACAAAAACTTGAAAACACATACATACATTTGTACGTCAGTTAAAGAAATGTTGGCACCCATATGTTACTATATTTATGCAACCACGTGAATGATTTGTGACATCCCTTCTCATTTAATAAAAAAAGTTTCATTCTGGTAATAGACGCATAATATTTATTATCTTAACCATTTTAAAGTGTACAGTCCAGCAGTGTTAAGTTCATTCATCTTGTTATACAACCATTACCATCACCCATCTCCAGAACGCTTTTCATCTCCTATCCTTCCTGCTTTACATTCACATCTTCCCTTTCCCTGGGTAGCTTGAACTTTCTGGGGGTGACTTAGAAACGGTGAAAATCTAAAAATTCTCTGCAATGACAGTTTTCCTTTTTCATTACTTTCCTGCATCTCTCTTTTTTCCTTTTGAGTGGTTCCCCCTAACTCTCTTTCTCATAATATATTCTGTCCATTTCTTTCTTTTTCTCTTATTACCTCGTACCCCATCCCCTGATTCAGATCTTCTGCTAAAAATTGAACACATGTTGTAACTATTCCAGGCTTAAGAGACACAACCATGAGGGAGTTTCTATGCCTGGCTAACTACAAGAAAAATCTGGAGAGCTTTAAATAACACAGAGACTTGGGGGTCACCTGAGACCTGACCTATTGATTTGGAATTTCTGGGTGTGAGACTCAGGAATATGTATTTTGACAATTTGCTGAATGTGGTAGGCGGAATTTTAAGACCACCCCTGATGACCCTGGACTTCGTATAATTCCCTCTCCTGTGCATATGTTGGGATATCACCCTCCCATGATTATATTATGTGGTAAAAGGGGTTTTGCAGATTTTGCTCAGTTGACTTGGAGTGAATCGAAAGAGAGATTGTCCAAGGGGGCCTGAACTAATCACACAAGTTCTCCCTTCCTCCCTCCCTCCCTTCCTTCCTTCTAAAGCTTCAAAAATTTTTTTATTGTGAGACGTACAATAAGCCATTTACAAGCCCCAAAGCACCAGAATTAAGGAAAACACGTAACTTTTAAAAAATTTATTTTATTTGTTTATTTTTGGCTGCATTGGGTCTTCGTTGCTGCGTGCGGGCTTTCTCTAGTTGCTGCAAGCGGGGGCTACTCTTCGTTGTGGTGCGCGGGCTTCTCATTGCGGTGGCTTCTCTTGTTGCGGAGCATGGGCTCTAGGCACGTGGGCATCAGTAGTTGTGGCTCGTGGGCTCAGTAGTTGTGGCTCGCAGGCTCTAGAGTGCGGGCTCAGTAGTCGTGGCTATGTTTGTTGCTTTGTTGCTCCACAGCATGTGGGATCTTCCTGGACCAGGGATTGAACCCGTGTCCCCTGCATTGGCAGGCAGATTCTTAACCACTGCACTACCATGGAAGTCTCCGGAGAACATATAATTTTTATACACACATTTTTCCTACAAAAGGTTGATCTTTATAGGAATTTAAAATAAATAATCTGAAAATCAGCGTCACTGATTGCAAAATAGGTATCTTGCTCTTTGACTATCTAAAGGTGACCAGCTTTCTATGTAGCTAAAAGAGGAGCCGTTTGACATCTGTTCCGAGCCTGGATGGTGTGTCTCTGGTGGAGATCTCTCACTCTCTCCATAAGATACCATTCCATGGTGTCCCAATGTGTTTTTCTTTGGTTTAATGAAATCTGTGTCAAGGACTCCATTTCAGAAATGTCATTTAATTGTGAGGTTCTAGGCAAACAGCTTGAGGTGACCCATTCGTTTTGGCACCTGGACACTCCTTTATTACATGGATGTCGAGCATGTTCTAAATCATCATGTATCTCCTTCTCTAGGAACCACCTTCTAGATGCATCTTTATTTTTTTTTTAATTTTTACTTATTTATTTATTTGGCTGCTTTGGGTCCCAGTTGCGGTGCGCGGGCTTCTGTAGTTGTGACGTGCAGGCTCCAGAGCAGGTGGGGCTCAGTAGTTGCGGCATGCGGGCTTAGTTGCCCCACGGCATGTGGGATCTTAGTTCCCTGACCAGGGATTGAACCCGTGTTCCCTGCACTGCAAGATGGACTCTTAACCACTGGACCACCAGGGAAGTCCCTAGGCATCTACGGACTTTAAATCTAGATCTAGAAGTCAGAGATGGAGAAAGTCGGAAGCCAGAGAGATTCAGCACTTGAGAAGGATTCAGCCTGTCCTGGTTGGCTTTGAAGATGAAGGGGGTCATGTGGAAAAAATCCTGAGAACATCTTCAAGCTGAGAGTGACACCTGGCCAACCATGAGGTTACTGTGGGCTGGGCATTGATTCCCCTTATCTCCCTTTCTGCCAGGTCACCTTATGTTAAGAACATTTTATCTAAAACTTGGGAAAAAAGCAGATACATGGCTGTAATGTCCTCTCAGTATCATTGCTTCACATGTGTGTCAGTGGGGTTCCCTAGGAAGTGGAGGCTGTGACTGAGTCAGGATCATTATTGAGAGAGAATGACTCACAAATGTACATGAGAAGGAAGCAGGATTGGGCAGACAGAACCTCAGACTGCAATCCGGAACTGACCAAGTTCCAGCCAAGCCAATGTAGAACTTGGAAGTGAAGATGACTTACTAAGGAGTGCCACCTTGGTCAGAAGACCTAGTGCCGTTGCTGTATCATCATGGCTGGGCTGCCGAGGAAGAATGACATCTGGGGCAGATCCTGAAGGCGTCGACAGCTGGAAGCTCTCAGGGAACTGCATTTCTTGAAGCTGAATGGCAGATTCTTTAGAGAGATCTCAGAGGTATATCTTGACAAGCTTATTCAAAATCTATCTAATCATCTAGAAAAATGCATCTTTAAAATCACGGATTGAGCTTTAATTGACATAGAGTAAAATTCATGCTTTTTAGGTGTACTTTTTTTTTAAATAGACTTTTTTGACTAAATTCTTTTTTTTTTGCGGTACGCGGGCCTCTCACTGGCCTCTCCCGTGGCGGAGCACAGGCTCCGGACGCGCAGGCTCAGCGGCCATGGCTCACGGGCCCAGCCGCTCCGCGGCATGTGGGATCTTCCTGGACTGGGGCACGAACCCGCGTCCCCAGCACCGGCAGGCGGACTCTCAACCACTGCGCCACCAGGGAAGCCCCTTGACTAAATATTTTTTAAAATTAATTTTTATTGGGGTATAGTTGATTTATTATGTGGTGTTAATTTCTGCTGTACAGCAAGGGGAGTCAGTTATACATATACATATGTATACATACATATACATATATCCATTCTTTTTTAGATTCTTCTCCCATCTAGGTCATTACAGAATACTCAGTAGACTTCCCTGAGCTGTACAGTAAGTTCTTATTAGTTATCTATTTTATTATATATAGTAGTGTGTATATGTCAATCCCAATCTCCCCATTTATCCCTCCCCCCATCCCCCCTGGTAACCATAAGTTTGTTTTCTACATCTGTGATTCTGTTTTGTAAATAGGTTCATTTGTACCATTTTTTTTAGATTCCACATATAAGTGATATCATATGATATTTGTCTTTCTCTGTCTTACTTCACTCAGTCTGACAATGTCTAGATCCATCCATGTTGCTGCAAATGGCATTAGTTTGTTCCTTTTTATGGCTGAGTAATATTATATATATATAAAAAGTAATATCATATATAAATATATATATACCACATCTTCTTTATCCATTCATCCGTTGATGGACATTTAGGTTGTTTCCATGTCCTGGCTATTGTAAATAGTGCTGCAATGAACACTGGGGTGCATGTATCTTTTTGAACTATGGTTTTCTGCAGATATACGCCTAGGAGTGGGATTGCTGGATCATATGGTAGCTCTATTTTTAGTTTTTCCAGGAACCTCCATACCATTCTCCATAGTGGCTGTACCAATTTATATTCCCACCTAAAAAAATAGACTTTATATTTTTAGAGCAGTTTTAGGTTCACAGCAAAACTGAGCAGAAAGTGGAGAGTTTCCATATACTCCTGGCCCTCACACATGCACAGCCACCTCCACTAATGACATTCCCCACAGCTGGACTCCAGTGTTGTACAAAGGGTATAGAGTAACACATACACACCATTACAGTATCGTGCAGAATAGTTTCATTTCCCTAAAACTCCTCTGTGCTTTGCCTATGCATTCCTTCCTCTCCGGCAGTATTTGGAATATGAAAATACATAGTTGTGTAACTACTTATCCGTCACCTCTCCATAGAAAACCCTGTGACCTTTAGCTGTCACTTCCCCATTCTCCCTCTTCCCACCTACTGGGAACCACAAATCTACTTTTTGTCCATATAGATTTGCCTCTTCCGGACATTTCATATAAATGGACTCATACAATATGTGGCCTTTTGTGTCTGGCTTCTCTCGCTGAGCATCATGTTGTCAAGCTTCATCCATGTTGTAGTGAGTGTAGTGTCTCATTCCTTTTTATGCCTGAATGACATCCCCTTGTATGGATGTAGCACATACTGTCTCTCCTTTCATCAATTAATGGACATTTGGGTTGTTTCCACTTTTTGGCTCTTATGAATACTACTTCTACAGATATTCATGTATAAGCATTAGTCACTTTTGTACCTATTAGAGAATTCATTTTAGGATTTCTTTGACTGACTGTATAAAGTATGTCCTTGAATTTGAACCTGCCTTACCATTTCGCCTGTTCCTTCATGAATGAATGAATGGAACAAAATCTTCAATATGTGTTCATTTTATGTTAGTAGGACCATCCTGGTTTTCACTTTTTGAAAATCATACTTGAACTCTTCACTGAAGGCCACACGTCGTCTCCTGTAGCCCTTTGCTACAACTAGAGCAAAACTGGATTCTAGTAATTGCTTCTTCCCCTAGCCCTATGGACTCCTACTCTTCCTGGTGGGTTCCCTTAACACTGTCCACACTGTTGAACAGGGTCTCTTTTCTGAACACCGCGAACGTGCTATTTGTTTCCTGGCTCATCTGACTGATGCTGATACCGCAGGGAACATTATGGGATACGGTTCACACTGTATCCTCAGAAGATACACAGTAGTGCATAACAGGTTTTCATTAAATATTCGTAGAATGAATAAATCAAAGGGCACAATAAGACACACAATTTGAAGGTTCTTGAAGGCTCCTTAACTATTCAATGCTATGAGTTGGCAGTATTGAATTGCATCTGAAGGTTAGAAAATCCTCTTACCCTTTGTGTTATGGAAAACTACTAACTGCAAGGACCACCCTTTCTCACATGACTTAGGTAAGACCCACAGATGTCCCCTTTGTTTATCTGTAACAAGGCCAGATGTGGACCCTTCAAGTTCCCATTCTTTGCCTCATACGTGATTAGCTGAACTGCATATCCCCAGTGATCAATTGGAAAAAGCTGCTTTTAAACCAAATGTTGGTTAAGCTCCTTTCCTTCCTGCAGGTCCCTGAACTTTGGCCACAATCTCACCTGAGCCAGTAGACAGCATCTCCTGAGAACAGGAAGACCTCTGATCTGCCATCTCATTACACCATCTTTTCATCCCTTTTCCCTAATTCTAGAAAGCTCAGTTCCTTCTAGTATTCCTATAAAAGAAAATATTTTGAAAAGACTCTTGAGACACTTGGAAGACCTTATGCGGGATCTGGGTGTTCTTCACTGCAGTAGGTCCCCCTGCCCTATTTCAATATGTTCCCCTTTTCCCTCGAAGAATCCTTCTGAATAAAGTCTCTCCTTACTAAGTCTGGCTTTGTTTTTTATTTGACAGAGTAATGGTCTGTGTGCTTAGCCAGACATATATGGTGTAGGGGAGGAAAAATTCTCTACCTTCTTTGGGGTATTATTTCTAGCAGTTTTAATTCCATATATTAATTAAAAATCTTAACTCTTATAAACCTTAATTTCTAGTGAAAACTAGGAAGAAAGCAATTATGAACTGTCTGTTATATACCAACCATTCTGTAGATTAACAAATTTATGAATATACTGTTTCATACTTCTAGAAGCATAGACTTCCTCAGTGTACAGTTTTTCAATGTGGCACAACACGTGTTTACGAAAAGACCTCCAAAATCTTTAGTTCGGATGGGAAGCCCAAAGCAGGTAAACTTAAATTTAGCAATTAATATTTTAGTACATTACCTTATTTGTTTTTTAAAACTTTTATTTATTTTTATTTTATTTTTTGGCTGCACCACGTGGCTTGTGGGATCTCAGCTCCCCAACCAGGGATTGAACCCAGGCCCTTGGCAGTGAAAGTGAAGAGTCCTAACCACTGGATCGCCAGGGAATTCCCACATTATCTCATTTGGAAATGATCTGGATAGTCAATGAATAACCATCATTTAACTTAACTTAGTAGCACTTTAAAGTTACCAAAAAGATTTTGGAAACTGTTTTAAATTAGGCCTATTTTATAAAACATCATCCTTGTTGAAAAGTTTATTTATAAATTTCATGTCACATTTATTCAGTTTGCTCATTCTCAACAGCTACGTTTACATTACTCAGGAAAATTTCATAAAACATTAGACAAAGTTAGCCATCATTCTATTTTTCTTGCTGACAAATTTAGTAATATATATATCTATATTAGGCAAACATTCAATACGATAGTGCTGGGAATCTCCCAGAGATTCCCAGACTTCTCAAAGTCTGTTTGCACATGAGGAGAGAATGTGCAAGTTTTCTGTCTGTTTTCAGCACGCATTTGAGCCTGAGAGTTCACATGGCATGTCAGTCTAAAGAAAGCACGGGCATGTCTGAACTTGCCTACTTTCGGGGAGCGGGTGGGTGGGCCCAACCTCTCTGGGTCTATTTGCATAACGACAATGAACAGTCCTTACAACACAGAGCGGTAAGGGAGGAAAGAGCAATGCGACTGTAATATCATCCTGTGATAAGGGGAGAGAAGAGGAGAGTCTGCCCCAGATATGCCAGCACGGATTTTTGCTTTCTCTGGGTCTTGTGTGACCCCCATGGGAACAGATGGAATAGGAGGAAGAATTCATAGATCAGTTTTTCGAAGACCGAACCACCCTGCTAACCTCTCTTAGAATGCCATGTTGGGGGAAATCCCAACTTCCAGTAGTTTTAAGTCTCACAGATTTTAACTCCTCCAGCGCTGTGCCTCTGCACATTTCTGGGTTCACCAAGAAAGGGACCCCGTTCATAGGTGCATCCCATACACGTTCACAGAAATGCAGAGTGTGGAGACTCTCTGGGATCTTGCATCATACTGAGGGATGTGGTTACCCCAACTGGGGAAATTTGAGTTATTTTTCTTCAAATGATTTCATTTGGTTTCAAGGGCTGGAGAGGTTTACAGGAAATACAGTTTATATACCTATGCCAGCATGGTCTTTGAGTCATGTATATGGTGAATTTTAAAGACATATATGTTTTCTTGCTCAGATTAACAAACGTTCAGGCTTTTATTTTATTATCATCAAAAGAACATGCAGAGAATGTTAAAATCATGAAACACAGAGTCAGATAATTTGGGTTCAAATCCTGACACTGTCAGTTACTAGCTGGTGACTGTGGACAAATCTTTAAACCTCTCTGAGCCTGTTTCCTTGTCTGTATAATGGGAAAATAAGGGCATCAGAATAACTAAGTTGTTGTAAGCAGTGGGGTATGCACCATAGAGCCAGACTGCCTGAGTTTGAATCCCAGCTCTGCCTCTTCCTAGCTGTGTGATTTCTGGCAAGTTACTTAACTTCTCTGTGCCACAGTTTGCTATCTGCAAAATGGCAGTGACAACACAAGTACATACATCACTGGATTGTTGTAAGTGTTAAAGACGGTAATAATGTACGTAAAATGTTAAACACCAGCGTAACGCTGTATAAGTTTTGCTGTTATTATCATAAGGCATGTAACATTTTTCCACAGTAGTACTTCAGTAAATATTTGAGCCAGGCTCAAGGTGTGGGCTGAAAGGGCAAGGGCTGAGAGAAAAAAGGGAACTGGGACAGGAGGGTAATGACATCATTCCAGGAGGAAGCGGGCCAGAGGAGTCATTCACAGGACAGCTTTCAGAAGTTGTGGAGTTTCATGAGAATTTCAGGCTGGGGACCATTTCCCTCAAGGTCCTAAGTTCTAAATCTCTCTGAAGAGAGCTATTCTGCCCATTGCTTCTTTTTTTCTTTCTTAAAAAAAAAAAAGCTTTATTCTTTTTATCTTTATGGGGAATTAATAGCTGACAACAACATCTAATCAATACTATCTCTAATGGTTAATTTTAAAAAAATATTTCTTTAATTGGCTGCACCAGATCTTAGTTGTGGTATGCAGGATCTTTGTTGCCCTGTGTGGGATTTTTAATTGCAGCATGTGGGCTGTAGTTGCAGCATGTGGGTTTAGTCTAGTTTTAGTTGCAGCATGTGGGTTCCCTGACCAGGGATTGAACCTTGGCCTCCTGCAGTCGGAGTGCAGAGTCTTAGCCACTGGACCAGCAGGGAAGTCCCTGTCAAGGGCACTTTTTAGCTAAGAAGTTCTCCTTAGCTTTGTAATTTTAACTGAATTCTGGTTGAACCTTAAGAAACTTAACCATACATGTGTAATAACTGTTCTGCTACAAACTTTATGTCACATTTCCCATGTTCCTCTTACCTCGATGAAAATTACTGAAGGTCTTCCTTTATCATCAAAGCTCAAAGAGATGTATGCCATGGCATATGGTAAGTACATATGAAAACTCTTTATCATCACTTACTAAGTTACACAAGATTCCAGTTCAAGTTGACAGACAAAACATAAACTAGATTTAAAGTGCTGTATTAAAAAACAAAAACACCCTTTGCATTTTGGGGTAATTAACACGTAGAGACCTAAGCACGTAGCCTTATTCAGAGGACGACAGCTGCTCAAATTCATGCTTAAGGCATTTTTATCCATACCTAACCGGAGGTTTCAAAGACGATAACACCAGTCAGGTATTCTGAATTCTTTCATATTAGATAGGAACATCTTCTCAATAGTACCCTTCAAGTCACATCTCATTTATCTTCCTTCTTAAGAACTGCATAGGCTTATTTTAAATAGTTTAAACACCTGTAATAAACGACAGTCGGCTAAAAGTAGAGGTACTCTGGTCAATGCTCAAAATGATGTGGCCAGTGGAAAAGCCAGCATTATTAAATATGAATGCAAGCCTTACCAACACAAACGGAACCTTTCTTTTTTCAATAAAAAAGCTAGTCCAAAAAAGGTCTCAGTCCATAAAGATTTCTTGTTTCCAAATCACAGTGAAAGGAACTTGAGCAGTTGACCAATTTTGTTTTCTACCATGTGTCTTAAAGATACCTCACTAAAAACTGGTACCTGATACAACAGAATGACATATGCAGAATGTAATATTGTAGTACAGGACTGGGGTTGATTGGTACAGACATATTTCCACTCTGATTATTAAATGGTTACCTCCTAATTATTTATATAGTTGTCATTGGTTTTTGTTTTTGTTTTTTTCTGGCTGCGCAGCTCCGCATGCGGAATCTTAGTTCCCTGACCAGGGATAGAACCCATGCCTCCTGCAGTGGGAGCATGGAGTCTTAACCACTGAACCTCCAGGGAAGTCCCCCTAATTATTTATATAGAACATTGGTCCAATAACAAAGACAGAGAACAGCAGCTAGAACTTTATCTCATTCAATGTTCAGAGATAAAAGGGTTAACCATTCTTTCCATTCTTTTCTGCAGATAACTCCTTTTTTGCTTCTTATTTAAATCTGATGGCCACTGAATTCTGGCATTTTTCCAAGCTCCTGTACGAAGAGGATGCTGAAAGCCATCACAATACAGCATCCGGAAACATAAGCAGCAAGACTACAGTCAACAGACTCTAAACATTGAAAACGGCAGATATAGTGAGGCCGGCAGAGCCTCAGCCACATCCTTCCATTGCTTCTTCATGCTCTATTTCTCTTGCGTGGGCTTTTCCGACTTAAAGGAAGACACACCACCTAAGAGTTGTGAGTTTAAATTTTCTTCGGGGTCTTACTGAGGACTATAGCCCCAAGAGACAGCTACTCAGTTAGCTCTGAGGAAAATGCTCTGAAGAGGCAGGGGGGAATGCCAGTTTATACGTGATTTTTGGCTAGGGAATACATTCGGTCAAGTATACATCTTGGTAAAAGATTACTGCTAGTCACAAAGAACAAATATCTCAAGTTAATGCATTTAGTGCTCTTCTGTGTATGGGAAGATGCAAGAATCTGGAATCATTTAAATGCTTCCTGAGATATATATCTAAATATCTAAGGCCTGCTTGTCCAAAGCATGGAGTGTCTCACCCTGTTCTCCATCCTGAATTCCTCTCAGGGTGTACACTTGGTCAGCAACTGCGGTAGGTTACGGCTTCATACTTGTAGAAGTGGGTGGCGAGCAAACGCTTTGTTCATTATTTACATACTTCCCTGCTTTAATCTCTTTTTCTTCTTTCCTTCCTTCCTTCCCTCTTTTTTAAATTAATAATGTATTTATTTATTTATTTTCCCATTACACTTGAATTAAGAGCGATTTCTTAACTCCATAGACATTTCTCATAATCCAGAAGTTCCCTTTGTAATTTCTAGATGATTTTATTTTCACTAAAAGCATATATTTGGAATACCTCATTACAGGATGGGGTTGATGGATAAAGAACAATTTTTTAGACCATGCTCTAAAATTAACTTTATTACAGTAAGCTATACTTTGTGTGTAAATCACTGGAATTTGTGGTGATTCCTCTCTCCCCGGCCAGGTCCAGAGTCATTGACGCCTAAAGCTGGAGGTCATGTGGTCCAGTCCTTTTATATAGTAAAAACTGAGACCAGAGATAGAGGGATTTTCATTGGAGTAAAAATTGCTTCAGGGACTTCCCTGGTGGTGCAATGGTTAAGAATCCGCCTGCCAGTGCAGGGGACACGGGTTCAAGCCCTGGTCCGGGAAGTTCCCACATGCCGCTGAGCAACGAAGCAAGTGTGCCGCAACTACTGAGCCTGTGCTCTAGAGCCCGCGAGCCACAACTACGGACGCCCGCGTGCCTAGAGCCTGTGCTCCACAGCAAGAGAAGGCACGACAATGAGAAGCCCACGCACCACAATGAAGAGTTGCCCCCATTCGCCGCAGCTAGAGAAAGCCCACGCAGAAACGAAGACCCAATGCAGCCAAAAATAAATAAATTTATTAAACAAAATTGCTTCGATATTTCCCAATAGGGAACACTATAAAATGAAACAGTAATAGAAGAGGCTAACAAACAGCAAAAGAGTCCAATTTTTGTTTTATCTTCCTCCCTAATTTCTCTGCCTCCTTTCAACTCCCTTGCTGTGGTGAAATTCTCAAAAGCTGAGGAAAAAGAGGAAAGAAAGGGCGAAATAAAAACTGGGTTTTTATTTTATTTTTTTTAAACTGGGTTTTTGATTCCTGAAAAATGGAAACTTGTATATGGTAGGTAATTTTCAGAACCCGCACTTCTGAAACATCATGCCTATAGCATATGGCAGCACCCTTTATGCTTGTTTTTATTTATTTATCTTTATTTTTTCATGCTCTGTGAATTTTATTCTTTTTTATTTTTTGAAAATTTTATTGGAGTATCGTTGATTTACAGTGTTCTGTCCCCTCTTTTATTTTTGTGACAGCTTTATTGAGGTATAACTCACATACCATACCAAAAAATCCATCCATTTAAAGTGTATAATTCACTGCCTTTTAGTACATTCACAGAACTGTGCATCTATTAGCATAATAAATTTTAGAACACAATCATCCCCCACCCCCAAAACCCTGTACCCATCAGCAGTTAGTCCCCGGTACCCCCTCCCTCAGCCCTAGACAACCACTGTGCTGGTTACTTTTATGTGTTAACTTGATGGCCCACAGAGTGCCTGGATATTTGGCCAAACGTTATTGTAGGTATGTCTGCGAGGGTGTTTCTGGATGATGTTGACATCTGAATCAGTGAACTGAGTAAAGCAGATTGCCCTCACTAATGTGGGTGGGCCTCATCTAATCAGTTGAAGGCCTGAAGAGAGAAAAATAAAAGCTGATTAAGAGGAAACTCCTCCTGCCTGACTCCTTGGAGTTGGGATATTGGGTTTTTTTCTTGCATTTATTTTATTTTTTAAAATTTATTTATTTTATTTTTAGCTGCATGGGGTCTTCGTTGCTGCACGCGGATTTCTCTAGTTGCTGCAAGTGGGGGTTACTCTTTGTTGTGGTGCGCGGGCTTCTCATTGTGGTGGCTTCTCTTGTTGCGGAGCACGGGCTCTAGGCATGCAGGCTTCAGTAGTTGTGGCACGCGGGCTCAGTAGTTGTGGCTCACGGGCTCTAGAGCGCAGGCTCAGTCGTTGTGGCACATGGGCTTAGTTGCTCCACGGCATGTGGGATCTTCCTGGACCAGGGCTCGAACCCGTGTCCCCTGCATTGGCAGGCAGATTCTTAATCACTGTGCCACCAGGGAAGTCCTCTTGCATTTGTTTTTATTTTTATTTCCTTTCTTCATACTCAAACTGAAACATTGGTTATTTCTGTCTTCATACTCAAACTGAAATATCAGCTCCCCCCATTGGCTGGAGCCTGTGGACCTTTGGACTGAACTACACTATCATCTCTCCTGGGTCTCCAGCTGGCCAACTGCAGGTTTGGGGGCTTGTTCAGCTCTGTAATCGTGTAAGCCAATTCCTTATAACAAATCTCTCTCTCTATATTTTTGTACATCCTATTGATTCTGTTTGGAGAACTCGGACTAATACAACCGCTAATCCACTTTCTGTCTCTACGGATTTATCTGTTGGGGACATTTCACGAAAATGGAATCGTGTATCTGATTTTGTATCTGACTTCTTTCTCTTAGCATTGTATTTTCAAGATTCATTAATGTGGTAACATGTGTCAGTACTTCATCCCTTTAACTGCCAGATGATCTTCCATCATATTGATGTATCACATTTTGTTTATCATTCATTGACAGACATTTGGGTCATTTCAATTTGGGGCTATTGTTAATAATGTTGGGGTGGACATTTGTGTCCAAGTGTTTGTATGGACCTAAGTTTTCATTTCTCTTGGGTACATAGCCGGGAGTGGAATTGCTGCATCACGTAGTAACTCTATGTTTAACTTCTGAGGCACTGCAGGACCATTTTCCACAGACGCTACACCATTTTAGTATCCCACCAGAAATGTGTGAGGGTTCCTGTATTAGTTGGGGTGCTCCAGAGAAACAGAACCAGTAACAGGTGCATATGTAGACAGACTCATGAAGAATTTGCTCATGTGAATTTGCCCCATGACCTGCCATCTGCAAGCTGGAGTTCTAGGAAAGTTGTTGGTGTAATTCCGGTCCAAGTCCAAAGGCCTGAGAACTAGCCCATATTGGGGAGGGCAGCACTCTCCACTCTGTCTGCCGATTCAAATGATAGTTTCTTCCAGAAACACCCAGCAATATTGCCTAGCCAGATATCTGAACATCCCATCAAGATGTTGACACATCTGGTCAGGTTGACACATAAAATTAACCACCACTGTTCCAATTTGTCTCCATCCTTGACAGCACTTTTTATTGTCCGTTTTTTTCGAATATAGCCATCCTAGGGGGGGTGCGATGGTATCTCATGATGGTCTTGATTTGCATTTCTTTGATGACTAAGGATGTCGAGCCTTACTTCCTTCTTTCCTTTCACAAGTACTTCTCCTTTCTTCTCTGTCATTATTACACTCATTCCCAGGCGATACTGTAGACACTCTAATGCCTGAAGAAAACAAGGCCAGCCTGGCCTTGATAGACAGTTAGCAAATATTTCCGTGTGTAGCTGTTTAATTGTAAACAGTACTATGAAGGAAAGTACCAGTAATAATACAGGCACAAGAGGAGAGAATTTTGATCTAGTCCTGGGTTTAGGGAGAATGATGTAGAAGGTTCCTTGTAAAACTATAAATCCAATCGGGGCCCTCCTCACTCTAACACCTTCAATGGCTCCCTCTTGCCTAGGCAACAAATACTCAGTTCTTAGCCTAGCATTTTAGCTCTGCATAACCTGGTTGCAGTCTCATTTTCTACTTTATTATTATAATTATTTTTTGGCTGCGTGTCATGTAGGATCTTAGTTCCCTGATCAGAGACCAAACCTGTGCCCCCTGCAGTGGAAGCATGGAGTCTTAACCACTGGACTGCCGGGGAAGTCCTCATTTTCTATTTTACAACACACCCACGGGCATCCCCCCACTTCTGCCATAGTGGGGCTCATGATCGTGACAGTGGTCCTTGGCTTTCAAGTGGGGTGACACAATTCATTTCTGGAAGTGCATGATGGTCCTTTTGTTAAAAAAAAAAATCTCTTGATGGGTTCTGGTATATAACTTCGGTAGGATTGTTGAAACGTGTGAAGTTCCTTGCGCATCAGTAAAAGCAGATGTCAGGTGCTCTGTGAGAGAAGGGAGTCAGATCTATGAAGAGAGAGGTGAGATGGGGAGAGATGCAGGGGCTAGTGAGAAAACGGAACCCCAACCACTACGGCAAAGAGGAGGGCCCGTGTGAGTTCCCTGTGGCTGCTGTGAAAAATGACCACCAACTCTGTGCCTTAACACTACGGAAGTTCATATTCTTATAGTTCTGAATGTCAGAGTCTGAAAGGGGCCTCAATAGGCTAAAATCAAGGTGTCGGTGGCACTGTGCTCCTTCCGGAGAGTCCAGGGTGAGAATCCATTTCCTTGCTTTTTCCAGCTTCAAGGAGCCACCGCATTCCTTGCTTCATGGTCCCTTCTCCATCTTCAAAGCCAGCAGCGCGGCATCTCGTATCTCTCTCTGACTACGGCCTCTGCTTCTATCATCACATCTCTTTCTCTGACCGTCCTGCCTCCCTCTGATAAGAACTTGTGGTGACATTGGGCACACCTGGATAATCCAGGCTCACTTCCCGATCTCAAGGCTTAATCGTATCTGCAAAGTCCCTTTTACTATATAAGATAACATATTCATAGGTTCCGGGGATAACCTCTGGGTTACCCCCAGCTCAAATGCCACCTTCTTTTCTTCTCTTCTTGTTTATGTGTCTTTCAAAGAACTCAGAGTAGAGTGGGGGAAACAGCTGTCTAAAAAAAAATCTATTGATGTGGAATCTAGAAAAATGGTACAAATTAACTTATTTGCAAAGCAGAAATAGAGACACAGATGTAGAGAACAAACTTATGGATACCAAAGGGGAAAGGGGAGTGTGAGAGGAATATACACTATTGATACTACGTAGAAAATAGATAACTAATGAGAACCTACTGTATAGCACAGGGAACTCTACTCAACGCTCTGTGATGACCTAAATGGGAAGGAAATCTAAAAAAGAGGGGATATATGTATACATATAGCTGATTCACATTGCTGTACAGCAGAAACTAACACAACATCGTAAAGCAGCTATACTCCAATGAAAATTAAAGAAAAAATCTATTGAAATACCACGTGGTAAGTGGTTTATTCTGGAAGCAGAGAGAGTCAGCCTGAGTGTTCAGGAAACATTATGAAGATGCAAGATGTGTAGGATGGTCTTGTGGGGGATGCCTTTGATATCTGTCAGACCTGGGTTTCAATCCCAGTTCCTCCAGAGTTACGTGGTCTTAGGGAAATTGTATAACCTCTTTTTTTTTTTTTTTTTTTTTTTGCGGTACCCGGGCCTCTCACTGTTGTGGCCTCTCCCGTTGCGGAGCACAGGCTCCAGACGCGCAGGCTCAGTGGCCATGGCTCACGGGCCCAGCCGCTCCGCGGCACGTGGGATCTTCCCGGACCGGGGCACGAACCCGCGTCCCCTGCATCGGCAGGCGGACTCTCAACCACTGCGCCACCAGGGAAGCCCAAATTTCTGTTGTTTAAATCATCTAGTTTGTTGTTCTTTGTTATGAGCACCCTAGCTAACTCATAGACCAGCACATGGAAAGCTCTCTATACAAAGTAGCCATCCGTTCAGTTATTAGGAGACGGCTCCACCGAGGGTTTTTATTTTTAATTGTAGTGAAACCCACACAATACAAATTTTACCATTTTAACCATTTTAAGTGTACAGTTCAGAGGTGCTAAGTACATTCACATTGTTGTGCAATCATCCCCAGCCTCCATCTCCAGAACTTTCTCACCTTCCTGAACAGAAACTCTGTCTCCATTAAACACTAACTCCCATCCCCCTCCCCCAGCCCCTGACCCCCCCATCCCACTTTCTGTCCCTATGGATTTGACTCCTCTAGGGACCTCTTATGAGTGGAATGACACAGCATTTTGTGATTGGCTTATTTCACTCAGCATAATGTCCTCAAGGTCCATCCACGTAGCATGTGTCAAATTTCTTTCCTTTTTCAACTTGAATAATATTCTATTGTCTATATATATCACATTTTGTTTATCCATTCACCGATTGATGGACCCTCTGGTTGCTTCCACCTCTTGGCTATTGTGAATAAATAGTGCTGCTGTGAACATGGTTGTAGAAATATCTCTTTGAGTTCCTGCTTCCAATTTGTTCAGGTCGATACCCAGAAGTGGGATAGCTGTATCTTACTCTTAATTTTTTTGAGGAGTCTCCGTACTTTTTTCCATAGTGGCTGTATCAATTTATATTTCCACCAACGGTGCACAATGGTGCCCTTTGCACCACATCCTTGCCAATGTTTGTTATCTCTTGTCTTTTTGATGATAGCCATTCTGACAGGTGTGAGGGGATATCTCACTGTGGTTTTTTTTTTCTTCTTCTAGTTTTCTTGAGATATAACTGACATACAGCACTACAAAAACACTACATAGTTATGACTATATTCTCCACACTGTATTTCGTAACCATGACTCACTTATTTTGCAACCAGAAATTTTTGTACCTCTTAATCTCCCTCACCAAATTTCTTTCCTTCCACCCCTTTACTCCCCTCTGGCAACCACCTGTTTGCTTTCTGTACCTACAACTCTGTTTATGTTCTGTTCTGTTTGTTTATTTGTTTTGTTTTTTAGGTTCCACATGTAAGTGAAATCACACAGTATTTGCCTTTCTCTGTCGGACTTATTTCACTTAGCATAATACCCTCTAGATCTATCCATGTTATCTCAAATGGTAAGGTTTGATTCTTTTTTTAATGGCTGAGTAATACTCCGTCTATCTATCTGTCTATCTATCTATCTATCATCTATCTATCACATCCTCTTTATCCATTTATCTATTTTTGGGCACTTAGGTTGTTTCTATATCTTGGCTGTTGTAAATAATGCTGCAATGAACAGATGGGTGCATATATCTTTTCTTATTAGTGTTTTTAAATCTTTGGATAAATACCCAGGAGAGGAATTGCTGGATCATATGGTAGTCCTATTTTTAATTTTTTGAGGAATCTCCATACTGTTTTCCATAGCAGCTTCACCAATTTACTTTCCCACCAACAGTGTACTAGGGTTTCATTTCTCCACATCATCACCGACACTTGTTATTTGTTGTCTTTTTGATAATAGCCATCTGACAGGTGTGATCATTGTGGTTTTGATTTGTATTTTCCTGAGGATTAGTGATGTTGAGCACCTTTTCATGTACCTGTTGGCCATTTGTATGTCTTCTTTGGAAAAATGTCTCTTCAGTCTCTACCCATTTTTAAAATTGGATTCTTTTTTTCTTTTTCTTTCTTTTTTTTTTTTTTTTTTTTTTGCTGTTGAGTTGTATGAGTTCTTTATACATTTTCTGTATCAATCCATTGTCAGATATATGGTTTGAAAATATGTTCTCCCATTCCCTAGGATGCCTTTCCATTTTGTTGATGGTTTCTTTTGCTGTGCAGAAGCTTTATAGTTTGATATAGTCCCACTTGTTTATTTTTGCTTATGTTGCCTTTGCTTTTGATGTCAAATCCAAAAAATCATTGCCAAGACCAATGTTAAGGAATTTATCATTATGTTCAGGTCTTTAATCCATTTTGAGTTTATTTTTGGGTATGGTGTAAGATAGGGATCCAGTTTCATTCTTCCACATGTGACTGTCCAGCTTTCCCAGCACTGTTTATTGAAGAGGCTATCCTTTCCCCATTGTATATTCTTAGGTACTTTTTCATAAGTTAATTGATCATATATGCATATATTTATTTCTGGTCTCTCTATGTGTCTGTCTTTATGCCAACACTATGCTGTTTTGACTACTATAACTTTGTAATATAGTTTGGAATCAGGAACTATGGTGCCTGCAGCTTTGTTTTCTTTCCTAAGATTGCTTTGGCTAATTGGGGTCTTTTGTGGCTCCATACAATTTTGGGATTATTTTTCTACTTCTGTGAAAAGTGCCATTGAAATTTTGATAGGGATTGCATTGAACCTAAAGATTGCTTTGAGTAATACAGACATTTTGACAATATTAATTCTTCCAATCCACGACCATGATATATCTTTCCATCTGTTTGTGTCCTCTTCAATTTCATCAATGTCTTGTAGTTTTCAGTGCACTGATCTTTCACCTCTTAGATTAAATTTTTGAATTATAAATGGGATTGTTTCCTTAATTTCTCTTTCTGATAGTTCACTGTTAATGCATAGAAATGGAACTGATTTTTGTATATTGATTTTGTATCTTGCAACTTTACTGAATTTATTAATTCTAACAGTTTTTTCTGTGGGATATTTAGGGATTTCTATATATAAAATCACATCATCTACAAATAGAGACAGTTTTTCTTCTCTCTTCCTGATTTGGATGCTTTATTTCTTTTTCTGCCTAATTGCTCTGGCTAGGACCTCCAGTACTATGTTGAATAAAAATGGTGAGACTGGGCATCCTTGTCTTGTTCCTGATCTTACAAGAAAAGCTTTCAGCTTTTCACCATTGAATGTGATGTTAGCTGTGGCCTTGTCATATATGGCCTTTTTTATCTTGAGGTACCTTCTCTCTATAGGCAGTTTGTTGAAACTTTTATCATGAATGAATGTTGAATTTTGTGAAACGATTTTCCTGCATCTATTGAGATGATCGTATGGTTTTTATCCTTCATTTTGTTAATGTGGTGTAGTACACTGATTATTTGCATATGTTGAACCATTCTTGCATCCCTGGAATAAATCCCACTTGATCATGGTGTATGATCCTTTAAGTGTATTGTTGAATTTGGTTTGCTAATATTTTGTTCCTTCTTAACCCAAAGGAAAACCTAGATGGCAGTTTTAATAATTCAAGATGATTAAATCTTGAATAATCAAAGTCAGGATAAGATCCTAGGATCAGACATTCATTGGTTAGGTAGTTGCCATGGTGATGGGAGGAGAGTAGGGAAATGATTGATACCTTTTACCCCATTAAGTTGCATAAGCTGATGACAATTTCCAAAGAACTTCCAGCTACAAGGTCTCTGCCTCCTACTGGGGAAGAGAAGTTACTCTAAGATCTCCGAGGATTTTGTGATCAGGAAAGGGGTGGGTGTGAGGTTGGTTTCTGGTGGCTATAGCAGAGGGAATAAAGGAGTGATTGTTTTGAAGGAGAGAAGAAGGAAGAAAACAAATAAAAGCGGGAAGGAAGAGGTTGGGAGAAGTTTGGCAATATCTGAGAAACCAGAGCTCTGTAAGCCCAGGTGGTTTTTTAAAAATTAAGTTAATTGGGCTTCCCTGGTGGCACAGTGGTTGAGAGTCCACTTGCCGATGCCGGGGACGCGGGTTCGTGCCCCGGTCCGGGAAGATCCCACATGCCGCGGAGCGGCTGGGCCCGGGAGCCATGGCCACTGAGCCTGCGCGTCTGAAGCCTGTGCTCCGCAACGGGAGAGGCCACAATAGTGAGAGGCCCACGTACAGCAAAAAAAAATAAAAAATAAAAAATAAATTAATTAAGTAACTTATTTTGCAGGGAGGTGTTGGGGAGGGGGCACTGTGAAAATGCCAGGACAGAGATGAGGTCTCAGCCTGGTACTTCAAGCCAGGTAAAGTGAGAACAATTTTGAGCAGTGTGGAATTTTGGAGAGTGTTGGATCAGGAAATCCACAAGCCATTAAAGAAGAAACAGATATTTACATCCAAGGACGTAAAAATAAAAAGAATGCACAGCAAAAAAAAAAAAAAAAAAATCATAGGCAACGTCAAAAGTGAAAAGACAAACTGAGAAGATATTTGCAACTCATGTTACAGATAAAGGGCTAAATTCCTCAACATATAAAAACTTTGTGCAAAACAGAAAGCAAAAGGTTGATGACTCAGTTAAGAAAAACTGGGCAAGGCGTGGACACATTGCAAAACTATTTGGCGGTTTCTCAAAAAAATATGTATATATTTCATATTCTTTTCCATTATGGCTTATTACCAGATATTGAATACAGTTATGTGAATGCATTAATGCCCCTTTAACAGGGTTAATTTTATTTTATGTGAATTTCACCTCAATTAAAAAAAAAGAGTGTCTACACATGATTCTACAGAAAAGAAAATACAAATGATTCAAATGACACTGAAGTATGGGGGCGGGGAATAGGCTCCCCTTTTATTAGAAATAAGACAAATGAAAAGCTTCTTTTCACATCCCACAGAGCAGCCATGGTCACATGGTGCAGCTTAAAAATCTAAATTGGTTCAACACCTGTAGAGGCCAATTTATTAATAAATATCAAAATTATAAACACACCCTCTTGGACCCAGCCATTCCACTTCTAGGAATTTATCCTACAGATATAGGTGCAAAATGACCTAGGTATTGTAGAAGAAAAAGAAAGGTATCAGACGTGGAAAGGAAGAAATAAAATTGTTTTTATTTTTAGAAGAGTTTTTAAAAAATACTTTAACCAAAAACTGTTGGATCTAATAAACAGATTCTGTAAAGTGAAACAAAGAAACAAACAGAAAAACAGCACACACACACCCCAAATCAATATAGAAACATCAATTACGTTTCTGTGCATTAACAATGCAATCTCACGGTGGTCCAGTGGTTAGGACTCTGCCCTTCAGGTGGGTGTGGGTTCATTCCCTGCTTGGGGAACTAAGATCCCACATGCCACATGATGCGACCAAAAAAAGAAAAAATAATAAAAAAGTTAAAAAAAAAAAAGCCAATGCATTCTCAGGAAGAGAAATACAACCTTTGGATACAATACAATAATAAAATAATAAAATACTTACGAATAAGTTGACGATAAAACAAAGAAAAAACTTCTCAACAAATCTGGGCCAGGAAGTGCAATGGTCAAGGGCACACCCACTGAATTCCAAAAAAAGTCTCATCAGCGTTTCTGGAGGGCAGCAGAGGCGGAGTAAGGTTGGTGCAGAGAATGTCCCCGTGGGCTAAGAAGGTAAGGCGCTGGGAGGCGACAGAGCAGCTTTGGTGAAAGTTGAGGCGTAGCAGGCTGATGCTGTGGGCTGTGGGGAAGCAGATGGCCACGCTCAGGGTGGCGCTAAGGGGCTTGGCGGTCCACGTAGAGGAAGAGCAGTTGGCTAAGGTCACCTGGATGTGCAGCCTATAAATGCCATCACGTTGGATACGCAGCTGCCCGTTGTCCAGCTCTGGCCCATGCACGAAGGAGCGGCCCAGGGCTGGGCTTCCCTGCCAGCGCAGCCTGGGGTCCTGCCGCGATCCTGAGAGGGTTGTGGGAGAAGGGATGGAAGGATGGAGGTTTAGGGAAACTGAGTGCTATAGAGGCAATGCCCCAAACTCCCATGTTGAAACCTAACCCCCAAGGGGATGGTATTAGAAGGTGGGCCATTGGGAAGTGATTAGATCATGAAGGTGGAGCCCTTATAAAAGAGACCCCATATCCACTGATGGATGAATGGAGAAAGAAGATGTGATAGCTATATATCTATATATCTGTATATACACATACGCACACATATATGTATACATGTACATATGTACGGATTGTGCGTGTATATATATACACACACCATACACACATATATATAAAATGGATAAAGATGTTTATATATATTATTATATATATATGTGATATTATACATACATATATATATATAATTCAACCATAAAAAAAGAAGGAAATTCGGCCACTTGTGACAACATGGGTGGACCTAGGGGTAAGTCAGACAAAGACAAATACTGTATGACTTCCCTTATACGTGCAATCTAAAAGAAAACAAAACCCAAACTCATAGATACAGAGAACAGACTGGTGGTTGCCACAGGTGGGAGCCGGGGTGGGCAAAATAGGTGAAGGTGGTCGAAAGGTAAAACTTATAAAATAAGTTATAAACTAAGTCCTGGCGGTGTCATGTGCAGCATGGTGACTAGAGTTAATGATACTGTGTTGTATATTTGAAAGTTGCTAAGAGAGAAGATTTTACAAGTTCTCATGGCAAGAAAAAAAATTGTAACTATGTTAGCTAGACACTGTGGTGATCGTTTTGTAATATATACAAATAGAGAATCATGTTGTACACCGGAAACTAATACAACGTTGTATGTCAACTATATCTCAATTTAAAAAGAGAAAGAGTGACTTCCCTGGCGGGTCCAGTGGTTAAGACTCCGTGCTTCCAATGCAGGGGTACGAGTTCCATCCGTGGCTGGGGAACTAAGATCCCGCATGCCCCGCGGGGCCGGGTGGGGTGATGTGGGGTGGCCAAAGAATAGAAAAAAAAAAAAAAGAAAGGGGGGTGGGGAGAGAAAGAGAAGAGCTCGGAGAGCTCTCTCTCTCCCTTTCAGCCACGTGAAGACCCAGCAACAAGATGAGAAGGTGGCTGGCTGGGGACTTCCCTGGTGGTCCAGTGGTTAAGACTCCATGTTCCCAATGCATGGGGCGTGGGTTCCAGCCCTAAGTCGGGGGAGCTAAAATCCCACATGCCTCGCAGCTATAGAACAGAAGCAAGATTGTGAAAAATTCAATAAAGACGTTAAAAATGGTCCACATCAAAAAAAAAAAAAAAACTTAAAAAAGAAAAAAAGAAGATGGCTGGCTGTTTATGAACCAGGAAGCGGGCTCTCGCCAGACACCAGATCTACCGGTGCCTTGGACTTCACAGCCCCCAGAACCATGAGAAAGAAATGTCTTGTTCATAAGCCATCTGGTCTGTTATTCTGTCATAGCAGCCCGAGCAGAAAGCACCCAGAGAAAAAAGACAAAGATTTCCCTCCGTTACAAAATGGAATGAACACACACCCAGCCCTCTGGGGATGAGTCGGGGGGTGGGGGGGAGAGGCCCAAAGAGGAAGGGGGTTAGAGAGAGGCTGGGAGAGTACTGCCAAATGCACCCGCCCTCACGTTCCTTCACGTCCTTGCTCCAAAGCCCCCTTCTCAGGGATGCCTTCCCCGATGACCGCATCTTCAAGGGCAAACCCAACGCTGGCCTGCCCGATCCCCCTCCCTTACTTAATATTCCTCCCAGAAGTACCAGATGCGTGTTTTACTCTCTTGCCATGCTGCATATTTTCCTTGTTTATTTATTTATTTTCTGATCCCCTTGGTAGAAGGGCAACACCGACAGGGCAGGGATTTCTGTCGGTTCTGTGGGCTCTCGGGACACCCAGAACAGGGCTTGCCTCACAGTAGCCGCTTAATTAGTGTTTGTGGCCTCAGTGAGGGCACGTTAGTGATGGTTATTAGCTTGGTTTAATTGATTTGGGATCTCCCAAGGGAGAAAACAAAAGGCTGAGCCAGGAAGCAGGTGCTCAACAGAGCGCCGCCATATCTCCCTCTCTTTGTTTCTTTTTCTCATCCTTTGTCAATTTCTCTTTCTCTCTCTCTCCCTCCCCCACCCTCCTTCTTTTCTCTTTCTCCAACACACATATGCATCTGGTTTTACCTGTGTGATTCAGCTGCAGCTCCGCTAAGTCCCACTGGAAGAAAAGAAAAGAAAAGAAAAGAGACCAGACGTCTTGAGTGTTCCCGAGGGAAGAGCTCTCTTTTCTCGACCCATCCTTCTATCCACCCATCATCCCACCGGACTGAGTTGGGACCTTTGTGAAGAACTCTTAAAGAGAAAGTAGGTTTGAACTAGCCGTGAGCATGAAGAGAAGACCTTCTGAAGAACTTCTTAGTTTCCAGGATATAACACAGGGCGCCTCGGCACACCTGCCTCTCTCCCCTGCAAAGCTCTCCCACCCCCGTAATGCAGCCCCCAAAGCCAGACCCTGTGGTAGGTGTCCAGGGTTCCTCCTGTCCTTGGAGGTCCCGGAACCGCCCCTTCCCAGCTTTGAGAAGCCCCCAGCAGCCTCTGAGTCAGCCTGCTGGGGGAACACCAAAGACGAGTCATTTTCCAGGCCCCCATACGGTATGTATCTTCCTCCACCCCGGGATCTCCACCCGGGATTTACCTCCTGCTGTCGGCAGAACTGACTGTCCAGAGCCGGAGACCCCCGGGGGCAGCCTTGCCCCCGCCTCCCCTCCCTGCTCTGGTCTCTCTCGCTCTGTTCTTTTCCACCAGCTCTTTCTTCCTGGCAGTTGTCTTTTCTATTGTTTGGCCACGCCACGTGCTATGCGGGCTATTAATTCCCCAGACCAGGGATCGAACCCCCCGCCCCACTGCGTTGGAAGCGAGGGGTGTTAACCACTGGACGGTCAGGGAAGCCCCCCTGGCAGATTTTTATTCATCTCATTCTGATCTTTTTGTTTTCTTTTTCTTTTTTGGTCGCGAGTCTGTTAGTCTGCGCTCTAGCTCACCATCCCTCTGCCCTGAGCTGATTCTTTCCTCAGTTGCTTACCTGCCCTCGGCGCTGCACCCCCTCCCCAGGTCCCGGCCCCAGCTGGAGGTCCCCATGCTCCTGAGCTTGCAGGAGGCAGATGTACATCTGTCTCTCTCATCCTCCCTTCTGGACTTACCCCAGCTGAATCCACCTGCTGCTTTCGGGTGAGGCGCACACTGCAGACGAGGCAGCCTATCACCATGCCAAGGAGAAGCAGCAACAAAGCCACCCTCCGGATGGACACCCAGGGCCGGTGGGGCACCTGGCAGCCCGAGGCTTCTTCTGCTCTCATGATCCTCTGCAGGCACTTCATCAGCTGTGTGGCGGGGTGGAGGGTGTGTAGAGGCAGGAAGAGGGAAGGAACCTCAGCTCTCATGCAGCTATGGGGCCCTCTGCCTGCCTGAACCTGCCAGGGACCAACCATGCCCCACCCTGGGGATGTCCGGCAAAGGGAGGGACCAGACTCAGTTCTACAGTGCAGGGAATTCCCCTCCAGCTTCTGCCGGTCCCCAGTCTGCAGAGTAGGTGGGCCAGGGTGTCCCTCAATTTTTCTATGTAACTTCCCACACTCACCTTCCTGGTACTCATTCAACAAACCTTCATTGAACATCCACTATGGGCCAGATGCTCTGCTGGGCCTCAGGGCTACAGCCACAGCACCCAGGGATGGAGGAGGGGTCCCCCAATATCCATGTGTTCCTCTCCATCTTCCCAGCCTCCCTGACGCCCCCGTGGTGGGACCACCCCTGATGCGGTCACATGACTGACCTGCCTAATAGGAAGAGAGTAGAAGTGGACCAAGGGTCACTTCCATAGCCTGATCTTGTAAACATGCCACACTGCCTTTCAATTCTCTTGCCCTGTGGTCTTGGAGGACACCCGTTCTTGATGACTGTAGTGGCTTGAATATGTCACCCCCCAATTCATGTCCACCCAGAACTTCAGCACGTGACTTCATCTGGCAACAGGGTCTTTGAGAAGTAAGGATGAGGGTGGACCCTACATCCCATGATGTCTTCATAGGAAAAGGAGAGGACACGCAGAGACACAGAGGGAAGTTGGAGGTAGACATTGGAGTGACGCAGAATACAACAAAGAACCCCAAGGATTGCCGGCAAACCCCAGAAGCCAGAAAGAGGCAAAGAAGGAATCTCCCCTAAAGCCTTTGAAAGGAGCGCAGCCCTTCGGACACCTTGATTTCAGATCTCTGGCCTCCAGAATGGTGAAAGAGTAAATTTCTGTTGTTTCAAGCCACTAGTGGGCGGTGCTCTGTTACGGCAGCCTCAGGAAACGAGGAACAACGGCGTAGCTGCAAGATGAAGAGACACTACCTGGGCTTTGTAGGGTTGGGACAGTACTTTGTTAGTATCAGTGAATCAAGCCACTCAGCTGCCACAGACTGTATGTGCCAAGTACACGTGGCTGTGGTCTAAGGAGCTTTACTTGTAGACACTGAGACTTGAAAATTTCATTCCAGAGTGAGGAGTTACAGTGGCCTGGCCTGGGCTGGGAGTGGGGTGGGGGAGAGAAGAAGGAGGTGAATAGGAGGTGGATAGATGTCAGAGCTGGAGCCAGCAGCATTGCTGCTGTGGGAGGGCAGGTAGAAGAAAGAGGGGAGACAAAAGTGTCCAGAATTCCTGGGGTCCAGGTGATCGTATAGTCCCTGAGACCCCCAACTACAGAAGGAATTTCCTTTATAAACCTGAGGGTTTAGCCAGCAGCACCCTCAAAGGGACATTAAGCTCTCCTGAGCCTGGGGGCGTGATCCTCGGAACTGTCCCCGACCTTCTTTCATACTGTGTGAAACCCCCGCTGGGTTCTAAAGTCTAGCTCTGCTGGCTAACTCCATCTGCAAGACCTTCCAATCCCTGTCTTGTCGTGGTCCCCACTCTGGACCTTTGATGGTTCTTTGCAGCCCACCTGGTGTCCCTTCCCTACCTCCATCTAGCTGAAAGCCATTCACAGTCAAAAAGAATCACTACCGAGCATGGTTAAGTATGTAGGATCTGGAGTTTCTCAACACACCTGGATTCCAGTCTCTGGAATGTCACATTTTAGCCTTTGGGAAACTCACACCCCCATCAGCTTAAGTTCAACGTTTCCATCTATAAAACGGGCTGTGAAAGAGTCACAGATAGAACAAACTGGTGTTACCAGTGTGTGTGCGGACAATATAGGAGTAGGGGAGTGAGAGGTTCAAACTACCGGCTGTAAGACAGATTCCACCATGTACCGTACAACACGGGGGATGTAGCTGACACTTTGTAATAACTGCAAATAGAAAGCAACCTTTACAAATTGTATTAAAATAAAAAATTTAAATAAGAATAAAATGGGCTGTGATGAGATTTTAAGGAGAGACACATGCGAGGCCCTTAGCATAGCGCAGGCACACAGCGAGTGGTCAATAAAGGCTAGCTTTTAATGTTGCTATATCCCCCCAGGAAATGCTCATTAGAACCACGGGAATGGGTACAAGCAGGCAATTCACAAAGAAGTTCAGGTGGCTGATCAACACGGAAAGATGACACCAGCCCTCTTGGCTATAAAATGCAAATTCCATCACTTTCACAAACAAAAAAGAAGCCATGAAAGTGAAACGGAGCAGGGCCCTGTGGTCCTTCCTCCCAACGTCCTCCGCCTACCTTTTGTCTGTAGACAAATTTCAGCCAAAGAATAAGTTTAATCAGAGAAGGGAGAATGCAGAAACAAAGGAAAACAGCCCAATAAGACTAAATAATAATAGTTTAGTCATTAAGCAAAATCAAGGACCTTTAGTTGCTTCTCGAGGGCTCTAGATAATATTCTGAGCCCTATCCTGTGAGCTGTCTTGCAGATAACTGAAACCTCCACCAGGTGGAAGAAGTTAACTACACGATGACCAGAATGTAGCCAGGACATAAGTTGCCACAGTTCCAATAATTGGCCTTAAGGAAATGGGAACAAACCGACCCTGAAAATGAAGACTTGAACGGTACTTGGAACAATCAAGATGATGCTGGTCAGACCACCGCTGACCAATTTCAAAATGACTGTTTCTGCATGTAGTCCCCTCCCCCCATGTATAAAAGCTCTTGCCCACTGATTATGGGGGGCGGAGGGTCGGCCTTTGGTCAGAAGTCTGCCCTCTGCCCCCCGCCATCCCCCACCCCCGTCGCCGGCATCTGAAAATAAAGCAAACTTTCCTTTCCAACGACCTTGCCTCTTCATTGGCTTTTGAACAGTGAACAGCCAGACCCCACTTTCAGTTATGAAAATACTGATGTACAGTTATGTACAGTTAAGTACATACAACTGTACAGTTATGAAAGTATGATACATTCATAAAAATTCATCTGGGTACAGTGCAGACTTTTTAAGTATGTTAGAAAAAAACGAAGAAGACATAAAAGAGAATGTTGCCATGTTTCACATATAAATAATGTCTGCATTAAAAATACCTTCCAAGTTAAAGGCACACACACACACACACGCAGCAAGACAGAAAAAAGAAAGGTTTGCAAGGCCCAAAATAGACAAAACTGTTCTAAGATATATAACTCAGAAGTTAAGTCATTAAGAAGTGACTAACACTTTCTAGAAAATGAAATGAATACGAAGTCGGGTTCTTAAAAGATACACGATCGAATGTGAAACGTGATATTCTCTCTGTTCTGAATAAGATAACTAAAAATTAAAAGCACACGGAATACACCTTTTCTTTTGCACCTATCGTAATTTGGTCAATGATCAGAGCGTTGGTCGAATCTGAAGATTCGCGGTGTTGCAAGCATGTAGGTGAAAAGCATCCCTAACACCCGGATGCTGGGATTTGAAATGGATCCAGCCTTTTGAAAGGACAGTTTGGCAAATCCATCAAGATCCCCAAATGCACCTCCCCTAATGTCCATCAGTTTCACTTCAAGGATTTCATCTGGTAAGCACACTCGCACGCACGTGTCACAAACGGAGATGTACGCACACAAATTCAGTGTGGCACCTGTCGTGGGAACAAAGAGACAGAAAGCAATCCAAAGAGTCATTCATATTGAGGGCTTATTCCCATGCTGAGGACTCGGCAGGTATCACCTTTTGGAACCTTCACCCGAGCCCTAGGAACTGGGTGATGCCCTGATGCTCATTTTCCACCGAAAGCAGGCTCAGAGACGCATCAGCTTAATCCACACAGCAAACAACTTGAAGGCAGGAAGTGCCCGGCTTTCATTGCACATTTGCATCACTTGCCTGGGTTTTCCCACTGCTCTGGATTACTGGGCTGGGGACACTGCGGGGGCTCCGTCGATCGATTGCTCTCTAGACGATGCAGTTCTGCTTGGGGTGGTTGGCTGGTGTTTAAGGAAGTATTGAAAGCAGAGCTTCCTCCACCTGCAAGCAAGATGAGGCTGCAGGGAGGGGATGTGATGGGCTCCCTTCCCCTTGCAAAGTAATTTTTCCCCTTCTTCAGGACTTCTGAGAAGCCAGGGGAGACCGGGCACAGTGCAGGGGAGGGGGTGGAGGGAGGCGGCCCCGGGGGCGGAAATCTGGGTGCAGGAAGTAAGATCGCCCCTGGGAACCAGGGGCGGCTTGAAGATGCCAACTCAGGTGTCCCTTTGCTGTGAATGTCCCCAAGTTGCCCTAGGGCTGTGCCACTTGGTGTTGTCCTTGCCAGAGTGCTAGCAGGAAGGAAGGAGACCAACGCCTCTCAGTGTTCAGTTCCCCTTTAACTACATAATCTTCCCACTTCTGAACCACCAGGGAAGTCCCTGGCCAATCATTTTGATCTGCCTGATTCTGAGTCCGAATTTGGTTTATCCCAGGGTCCTCCCATGTGTGTGTGCACATCTCTTAGCCAAGACGGATGCTAGCGAAGAGGCCTATGGGTAGGTTGGCATCACTTACTATGAGGTGACGCCCCCTTCATTTGACCTTCGAGGAGCCTTTCTGTGCGTGTGTAGTCGGGAAGATCTCCTTGACTTCGAGAATGAGGCATATGTGGTCTTCTCTCTGGGCAGGGCTCAGCTTCCTCACCGGCTCCTGCTGTTAGGGAGTTTCTGTCCCCAGGGAACGAACTCTAGCTGCTCAGCCTGGGGCCCGTCTATCTCCTGCCTCAAATCCCCCCTGAGAGACGTGAACCCCAAGACATCTTTATTGGGAGGATGAAGGGTGGAGGTCTATCTTCTGTAGCTTCTTCAGGCTGGCAACGGGCTAGCACACCCTACCTAGCTGGGGTCACAGAGCTCTCACTCTGTCTCGTTAAGGGATCCAGGGTGACTTCCAGAGTGTCCTTTAATAATTCAATTAATCTTTACATTAAAATAACATAACAGCAAAGAATTGTCCAGGAAGGGAGTCTTAGTAAATACAGACCTCCATTAGCATAACTGGCATTTAATAGTCACTGAAATAATCTTTTTCTCTCTAAAATTACCCTCATTTCTATCAAATATAGCCAAATTAAGACTAATTTGTTTGCAAAATAAGTCTGGTCCAATAAACTTGGCCTGATGATTTATATAACTATAATTGATCATATAGGCTTTTTGCTTGCTGAAAATTTTATAAAGAACCTCAGATTGAACTTTTTTTTTAAATTTTATTTATTTTTTTATACAGCAGGTTCTTATTAGTCATCAATTTTATACACATCAGTGTATACATGTTAATCCCAAACGCTCAATTCATCACACCAGCATCCCCACCCCCCTGCCACTTTCCCCCCTTGGTGTCCATATGTTTGTTCTCTACATCTGTGTCTCAACTTCTGCCCTGCAAACTGGTTCATCTGTACCATTTTTCTAGGTTCCACATACATGCATTAATATACAATACTTGTTTTTCTCTTTCTGACTTACTTCACCCTGTATGAAAGTCTCTAGATCCATCCATGTCTCAACAAATGACCCAATTTCGTTCCTTTTTATGGCTGAGTAATATTCTATTGTATATATGTACCACAACTTCCTTATCCACTCGACTGTCAATGGACATTTAGGTTGCTTTCATGTCCTGGCTATTGTAAATAGTGCTGCAATGAACATTGGGGTGCATGTGTCTTTTTGAATTATGGTTTTCTCTGGGTATATGCCCAGTAGTGGGATTGCTGGATCATATGGTAATTCTATTTTTAGTTTTTTAAGGAACCTCCATACTCTTCTGCATAGTGGCTGTATCAATTTACATTCCCACCAACAGTGCAGGAGGGTTCCCTTTTCTCCACACCCTCTCCAGCATTTGTTGTTTGTAGATTTTCTGATGATGCCCATTCTAACTGGTGTGAGGTGATACCTCATTGTAGTTTTGATTTGCATTTCTCTAATAATTAGTAATGTTGAGCAGCTTTTCATGTGCCTCTTGGCCATCTGTATGTCTTCTTTGGAGAAATGTCTATTTAGGTCTTCTGCCCATTTATTGATTGGGTTGTCTGTTTCTTTTATATTGAGCTGCATGAGCTGTTTATATATTTTAGAGATTAATCCTTTGTCCGTTGATTCGTTTGCAAATATTTTCTCCCATTCTGAGGGTTGTCTTTTCATCTTGTTTATGGTTTCCTTTGTTGTGCAAAAGCTTTGAAGTTTCATTAAGTCCCATTTGTTTATTTTTGTTTTTATTTCCATTACTCTAGGAGGTGGATCAAAAAAGATCTTGCTGTGATTTATGTCAAAGAGTGTTCTTCCTATGTTTTCCTCTAAGAGTTTTATAGTGTCTGGTCTTACATTTAGGTCTCTAATCCATTTTGAGTTTATTTTTGTGTATGGTGTTAGGGAGTGTTGTCATTTCATTCTTTTACATGCAGCTGTCCAGTTTTCCCAGCACCACTTATTGAAGAGACTGTCTTTTCTCCATTATATATCCTTGCCTCCGTTGTCATAGATTAGTTGACCATAGGTGCGTGGGTTTATCTCTGGGCTTTCTATCTTGTTCCATTGATCTATGTTTCTGCTTTTGTGCCAGTACCATATTTTCTTGATTACTGTAGCTTTGTAGTATAGTCTGAAGTCAGGGAGTCTGATTCCTCCAGCTCCATTTTTTCCCCTCAAGACTGCTTTGGCTATTCGGGGTCTTTTGTGTCTCCATTCAAATTTTAAGATTTTTTTGTTCTAGTTCCGTAAAAAATGCCACTGGTAATTTGATAGGGATTGCATTGAATCTGTAGATTGCTTTGGGTAGTATAGTCATTTTCACAATATTGATTCTTCCAATCCAAGGACATTGTATATCTCTCCATCTGTTGGTATCATCTTTAATTTCTTTCATCAGTGTCTTATAGTTTTCTGCATACAGGTATTTTGTCTCCCTAGGTAGGTTTATTCCTAGGTATTTTATTCTTTTTGTTGCAAAGTTAATGGGAGTGTTTCCTTAATTTCTCTTTCAGACTTTTCATCATTAGTGTATAGGAATGCAAGAGATTTATGTGCATAATTTTGTATCCTGCAACTTTACCAAATTCATTGATTAGCTCTAGTAGTTTTCTGGTGGCATTTTTAGGATTCTCTAAGTATAGTGTCATGTCATCTGCAAACAGTGACAGTTTTACTTCTTCTTTTCCAATTTGTATTCCTTTTATTTCTTTTTCTTCTCTGATTGCCATGGCTAGGACTTCCAAAACTATGTTGAATAATAGTGGTGAGAGTGGACATCCTTGTTTTGTTCCTGATCTTAGAAGAAATGCTTTCAGTTTTTCACCATTGAGAAGGATGTTTGCTGTGGGTTTGTCCTGTATGGCTTTTATTATGTTGAGGTACTTTCCCTCTATGCTCACTTTCTGGAGAGTTTTTATCATAAATCAGTGTTGAATTTTGTCAAAAGCTTTTTCTGCATCTATTGAGATGATCATATGGTTTTTATTCATCAATTTGATAATATGGTGAATCACATTGGTTGATTTGCATATATTGAAGAATCCTTGCATCCCTGGGATAAATCCCACTTGATCATGGTGTATGATCCTTTCAATGTGTTGTTGGATTCTGTTTGCTAGTATTTTGTTGAGGATTTTTGCATCTATGTTCATCAGTGATATTGGTCTGTAATTTTCTTTTTTTGTAGTATCTTTGTCTAGTTTTGGTATCAGGGTGATGGTGGCCTCATAGAATGAGTTCGGGAGTGTTCCTTCCTCTGCAATTTTTTGGAAGAGTTTGAGAAGGGTGGGTGTTGGCTCTTCTCTAAATGTTTGATAGAATTCACCTGTGAAGCCATCTGGTCCTGGACTTTTTTTTGTCGGAAGATATTTGATCACAGCTTCTATTTCATTCCTTGTGATTGGTCTGTTCATGTTTTCTGTTTCTTCCTGGTTTAGTCTTGGAAGGTTATACTTTTCTAAGAATTTGTCCATTTCTTCTAGGTTGTCCATTTTATTGGCATAGAGTTGCTTGTAGTAGTCTCTTAGGATGCTTTGTATTTCTGCAGTGTCTGTTGTAACTTCTCCTTTTTCATTTCTAATTTTATTGATTTGAGTCCTCTCCCTCTTTTTCTTGATGAGTCTGGCTAATGGTTTATCAATTTTGTTTATCTTCTCAAAGAACCAGCCTTTAGTTTTATTGATCTTTGCTATTGTTTTTTTTTGTTTCTATATCATTTATTTCTGTTCTGATCTTTATGATTTCTTTCCTTCTGCTAACTTTGAGTTTTGTTTGTTCTTCTTTCTCTAGTTCCTTTAGGTGTAAGATTAGATTGTTTATTTGAGGTTTTTCCTGTTTCTTGAGGTAGGCTTGTATAGCTATAAACTTCCCTCTTAGAACTGCTTATGCTGCATCCCATAGGTTTTGGATCATCGTGTTTTCATTGTCATTTGTCTCTAGGTAGTTTTTGATTTCCTCTTTGATTTCTTCAGTGATCTCTTGGTTATTTAGTAACGTATTGTTTAGCCTCCATGTGTTTGTGTTTTTTACATGTTTTCCCCTGTAATTCATTTCTAATCTCATAGCATTGTGGTCAGAAAAGATGCTTGATATGATTTCAATTTTCTTAAATTTACTGAGGCTTGATTTGTGACCCAGGATGTGATCTATCCTGGAGAATGTTCCGTGTGCACTTGAGAAGAAAGTGTAATCTGCTGTTTTTGGATGGAATGTCATATAAATATCAATTAAATCTATCTGGTGTGTTGTGTCATTTAAAGCTTCTGTTTCCTTATTTATTTTCATTCTGGTTGACCTGTCCATTGGTGTAAGTGAGTTGTTAAAGTCCCCCACTATTATTGTGTTACTGTCGATTTCCTCTTTTATAGCTGTTAACAGTTGCCTTATGTATTGAGGTGCTCCTATGTTGGGTGCATATATATTTATAATTGCTATATCTTCTTCTTGGATTGATCCCTTGATCATTATGTAGTGTCCTTCCTTGTCTCTTGCAACATTCTTTATTTTAAAGTCTTTTTTATCTGATATGAGTATCGCTACTCCAGCTTTCTTTTGATTTCCATTTGCATGGAATATCTTTTTCCATCCCCTCACTTTCACTCTGTATGTGTCCCTAGGTCTGAAGTGAGTCTCTTGTAGACAGCATATATATGGGTCTTGTTTTTGTATCCATTCAGCAAGCCTGTGTCTTTTGGTTGGAGCATTTAATCCATTCACGTTTAAGGTAATTATCGATATGTATGTTCCTATGACCATTTTCTTAATTGTTTTGGGTTTGTTTTTGTAGTTCCTTTTCTTCTCTTGTGTTTCCCACTTAGAGAAGTTCCTTTAGCGTTTGTTGTAGAGCTGGTTTGGTGGTGCTGAATTCTCTTAGCTTTTGCTTGTCTGTAAAGCTTTTGATTTCTCCATCGAATCTGAATGAGATCCTTGCCGGGTAGAGTAATCTTGGTTGTAGGTTCTTCCCTTTCATCACTTTAAGTATGTCATCCCACTCCTTCCTGGCTTGTAGAGTTTCTGCTGAGAAATCAGCTGTTAACCTTATGGGAGTTCCCTTGTATGTTATTTGTTGTTTTTCCCCTTGCTGCTTTCAATAATTTTTCTGTGTCTTTAATTTTTGCCAATTTGATTACTATGTGTCTTGGTGTGTTTCTCCTTGGGTTTCTCCTGTATGGGACTCTCTGCACTTCCTGGACTTGGGTGGCTATTTCCTTTCCCATGTTAGGGAAGTTTTCAACTATAATCTCTTCAAATATTTTCTTGGGTCCTTTCTCTCTCTCTTCTCCTTCTGGGACCCCTATAATGCGAATGTTTTTGCATTTAATGTTGCCCCAGAGGTCTCTTAGGCTGTCTTCATTTCTTTTCATTCTTTTTTCTTTATTCTGTTCTGCAGCAGTGAATTCCACCATTCTGTCTTCCAGGTCACTTATCCGTTCTTCTGCCTCGGTTATTCTGCTATTGATTCCTTCTAGTGTAGTTTTCATTTCAGTTATTGTATTGTTCATCTCTGTTTGTTTTTTCTTTAATTCTTCTAGGTCTTTGTTAAACATTTCTTGCATCATCTCGATCTTTGCCTCCATTCTTTTTCCGAGGACCTAGATCATCTTCACTATCATTATTCTGAATTCTTTTTCTGGAAGGTTGCCTATCTCCACTTCATTTAGTTGTTGTTCTGGGGTTTTATCTTATTCCTTCATCTGGTACATAGCCCTCTGTCTTTTCATCTTGTCTATCTTTCTGTGAATGTGGTTTTTGTTCCACAGGCTGCAGGATTGTAGTTCTTCTTGCTTCTGCTGTCTGCCCTCTGGTGGATGAGGCTATCTAAGAGGCTTGTGGAAGTTTCCTGATGGGAGGAACTGGTGGTGGGTAGAGCTGGCTGTTGCTCTGGTGGGCAGAGCTCAGTAAAACTTTAATCTGCTTGTCTGCTGATGGGTGGGGCTGGGTTCCCTCCCTGTTGGTTGTTTGGCCTGAGGCAACCCAACACTGGAGCCTACCTGGGCTCTTTGGTGGAGCTAATGACAGACTCTGGGAGGCTGCATGCCAAAGAATACTTCCCAGAACTTCTGCTGCCAGTGTCCTTGTCCCCACGGTGAGCCACAGCCAACCCCCGCCTCTGCAGGAGACCCTCCAACACTAGCAGGTAGGTCTGGTTCAGTCACCCCTGGGGCCACTGCTCCTTCCCCTGGGTCCCGATGTGCTCACTACTCTGTGTGTGCCCTCCAAGAGTGGAGTCTCTGCTTCCCCCAGTCTTGTTGAAGTCCTGCAATCAAATCCGACTAGGCTTCAAAGTCTGATTCTTTAGGAATTCCTCCTCCCATTGCCGGACCCCCAGGTTGGGAAGCCTGACATGGGGCTCAGAACCTTCACTCCAGTGGGTGGACTTCTGTGGTATAAGTGTTCTCCAGTCTGTGAGTCACCCACCCAGCAGTTATGGGATTTGATTTTACTGTGATTGCACCCCTCCTACCGTCTCACTGTGGCTTCTCCTTTGTCTTTGGATGTGGGGTATCTTTTTTGGTGAGTTCCAGTGTCTTCCTGAGGATGACTGTCCAGCAGTTAGTTGTGATTCTGGTGTTCTCACAAGGGGGAATGAGAGCACGTCCTTCTACTCCGCCATACATTTATCCAGATTGAACTTTTAAAAGACCTCTCAGGGCTAGGAAACTCATGCCAAGGGCTTATCACAGATTTTGCCTAACAGATGTAGGTGAATTCCTCCCTTTTCAAGGCCCCCAAAATACCTTGAGATTTCTGTACCTGTTAGTATGTAGCCTTCCAAATTTATCTGATAAAGCTGCTGGGAAACTAATAGTTTCCCATCTCTGGAGGGAGCAGTCAGAGAGAAAGGATAAATGTTTCAGTTCTGCTTACAAATGTATAACTTACCAAATTACTATAAGTCATAATGAGTTTGAGGGGAATGTTTTACTATATGTGGAAAACACAGATTTAAACCAGTAATTTTTCAGAAAGAAACCACAAAAAATGATAACCATATTCACCAGTTCACTCAGTCTTTTTGTTAACTTTTTATGAAACCATCAGGATTTTCATTAGAATTCTTCAATTTCTTACCCAGTTCAGCATTATGGTCTGAAAGTCAGGAACTTGTATTTATCCAAAAGTCCTTACTATAATCTTCTTGAAAAGGAAGCACTTTTGCAAAGACATTAGAGTGAAACCGTAAGTGTCTATAATGTCAAAAGACTTGAGGCACATTTAAAATCTGATCACATTGCAATTGACAAAGTAACTCAGTTACTGCTGTGACACACAACACTTTCAGATAATAACTAGAATTATGACTGATAACATTTTCCCAGGACATGTCAGAATTTCAGGAACTGTATATAATTTCTAGAATATCTATATTAATTACATTTACCATACAATATAACCTAGGAAGATTTATTACTCATTTGACAATACTTCCCATGTAATTTAACATACCAATGAACCTAATTAGTTTAATATTTCTCTTTGCAGTGTTTCAGGGGCCCTTTGAAGCATCTCAAAGTTAGCTAGAGGTCAAAAGGAATTCAGTAGAATTTGATTTAGGAAGTTTTGTCAAAAAATATCAAAAGGGTCTCGAACAGTCAGATAGGGTCATAGGTCACTGTGAAACAATAGTTATTCACTTAGCCAGGGTAACAATAAAAGATTTCAAAGGCCAGGACATGAAAGCAACCTAAGTGTCCATAGACAGATGAATGGACAAAGAAGATGTGGCACATATGTACAATGGAATATTTCTCAGCCATAAAAAGAAATGAAATTGAGTTATTTGTAGTGAGGTGGATGGACCTAGAGACTGTCATACAGAGTGAAGTAAGTCAGAAAGAGAAAAACAAATACCGTATGCTAACACATATATATGGAATCTGAAAAAAAAAAAAAAGGTTCTGAAGAGCCTAGGGGCAGGACAGAAATAAAGACCCAGATGTAGAGAATGGACTTGAGGACACAGGGAGGAGGAAAGGTAAGCTGGGACGAAGTGAGAGAGAGGCATGGACATATATACACTACCAAACGTAAAATAGATAGCTAGTGGGAAGCAGCCGCATAGCACAGGGAGAACAGCTAGGTGCTTTGTGTCCAACTAGAGGGGTGGGATAGGGAGCGTGGGAGGGAGACGCAAGAGGGAAGCGATATGGGAATATATGTATATGTATAGCTGATTCACTTTGTTATACAGCAGAAACTAACACACCATTGTAAAGCAATTATACTCCAATAAAGATGTTAAAAAATGTATTGAACAAAAGTTGATTGCTTACTATAAAAGGTTAAGTGATAAAAGTATGATATAAAAGCATGCGTATATAGTATTATCTCAATATATGTTATATATATATGCAAAGAAAAGTATGTAGGAAAAAGCAAAAATATTAATAGTTATGCTTATTTTTGAGTGGTGGAATTATGAGTGATATTATTTTCTTTAAATTCCCGTATTTTTCAATCTTCATTTGAGCTTGTGACTTTTACAATTCAAAAATAAATTTTCCTTAAAAAAAAGATTTCAAAGGCAAATACAGAACTGATCACTTAAAGGGTAAAGAAACTTAAAATCTGTTATGAAAGGCAGTTCAACTTCTTAAGAAAACTTGTCCTCTTAACAGAGAGAAGAGCCAAATTCAAGTTTTGCACCAACTTACTTTTAAAACGCATTTACTCAATTAAATTTATTCTAAACTTAGTCAATCCTGACTATCCACAAAACTCTTTTCTCAGGGTCACTTTCCACAAATCTTTCATCACTTTCTGTATCCATCACTTTAGTTTCCCATCCAGAAACAGCCAGCTCTAAGTCAGTCCTACTCCCTCTTCCGTTAATAAAATGCAATTCCATTCCTCATACCTTCTTTACTGAAAACACATATCCTACTTTCCTTCAGTAACCATGAACTGTCCTTTATATCATCATTCTGTAGATTGGAGAACATAAATCCAAATAATAATTTCTTGAAAAATGGGATTTCTTCTAGAAAATATCTCAGTGTGGCACCAAACAAATTTATTAACAGTTCTAAACTTTTCCTTTCTCTGTAAAAGGAAGCCAGTATTCGGTACTTAACGTTTCACTACCTTATTTTATTCGGAAATGACCTATTCAATAAACTTCCGTTATTTAACTTAGTTTAGCACAACTCTAACTTTTAAGTTGTCAAATATCTGGAGGGATTATTCCTAAGTAGACAATCCAAAAAAGTAATTATTCCTAAAAATTTACCCAAAGCTCGTATCTCGTTTGCATTTCCTTAGAAGTTTCTTCACGTTGAGTTATTTTCCTTGCTGACAAATTTATAACAGATGTAACAAGATTTTATTTAGCTTATGTTAAACTGAGGCACAATGAAAGTATACTTAAAGGTTGATGATTTAAAAAAAAAAGTCGATGACTCTAAAGACATGTCTATATTAATTAGATCAACAAACAAGCATTCATACCAGGTCTTAATTGAATACTGAATATGTTCCAGTTCATGTGAACCTGAAATTCATTTAGCTTAATTTCTCTTGTATTTAGAATTGTTCGATTTGTAAGTGCTTACTTTTCCTTAAGGCAATTAAATAGAGCTCATTTACAAATTAACCTCAGCAGTATTATCCAAAGACAAAGACACATACTGAGACACACATCTACCCAGACAGACACAACGAGAGATCTAGCTTCATTTTCTAAACTTAGTCATGAATCGGATATCACAATATAAAACTCACTAGTTAAGAAATAACAGTTAGAATAAGGAAAATTTTAAAAGACTTCTTCCCATTGTTTTTTTCTTCTCAGTCTCAGTAAATTAGAGATGGTCCAGATAAGATAAATATGCCTGACAGCCACGGTCTCAAGGCACAGGGAGAGAAAAGCAAGTTCTCCTAGAAGGACTTGTTCCTCAGGGTCAGAATTCTGGAAAAAAAAAAAAGTATTGTAACAAGCTACACGTGCCACTACTGAAGCCAGTGTACCTGGAGCCCGTGTTCCGCAACAAGAGAAGCCACTGCAAAGAGAAGCCCAATCACCGCAATGAACAGTATCTGCCGCTCACGGCAACTAGAGAAAAGCCCACGCACAGCAACAAAGAACCAATGCAGCCAAAAATAAATTTAAAAAAAGAAAGAAAGAAAACAGAACAGAAAAACAAGCTAGCTTTCTCTAATTGCACGTGCAAAAAGAACCGTTTTTGCAATTTCAAAAAAAGTTTTATCTTAACCAATTTTCTCCAGAGTCTAAAGAATATTGTGGCCACACTGTCAAAAATCATCTTTATTTTTCTGTAGTCATAGTTTCACAGCTAAAATTTAGACCAGATAGTGCTCAAATTGGCCCTGATAACAGGGGCAGACTGGCTGATAAAATGTTGTCCCAGCAGGGATTGTCCCTCCAGGGATGTGAGATCTTAGTTTGATCAGAAAAATCTGAAGGAGTAAGGGAACTTGCAGGAGTGGGGGAAGCTTCATTTCCCCCGAGAGTTGGGAGAAGTTAGACGGGGATCATTCAGAATGTCAGGAAAGTTTTCCTCAGTCCATTTTCCCATCCTATGGCAGTAAAGATCTAATTTGAAGAGACCCATTTTCAGGCTATTTTTCCATTCCCCAACTTAAATAAAGGCCAGGCAATATTACAGCAGGACCTAAGCTTTCCTTTTCTCAGCTCGTCTGGCTTAGCCGTGCTCCTAGAAATGAAGTACGGTGTCCCGGAAACGTTACTAGGAGGTACCGGAAGGACATTCAGAGCATCCTCTGCATTTCCTTCGAATCCTGTGTTTGATGGGATTTTCGATGTTCTCTACTCTCCCATCAATCCCTGACCAGACGTCTCTGGTTGACCTGGTCCCTCGTGAGAGGGGTCCCCGATAGGGGATGTTTGCATTCCCAGGGCTCTCCTTGAAGGGGAGCACCGTGGTCTGCTTGAAAGTGGCCCACCCAATAGGCTGTCCATTGCAGTGTATGGACTGCCAAGGCCTGGAGTGAAGGGGGAACTCCCGGAGGATTTGGAGTTGGCCGCAACGGCTGCTTCTCATTGCGGTGGCTTCTCTTGTCGGAGAACGGGCTCTAGGCACGCAGGCTTCAGTAGCTGCAGCGCGTGGGCTCAGTAGATGTGGCTCGCGGGCTCTAGAGCACGGGCTCAGTAGTTGTGGTGCATGGGCTTATTTGCTCCGCGGCATGTGGGATCTTCCTGGACCAGGGCTTGAACCCGTGTCCCCTGCATTGGCAGGCGGATTCTTAAACGCTGTGCCACCAGGGAAGTCCCATGGGTGCAGATTCTTTTCAGTCCTTAATACTACAGTACTGAAGTGAGATGGGCACCAGTCTGGGCATTTACACCCAGCCTCCTGTTTGCACTTTGAGATGGAAATAACAACAGAAACAGCGTAAATAGCCAGGCTTTGTCCCCTGAGGACACTTTAAGATAACAGTCAGGGCAGGAACAGAGAGGGGCTAAACCCTGCTTGAGGAAAAGATCAAGAAGTCACATGTGTCCCATCCTTGGGGCAAGGGAGACACTGCACCTGTGCAGAAAGACTCCTTAGGGGGTCAATAAAAAGGAGGGGGCACCACCCCATGATAGGTGATGCCAAGGCCCCCCATAGCCCTCTGGGCTGGAATCCATCTTGGAAAAAAAGTTGTGCACGCGTGTTGGGGAGGGTCCTAGGGCAGGTCAGGTGTGGAAAAAGAAACCAGATAGTTGGCCAGAGGGAAACAGAGACCCGGAAGAACTGCCCTATATAAATGATGGACCAGCCTCTTTACTGCACTTCTCCTCATTAGGGAGGACGCCCACACCCTTTTCTCTACAGGTGTGTATCTCTGCCTTGCTTCTGTCTTAACTAAAACTGTCTCTCTGTGTGCTCTCCCACTTGTGCTGTGCTGTGCCTCTAATAATAAACTTTGCACCTGTTTTTACAGTTTTTGCCTCCTTGAAACATTCTTGCTTCGAAATGGAGGCAAGAGCCAGGGAAAGTTTGCTTCTAGCTGCTAGCCCAGCAAGTGGCTAGGATTCCTGGTTTTCATCCAGGCTACCCAGGTTCAATTCCTAGGCAGGGAACTAAGATCTCGCTTCAAGCCACCGCTCACTGCTCCCTGTCTGGAATGAGTACAACATGGTCAGAAAGAGATTGGTTGAATCTGCGGAGGTGGAATCTCGGTCATGGAGGAACCACCTGTAGTGAAGGCTGACTATAAGTTATATTCAGATTTTTGAATGGGTGGAGGGTCAGCGCCACTAACCTCCAGGTTGTTCCAAGGTCAACTGTATAGTAATTTCCTCAAAGAATAAGACACTGCTGACATGGTTTAGCTGTGCAATGAGCTCATCAGTCCTCTTTTTTTTCAATTTTTGCCACCATCAGTGTGAAGCTTTATTTTTAATTGAGCTATATTTTATAAATTAATACAATAAAATTCATTTTAATTGTACAGCATAATGAGTTCTATCAAATGTGTAAGGTCATATAACACCACCAAGATCACGTTCTAGAACATTTCTGTCGTCTAATCCATCCCTAGGCAACCGCTGATCCACCTTCTGCCCCCCGTAGTCTTGCCTCTCCTAGAATTTTGCATAAGTGGAATCACGCAGTACATAATCTTTCATGCTTGACACAGTCTTCTTAGCATAATGTTTCTGATTTGTCCATCATGTTATGTGTTCAGTATTCTGTGTCTTTATTGCTAGTATTCCAAAGTGTCCACGTGCCTCCCTTTTTGTGTGCGTTCATCAGCTGATGGGCATTTGTGTTGTTTCCAGTTTGGGGCTATTATGAATAATGATGCTATGAGCATGGTGTATAGGTCTTTATTTGTACATTTGTTATCATTTCTCTTGGGCAAATTCCTAGGAGTGGGATTGCAGGTCATATGGTAGGGGTATGTTTAACTTTGTAAGAAACTACCGTTTCCCCAAGTGTCCATCCCATATTTCTTCTTTTCCTTTTTTTTTGCGGTACGCGGGCCTCTCACTGTTGTGGCCTCTCCCGTTGCGGAGCACAGGCTCCGGACGCGCAGGCTCAGCGGCCATGGCTCACGGGCCCAGCCGCTCCGCGGCATGTGGGACCTTCCCGGACCGGGGCACGAACACGCGTCCCCTGCATCGGCAGGCGGACTCTCAACCACTGCGCCACCAGGGAAGCCCCTGTCCATCCCATATTTCAAGCAATCTTACCAATAGTGTATGAGAGTTCCAGTTCTTCCACATCCTCAGCGATCCTTGGTATGGTTTGTAACGTTAGTTTTAGTCATTCTTGTGGTAATTTATTGTATTGTAATTTGTAATTCCCTGATGACTAGCGATATTGAACGTCTTTTCATGTGTTCATTTACCATCTGTATATCTCTTTTTGGGACATATCTATCCAATTTTTGGACAGTTTTTTTCACTGAGGTTTTTTGTCATCTAATTACTGAGTTGTAAGAATTTGTAAAATATATTCTAGGTACAAATCCATCTCTAGATGCATGACATAAAAATACATAAATATTTTCTCCCTCTCTATGATTGAGTTTTCATTTTCTAATTGTGTATTTAGAAGAGCAAACAATTTTAATTTTTGTGAAGTCCATTATATCACTCTTTTATGGTTCATGTTTTTAGTGTCCTGGTTAAGAAGTCTTTTTTTTTTTTTTTTGGCCACACCATACAGCTTGTGGGATCTCAGTTCCCTGACCAGGGATTGAACCTGGGACTCGACAGTGAAAGTGCAGGAGTCCTAACCACTGGACCACCAGGGAATTCCCGTGGTTAAGAAGTCTTTACTTAATCCCTCTTTGTTTATCTCTTCTCAGGGATCATTGTCCTGTGACTCCTGTTGTTCAATGTCTTAAAATAATCTTTTCATATATTTTGGATAGTGTTTTAGTTGTTTAAGGCAAGAGGGTAAATCGGATCCCTGTTACTCTATCATGGCCAGAAAGTTCCAACTTTTAGCCCTCTAAACTAATCACACTCAGAAACAGAGAGTAGAATGGAAGTTGCCAGGGGCTGAGAGGTGGGGGAAATGAAAAGATATTGGTCAAATGAAACAAACATCCGGTTATGAGTAAGTGGTGAGGATCTCATGTACAGCGTGATGACCGTTGTTAACAAGACTATGATTATATACTTGCAAGTTGCTCACTGAGTAGACCTTAAATATTCTTCACCACACAGACAAACATTGTAATTTTTTAGGTGATAGATGTGTTAACTAACCTTATTGCAATATATATGTGTATCAAATCGTCACCTTGTCCACCTTAAGCTTCTGCAGTGTTATATGCCAATTATATAAGATCATCAGCACCTCAGAAGTTTCCTCATAACCCCTTCCCATTGCTTCCAAATCTTGGACAACTCACATGGACGCACAAATATAATTGCATGTCAGCTCTGTACTGATCTGTGAACGAGAAGCCACAGCTGTATCAAAATGTGTGGAATCTCACTCTGCCAGAAGCCACAGCTACTGCTGAAGATTTGGAAAGTCTTGAGCTGTAAACTGTCATTTAGAAGAGAAAAGGGGGTTACCCTGTGGCGTTGCAGACAAACCAAGGAAAGAACACGACAGGGGAACAAGTAACGTCAGCCACGGTGAATTAGAATACCACTGGCCCAATCTGATGGTGAGACGCATAACCCTCTTCTTTTTTTCTCTTTTGGTCGCACTGTGCGGCTTGTGGGATCTTAGTTGCCCCACCAGGGATTGAACCCGGGCCCTTGGCAGTGAAACCATGGAATTCCCCACAACCATCCGTATATTGCTCATTATGATTCATCATTCTTCACCTTGTCTACCTCCTTCAAGAGTCTCTTAAATTGATGGTGACTATAATAGATTGAATTATGTCCCTTTAAAAGATATGTTCAAGTCCTAACTCCTGGTACTTGTGAATATGACTTTATTTGGAAATAGAGTCCTTGTAGATATAATAAAAATGTAAGATAAGGTCATTAGAATGGGCTCTCAATCCAACCAGGATGTTATTCTTATAAGAAAAGAAGAGAGGGCTTCCCTGGTGGCGCAGTGGTTGAGAGTCCCGCCTGCCGATGCTGGGGACACGGGTTCGTGCCCCGGTCCGGGAGGATCCCACATGCCGCGGAGCGGCTGGGCCTGTGAGCCATGGCCGCTGAGCCCGCGCGTCCGGAGCCTGTGCTCCGCAACGGGAGAGGCCACAACAGTGAGAGGCCCGCGTACCGCAAAAAAAGAAAAAGAAAAAAGAAAAGAAGAGAAACAGATTGTGATTCATAATAAAAATATATATAATTTGGTTTTCATCCCTGTTCCTGGCACAAAACTCCTAAAATCCCTTGGAATTTCCTAAGTGAGGCGTGCGACATAGGTGTCTTTAGTTATTAATGAGGTGACTTTTGGAAAGCACCAAGTGAAGGGGGCGTGTTGCCAGGGAATCCAACTATGTAATCAGAATGTTGGAACTTTCAATCCCACCCCCTGATCTTTGGGAAGGAGAGAGGGACTGGAGGTTGAATCAGTCACCAATGGCCAGTGATTTAATCAATCTTGCTTATTTATTTATTTGGCTGTGTCGCGTCTCAGTCGTGGCATGTGGGATCTTTTGTTGCAGCACGTGGACTCTGTTGCGGTGCGTGGGCTTCTCTCTAGTTGTGGTGCGCAGACTCTAGAGCACGCGGACTCAGTAGCTGCAGTGCGTGGGCTTAGTTGCCCTGCGGCATGTTGGATCTTAGTTCCCCGACCAGGGACAGAACCCATGTCCCCTGCGTTGAAAGGCAGATTCTTAACCACTGGACCATCAGGGAAGTCCCTAGTCAATCATGCTTGGTTAACGCAGCCCCCATAAAACCCAAAAGGCTGGAGTTCAAAGAGCTTCTGGGTTGGTGAACACGTGGAGATTTGGGGAGAGTGGTGTGCAGGGAGAGGGCTCCATGCTCTTTCCCCATACGTTGCCCTGTGCTTCCCTTCCTTCTGGCTCTTCCTGTTTATATCCCTTTATAATAAACCGATAATCTGGTAAGTAAAATATTCTTCCAAGTTCTGTGAGCCACTCTAGCAAATTAATCAAAAGCAAGGAGGAGGCTGTTGGAATGTCTGATCTATAGCCATGCAGTCAGCAGCACAAATGACAACCTGGACTTAAGACTGGCATCTGAAGTTGGGAGTGGGGTTCTTGTGGGCTGAGCCCTTAACCTGTGGGGTCTGACCCTATCTCTGGGTAGAGAGTGTCAGAATTGAGTTGAATTGTAGGACAGCCAGCTGGTGTCCGAGAATCTCTTGGTGTGGGGAAAACCCACACATCCGGCATCAGAAATGTCGTTGAGTGTGATAGTAGTGTGAGAGTACAGGAGGAGCACAGGAGGAAGGCTGAGTTTTCCCCAAATACACACACACACACACACACACACACACACACACACACACACACACACACGTAAAGAAGGCCAGAGATTGGAGTGATGCAGCTACAAGTGAAAGAATGCCAACCATGACCACCAGAAGCTAGAAGAAACTAGAAAACAACCTCTTCTACAGTCTTTACAGAGAACACGGCCCTGCTAACATGTTGATCTTGGACTTCTGGACTATAGAACTGTGAGAGGACAAATCTCTGTTGTTTTAAGCCACTGAGTTTGTTACAACAGCCCTGGGAAACAATACAGTAACCAACGGTTGCAAAGGCATATTTACAGCCCAGTCAGTATGCAGCTATAATAGTATGAATTTCCGTAACCACAGGGTGGGTACAATGACATAATTAGTCTTTCCACAATCAATAAAATTGCATGGTACAAGTCTCAAAAGTTTCAAGTAACAGAGGTATCGTTAATATGTTACTCTGTTGATATAATTTCACGACCCATCATTGCATCTTCATTGTCACATACCCCTTGGTTTTTCTGAATGAACACTGAGCCTTCCCTTCTTGCCCCCCAAAATGTAAATTTCAATCCCTTTCAAATGTAATAGTCTTTTGAAGTTGACTTGTGAGTATAAGGCTCTCGCCTCCCTGTGGACCCCAAAGGAAATATGAAAAATAATTTTGAGGCGGAATATCGAGCCTCTAGCTTTCGGAATTAAAATACTGAGGTATGGGGTTCCCTCCTTTCTTCCTGTCGCTCTTTTATATTTTTTAACATTTATTTTATTGAAGTATAGTTGATTTATAACGTTGTGTTCCTGTGGCTCTTTTAAATGGCAACTTCTGGTTTCAAAGTGTGGAGCCTGTGGTCTTTTTCTTCCCCCCATCAGAGCAGCTAGAAAATCTGGACAATGTATATAAAAATAATCTGTTTGGATACATTGGGAGGACTAGCAAGACTGGGAAGAGTTGCAGAATCGGGATGCGGCACGAGGTCCAGAGGTCTGCAGCTGCTTTTCACACAGGGGTCGATCCATAAGTTCTGCCAGGGATGACTCAGAGGTGGAGAAAGCAAGCCGGGCTTTCAACATTCTTATGAAGCTGGAGGGACGAAAAATGGAGCTGAGGTCCACCGAGGAGAAGGGGGCCTGGGGAACACCCGAGGCATTTGGTAGAATGAGCAAAACCCAGAAATAGACTAGTTCTCACAGAGTTTAACGCAGATCATCTCAATCCCAGGATGAATTAAAGAGATCTGGAAGGGCGAGGGGCCCCAGCTTAGCTGCCTAAACAAAGGAGAATATGATGCTCTCTGGAAATGGATGATTACATCTCCCAGGACCTCACATTGCCTCTAATTTTTTATATGGGATCTCTGGCATTCAACCAGTTACAAGAAGGCAAGATGGTGCTTGAAAAGCACGAGCCATTCGGCAGTTCAGATGACCTGGAGGGAGCTGAGCTGCCAGGTGTCCAAGGAGCCCATTACGATGAGTTAAAATGAAAGTCACAGTTAAGGCTCCAATGACTGACTGTGATATGAGAAAGAAGCAGGAAGTACTGACCTTCCCCTGTTCTACGTGCCCCAGGAATGGCATGCTGGTGGAGAGTCAGCTGGAAGAGCACGGATGTGGGGGTCATCTCACAACTATGGGAACCCTGAACAAAAGGTCTGTGCCTTTTATGGACCCAAGGTCTGCAGGAGGGAACGGGGAAGAGACAGAAGTAGAAAAGTACAATTACTGAACCAGAGTAGAGATGTGTCTTCAAGATTTCCCCTGTCCCTTGATACATGGATGACCATGCTTATATCAGGAACCATTATCAGACGTCTTTACAAGGAATGGACCCGGGCTAGGAATGCAACCACGCAAAAGAGCACGTAGCAAGCACGGTGTGAGAAGGGCAACCTCAACCCCGATACTTTTGCTCAGCTTACGTTTCTCTGAAATCTGTCCACACCGGTGTGGGGAGCTATGATTCCTTCTTTTGCACGCTCTGTAGGTGTAGATTCCTTCATGTTCTTGATGTTTCCGTTTCCTTCCAAATTTCGTGTAAACCAAAAATAACCGAACCACTGCAGCTTGACTAAGACGCGTGCCCCCGCCCTGAATAGCTAGTGTTGACTTAAAAAGTATGGGCAACCTAAAAGTTGAGAGTGATGTTTTATTCGGAGGGAGGTTTTAGGACTTCGAGCCCGGGAGGCAGCATCTCAAGGAACCCTGGAGAACTGCTCCAAGGAGACGAGGGGAAGCGAAGGGGGAGTCAAGTTATATATAAGTTTTGCAACAAAGGGCAGGTAGTCTGAATGTCAAAAGATTATTGTTAATTAAAAGAAAACCGGATATTTCTAGTTAAGGAGTTTAGCGATTTTCTATGTATAGGAAGAGGCAACAGGGCTCGCTGAAATCATTCCTCTGATATGCACCTCAGCTATCTGGGGCCAGCGTCCCATGTCTCCACACCCTGAGTTTCCCCAGGGCTCGACATAGGGAGTGGCTGCAGTCTGATGGCTGCTAGCTGGCAGGTATTCTTTCCTTCCTGAGTTCCCTCAGGGCTCACCAGCTCACTTTAGGCTGTGGCCGCAATCACTGATGACTGTGACATCCTTTGTTCACTGGTATGGCAGGAAATATTCCATTTCTCAGATCCTCCTCTTGGTCAGGAATTCAACCAATATTTGGGAGACATTTCATGACTAAATTTTGTCCCATGGCGCTGGGAGGCTCTTCCCAGATCAGGCAGAAATTCTTGTGGCTATGCTGCTCCAGGGGCTAATTTCTGTTGATAATTAAAGATTCTCTGGGTCCTCTGTCTTTCTAGTCTATTATGATGCTGGAGATATTTTCCCCTATTGCTTCTTCCCATACCTAGAGTTGATCTCGGGTGGCCTCAGTCCTGCAGCAGCTTGAAGCAGGGTTTCAGTTCCCGGCCAGTGACTGAGGTGGGGTCTCGGCGGTGAGAGCACCAAATCCTAGCCACTGACCACTGGTCAGCGACAAGGCCCTGGCTCTTCGGCTTTGCAGAAAAAGAATTCCCCCAAAGACGAAAAATAGTGAAACAGGTAAAGTGTTTATTAGGAGGAAAAAAGAGTGCAGTATGTGTGGATAGACACGTGGGCGGGCTCAGAGAGAGAGTCGCACCCTCGTGGTAGTTTGAATCACTTTTATGGGGCATTTCTTCCGGGTATCCTTTGGCCAATCATTTTGATTTGCCTGGTTCAGAGTCCGTATTTGGTATATCTCAGTATCCTCCCGTGTGTGCGTGTGCATCCCTTAGCCAATATAGATTCTAACGAAGAGGCCTATGGGTAGTTGGCATAACTTACTATGGGGTGGCGCCCCCTCCCTTTTTGGCCTCCAAGGAGCTTTTCTGTGCATGTGTAGTCATGGAGGTGCCCTGACTGTGAGAATGAGAGATAAGTGGTCTCTTATCTTCTATCTGGGCAGGGCCCAGCCTCCTCCCTCGATTGTCCTACTATTTTCTTTTCTTTTCTTTTTTTTAATATTTATTTTTTAATATATATATATTTTAATATTCATTTATTTGGCTGTGTCGGGTCATTTTTGTGGTGCACGGGCTCAGTAGTTGCAGCGCATGGGCTCAGTCACCCCACGGCATGTGGGATCTCAGTTCCCCAACCAGTGATCGAACCTGCGTCCCCTGCATTGGAAGGCAGATGCTTAACCACTGGACCACCAGGGAAGTCCCTGGCCTGCTATTTTCATCTTGGAGTATCGGTCCACAGAGAACAAACTCTAACTTTTTGCCCCAGGGACCCATCTATCTCCTGCCTTAAATCCCCCTGAGAGACGTGAACCTCAAGAAGTCTTTATTGGGAAGATGAAGGGCGAAGGTCTGTCTTCTGTAGCTTTTTCGGGCTGGCAAGGGGCTCTACCTAGTTGGGGTCACGAAGCTCTCGCCCTGTCTCATAAAGGGGCCCCAGGGTGACTTCTGTTGTTATTTCAGCAGGATCTGCTGTGGGGAGTGGCTAGAGTCCTTGCATCACCATTGTGCTGTCATGCCCTAGAGAAAACAAACTAAATAATTTGATTAGAGAAGCAGGGACTAGAGATTAGTAAAAGACTATTAGAATCAGAGATTCAAGCAAGGATAGGAATCTGGTTATACAAGGTCGGCATATCTTTGTTAATCTCAGGCTTAAAATTTTGTACATTTCTCCGTTTCTAAAATGGAAGGTCTGAACCTGTTGGTCCCAGGCCTCCTAGTTGGACTGAAATGTCTTAGCAGTAGATTTGCAATAGCATGGAAGACAACAGAACGCTAGGCGAAATATAACATAAATCAGTATGGCTGAAATGAGGAAGGTTATAAGAAAATGGAAACCTCCCGTCAGAAAGGTTTAAATATCTTGGGGGATCCAGGAGAACAAGTTAGAAAACCAGTTTTCAATTTTCCCACCCAAATTGAATAGTGAGGATTGGTGGTTAATTGTCTGCTGAAGCCAAGTGGCTTGCTGTAGACTTTTCTCAATGCCTGTATCTACCTGCGAAGAGGTGTGAATGTACACGCCCAACAAGAAGTGTTGGCAGCTGCACGTACTCCTTCTTGTCCTGCCAACAGATAATCCAGGGCCAGCCGGTTGTCAAGTACCACCTTGGCCAGCGAATTTAGAGACTTCTGTAAATTTTTTATTTTAAAATTTTAAAAAATTTATTTATTTTTGGTTGCGTTGGGTCTTCGTTGTTGCGCGGGGGCTTTCTCTAGTTGCAGCGAACGGGGGCTACTCTTGGTTGTGGTGCACGGGCTTATCATTGCGGTGGCTTGTCTCGTTGCAGAGCACCTGCTCTAGGTGTGTAGGCTTCAGTAGTTGTGGCTCGCGGGCTTCAGCAGTTGTGGCTCGTGGACTCTAGAATGCAGGTTCAGTCGTTGTGGCACACGGGCTTAGTTGCTCTGTGGCATGTGGGATCTTCCTGGACCAGGGATTGAACCCGTGTCCCCTGCACTGGCAGGTGGATTCTTAACCACTGTACCACCAGGGAAGTCCCAAGACTTCTGTAAATTAGTGAGAGAGTTAGCGGTACTGTTAGCTATGGCAGTAAGAGTATGAGACAAGTTTCTAAGGACATGTTGGTGGCCAGCTACTCCCCACCGTGGTTACAAGGTGTACCTAAAGAAATAGGTGTCTCCATCTGAGATGCCACCAGGTAAATCTTGAGTTAATTGAGCAAACAGTTTTAATGAACTAGCCCAGTGCTTGGATTCGTTTAAGGAGTGGATCGAGAAAGGAGTAATCAAGATTCCCAGCATACACTGTGTGGGCGTGGAGTTATCAGCATAGGCAATTAGTGGCCCACGGTTTCTTATCTACCTGGCAAACGAAAATGTATCCTGGTGGGGTACAGTAGACTAGCAGGCTTAAGGTTTTAAGGCCCAGCCATTCAATTCTATTGTTATGAAAATGTTCTCCAACCATATGCCCAACACTTTCCATCCATGTCCGTCCTGATACTTGTTCCTTTAATGTGGATCCTTCTTCCTTTGGGTGGCGAATTAGAGTTTGAGCACAGATAGGTAACTGGAGTTCTGGCTTAGGAGGGTCCATTATAAAGCGCTGGGGTGCTTTATGCCAATTCTTCATCCTCCCAGTTTGACTTCATATTCTCCTTTTGTTGCGAGGGGAGGGTTAAGCGAGAGACGTTAGAATTTTCTTCAGTAGGAACATGAACAATTCTGACTTTGTACATTACAGTTCTGAGCCTTGGGTCTCTGGTAGAAGACCATTTTCCATTAGGAACTTGGCTAAAATTCTTTCTGGGATGGACAAGGGGGTCGCTCTGGTCCGTGATGGACTTAGCTCGGGGTAAACAAATCCAGCGTTCTGTCAACGGAGAGAAGGAAGCAAGAGTTTGTGCAATGCAAACCCGAGAGTTGTCTGTCCATCCTGTGGAGGCATAGAAAAGCTAAGGCAACTAGTAGCTTCATAGGAACACCAGTCAGGGTTATATTTAAATCACCCAGCATGGGCAGAGAAGTTCAGTGAATTCTGAAAGCAAGGGTGAGGAAGACAATAGTTATCAGAGCATATCAATTATTCTGCAAGTGGATTGGAGTGCCGGAAGGGAAAAAGGAAGATAGGGACGCTGGGTACTTAGCCTGGGGTCTAAGAAATCTTTTGTCCTTTTTGAATGAAAACTTCCGCGAGTGGCTCACTCATCCCCCTGGAATTTTCAGGCTGTCCTGGGTCCTCTGAATCCTGTGGAGACTCGGAGGATGGGGTGGATTCACAGGGATGGTTGGAATGCGGATCTTCAGGTTCCTGTGACGTATCCGTGGAGACAAGTTTAATCCTGGACAGATGAACCCAGCTGGTGACCCCCTGGAGTTTAACTGCCGTAGGAATGCTCAGCAGGACTTGCATTTTGGGAGTCGTTGGTCACCAGGGGACTCATTTTTCCAGGTCTTTAAAAGTACCCAGTCTCCAGGGTTTACAACAGGGTGTCCGTGATTGTCATCTGGAAAGGGCTGTACGCTGTTACCGTGCTCTTGGGTAGCCTTCTGGACTCGGCCTAGGTTTATAATGTATCTAAGATGAGCCCGGGTTTCTGGGTTAGTTAGCATGTCCAGAGGAAGGAATGGCCTTCGTATGTCATTTCGAAAGGGCTTAACTTAGTGGTTGTTTTAGGCGTTGCTCTGACCTGTAAGAGGGCTACTCATAGAGTTCGCCCAAGGTTTTCTTTAGAGTATGATTAGCCTGTTCTACTTTTCCTGAGGACTGAGGTCTTCAGGATGAACGGAGGTGGTATTTACTTCCTAAATCCTGTGAAAGCGGTAGCGTGACCTTTGCTACAAATGAAGGTCCACTGTCACCCTGAAGGTGACGGAGCAACCCGAATCTAGGAATAATTTCCTTGAGGAGAGGTTTAGCCACTTTGCTTGCCTTCTCTGTTCTACGAAGGAAGGCCTCTATCCATCCAGTAAAAGTATCTATAACGACCAAGTAAGTACTGGAAGCCCTGGAAAGAGGGCATCTGAGTGAAATCTATTTGCCAGTCCTCTCCTGGGTAAGTTCCCCATCGCTGGACTAACGAGAGGGGGAGGCTTGAGGCTGTCCCCTGGATTATGTATGGCACAAAGGGCACGGGCTCGAGTAACTCTTTTAATTGTCTCCAGGAGCCCTTTCCCTGTAAAAAGTCAGAAAACAGTTGTAGACATTGCATCTCTCCCCAGATGGAGGGAATCACGTAGCCCTTTAATAATTTTCCATTGGTCAGAGAGAGGTATGAGCCATTTCTGATCTATGTGTCACCCGGCTTCCGTTCCCTTAGTTCCCCCTCTGTCTCATGCCCAGCTCTCTTCGGAAGCTGAGTACATTCAAAGGGGTAAGGGATGGGATTAATGCCATTTCAGTTATGGGCATCAGGGCTGCTCTCTTTGCTTCCTGATCTGCCCTGTTGTTTCCTTGGGAAATTTGATAAGTTCCCTTTTGGTGCCCACGGCAGTGAAGGACTGCTGCCTGTTTTGGTTTTTGAACCACTTCTATGAGATGTGAACTCCCAGCCCCATATTTTTTAGGGGAATTTCTTGCATTTAGAAGTCCTCTCTCTTTCCAGATAGCTGCGTGGGCATATAAAATGAGGGAGGCATATTTTGAGTCGTTGCATATATTTACCATCTTTCCTTCCCCTAGGGTTAAGGGTTGGGTTAGAGCTATCAGTTCAGCCTTTTGGACTGAGGTGTTAGGTGGCCAAGGTTTTGCTCCTGTGATGCTAGGAGCAGTCGTGATAGCATATCCTACCCTCCTGACTCCATCTTTAATGAAACTAATGTCATCAGTAAACCACTCTTCCTCAGGGTTTTCTATGGCCTGGTCGGTCAGGTCAGACCTACAGGCATAGACTTGGTCAAGGGTTTTGAGACAAGAATGTGAGCTCTGGGTTTTTGGTGGGCATTAATGTAGTGGGGTTAAGAGTGTGACAGGTTTTGAGGGTTAGCTCTGGGAAGTCGAGGAACAAAGCCTGGACCTTAATGAGGCAGCCTCTAGTTAGCCAATGATGGCCTTTTAACTCTAGAATCCCCTGCACTTGATGAGGGGTCTGGACTTCCAGTGGCTGTCCAAAGGCGAGCTTGTTAGCTTCTTCTACTAATAATGCGGTGGCAATTACAGCCTAGAGACAGCCAGGCCAGCCTCGGGCCATAGAGTCTAGCTGCTTGGAAAAGTAGCCTATGGGCTGAGGAACTTCTCCTAGCTTATGTATAAGGGCCCCCAGTGATGTCCCCTGCTTTTCAGCCATGTACAAATGAATGGGTTTTTCAAACTGTGGAGACCCAGAGCAGGGGCTCTGGTGAGGGCTTGCCTGACGTCATGAAAAGCCTTTTTCTGTTCCAAAATCATGGTTCTGTGTCTGGGTCTTTACTGGCTTCATGTAGGGGCTTAGCCATTAGCCTGAATCCTGGAATCCAAATTCTTCAAAATCCTGCCATGCCCGAAAAGGTATGTTTTTTCATCTTTGGAGGGTCTAGGCCTAATATAGCTTGCTTTCTATCTGGAGATAACGCTCTACTTCTGGGGTTTATAATATATCCCAGATATTCAACTTGTTGCTTTGAGATTTGTGCCTTTGTCTGAGAGACCTGTAACCCAGGGCTCCAAGAAAATTAAGCACTTCAAAAGTACTTTTTTTTTTTTTTTTTGCGGTACGCAGGCCTCTCACTGTTGTGGCCTCTCCCGTAGCGGAGCACAGGTTCCGGACGCGCAGGCTCAGCGGCCATGGCTCACGGGCCCAGCCGCTCCGCGGCATGCGGGATCTCCCCGGACCGGGGCACGAACCCGCGTCCCCTGCATCGGCAGGCGGACTCTCAACCACTGCGCCACCAGGGAAGCCCTTCAACAGTATTTTGATCTGAGGCCTCCGTGGCGGGACTACATATTAAAATATCATCTCTGTACTGTAGGCTAGCACCTTCTTTTAGGTGTATTTCCCTTAGTTCTCTTCCTAGGGCCTGGATGAACAAGGGTGGTCTTCCCCGAAACCCCTGGGGCAACACCGTCCAGGTATATTGTTGAATTTGGCCTGAGGCGGGGTTAAGTCCACTCGAAGGCAAACAGATATTGTGATGAGGAATAAACTGGGATGCAAAAAAAGGCATCATTGAGATCGAATACAGTAAACCATTTGGCGTCCTCAGGGATTAGGTCTAATATAGTATAAGGATTGGCCACGAGGGGATGTACAGGGAGCACGGCGTCAATTACGGCTCTAAGGTCTTGTACCATCCTGTACGCCCCATTTGGCCTAACAGCTGGTAGAACAGGAGTATTGCACGGAGACTGGCAGGGCGCCAAGAGGCCATGCCTTAAACATTTATCTCCGAGGGGTTGTAAACCCTTCTTCACTTCCAGCTTTATGGGATATTGTCTGTTAGGGTAGGCAGCTTCTGGCCTAAGGCTAATTCTTACAGATTGGGCTTTCATGGCCCTTCCAGGGATTCCTTCGTCCCATACTGAAGGGTCCACTGCCTGTAGAACATGGCTGGGAAGAGGACCTCACTCTTCTGGCTGGTCCGTCTTAGTCAGAGTCAAGATAAGGGGCTGCTCGGGGCCTCCTAGCTGTAATATGGCCCCGAGGGAGTGCAGAAGGTCTCTCCCCAGTAGTGGGGCGGGACACTCCGGTACAACTAAAAAACCATGCGAGATCAACGGTCGCTCAAATTGGCAAGCGACAGGCCCAGGAAAGCAATGGGTGCGGGGCTTTCCATCAACACAGATCACAGTACAGCTTCCGGAGGAAAGAGGTCCAGCGTGAGAAATGAAGACAGAGGAAGTGGTTCCCGCATCAATTTAAAAATCGATTTTCTCACCTGCCAAGTCAAGGTCTAGCCGGGGCTCCTCAGTGGACATAGACATCTCGTTGCGGGGAGCCGCCAGAATCCCCGGGCCGCCTCAGTCGTCCAGCATGGCCGTCGCGGGAGCAGGCGTCCCCCATTCGCCTTCGGGACCGAGGGCAGTCCCTCTCCCAATGACCTGTTTGTCTGCAGGCTGGGCGTGGCCCGAGAGGCCTTTTCTGGCAGTCTAGGGCCCAGTGGCCAGTTGACTTGCCTGTGTAGCATTCCCCCTTGTTGGTCTTACCTCCAGATGGAGAGTTCGACTTTCTTAGCCCCCTTGGGCTGTCCTGAGGTCGCAAGGTATGGCTGACAGCAACGGCTATCAGTTTTTTTGTTTTTGTTTTTTTTTTCGGTACGCGGGCCTCTCACTGTTGTGGCCTCTCCCGTAGCGGAGCACAGGCTCCGGATGCGCAGGCTCAGCGGCCATGGCTCACGGGCCCAGCCGCTCCGCGGCACGTGGGATCCTCCCAGACCGGGGCACGAACCCGCGTCCCCTGCATCGGCAGGCGGACTCTCAACCACTGCGCCACCAGGGAAGCCCACGGCTATCAGTTTTGCATGAGCCCTTGCCTGTCTTTTCTCATGTTGGGTTATTTCTTCTTCCTCAGCTGATCTCGATTATTAAATACTTCAAAGGCCACATCTAGGAGTTGGGGCATGGGGATTTGTGGGCCAAGTTGTAATTTGGGGGTTTTCTGCTTACTCTCAGGGGTGAGCTGGCTGATGGAGTGCTGTCCCAGCAGAGAACGACCTTCAGAAGTGGAGAGACCTATGTTGGTATACTTTCTAAAATCCTCCACAAGCTGCCCGTGAAAGAGGGCTGGGTTTTCTTTTTCTTCTTGGGTCACTCCTTTAACCTTTCCGTAGTTAACTGACTTTTTGATACACTTTCTCATCCCTTCTAATACACATTGAATCATGTGCTTCCTGGCTTCTGTTCCTGCCTGGGAATTATAATTCCAAGAGGGTTCCTGATGTGGGACTGCATCTCCACCCGTAGCAAAATGTTTGGGTTGGTCTCTGGCCAGCTGGTCAGCATGCCCCCGGGCTGCTGTCCAGATTCTCTGTTTTTCCTCAGGGTTACAGCAGGTAGATAGAACTACTTGGACATCCTTCCAAGTTAAATCATAGATCAGAGTTAGGGCATGAAACACTTCAACAAACTTACTAGGGTCTTCAGAAAATCTGCCCAGTTTCTGTCTGCATTGGGGTAAGTTGGTTAAAGAGAAGGGCAACCCTAAGAGGACATAATTTCCCTGATCCTGGGTGATAGGAATCTCCACTGAGAGTTACCCCAGAGGGACTAGCCTCTCTTTCTTGGAGTAATGGAGGGTACGGAGGGACATAGGGAGGCAGAGTTTGGGGTCGGTCACAGGGACCAGAAGTAGGTGGCTCTGGAGATGTAGTGATACTGGCAGAAATTGGAGGAACTGGGTTTCCCCGCTGACAGATGGGAGAGCTGAGAAGGGGATCATCTAAAATGTCGGAAGAGTCTTCTGGTTCCCCAAGTTTTTTTTTTTTTTTTTTTTTTTTGCGATACGCGGGCCTCTCACTGCTGTGGCCTCTCCCGCCGCGGAGCACAGGCTCCGGACACGCAGGCCCAGCGGCCATGGCTCACGGGCCCAGCCGCTCCGCGGCATGTGGGATCCTCCCGGGCCGGGGCACGAACCCGCGTCCCCTGCATCGGCAGGTGGACTCTCAACCACTGCGCCACCAGGGAAGCCCGGTTCCCCAAGTTTTGAATTACAAGGGCCGTATAGGGCGTGATTTTCGTAAGGGACCATGAAAGCCTGAATATAGGGAACCTCACTCCACTTTCCCATCCTGCGGCAATAAAGGTCCAATTGCAGAATGGTATTGTAATTTAGAGACCCGTTTTCTGGCCATTTTTCTCCATTCCCCAACTTATACAAAGGCCAGGCACCGCTACAGTAAAACTTGAGTTCTTTCTTCCTTAGCCCTTCTATTTAAAAAAAAAGTCCAGTTCTTAAGGATAAACTCCAGAGGTGTCTCTTCTGGCTTAGAGGGGGACCCTCCCATGTTAAGTAACCCGTAACCGAGAATGAGGGAGCTCTCCTAGAATGGAATCCAGTGTCCCAGAAACATTTACCAGGAGGCTTTAACTTGAAGGGGTTCAAGGCGTCCCCCAAATTCCCTTCAAACCTGATGGGGTTTCAAGCATCCTCTACTCTCCCATCGATTTCTGACCAGAGGCCTTTGGCTTTCCTTGGAAACTTGTGCAAGGTGTCTCCCCCAACACGGCCAGCGGAGGACATTTGAACCAGTGCAGACCAGTTGCCAGGACTTTCCTTAGGAGGGACCACTTGTCTACAGAGCTTATGTCCTTTGATAAGTCTTCCTACGCTGGGGTGTATTCCTCACGACTGAGCACCTACAAAGTTCATAATTCGAGCTTTTGGGTAGCGGCCAGCCTGATAGGCTGTTTGTAGCAGTGTGTGGGCTGCCAAGGTCAGGAGTGAAGGGGGTCCGATAGACATAAAGACAAATCCTTGGAGGAACTGGAGTTGGGCGCTATGGAAGATGGCATGGGGTTCAAGGCTCAAGGGCTGGGAGGCGGAGAAATTCGCAAAGTAAATTTCTGGGCATCGAGTGAGGTGAGAGACTAGACAACAGAAGAACCCCAAATCCTTTGCCCTATCTGTCTCACAGCTAAGATAGATTTAGGAATCATCTGATGATTTTGTCTGAAACAGGCAGCACCGGGTTTGGCAGTGGCGGGGATGCGGTTTAGGAATGATGTCCAGGAGATCCTTCCCTAAGGTGGGAAGGAAAGGCGTCGTGGAGGGTTCCATGTGGGGCAGTGAGAGAGCGAGCAAGAGCGAGAGACCCCCTGGGCTCCTGCACAGTCGGAAATCATGTTTTCACCATGTCGCAAAGGACGGCGTCAGCTGTCTCCCAGACGTTATTTGAATATTCATGGCCTGGGGAATTCCCCCTGCCACCCTCAGTGTTGTTGGCAGGAGCCATAATGCTGTGAGCGGACAGAGCTTATGCCCTGTGGGTCCTGAAAAGAAAGCAAAGCGAGAGAAAGAAAGCAAGAGGGAAAGTCAGGGACCTCAAGCTGCAGCTGGGTGAAGCCCGCGGTTTATCTCGACTTCCCGAATTTCTGGATTTTGGCACCAAATATGATCTCGGTGGCCTTGGTCTTGCAGCAGTTTGAAGCAGGGTTTCAGCTCCCGGCCAGTGATTGAAGTGGGGTCTCGGTGGTGAGAGCACCAAATCCTAGCCACTGACCACTGGTCAGTGACAAGACCCTGGCTCTTCAGCTTTGCAGAAAAAGAATTCCCGCAAAGACGGAAAGTAGGAAAACAGGTAAAGTGTTTATTAGGAAGAAAAAAAGAGTACAGGACATGTGGATAGACACACGGGGCAGGCTCAGAGAGAGAGAGCTGTGCCCTCGTGGCAGTTTGAATCACTTATATGAGGTATTTCTTCCAGGTCTCCTTTGGCCAATCATTTTGACTTGCCTGGTTCAGAGTCCGTGTTTGGTGTATCTCAGGATCTTCCCATGTGTGTGCATGCATCTCTTAGCCAAGATGGATTCTAACGAAGAGGCCTATGGGTAGTTAGCATAACTTACTATGGGGTGGCGCCCCCTCCGTTTTTGACCTCCAAGGAGCTTTCCTGTGCATGTTCAGTCATGGAGGGCTGTCCATGAAATATGTGGTCTCTTATCTTCTAAGTGGGCAGGGCCCAGCCTCCTCCCTCAATAGTCCTGCTGTGTTTGTCTTGGAGTATTGGTCCACAGAGGATGAAATCCAACTGTTTGCCCCCGGGACCCATCTATCTCCTGCCTCAGAATCACACTATTACAGTTATTCGATGGAGTCATAAATGTGATCTATTTTCTCCAGATGTTTAACCATCAATTTTGTTGGAGGCCTGGTTACACGTTGAGTACTATAAGAGACAAAATCTTATAAAATAGAAGGGATATAAGTAATGTCACTAGTAATATTGACAAAGTCATAGTGCAGCAGGAAGACACAAATCATAAACAATTTGGAAACAAAGAACAAATTAAAACGATGATTAGCACTTCCCCAGTGGTGCAGTGGTTAAGAATCTGCCGGCCAGGGCTTCCCTGGTGGTGTAGTGGTTGGGAGTCCACCTGCCAGTGCAGGGGATGCAGGTTTGAGCCCTGGTCCAGGAAGATCCCACATGCCATGGGGCACCTGGGCCTGTGCACCACAACTACTGAGCTCGCATGCCACAACTACTGGAGCCCATGCACCTAGAGCCCGTGCTCTGCAACAAGAGAAGCCACCACAATGAAAAGCCCGTGCACTGCACTGAAGAGTAGCCCCCTGCTCACTGCAATTAGAGAAAGCCCACACGCAGCAATGGAGACCCAAAGCAGCTAAAAATAAATAAATAGACAAACAAATAAATTTATTAAAAAAAAAAAGAATCCACCTGCCAATACAGGGGACACGGGTTCAATCCCTGGTCCGGAAAGATCCCACATGCCGCAGAGCAACTAAGCCCGTGCGCCACAACTACTGAACCTGTGCTCTAGAGCCCGCGAGCCACCACACCTGGAGCCTTCACACCTAGAGCCTATGCTCCGCAACAAGATAAGCCACCGCAATGAGAAGCTTGTGCGCTGTAACGAAGAGTAGCCCCCGCTTACTGCAACTAGAGGAAGCCTGCGTGTAGCAAACAAGACACAATGCAGCCAAAAATAAATACATAAATTTATAAAAAATAAATAAAACGTGATTAGTAGAACTGCCACCGAGTCCAAACTTGGTCTGCTCACTGAATGACAGGCCAATAAACTGGGAGGCCAGGTGTTGAGGCAAAGAATAGCAACTTTATTCAGAAACCCAGGTGTCCAAGAAGATGGCGGACTAGTGCCCTAGAGTACCATCTTATGGGCGTCTGGATGCTAATGTCCTTTATAGAACAGAGAAGGAGAAGAGGTGAGGAAGTAAAGTAAAAAGGCCATAAGTCTTGCAAAAATATCTCCTGGTTTGGCCAGCTTCAGAGAGGGGATGTGTTAATTTCTTAAAAAAGGCACTTTGGTTTAACATTCAGGCTGGTGGCAGTGCTCCCCGAGGGAGGCCATTATGTATTCTTATAGCTATAGACAGCATCCTTTTAGTGATCATAGTAACAAAAGAAACGGGAAGCAAAGGTTAAAGTAAAAGAAACAGATCCAACATAGAGTCAGATTTTGCGCTTCCCTGTTACATAACTAGTTGTAATCCAGTTGCAATAAACCCTAAAGTCTACAGGACAGCCAGCTGGAAAAGCCAAATTCTAGCAGGTTCAGGTAGAGATAAATGCTTCATCTTCGTTTACAAAGGGATGCTTTATCAACTTGTTGTAGGTCATAGCATGAGATAAGGTTGTTTTTTGGAAAACAAAGATTAAGGCTAGTATATTTCCCAAAGTCGTTATAAATCATATTCATCAGTTCATTGAGTCCCATGTAATTAATTCCTGTTGATCTGGATGAAGTAATCAGTTTCCACTAGAGTTTTGTCATTTATTACCCAGTTCAGTAGCATTATCTGAAGGCTATCAGAAATTTATATTTGTTAAAAAAAAAGTTATTTTTACGAGTCTTTTTGAAAATCTTCATTTTTTAAAAGCATCAGTGTAAGAAAATGATTGTCTATAAAAGACAAAACTTAAAATAGCATGGTTAAAGATTCGGGTACAATGCAATTAGCAGGAAACTTGGATATTTCTGTGACATATAACATTTTAGGATAATAACTAGAATTATGACTGGTAAGATTATATCAAAACATATCAGATGTTAAGGATTCCATATCAATTTTGGAATATCTATATTAATGACATTTATCCATACACTATAATTTAAAACTCATCTCCAATCACTTGACAATATTTCTGAAGTAATTTAACATACCAAATAAACTTAATTAGTTTAACATTCCTCTCTGAGATGTCTCAGAGATGTTCCTTCATCTCAGAGTCAGCTGGAGGCTAAAGGAGCTTTAATTAGATTTTGATATTTGGGAAGTTTGTTAAAAATATCAAAGCTTTAAAACACAGCAGGATTATAGGTCATTGTGAAACGATACTTATTCATTTAACCAAAGTCACAAAACGATGAAAAGAAAACAACAAATACAGATCACTTGAGGGCACAGAAACTCACACAGTCTGTTATCAAAAACGAGTACTCTAACAGAGAGAGAAATTTCAGTCTTGTATTAGCTTACTTAACAAAATCCATTTACTTAGTTAACTTCGATCTAAATTGAGTTAATCCTGACCATGCATAAAACATTTTTCTCAGGGTTCCTTTCCACAGCGTTTCATCAGTTTTTGTATCCAGATCAGCCTGTCCCTTATTTATTCATCCAAGTAAAACCAACCAGCTCTAAGACATACTGTCTTTCTTTTTCCTCAATAACATGTAATTTCATTCCTCTTACCTTCTTTATTGAAAACACACTGTACACTGAGATGCTTATTATTTCTATTAGCTTTAATTACATGTTTAAATTAGAATTCTCAACTCTTAAAAACCTTAATTTCTAGTGAAAACTAAGAAGTAAGCAATTATGAACTGTCTTTTTTTTTTTTTTTTGCGGTACGCGAGCCTCTCACTGTTGTGGCCTCTCCCGTCGCGGAGCGCAGGCTCAGCGGCCATGGCTCACGGGCCCAGCCACTCCGCGGCATGTGGGATCCTCCTGGACCGGGGCACGAACTCGTGTTCTCCGCATCGGCAGGCGGACTCTCAACCACTGCGCCACCAGGGAAGCCCTATGAACTGTCTTTTACATCAGCATTCTGTAAATTGATGAACATAAATATCAGTGATAATTTCTAAAATCATTTGTTTTCTTACAGAGAACATCTCAGTGTGGCACCAAACATTTTCATTAATAGTCCTAAATGCCTTTAGTTTCTCTATTTAGTAATTGATATCTCAGTATCTTTTTTTGAAATTATCTATCTATTTAATAAGCTTCCATCACTTCAATTAGCACAACTCTAGAACTTTAAGTTACCAAATATCTGGAAAGATCATTTTAAGTAGACATTTCTAAAATATATTTTTAAAGAGTTTACCCAAAAGCTCTCATCTCATTTACATTTAAAGTCTCATCATATCAAGTTATTTTCCTTGTAACAAATATTATAAGGTCTTATTTGACTTCTATTAAACCTAGGTATAATACAGTATTAGACTTAATGTTGATGACTCTAAAGACATGTCCATATTAATTAGATCAACAAACTTTAATACCAGGTATCAACTAAATATTTAATATTTCCCAGTTCATGTGAACCTGAAAGTCATTTTGGCTGGTTTCTTTTATATTTAATTTGTAAGTGCTTACTTTTAAACTAAATAGACCTCTTTATAAATTTAACTTTGATAATACTTTCCAGAGGCAGAGATATCTCATATGTATAATGTATAGACAGACATATAATATAAATGGGCAAAACTAGAGGTCTCACGGCTTCACTTAAAAAAACTTAGTTATGAATCAGGTATTACAACATGAACTCACTAGTTTACAAAAGCAGTTGGAATACATTAAAGTTGCTTGCTCAGATGACTAAAGCTTTACTATTTGTAAAGTTTTGCTGAAGGAGCATTCCCAGCGGTTGGAATTTTAAAACTGTCACTTTGTCTCTTTCTTTTTTCTTCGTTTCAGGTCTTGCCTGATTTAGCTAATTAGGCTCAGTCCCAGGTCCTTGTGGCCTATATTTACATTTCTGGTTTGTAGAGATTTGCAAGAGAAAGACAGTTGCCTTCAGTTCCCCAAAGAACACATCTGTCACCTGAAGGATACTAAAAGATTGATTTGTCCAACTATATATCAGTGAGAAGATTTCTAACTAAACTGAAATTTATGAGTTCTATGTCCTAGAACTTTAGAGTTTAATTTATCATGACTTCAAAAGCTTGTATAAGGCATTAGCAAAGATCTTCATTCTGAGTTTGCAAGTTAAACCCAGAGCAAAACAAGTATTTTTATTTTTATTAGCTCTTGAATGTTAGTTTCCAGTTTTTATTTATTTGTATGGCTCAGGTAACCCTATTGGTTTTCTTTAGATGTTCAATTAATATTTCCTGAGGCACTGATTTATATGCCATGCAGGGGAAGCATTCCCCAGTGAAACATGCCTACCCCACAATATAATTAAACAGAAGAGATGTAACCACCTTATATAAAGCCCATTTAAATAGACCAATTTTATACACTTTCATCTCAATTCTGTCAACTTTTATACCTTTTAACTTTGGTTGTCATTAGGATCTAGGTGGGCTCAGAGAGAGAGTTGAGCCCTCGTGGTAGTTTGAATCACTTATGTGAAGCATTTCTTCCAGGCTTCCTTTGGCCAATCCTCTTGCTTTGCCTGGTTCTGAGTCCGAATTTGGTTTATCTCAGGGTCCTCCCATGTGTGTGTGCACATCTCTTAGCCAAGATGGATTCTACCGAAGAGGCCTATGGGTAGGTTGACATCACCTACTATGGGGTGACGCCCCCTCCCTTTTTGACCTTCAAGGAGCCTTTCCGTGCATGTGTAGTCGGAGAGGTCTCCTTGACTTTGGGAATGAGGAATATGTGGTCTTTTCTCTCTTATCTGGGCAGGGCTCAGCCTCCTCTCTCCTGCTATTGTGGAGTATCTGTCCATAGGGGAGAAACTTTTCAGCCTGGGGCCCATCTATCTCCTGTCTCACTTTTATCTATTTTTATATAAAAGACTCTGGGATCCCCAGAGGGGCATTGAGCCAGGGAACTCAGACCCTTTGGTCTAAGTCTTGCTCCAAATAATTGCTGGTCAGGTATCTCAGAGTAAATTTTTTTCTAGCTCCTTAGATATATTTTTCAAAACTGGGGTAAATGGAACAGAATTGTTTGGTTTTTAATGCTGGGGACCAGTAGGGGTCCCTTTTGGCCCATTTAACCTAAGGTAGTGTAGTAATATCGAAATTTGTGTTTTAATCACATAAATGTCCATTTTATTGATCCCATTTTAAATAATCATCTAAAGATTTCTTTATTCATTTGAGATAATTCCTTTTAAATTGTTTACCTTGTTGGAAATAGTATCTAGACTTTCCTTACAGGATTTTTCCTGTTAACATTAATTATTCTACTGCTTTTATTAGCATCTGAAAGACACATTGAGGGGAAGCCAAGACCGCAAATGAAGCTTCCCAAGCCAGGTTTTCTTTGTTTTAAACTAAAGAAGTTTTTAGGTTAATCTTTAGATATATTTCTTTCCACCTTTAATTTGATTTTTGTTTTTATAGGTACCAATAAAACAGCTGTTTATAATGAGAGTGCTCTAGATTTACCAATTCATTAGTTTCTCCAATTTTAAAACGATCCATCATTTGGCCATGAATAAAATATATATATTATAGTAACTCAGAGGTATTTTTATTTTTATTTTTTTGCGGTACGCGGGCCTCTCACTGTTGTGGCCTCTCCCGTTGCGGAGCACAGGCTCCGGACGCGCAGGCTCAGCGGCCATGGCTCACGGGCCCAGCCGCTCCGCGGCATGTGGGATCTTCCCGGACCGGGGCACGAACCCGCGTCCCCTGCATCGGCAGGCGGACTCTCAACCGCTGCGCCGCCAGGGAAGCCCAGTACTTCAAACCAATAAGATGCAAGAGGCTTCTCCATAAGAGAGTGGGGGAGGATGTCACCTAGGTAAAACCCGGAGAGTTTAGTCTCAAATATAGCATGGCAGAGGTCAAGTTCTCAAAACACGTACATACACCTTTACACACAGATAATGTCCTAGGGAAGATCAGGTAGAACATTTACATCTCAAAGACACAGGAAGAGAAATGCATGTGCCCCCTAGAAGGCCTTTGTTTAAAGTCAGAAATCTGAAAAGATATTTTTACCGAGCCAGATTTTTAAACTTAATTTAACTTAATTGCAGACTCAATAAAAGAGCCCCCTCATTTTTAGGGCAAGATTTCCTTATTTTCCAATTAAGTAAGTACTTTTGTGGCTGGGGTATTACTGGAGCCTGGCAATCTATTGTTCCTTTTTCTGTTGCTTTCAAAGCTTTATTTCCCATGCCGAGGTCAGTTTGTCGAAATAAAATTGTTAGTGAGGATCGTGAGGTGGGCCAATGTGCTACATGAGAGCTTAACTCCTTTAAGTTTTGCCCCAGAGTTGTTTCAGCCCCCTCTAACGTGTCTTGGGTTCTCCCAGTGGCCCATAAGACTACCACGTGTGCTCAGGTTGAGGCATGGCCAGTTCTTATTCACATCCCTGCTTGAGCAGCTGGTTAATTAAGTGAGTGGGTTTCCCTGTAGGGACAGCTGCACGGCACGAGGTCTTGCCTTCACCACTCCTGCAAGTTTCTCAGTCACCTGAGAAGGCCATTGCCGGCCAGGAGGAGAGTCCCTTCTTTGGAGCTCAGAAGTTCTCATACGATTTCATTTCTTTATTTCGACAAACTCTTTTTTCTTTTTTAACATCTTTGTTGGAGTATAATTTCTTTACAATGGTGTGTTAGTTTCTGCTTTATAACAAAGTGAATCAGTTATACATATACATATGTTCCCATATCTCTTCCCTCTTACATCTCCCTCCCTTCCACCCTCCCTAACCCACCCCTCTAGGTGGCCACAAAGCACTGAGCTGATCTCCCTGTGCTATGTGGCTGCTTCCCACTGGCTATCTCTTTTACATTTGGTAGTGTGTATATGTCCATGCCACTCTCTCACTTTGTCACAGCTTACCCTTCCCCCTCCCCACATCCTCAAGTCCATTCTCTAGTAGGTCTGTGTCTTTATTCCCATCTTACCCCTAAGTTCTTCATGACCTTTTTTTTTTCTCTTAGATTCCATATGACAAACTCTTTTAAGGTAGCCAATTCAAGGAAAAATTATAGGCTGGTCTTCCCCCTAATAACTCAGTCCCACCTTAGTGTTTAACTGAGAAAAGTCTTCCTGAGGCAGGAGATAGATGGGCCCCAGGCTGAACAGTTTCTCCCCTGTGGACAGAAACTCCATAATAGCAGAAACTCCATAAAAGCAGGATGATGGAGGAGGCTGGGCCCTGCCCATATAAGAGACAAGATATCACATATTCCTCATTCTCAAAGTCAAGGAGACCTCCCTGACTACACATGTGCAGAAAGGCTCCCTGAAGATTAAAAAGGAAGGGGGAGCCATCCCATAGTAAGTGATGTCTACTACCCGTAGGTCTCTTTGTTAAAATCCATATTGGCTAAGAGATGTGTGCTCACACAGGGGAGGACCCTGCGATATTCCAAATATGGACTCTGAACCAGGCAAATCGAAATGATTGGCCAAGGGAACCCAGAAGAAATGTCCCATAAAAGTGATTCAAACTCCCACAAGGGTGCGACTCTCTCTCTCCGAGCCCACCCATGTGTCTATCCACACATCTTGTACCCCTTTTCCTCCTAATAAACACTTGACTTGCTTCACTACTTTCCGTCTCTATGTGGAAATTCATTCCTACACAGCTGATGGGCCAGGGCCTTGTCACTGGCCACTTGTCCCTGGTGGTCTAGTTAGGTTTATAATTGTTATATCTTCTTGCTGCATTGAAACTCTACCAATATATAATATCCTTCTTTGTGCCTTGTAATTTTTTAAAATTTGAAGTCTATTCTGTCTGACAATAATATAGCCTCCTAGCTCTCCTCTGGTACTATTTAGATGAAATATCTTTTTCCATCCTTTTACTTTCGACCTCTGTGTGTCTTTGTAGCTAAAGTGAGTCTTCTGTGGACAGATGAACCATGTTTTTTGTATCCAATATCCCAACCTCTGCCTTTTCAGAAAGTTTAATTCATTTACTTTTAAAGCAATTACAGTAAGTCCCCTACATTTGAATGAGTTCCGAGAGCCTGTTCTTAAGTCCAATTTGTTCATAAGTCCAACAAACTTAGCCTAGGTACCCAACTCACAAAATCGGCTATATAGTACTGTACTGTAATAGGTTTATAATACTTTTTACACAAATAATACATAACAAACAAACACAAAAAATAAGGAAAACATTTTTAATCTTACAGTACAGTACCTTGAAAAGTACAGTAGCACAGTACAATAGCTGGCAGAGAGGGACTGGTGAACATCAGGTGAACAGGCAAGAAGAGTTACTGGCTGGAGGAGAGACAGGAGGTGGGACATGGTAGAGCTGAAGGATCGTCAGCAGTAGGAGACGGAGGGCAAGCTGCAATTTCACTCACGCCTGACGATGACGGAATGCACGTTCGCGTCTTCTAAAGTTTGCAACTTGAAGGTTCTCATGTAGGGGACTTACTGTATCGATATGGAAGGACTTCCTTCTGCAGTTTGGCTATTTTCTGTATATGTTTTGTTCCTCATTTCCTCCATTACTGCCTTTTTTTGGTATTTAATGGACTTTTTGTAGTGTACCATTTTGGTTGCCCTTCTTTTTCCTCTTTCATTTCTCTTCAAAAATTATTCTCTTAGTCGTTGTCTTGGGGATTACAACCCAACCCCTTAGCAACCTTATGACAACTTAGTTTTAATAATACTAACATATTTTCAATAGTGTACAAACACTTTGCTCCTATACATCCCTGTCACTCCCCCCTTTTTTTGTTAATATGGAAAGATGTATATTATTATTAAGTGAAAGCAATATACAAAATTACATTTTTGTATAAAATATATATATATACACCTGTATATATTTTAAAACATAATGGATGCTAATACACCCAAACGGTAACAGTGGAGAGATATCTCTGAGTGATTTTTACCATTTTTTTCTTATTCTGGATTTCCTTTTCTAAATTTTCGACAATGAACCTGCCTTTGTTTTGTGAAAAATATAGTAATATATCTTATAAGTTTTACATTATTTTATAATGTTATCAAAGTATAATAAATAAAAACTGTAATAAAAGAAAGGGCGATTTTACTGGCTGTCCCTGTCCCTCTTTCCAACCTTATCTTTCGTCTCAATTCTTTTTTTTTTTTTTTTTTTGTGGTACGCGGACCTCTCACCGCTGCGGCCCCTCCCGTTGCGGAGCACAGGCTCCGGACGCACAGGCCCAGCGGCCATGGCCCACGGGCCCAGCCGCTCAGCGGCATGCGGGATCCCCCCGGACCGGGGCACGAACTCTTGTCCCCTGCATCGGCAGGCGGACTCCCAACCACTGCGCCACCAGGGAAGCCCTCGTCTCAATTCTTGATCACTCCCAATAAACATGGGCTCAGCATTGCTACTATTCATTTCAGTATTTGCAAGTATTTACTAGCTTCAGAGAACCGTACTAGGTAAAGCGACGTAAAGATGAACACTTACGTTCCCCAGTTTGTTTGCGCGCACACCAGAATTTGAGGTGCGTGGAAACAGGGAGTTCTTTACCTCCCTCTTTCATTTATTTTTTTCTCTTTTAATTCATCCATCCATTCCTAGCTTGGGGTCGTTTATTTACTTGACATACGCATGCGCACTCCTGGGGGATTCCCCTCTTTGTCCGTCGGCCCCACCTCCTGAAGCCAGCCATCTGCCGGGTCCAGCAGCTTGCCCTTGATTGGTGGCCGCAAGGGCCTCACCGTCCATCAACGTTGGCAGGAAAGTGGCCGCGGGGCAAAAGAATATACTGTGATCATGGATTGGAAGACAATATTGTGAAAACATTAATTCTACATCAACATCTATTGATCTATAGATTCAGTGCAATCCCAATCAATATCTTAGTAGGGTGTGTGTGTGTGTGTGTGTGTGTGTGTGTGTGTGCGTGTGCGTGTGTGTTGGTGGGAATACAGAATGGTGGAGCCCCTATGGAAAACAGTATGGAAACTCCTCAGATAGAACTACCTTACCGTCTAGCAATCCTGCTTCTGGATATAAACTCAAAATAGTTGGAGTCAGGATCTCAAAGAGATACCTGCACTTTTATGTTCATTGAAGTGTTATTTACAATAGCAAAGGTATAGAAACAACCTAAGTGATCACCAATGAATAAATGGACAAAGGAAATATGATATATACATACAATAGAATATTTTTCAGCCTTAAGAAAGAAGGAAATTCTGCCATTTGCTACAACATGGATAAACTTGGATGTCCTCACGGTACTTGAAATAAGCCAACCACAGAAGGATACTGTATGATTCCACTCATATGAGGGACTTGCAGTCAAACTTACAGAGAAAGGATATAGAATGGTGGGTGCCAGGGGCTCGAGGAGGGGGAATGGGGACTTACTGTTTAACAGGTACAGAGTTTCAGTTATGGAAGATGAATAAGTCCTAAGATCTACTATACAGCATAATGCATATAGTTAAAAATACTGTATTGTACGCTTCAAAAATTTTGAAGAGGGCAGATCTTATGTTAAATGTTCTTATCACAAAAAAATAGAAAAGAAGCTTTTAGAGGTGATGTTTAAGTTTATAGCATTGTTGATGGTGATGGTTTTAAGGGTGTTTATCTTCAAGCTCATAGAGATATGTACATTAAATATGTACAGCTTTTTTGTATGTCAATCATATCTCAATTAAAAAGTAAATGTAGGGCTTCCCTGGTGGCGCAGTGGTTGAGGGCCCGCCTGCCGATGCAGGGGACACGGGTTCGTGACCCGGTCCTGGGGGATCCCACATGCCGCGGAGCGGCTGGGCCCGTGAGCCATGGCCGCTGAGCCTGCGCGTCCGGAGCCTGTGCTCCGCAACGAGAGAGGCCACAGCAGTGAGAGGCCCGCGTACCGAAAAAAAAAAAAAAAAGTAAATGTAAGTTGTTTATTTTTTTTTAAACTTTTAATTTTATATTGGAATATAGTTGATTAACAATGTTGTGTTAGTTTCAGGTGTACAGCAAAATGATTCAGTTATACATATATGTGCATCTATTCTTTTTCAAATTCCTTTCTGAATTAGGTTGTTACAGAATACTGAGCAGAGTTCCCTGTGCTATACAGTAGGTCCTTGTTGGTTATTCATTTTAAGTATAGCAGTGAGTACATGTCAATCCCAAACTCCCAGTCTATCCCTCCCTCCCACCCTCCCCCTGGTAACCATAAGTTCCTTCTCCAAGTCTGTGAGTCTGTTTCTGTTTTGTAAATAAATTCATTTGTATCACTTTTTTTTAGATTCTGCATATAAGCGATATCATATGATATTTGTCTTTCTCTGTCTGACTTACTTCACTCAGTATGACAATCTCTAGGTCCATCCATGTTGCTGCAGATGGCATTATTTCATTCTTTTTAATGGCTGAGTGATATTCCATTGTATATGTACCCCATCTTCTTTATCCATTCTTCTGTTGATGGACATTTGTTTAATTTTTAACGACTTTTTAAAAAGTTTAAACAACTTTTTTAAAAAGTGAATTTACAATCCTTGGTTACTCTTTGCTTCTCTGTGATACTTGAGTTGGCTGTTGTTCCTTTTGATTAGTAATTTTCATTTTTTAAATAGTATAAGAAGATTTTTTTATCCTAAAATGTTTTTGGATATCAAAAACATTTGACAAAGACATCAAACAGATGTCTTTATGTGAGATGATGCCTGATTTTGCACATTTTACACATAAAAAAAAAAAAAAAGTTTACCAAAAATCTCACTTTAACCGCTGTATGGAGAATGGCCTGTAGGGGGTGAAAGTGGATACAGGCAGACTATCTCGGAGGCTTTTGGAGATGAAAAAGACTGAATAACGCTAGATTTGGATAGATTACATTTATAAATGAAAGTATCTGAAGAAGCTAACACAACATTGTAAATCAACTGTACTCCAATACAAAATTATTTAAAAATTAAAAATTAAAAAAAAAATAAAACGTCTAAGGAAATGTGCAAAATAGGAATAGGATGTGTAATTTCTGAACTGAGTGTAAGAAAAAATTGGAATGAGAAAAATCCCAAACAAGGCAAGGAAGGAGAGAAAAAAAATATCTGAAAGCACGTAATAAATCCAGACATATTAGTAATTGCAATTCATGTAGATGGTCCAAGTCAGCACTAGTCCATACAGTGGCCACAAGCCATATATCACAACGGAACGTTTGAAATGTGGGTGGTCTGAATTGAGGTGTGCTGTTAGTGTGAAATGTACCCCAGAACTTGGAGACCTGGAATTAAAAAAAGGTAAGATATTACTAACTTTATATTGATTCCTTTTGAGGCAATAATATTTTGGTTATGTTGTTAAAATAAAACAGATTATTAAAGTGAATTTCACCATTTTGTTCATCTTTTGACTGTGGCTGCTAGAAAAATTTAAATGACAGAGATGGCTCACATTACATTGCTGTTGGACAGCATCAGTACAATACTCGAAGTAAAAGACAAATATTGTCAGACTGGATAAGAAAAATTAAAATCCAGTAACATGTTGTTTGCATTTAAACTTAAAAGGTATAATAAGTTGCCAGTTAAAGGATGTAAACAGCCAGAAAGAAAGTTGATTTAACCCTGTAATTATTGGACAACATAGACTTTAATGTAGGAAGCCTTACTAGATATAACTAGCTCTCTGTCATGAAAATATAACAATTTTAAATGTGTATGTGCTTAATAACATAGTCTCACAATAAATAAAGCAAGGATCGACGGAACTCCTCAAACATGTGGATGATACGAATTGAGATGTGCTATTGATGTAAAAATGCTCTGCAGAATTTGAAGACCTGAAGTGGGGGTGGGGGAAGGATCTAAATGACGTTACATTAGGTAACTACACCACTAAAGTGGGAGATTTTTAAAGCATCTCTCTTACCAATCCATAGCTCAAGCAGACAAAAAATAAGGATATATCAGAAAAGGCGAAAACTAATTCGAAAAGACACATGCACCCCTATGTTCATAGCAGCACTATTTACAGTAGCCAAGACATGGAAGCAACCTAAATGTCCATCAGCAGAGGAATGGATAAAGAAGATGTGGTACATATATACAATGGAAAGTTACTCAGCCATAAAAAAGAATGAAATTATCCCATTTGCAGCAACATGGATGGACCTAGAGATTATCATACTAAGTGAAAAGTCAGACAAAGACAAATATCACTTACATGTGGAATCTAAAAAAATGATACAAATGAACTTATTTACAGAAGAGAAATAGACTCACAGACATAGAAAACATAGTTACCAAAGGGGAAAGGGGAGGGAGGGATAAATTAGGAGTTTGGGATTAACAGATACACACCACTATATATAAAATAGATAAACAACAAGGTCCTACTGTATAGCACAGGGAACTATATTCAATATCTTGCAATAACTTATAATGGAAAAGAATCTGAAAAAGAATATATATATATATATACACATACATGTATGTATGTATGTATAACTGAATCACTGCTGTATACCTGAAACATTGTAAATAAACTGTACTTCAATTTTTAAAAAGTAAGGACATAGATTTGAACAATACACGAACAACCTTGATCTCGTGGCCACATGTATGATACATGCACAGAGCCCCCGAAAAATACACAACAAATATTTGGGGAGCTGGTTGGAATGTAAAATGGTGCAGCCACGATAGAAAAACAGTATGATGATTCCTCAAAAAATTAAAAAGGCCAAGATTTAGTTTTTTTGAAAAGAAGAAAAACGATAAACTTCTGGTGACATTGATCAAGGAAAAACAAAGAAAAAGTGAAAATTAGAAATATTATCGGGACTTCCCTGGTGGTCCAGGGGGTAAGACTCCGTGCTCCCAGTGCAGGGGGCCCCGGGTTCGATCCCTGGTTGGGGAACTAGATCCCGCATGCATGCCGCAACTAAGATGTCCGCATGCCGCAATTAAAAATCCTGTGTGCTGCAGCTAACACCTGGCACAGCCAAAACAAACACATAAATAAATAGTTTGAAAAGTTGGGGAAAGTAAAAAACATAATATTAAAAAAAAGAAGTATTACTGATAAGAAAGGGGACATAATTACAGAGGCTGCAGAGGTTGAAGAAACATTAAAAAGACATGGAGAATGATTTTATTCACCAATATGGCATCTATTCACCCATGATTGGGAAAATGTAGATAAAATACCCACATTTCTAGAAAAATATAACTTCAAGAACTCGGAATCAAGGAAAAACACAAAGTCTAAAGAGCTTAAAACTCATTAAAGAAATTGAAGAATAACTTTAAAATCTTGCCATACACACACTCACACACAAACCTTCCCCACAAATAAGGCACCAGATCCAGATGTTTTTACATGAGAGTTCGACTACATATCTGTGTAGCTAATAATGCTAACAGCACACAAACTAGTTCAGAATACAGACACACACACACACACACACACACACACACGAGTTTCTTTTATGAGGCCGGAATTGCCTTAATACCAAACCCTGACAAGGATAGTATGAGTCAGAAAAACCACAGACTATCTCCCTTCTAAACACAGATGCAAAAATCCTCTATAAAATACCACTCAATTGACTCCAGTAATGTATTAAAAAGATATCATGACCAAATTGGATTTATTCCAGGAATAAAAGTTTGGATTAATGTTAGAACACTGATGAACATAATTCACCACATTGTCAGTCTAAAGGGGAAAAACCATGTGATACTTTAAGAGAGGTAGAGAAAACATTTAATAAAATTCGACATTTATTCATGATTTAAAAAATCTCTTAGCAAATTAGGAATAGAGGGGACCTTCCTTAATCTGATAAAGGCCACCTAAAAAACCCTACAGCAGATTCATCATTAATGATAAACCATTAAAAGCATTCACTTAAAGATCAGAATCTAGACAAGGACGTCCATTTTAGGGACTTTTTTTTTAGTGTCATTGTGCTGACTGCAAACGTCTATTACATTGTAGATACCGGCAACAAATGTTAGAAAATATCATTTAAAAAAGAGATGACATTGATTACCGCAGCAAAAATGTAAAGCACCTAGAAATAAACCTAAAAATGGTAAAAAATATTTATGGAGAATGTTATGAATCATTTTTCAGAAACATTAAAGAAGACCTAAATAAAAGGAGCGTTATACCATGTTCATTAACTGGATGAGTCAGTGTTATAAAGATATCTGTACTCTCCAGTTTGATCTACAGATTCGAGGCAGTTCCAGTAAAAATCTCAACTGGGTTTTCCACGGAACTTGACAGAGTAAAGGACCATACATAACCAAGATAATCCTGAAGATGTAGAATAAGAAGGGCTTGGTCCTCCCAGATAGCAGGACTTATTGTATTCATTATATTAGTGAAAGCAGTGTTGGTACAGTATTGGTACTAGTCTTGGTACAGGCACATCGGCCAAAGGAGTAGACTTTATCATCTGCCTGGCTTCCTTTTGGGACATAAAAGATGCTCTCAGAGGACTTTCTTGCTATCAGGATAATGTACCCGTGACAATCTATTGCTTCCTCTAAGCTATATCTAAATCTGGCATATATATTAGCCCTGGGTTTTTTTGGGTTTTTTTGCCTTAGTTCCACAGATTTTACTCTAAGATTGGGGTACATTCTACAATGGATGCCTACATGATATGAATTAGTGGGTTTTTTTTTTTTTTGCCAAAATAGGCTGTTACTAAGGTTAGAGTTTGATTTAGAATCTATGTGTGTATCCATTCATTCAACATCCATTTATTCATTCTTTGTTTGTACATCCATCGGTCCATCCATCCAATCCACCCACCCATCTGTCCACCGCCCATCCACACATCTATCCACCCACCCATCCATCCATCCATCCATCCATTCATCCATCCACCCACCCACCCATACTTTCACTCATTTACCCATTCATTCATCCATCCCCTTACTTATCTATCCACCCATCGAAACACCCATCTATTTATCCATCTATTTGTCTCCCTGTCTGTCTGCCTGCCTATCTATCTGTATGGTTATAGAAAAGGGCTTGCACAGTCTATTAGTTACCTACTGATGCATAACAAGTCACCCCAAACTTAGTGGTGTAAAACAACAAGTGTTTAATTTGCTCATAATTCTGTGAGTTGGCCCGGCAGGGCTTGGGGAGGATGTTAGTTTCAGCTCTATGGATTGGGGCAGCTTATCTGAGGCTGGTGGAACTATACGGATTGCCTCTCACATCATTTCATCCTCCAGGGCTCTCCGTCCACCCATCCTCTCTCACCGGATAGCTGTACTTCTTCACATGGCCACTCGGGGCTCCGAGAAGACAAACGTTGGAAGCTACTTGGTCTCCTGAGGACTAGAGTCTAGAATTCCTGGAATTTCCATAACATTCTGTTGGTCAAGGTCAGTCACAGTCAGTTTATTCAACCGCAATCATCTGAGAACCTATTGTGTTCTGGCTATGAGATGGAAAAAACAAGACACATTCCCTGACCGCAAGGAGCTTGTCTTATGCTTCCTGCACTTTCTGTAGAGACTCAAAATGCACTCACACGTGAAGCAGGTCTGAGGTCTCCACCCTTTGTGGGTGACTCTTCTCCCTGCCCATAACAGGTAGGCTTTTTCTAGATCCCCTTAATCAGAATGGACTACTTTTCCAAGCTTCAGGTTCTGGGCAGGGGCCCCAGTTCCCTTTCCTTGGTGTCCTATGGATCTGAGCCACATGGCTGACCCTAAGGGTTACCACATCCCCATTTCTTTGTCCCCTAGAGTCTACTTTTGGGACCAATCCCCACCCCTACCCTGATCCATTGACCAACAGCCTCTCCCCCCCACCCCATTGTCACTCTGGCTTTAATTTCTCTCTTCCAAAAGCATCTAGGGATGTTTCTTTCTTCAAGTTCATCTATATGTTGTAGTATTTTATTATACTTTATTCAGCATGTCTATGAGTTTGTAGTAGGAGCAGGGTCTGTCTGTGTCAGCTGAGGCCGCTCTCAAAAGATTGTGTTTCCGCAAAACAGGCTCTGCAAGGGAGATTTGCATGGTGGAGGTTAATTGCCAAGTGCTGTCAGGTTCAGCGCGTGTGAGGGTGTGAGGGCAGCAGGACCCGGCAGAGGGAAGTGCTGGGCTCTGACAGCAGGGGCTTCAGTGGGTCTCACGGGGAGCTCTGAAGCCAGGGTGGCTCTTCAGAATTATCCCTACGTATCCCCCCCCAATTCTGGCCAAACCCTAAACCTCTCCATTACTTTATGCTTTTGGAGATCAATGCCAGGTGGAGATTCTTAGGTTATTCCTGCTTTCCACCATCTCTTTTGTGAAGAAATGAACATACAAAGCCAACTTCTGCCCAAATGGGGAAAGGGATGGGAGAAATAAATAATGATAATGTCAACAACGATGGCCAATGTTTACTGAGCACCTAGTATGTGCCAGGAACTGCTCTATTAAGCACTTGGCATATCTTAACTATGCCTAGGTAGTGGGGTGGGGCAGGAGGGTGGTTAGGGTGATATATTAGTTCACTGGAGCTGCCATAACAAAGGACCACAGACTGAGTGACTTAAACAACAGAAATTTGTTTTCTCACAATTCTGGAGGCTGGAAATCCAAGATCAAAGGGATGCAGGGTTGGTTCCTTCGGAAGCCTCTCTCCTTGGTTTGTATAGATGGCCACCTTCTCCCTGTGTCCTCACATGGTCTTCCCTCTGTGTGCATCTGTGTCCTAATCTCTTCTTATAAGGACGCCAGTCATACTGGATTAGGGCCCATTTGAATCACCTTAATTTTCTCTCTTAAGGTGCTATCTCCAAATATAGTCACATTTTGAGATACTGGGTGTTAGAGCTTCAACATATGAATTCTGGGGAAGACACAGTTCAACAGCCATGACAGGGCAGGAAGTTCCTGTGCTCTGCTTTTTGGAAAAAAACAACCTTGGAAACATGGAAGGTTCCCCCAGAGAAGTTCTAGGGGGACTGAAAACTAGAAGAGGCTTGAGTACTGCTCTCTGTTGCAGAGAGGCTGCAGGTCCCCAAAAAGGAAATGACTCAGTGGTGTCTCTGGGCAGCTGAAGCCACAGAGAGCCTCAAAGAGTTTCCTGTACCTAAACCTGGCTTAAAAGTCAGCTTCACGAACAAGCTTCAGGAGTGGCAGAGAAAGTACCACTTCTGATAGGTCACAAGTAGGAAAATAGAGGGTAGGCGGATCAGAAGAGATGGGGCACCAGTGTGCATGTGTAGCCAGAGAATTAGACAGATCTCTCCCTCATCCTTAATGCCTTGGCATTTCCTAAGCTCCCTGGAATTTCGGCAGTCTTGGAACAGGAGCATGTGGGGAGCTATGGCTCCCAACTGACTAATATCAAGGTCTCAGCATGCCAGTGCAAAAGGATCTTTGCATAAATTAAGTTGCATTATGAATAAAAGGAAGCTGAATTATTTTTCACTCCTTGTGAGCTGAGATTCATGTTTGCTATGCACATGTCTTAGTTTGGGCTCCCACAGAGGCAGAGCCTGAGAAAAGGGCTTGGGGACAAATCTTTCCTCCAGAAGGAATGCGGCCCCCTGATACCTTGATTTGAGTCCCATGAGACTCAATTCTGACTTCTGACTTCCAGAACTGTAAGATAACAAATTAGTATTGTCTTAAGCACCAATAGGAAACTAATACAACTAGGAACTCTCATTTTTCTTGAAACTCATGGTCATCTAGGCTGTCATATATTTTCCCACCTTTGATAGAAAAATGACTTAACCTCTCTGTGCTTAGATCTCCCCATTCATAAAATGGGTATTATAACAGTACCCACCCCCACCACTGAGAATTCAATGAGTTACTGTGAATTAATGCACTTAGCACAGTGCCTGTCACGCAGTGGGTACATTAGAAGTATGACCTATAATTAAAGATCATTATTATTTTAAGAAAAACAATCATGCAAACATGATGAAGAAAGGCAACTGACATTCAGCCTTCAAGTGGGAAACCGCAGGGAGGGGTGGAGACTGTTGTGAGCTGGTGAGCTCATGCCCGGTCCAAAGGGGACAATCGCTACCCAGCCTGAGTTGTAGTAACCTCCAACTTGCCATGAAATCTGGATTTGTCCACGTGGAAAGTTTTGTAATGTTTAAACACTGGCTATGAATTCCCATTTGAAAAACACTCTCAGTGACTTAGACGTGGTCTATGGATGTAAGGTCACCTTATGTAATAACTGAAAAGAACCCGACATTTAAATGTGCACGTGATTACAACTATGCTCACAAAAAAAAAATCTGCTAAGGACTAAAGAGGCCAAGGATGGATCCCGAAATCACCCAGCTGGGAAATGGCAGAGCAGAGATCTAAACCCAGGTGGTCTGGCTCTGGTGTAAGACCCATTCTGTTTCTCCGAGATGATGCATCTCAGTGTTTGTATGCAGTGAGATGTAGCAGGGAAGGGCATCGTGTCATCATAGGAAATTAAGAAACAATGTAATCACCATTATTTTGCCTTCTATTACCTCTGGATCCTGGCAAGAGATGGACAGAAGCAGGAGAGTTTCCTGCCCCTGGGCTGGGAAGGAGTGTGAGGATAGCAGACTTTGGGTCTTGAGAGAGTTGGTGGGGCGGGAGGGTGAAATCTGAAAAGACACCAGAGGTGAAAGCGGAAATCAAGTAGATAGACTTCTAAGAAGTTGTAAAGTAGGTCACTGGCTTGGGCTGGGGCCTCGTTGCTCCTGCACTTTATCTGAAATCAAGGCCCCTCCCAGGAATGATCTTCGGAGGCTAAACTTAGAGGTTCCATCCCCAGGCAGACGCTGGTGGCTGCTGGTGGCTTCGATAAGTTCCCCACGCCTTGGTCTCCTCATTAAAGCCACAGAAACAGAAAGACCATGATGAGAGTAAAGGAAACTCCAGCATGGGTGGGGTCTGGGCGTCTGGGGCTGTCTCATCTCCCACCAGCCCAACACAGGCAGAGAGGCACGAAGCTGTGTGCCTTTGGTGCAGGCAGAGTGGGGGACGCATCCCTGCCTCAGTCTCTGCATCTGGAACATGGGGGCGACAACAGCTCCTGCCCAGGGATCTAGATAAAGGTGTGACTTGCACAAGATGCCTGGCGTAGGCGACGTGCCTGACAAATGCTCTCCTTAACATTTGTCAATCACTTAGGGCACTCACACACATATGGCTCTCTTACTGTGTACCAGGCACCATACCAAATGGCTTTTTCCTCATCAGATTTAATCTTTACAATAAACCTAGGAGGTAAGGACTCTTGTTACCTAAGAGGTACTGAGAAGTGATGGGATTTGCTCCAGGTCACACTGCCAGGAAGTGGTAGAGTAGACTTGGCACCCAGGACCATCTGATCACAAAGCCCCCTTCACCCCTGTACCAGGCAACGATGTCAACAACAATGTCAACAATAACAAGAATGATTCATTCACCTCTGAGGTCTGAGTCTTCATCCTAGGCTCCAGGGAAGTCTTACTTCCTGGGTCCATGCTCATTTGCATAAACCATTTGATTTGTACGCATGTCATTATCTGCCCCGCCCCACACTCTTTCATGCCCCCAGTTACTCCAAGCTTCCGCCTGGCTGGGTAGACTGCCAATCTGTGCTGGAGGTCTGTAGTTAGGGTACTTGGAAGTGTGTAGCCCCTGCTTTCTCAGGAATTGTCGATTTGAGGCTAAGGCAGACCTGGGCATCAGGTCTCTGGTTTCCCTGCTAAGCTGCCTGCATGGAGTTGAGCCAGCTGGGTTCGTATTTCTCAGCTGTAAAAGTGACCTTTGTGGGTCATCCCATCTATCCCTATGCCTTCATGAGCCGTCCTTCCCCTAAGAACTAGACAGATCCGGTGCAAAGTTCACCATTTATTTCCAAGACCAGTGGTCAAGGGGACCAGGGCTACAGACTGAGTCTGGTCCTCACCTCAGTATGTATATGTCTTGGCTAGGAGGAACTTGAGGCTGTGTGTGTATTTGTGTGTGTGCCATTGTGATGCTCTGTGTGTGATGGGTGTGACTGTGAGACAGCATGTGGAAGTCTGATGTGAGAAGCGTTGTATCCTGTGTGTCACACGTGGTGTGACTGTATGGCCTGTGTGGGTGACTGAGGCTCTGATGATGACTTGTGTGTGACTGTGTCCTATGTGGTTGTAATGCAGTGTTTGTGATTGAGGGCTTGTGATGCTATGACTTGTGTGAGGTTGTATGAGAATCTGATGCTTTGTGTGTATGTGTCTGTGGTTGTGAAGGAGTGACTGATCTTGTGGGGCTGTGATTCTCTGTGATGCTGTAGCTGTGATGGTAGCTTCTTTCTTTTCTCCCTTTCTTTCTTTCTTCCTTTCTTTCTTTCCTTTTTTCTTTATTTCTTTCTTCCTTCCTTCCTTTCTTTCTTCCTTCCTTCCTTCCTTCCTTTCTTTCTTTCTTTCCTTCCTTCCTTCCTCCCTCCCTCCCTCCCTCCTTCTCTTCCTCCCTCCTTCCGTCCCTTCCTTCTCTCACTCTCTCTTTCTTTGTGTTTTTTTCTGCAAACATTTTCCAAGTGGCTCTGTGCCAGGCTCTGGCTTGGGTGCTGAAACAGTTTTGCTGTCCTGATGGAATGTGAGCTCTTAGCAGAGCTGGGATACAGCCAACTGGTTGATGATTTATATGGGAGACAGAGACCAGCCACAGTGGGAATATTTACACCATGGAAATCGACAGATACTACAAAGCCTCTCCCCTCCCAGAAAACCTGGTTGTCAAACATCTACCAGCACATCCTTATGCCTGCATCTCTGAGTGTAACTTCATGGCCAGGCTGTGGTGTGGCCACAAGCCCGTAGGTGGGACTTGGGTAGGTGACTAAGACCATGGGTGGGGCTGGGCGGGGCTCTCCACTGGTGGGTGAGTCCTGGTGATAAATCTGCCCTCCCTCACTCTGCCCACACTTGTGAGAATGGAGAGGGTGATAAGACGTTTCCTGTTCTCAGTCAACTCCCCGGACCCCCAAGTCCCACTTAGTTCTGAATCAGAAGTATAAATACCCACCCCTCACCCCTTTTTCCTGAATATCAGGCAGATCAGCTTTACCCCTGCTTGGGGCTAAGAGACCCCCAAGTCTCCAGGTCTGTGTCTTCAGTGTTGTCCATGGCAGGGTCTGCAGTCTCCTCTGGTTCTTCAGAGGTGCCTGCTGGGTCTTTCACCTTGTGGGATAACTGGGTTCTTGGTCCCGGTGGTCCCCAATTAGCTCTCCACCTGTCGAGTTTGGGGTTCTTCTGGGCACACTCCAAAATCTCTGCTTGCTGGTTTTCCTGTCTCCCGAGGCACCCTCTGAGGTCTCTGTCTGTCGGACTCCGTTCAGTCTACCCTGGCTCCTTCCTTCACACCATGAACGCCCCGAAGTAGGACCGCGTACCATCGCGGACTCGGACCAGGCTCTCATCAGGCACGCGCACCACCACCTCCTCTCCGGCATCCAGGTGGACCACTCCGCCCAGGAAGCTGCTGTCCCACCAGACCCGGGGGCTGCTTGCTCGCCCACAGGGTGACCGCCGGCTGACCAGCAGCTCCAGCTCCTCGGGGTAGCGGGCCGTGCGCTTGTAGAGGCCGTGGGTGATGGGCAGGCCGCCGGTCAGCCTCTGGGGGCAGCCCACACCGCCCAGCTGCACCTTGGAGTAGATGTAATAGTAGCCGGCCTGGGCGATGACCAGGGCACCGTCCCGGTAGGTGAGGCCCCTCAGGAAGGCCAGGCCCAGTTTCGTCTCCCACAGCAGCGGGCCCCCACTCCCTGTCAGGCTGGAGTTGGCCCCTGCGGAGGGAGACAGAGGGGGAGCTGGTAGGCACAGGTCCCACGCTCGCTGTGTGACCCCAGGCCAGTTGCCACCCCTCTCTGAGTGCCACCCCCTCTGTGCTAGACTGTTCCCACTTTATCCTCACTTTACAGGTGGGGAAACGGAGGCCCAGGAGGTGACAAAATAACGTGCTTATCACACATCTTAACTCGTTTCATCCCCTTCTTGCAGGCGGGGAAACTGAGGCACAGAGCCATTGATTTGCCCAAACTGTCAGAAGTTGTAAGTGGCAGAACACATCCTGGCCCAGTAGGCTTATAACCTCTGAGTTCTTCAGTCTCCCTCTCTGTAAAATGGAGCTCTGAATAGTATCGGCTAAGGATTTAATGAATTAATAGGTGGAAAGGACGTCACGGTGCGTGCCACAGAGTAAGCACTGGTACGAGGGTTTATTCAATAAATAAAATTAGGAAATTCACAGACCTAGGCAGTGCCTGTGCTCTGGGCAGCTCTGTGAATAATTAATGAAGGAAGGAATACGCTGCCATGTTGGGGTGTCTGTCTGGTCTCCCCAGGACACGCTGAACCCCTAGCCCCTGCCAGGACTTGGGGGCCCCCTCACCTGTGAGGTGTGCTGTCGGGTTGGCCCGCTGGGGCCTCCGATCTGGGGAGAGAGGGTTAGAAGTCAGAGGGGTAAGGGCCAGCCTCCAGAGGGGTCATTCAGTCCGCCTCCTGGTGTCAACCCCACCCTTTCCGGAATGACCCAAACTTCTGCTTCTCCAGCTTGGGGGACGGGCATCTGTGGGGCTTAAGCCAGTTGTGCAAATCACATTGGGCAATGGGCTGAAGGGGTGGGGGCAGCGTGGGAACCATTCCATCCCTTCTCCTGGGACCAGGACCCTGACTCACCTTGCACCAGCTGATCCCAGGATCCTGCACCTCTGTCCTAAAAGTGCAGAGCAGCCCATGGTGAGGATCTGCGGGGCCCACGCCCTGGCATCACTCAGACCCGTGGCTGAGAGACACATGCAGACCACGGGCACAGACATCACCCTCAGACATATCCAAGGCCATGTGCACACCCCACCTCACACCCTGCCGCCCAGCGGGCTCTTAACCATCCAGTTCCTCAGTTTTCCCCTCTGTGAATGGACACATGAAAAGCGTCTGCTTCAGATTCAGCGAATTCTCATGTGAAAAGCATATTATAGTGCCCGGCAGAGAGCAGGTACTATAAGGGTTTAGTAAAAAAGTGCTGTCAAAGACACATGGCCACGTGGATGGCTGGACACTTGGACATAAATGCTAACGTGTGGATATGGACACATGGGCACAGACCTGGACACTTGTGTGACACGCTGACAAGTCACACGTGGATGCAGGTACGTGGGTTGCGTGGTTTATGGAGCCACGTGGGTCTGGGCACACGGAGACGCAGAAACAAAGACACATGATGTCAACACATGGGCTGTAGACAGGTGAGCACATGGCCGTGTGGGTACATGGGTGCAGGACAGCAGCACCGTTCCCGCCACGAGGAGAAAGGACCTGGAAGCAAAAAGGCTGAGACCACATGGGCGTGGCTTGGGACACACAGACCCACAGATGTGGCAGACAGACCGACGGAGACATCCAAGGCCAATGGGAAATGGATGCAGAGAGAGATTTTCACAGACTCGGACGCAGTGGATTAGTGACAGTCCCAAAAATGGTGATCTGGTTACGGCTGATGACAGCTAGCCATGTCAGGGACTTCCCCTGTGGTCCAGTGGTTAAGACTCTGTGCTTCCAGTGCAGGGTGTGCGGGTTCCATCCCTGGTCTTGGAACTAAGATCCCGCGTGCTGCGCGGCACGGCCAAAAAATTAAAAATAAAAATAAAAGTGGCTAAATGGAAGAGTCCGATAAATATTAAAAAATAATAATAACTAGCCATGTCAGAATGTCGATTTCAGGGGTTACAGACAACACAACTGTGTTATAAACGTTAAACTTTTTAAAGGCTTAGATTTTGTTAGTTCCCACCACTAGAAGAAATGATAATTATGTGATACCAGAGAGGCATTAGCTAACACTACAATAGCAACCCTATTGCAATATCTATGTAACAAATTAATATGTTGTACACTTAAACTTACACAATGTCCTATGTCAATTATATCTCAATTAAAAAAAAAATGTCAGTTCCCATTGGTTGAATGCTTGCTGTGGGCCAGCTGGGCACTACACACACAATGTCATATTTTATTCCCTAGGAAGATGCTTATTATCACGCCCATTTTACAGATGAGGAAACTGAGGTTCCAAGAGGTGAATTAACTTGCCTTGGGCTGCTCTCAGTCTGTCCTCCATTCTGCACATACACACACACACAGATGCTCAGTGACACTGGCTTCGAGCCCCCCCACCCCCACCCCAGCACCACTTACCTGCAGGGGAGCGGCCATCACCTCCAGGCGCCAGTGTAGCTGCAGCAGGAACCAGCCCTGGACAGCCACTCCGGTCGTCAACAGCAGCAGCAGGAGGCCCAGGCCCAGCCGGGCTGCACTGCAGGGCTGTCTCCTGCGTCTGTGCCCCAGCCTTGTGAAAGGGATGTCCGTCTGTCCATCCACCATGAACACCGAGGGCCTCACCACTGTCTCCTCCATACCTGAGCGGACGAGGCCCCAAGACGCCCGGGGCTGGGCTGGCACGGCGGGTCCTGCGGGCTGGGAGGAAACCACGATTGCCCAACACTCCTGGGCTTTTCACGCTGCTGACAGGCGCCTGTGGGTCCCGGGCTGCCCCTCCCCCTTCCCCACTCATCCTCCTCTTCTTCCTGTCCCCCCACCCCTGGCCCGGCCCCATCTCTCTCTCACTTAGAGTCTCTCCAGAAGCATCTGAAGATGTGACTCAGGTGGGGATGGGAGAGGGAAAGCCCCAGTTTTCCCTTCTGGCCATGTCATTCACATGGTTGTCAAATACTGACTGAGCACCTCCTGTGTGCCAGGCACTGTTCTAGGTTTGGGGGCACAGCCATGAACAAGGGAGACAAAAGTCCTTGGTCTTATGGAGCTCCTATTCTAGCGGGCTGAGAAAAACTAATAAGAAACCCCCAAAAGAAAACACTATTTAGTGTTTGAGATGGTGATAAGAGCACGAGTGGTTTGTGTGTGTGCGCATGTGTGGGTGTGTATATGCGTGTGTGTGCATGTGTGTCTGTGTGTATGCACGTGTGTGCTGTGTATGCACGCACGCATGCGTGTTCATGCATGTATGTGCAGGTGCAGGTATGTGCTTGCATGTCTGCATGCACATGTGTGTGCATGCATGCAGGTTTTAATTGAAATTCACAGTCAGAGGGTAGAGCCACTGTCTACTCAGCTAACTAAACTCAAGGCCTGGGAGTCGTCCTGGACCCCTACTTCCGTCCTGTCACAACATCCTACCCTCAGCAGGCCCTGTTGATTCAACCTCTAAACCAGATCTCAAATGCGCCCACCTGTTTCCATTTCCACTGCGACCACCCTAAGTGCTATGAACTGGATGTTTATGTGCCCTCCAAATTGATGTTGGTACCCTAACCCCCAATGGGATGGTATTTGGAGCACCTTTAGGAGGTGCTAGGGCATGAGGGTGGAGCCCTCCTGAATGGGATTAGTGTCCTTATAAGATGAGATATAAGATACATGCTCTCTTTCCCTCTCTGCCATGTGAGGATACAGAGAGGAGGAGGCCAGATACAAGCCACGAAGAGGGCCAGGAGAAGGGCTCTCACTGGAACTCAACCACTTAGGCACCCTGATCTCAGACTTCCATCCTCTAGAACTGTGAGAAGTAAATATCTGTTGTTTAAGCCACTCACTCTAGGGTGTCTTGTTATAGCAGCCCAGATGCACTAAGACACTCAATTCTTTTGGGTGTATACCTAGGATTGGAACTGCTGGCATCATGTCTTGCTTGCACACTTGCAGTAGCTTCCCAAATGGATGTACTACTCTACCTCTTGCCACCTTATAATTCATTCTCTACCCTGGAGCTGGCATGGCCTCGCTTATTTCCTTATTTATTTATTTGAGGTAAATTCACACCACAGAAAACAAACCATTTTAAAGCGAGCAACTCAGTGTCCTTTAGTACATATACAATGTTGTGCAACACTGCCTACTTCCAAAGCGTTTCCAAAGTAAACCTTAGAACCATGAAGCAGTCGCTCCCCAACTCTCCCACCCACAGACCCTGGCAACCACGAGTCTGCTGTCCTGCTCTATGGATCTACCTGTGTTGAACATTTCAAAAAAAATGGAAATATACACTACGTGGTCTTCTGCGTCTGGCTTCTTTCACAGAGGATGTTTTCAAGGTTCATCCACATCGTAGCGAGTGTCAGTGCTTCACTCCTCTTTAAGGCTGAGTAATATTCCAGTGTACGACGAACCACATTTTGCTTATCCATTCCCCCGTTAATGGACATTTAAGTCATTTCCACCTTTTGGTTATTCTGAAAAGTGCTGCTACAAGCATGTGTGTGCATGTATTTGTCTGGGTTCCAGCTCTCTATTCTTTTGGGTGTGTACCTAGGATTGGAACTGCTGGCATCAGCTTTTAAACACGTAAGTCAGGTCTCACCTCTTCCATGTTTAAAATCTTCCAATGACCTTCCATTGAGCTTGTGGGGGTTAGCAAGTTATGGCTCATGGGCTGAATCAGGCCAGGCTCATGTTTCTGTACAGCCACGGGAGCTGCTCTTGGGGGCTGGCACTTTAGTGAGTGGTAGGGTCTCAGATGGGGCACCCTCCTCTGGCCCCTCTTCCCCATTTTGCTTCCAGTGCCAGCCTCCTTGGCCAGCAGCCAATGCTCACCCCTGTCCACCCTTTGTAGCTGGTCACACTGGCTGCCACCTACAGGTTGGCATGTCCTCTGTCATCAACTGCTGGCTGTTGAGTGGATGCATCTCATTCCGGGAGTTGGTGACTCAGCATGTTGTCTCCACTCTGGCCAGCTAATCCACATGAGACAGCTGGAATTTGGGAGAGAGAGGTTGCCTGGGATCTGGCTGTCACTGGAGCAGAGAGAAACTGGCTTCAGTAGTCATCCCACACCCTCTCTACCCACCTGGATCTCCAAGTCTCGGGCCCATCATTCTTCATCCAGAGAAGGTTTCCAGTAGCAGAGCACAAATCACATCCTCCACCCTGGGTGGCCCATCCCAAGCTAATGGGGCCTATGGCAGGCTGGAATCTTCCTCTCATTTTATAAGTACCTTTAGAATATCCTCTATTTTATCTCTCGGTCCTGAAAGGCTAAAATATTTACTATATGGCCCTTTATAGAAGAAGGGCTGTTGGCTGAGGTAAGAATAGACATTAAGAGGAACTCCCTGGCAGCCCAGTGGTTAGGACTCTGCGCTTTCACTGCCGAGGGCACGGGCTCAGTCCCTGGTCAGGGAACTAAGATTCTGCAAGCCAAGTGGTGGGGCAAAAGAAAAATTGTAAGCCAACTATACTTCAATAAAATAATTGAAAAAAAGAGAATAGACACTCAGCGGTCTTCATTATCTTGAAGCCCTTGCCCCCGGGCATCTGGGGCTTTTTGTACTTGCTGTTCCCTCTGCATGGAGCAGTCTTTTCCAGATCCCCCATGACTGGCTCCTCCCTGTCATCTATGTCCTGACTCAAGAACCCCCTCCTCACAGAAGCCTTCCCTGACCACCCATATTAGGCAGGGTTAGTCAGATAAATAGAACCCATAATGTACCTCTGTATCTAATATCTATCATCTATCTATCAATCAAGAGAGAGACTGATTGATTGATTGTAAGGAATTGGTGCATGTGATTTTGTAGCTTGGTAAATCCAAAATCCGTAGGACAAGCCAGCAGACCGGAGACTCAGTTAAGAGTTGATGCTGTGGTCTTGAGTCTGACGGCAAGAGTCTGCACACTGCCAGCTGGAATTCTTTCCTCCTCAGGAAACCCACTTTTCTCCTCAGCCCTTCAATTGATTGGAAGAGGCCCACCCACATTATCAAGGGTAATCTGCTTTAAGTTAATTTAATTCATTAATTTACTTGGCCACACCACACTGCATGTGGGATCTTAGTTCCCCAGCCAGGCATCAAACCCGTGCCCCTGCAATGGAAGCGCAGGGTCTCCACTGCTGGACTGCCGGGGAAGTCCCATGGGTCATCTGCTTTTAAAGTCGACTGGCCATAGGTGTGAATCACATCTTTAAAAATACCTACAGGGGAGAGTTAGCTGCTGGAAGTCCCGTCCAACCCCAGAGCCCCTCCTGTCCATAAATAAGGAAAGCTGGCATCTCCTGCCCCCTGAGAAGAAACTCCAGGAGAAGCAGAATCTTCCTGCTTTGGGTTTCATCACCTGAAACGGTTTTAAATCAATGAAGTTGGAATCTCTTAAAAGGATGGGGGCTTCCCTGGTTGCGCAGTGGTTAAGAATCCTTCTGCCAATGCAGGGGACACGGGTTTGAACCCTGGTCTGGGAAGATCCAGCATGCCACAGAGCAACTAAGCCTGTGCACCACAACTATTGAGCCCGCGTGCCACAACTACTGAGCCCGTGTGCCTAGAGCCGGTGCTCCACAAGAGAAGCCACCGCAATGAGAAGTCCGCACACCACAACGAAGAGTAGCCCCCGCTCGCTGCAGCTAGAGAAAGCCTGCGCGAAGCAACGAAGACCCAATGCAGCCAAAAATAAATAAATAAAATAAATTAATTTAAAAAAAAAAAGAAAAGAAAAGACGGACAGCCCATGACGTGAACTACAGAGTTTGTGGACAAATTTATATTGGGTGCTTAGTGGCATAATGCCCGCAGACTCCTGAGAGGGTCCCAAAGTTCTTAGAGGACCACTTGGGCTTTTGAATGAGAGAGGTGCAAAGTTCGATAAATAATGGCCCTTGTACGGTCCAGTGGTTAGGACTCCACACTTCCACTGCAGGAGGCACAGGTTCGCTCCCTGGTCGGGAACGAAGATCCAGAATGGTGCGTGCCCCGCGACCAAAAAAAAAGAATGGCCCTTGTGGATATGCACAAAGTCAAGCGACAGCGATTGGACAGAATCTGTGAAGGTATCCTCCCCTAGATCATGAATGGGCCTCTTGCACGCCCCCACCCCCCGGTGGCGCTGCTCCATGGCCGAGACTGCACAGTGGAGATGCCCATCCTGAAGGACCTGGCCACCGTGGCCTTCTGTGATGCACAGTCCACTCAGGAGATGCACGAGAAGGTTTTAAACGAGGCTGTCTGTGCCACGATGTACCACATCATCACCCTCACCGGGGAGGACCTGAAGGAGCTCGAGGCCCCGAGGGTGATGGTGCGGATAGGCAGCAGCTTCGACCACGTGGACGGCAAGGCTGCGGGCGAGCTCGGGATCGCCTCGTGCTAACATCCCATGGCGGCCGTGGAAGAGACAGACGACTCCACCATCTGCCACAACCTCAATCTGTCCCAGGGGAACCCACGGCTGTACCAGGCACTGCGGAACGCCCGTGGGTACAGAGCGTCGAGCTGATCCGGGAGGTTGCCTCAGGGGCAGCCTGCATCCGTGGGGAGATGCTGGGTCTCACGTGCTTCTGTCGCACGGGGCAGATGGTTTGGATTCAGCATCATATTTTATTTTATTTTTTTCCAGTTGTTCCAGCACTATTTATTGAAATGATATTCCTTTCCCCATTGAATAGCTCTAGTGTCTTTTTTTTTTTAACATCTTTATTGGAGTATAATTGCTTGACAATGGTGTGTTAGTTTCTGCTTTATAACAAAGTGAATCAGTTATATACATACACATGTTCCCATATCTCTTCCCTCTTGCATCTCCCTCCCTCCCTCAGCATCATATTTTATGACCCCTACTTGCAGGATGGGATCGAGCCGTCCCTGGGTGTGCAGAGGATCTATACCCTACAGGACTTACTGTATCAGAGAGACTGCATCTCCTTGCACTGTAGTCTCAACGGATATAACCACCACCTCATCATTGATTTTACTATAAAGCGGATGAGACAAGGGGCATTCCTAGTGAATGCCACCCGCGGAGGACTGGTGGATGAGAAAGTCTTAGCCTGAGCCCTCAAGGAAGGCAGGATACGAGGGGGCGGCCCTCCAGGTGCACCAATCGGAGCCTTTCGGCTTTGCTCAGGGTCCCTTGACAGATGCACCACATCTCATTTGTACACCTCACAAGGCCTGGTATAGTGAGCAGAGACCAGCTAGACAATCACATGTGGCATGCCAGAAAGCTTAAGAAACTGTGTGAACTAGGAATTCTTGGTCATAACAGCACCCTGGTCCGTAATAGATCAGCGAGCAATTCATCCAGAGTTTGACGGTGTCACCTACAGACGCCCGCCAGGCATCATGGGCGTGGCTCCGGGAGGACTTCCTGCAGCCTTGGAAGGGATCATGCCCCGGGCATCCTGGGGACCCACAATCTCCCCACGGTGGCACACCCTTCCCAAGCTCCCTCTCCCAACCAGCCCACGAAAACATGGGGACAGCCCAGAACACCCCAACAAGCAATAGCAGAGAGGGAGGAAAGGTAATCATTTGGATACAACTGGCACCGAGAGACAGTGAAAAATAGATGAACCAAGAGAAAACGAATTTGACAGTCTTTTAAGCTGATTCTGGACATTTGCATCATGGACGGTGTTAAAACCACAAAAGAGCTAGCGACAGGGGCAAACTGAAGATGTCATCTGCTTACAGAAGCACGGAAAAAGACTGGACGTGATTTAGTAACGACCAACTTCTGTTATCGTGAGTTAAGGTTTTCATCTGTGCATCCAATCACAAAGAGTAAATAGATCTTGGGACTTCCCTGGTGGTCCAGTGGTTAAGATTCCACACTCCCAATGCAGGGGGCCCAGGTTCGATCCCTGGGCAGGGAACTCGATCCCACATGCCGAAACTAAGACCTGGCACAGCCAAATAAATTTTACAAAATACTTGAAAAAATTACATTGCCAGTTTCTTTAAAAAAAAAAAAAGAATAAATAGATCTTTTTCCTTTATCCGTCTCTTGGGCACAGCAGGTCCTGAACCCCTTGCTCTAGAATGTTGCATCAAACATCTTAACATTGTAAATCAACTATACTTCAATTGAAAACCAAGAAAAAATTAAAAAAAAATTAAAAATCCAAAAACCGGGCTGCCGTGGTTAAGAATCTTGCTACCAATGCAGGGGACATGGATTCCCCTGTCCCCCGCCCCCCCCACCCCCCGGGAAGATCCCACATGCCGCGGAGCAACTAAGCCCGTGCGCCACAACTACTGAGCCTGCTCTCTAGAGCCCGCGAACCACAACTACTGAGGTCCCTTCGCCTAGAGCCTGTGCTCCTCAACAAAGAGAAGCCGTCACACTGAGCAGCCCACGCACCGCAACAAAGAGTAGCCCCCTCTCGCGGCAACTAGAGAAAGTCTACGCTCAGCAACAAAGACCTAACGTAGCCAAAAAAAAAAAAAAAAAAAGTTTAAAAATAAAAAAAACCCAAAACCCAAAACCCAACAACAAAAAAGAGTTCCAAACATCAAAATAAAAAATAGTAAGAGGAAATCACCATCCTGACTCTAGTTCCTTCAGTCCACGGGGGCTGACTACCTTTTTTGCTGTTAGGAAGGTTAAATTACTACAAAATGGGGAGAAAACTGTTTGTGTTAGACAACCACAAGCATAGGATCAAAGACAGTACAGGCTTCTGTACAGAGAAGCCTCACCCATCTGAACTGCATACAGAGCGGGCAAGTTGGTTGTGAGTTCAGTAATGCCTTCTGATGATGCAAAAAAAAAAAAAAGTATTAAGTTTCACAAGCTCTTTATAATCAAAAATATTTTCTCAGTTTCATATCCTCAGCTATTTTATTGAGTGGCAAGTCTTGAACTGAAAGTGGTCAAGAAGAATAATGTTGCATTATATCTCAGGAAATATTTTATGGTAACTTGTCAGATTGTCTATGAACAAACACACTTTTTTAGACGTTGATAAAGTCTTCTTTTCTTCATGAGATATTTTATATAAGAATACTTCAGGTGTGTTATTAGATGTGACTGATTTTAACAAATTCTATTAGATTTATATCAGCTAGTTACATGCTGTATTCATAGCCTTTTGTGAATCACCGCCTTTTTGGTTAAAAGATGGCCTATTTTGAGCCTTTGGATAGGGACATTCCAGTTTTTTTGTCAAGTTTTAAAAAAAATAAATTTATTTATTTAACTTATTTTTGGCTGTGCTGGGTCTTCCTTGCTGTGCGCGGGCTTTCTCTAAGTTGCGGCGAGCAGGGTCTACTCTGTTGCGATGTGCAGGCTTCTCATTGTGGTGGCTTCTCTTGTTGCGGAACACGGGCTCTAGGCGCGTGGGCTTCAGTAGTTGTGGCTCGCGGGCTCTAGAGCGCAGGCTCAGTAGTTGTGGCGCACGGGCTTAGTTGCTCCGCGCGGCATGTGGGATCTTCCTGGACTGGGGCTCGAAACCATGTCCCCTGCTGTGGCAGGTGGATTCTTAACCACTGCGCCACCAGGGAAGTCCTGACATTCCTGTTTTGTGACCAAAAAACCTTCAAAACTGTCCCAAACAGAAAAATAATGGCTATCAGAAATATGTTTTATTTTAGTGTGTTACCATTACTGTATTTGTTTATTGTAAAGGTGGACACTTAGTGTTCAGTGCAGTTTTCAATAAAAAGTAAAAATATTTCAAAAAAAAAAAACCTTCTGAGAAACATTTAGCCTGATACTTGATCAAACAACTGGTCACCATAGCCTAACAAAATTGACACATAAACTGAACCATCCTTCAATCTAAGTGACTTCACTGGCTGGCCCCGTTGCAGGCAGGCTTCCCAGGTCACCCTGATCTCCTTTCCTTTTTGGATACCCTCACTGTCTGAAATCAACTCCATGCTGTCTTTAGAATGTAAGGTCCTGTCTGTGCTGTTCACAGCCTAGAAACATAGATGCTAAAAAAAAAAAGTAAAAAACAAAAACATCCCACACATTAAAGAAACAAAGCAAGAAAAGAAACGAAAAATTGCACATAAAGGAGGGCAGGGGGGCCTGGCAGATGTCAGCTGTGACACCTAGTGAGTAATGAGGATCTCTGTGTCTCCCCTTGACGGGGGTGTCCGGCAACTAGAGGCTGGAGGGAGTTGTGGTAGACTGTGAGTCAATTTCCCCAACATTCCTGAAGTTGGGAGGTGGGGTTTCCAGGACCCAGGGTCTTAGGGGAAGGGGGCTATGCAGGCGTGACTTCCAGGTTCAGGGGGGTTTTCCTGTGATGACCTTACCGAGTCGGAGCCTGGATTCCACCCTCAACGGTCCTCAAGGGACCACAGGTGGAGTTAGAAGAGGCACTTGGGGTCCCTTGACAGCCTCACTCAACTGTGGCTGCTGCCCCACCATGTGTTTCTGGTGAGGCTGTGACCACAACAGCCCCTGCACTCCTTCTTCAACCGCTGAGATACGAGTCACATCTCTGGCTTGGTCCCTCAGGGCTCCAGCTGGAAACATCACCCTGCCTGACCTTTACCACCCCCTCCAGGCCCAGCTGCCTCACACAATCTTACCAGTCTGTTCAGGCCCATCTACAAAGTGGTGACCTGGAGGGTGGGGTGAGTCTAGACGATGCAAATGGGATGCGTGAGACGGGAAATGGAGTGAAAGTGAGCTGCAGATGAGAGCAAATGGGATGAAGATGAGAACAGGTGAGGATGGCAGGTAAGGATGCAGGTGAGCATGAAGGTGAGAAGGCAGAGGAGGACTGGAGAGTTCTGATGCTGGTGAAGACATAGGTAAAGACGTAGGGGAAGGTGCAAGTGAGAAGGCAGGTAAATACGCAGGTGAGGATGCAGATAAGGACGCTGGTAAGAATACAGGAAGACATCCAGAGAAGAATGTAGGTAAACATGCAGGTCCTCACACTGATGAAGATGCAGAGAAAATACAGGTGAAGATGCAAGTGGAAAGACAGGTGAGAGTATAGGTAAGCATGTTTGTAAAGATACAGGTAAGTTTACAGGTAAAGATGTAGGTGGGGGAAGCAGGTGAAGATGCAGAAAATACAGGCGAGTGTACAGGTTGAGTGTGCAGGTGAGAGAGCAGGTAAAGATTCAGATGAGATCCTGGTAAGAGTTCAGGTGACAGTGCAATAAAGAGGCAGGTAAGGAAGGTGGTGAGAACTCAGGTGAAGGAGCGGTGAGCTGCTGGTGAGGATGCAAATGAAAATTCAGGTACGGATGGAGCTGAGGTGCAGCTGAGATTCAGGGGAAGATGCAGGTGCAGGTGAGGTGCAAGTGAGGCAGGCACGTGCGCCGTAGGTGAGGAAGCCTGCGAACTTGCAGGTGAACTACAGGAAGTTCCTGTAGGATGGAGCTGAGCTGCAAGTGAGGCAGCGGGGGATCACAGCTGCCTCTCCCCCTCTCAAAGAGCTCCAGACTTTGGGAGACTTGTGAAATAGAACTGGAGCTTTATTTGGTGGACAATCGTGGTGGGATCAGTTGGGGCAGCCAAAGACCACCATGTTTTCGGTGAAGTTGGCCAGGTCCTGGCACAGTTTCTGGTTCTCCTCGTCTTGGCATTCATCCGCTTCAGGCCACAGCTCCACCCAGGTGTCCTTTCCGATGATGTAGCTGATGCTGGGGGAAGAGAGACAGGTCAGGAGGGGGAGGGGAAGGGCGGGGGGGGGAGGCGGGCACGCGCAGGCGCAGGGCGGGCACTCACTTGGGTTTCTCTCCCCACAGGTCAGAGGAGATGCCCCACACGAGGTAGTGGGCCCCCTCCTTCAGTTTGAGGGCTTGTCTGCACTTGATGTGACTGATGAACCTACGCTCCTGTTTAACTTGCACCTCATCGGAGCCTGAAGGGGAGGGAGAGGGAAGCTGAGCTGGGGGGAGGGACGGACACGGGGGAGGGGGAGGCAGAAAGACAGCAGACGCAGGGCTAACCTGATTTGATGATCTGCTCGATGACCATGATGTAATCGTCAAAGTCATCCGACAGCTCCTTCCTGAGAAGTCTGGTCTTGTACACTGTGGGCGGGGGAAAGAAGACAGTGTGGGTCCTGGGCAGGGTTGTCTGTGGGGCGCCGTCACCCAGCTCCTCCCAATCCGATACGGGCAGGACCACAGCCGGGCAGGCTCAAGCCCCCTGCCCGCCCCCCACCGCAGTAACATACCCAGCCACACTCACAGCCATGCACACAATCACAGCCGTCCACAACGACAGTCACAGGCACAACGACAGCTGCTCCTGTCCACGGACAAACTCCTCTCTCACACACGCCCACATACCATCCCCCTCATGACCACGGTTCCCCGTGCAATCAGAGCCCCTCACAACACATCACACACACAACCACAGCCACACGTAGCGATGACCACACGCGCCATCACACCTCCGCTCACACACAACCACGCATGTGCGCGCCGCCCGCGCACCCCCCCCCCAGCCCCGCCCCCGCCAGACTCACCATAGTCCACGCCCGGCTCGCAGGCCTTGTCCAGCCGGTCCTCCAGGGTGACCTTGTCCTCCGTGTGCTGCATGAAGCAGTTCTCTGTGGGGTGGGTGGGTGGGCGGGGGACACGGTCTAAGTCCCGCTTCTCGTTCAGGGCCTACCACCCACGAGTATGCCCAGCCCTCCCGGGTCACCGCCCCCACCCCGTGGAATCAGGGGTCCAGTGGGCGTGGCCACCCCTCCTGGCGCCTGCGCACCCACCCTCAGCACAGCGGCATGTATCTTTGTGGCAGAGTTTGTCCAGCATCCCGTCCTCCTTCTCCGGGTGGTAGAACCGGGTGCAAACTTCATCTGTGGGCAGACGAGATGGCGAGGGCTAGGGCCTCCACCCCAGAGACCACAGCTGGGGGGTCTCAGTTTCCCAACTCCAGTCCATCAGACCTGCTGAGGCCAGGTCCCCAACCCTGGGACCCTCAGACCCCTAAGTCCCATATCCCCAGGACCACCAGACTCCTAACTCCTGGATTCCCGGGACCCGCCAGACTCCTAGCTCCTAGATTCTTGGGACCCCCAGACTCCTAGCTCCTGGATTCCCGGGACCCTCCCAGACTCTTAACTCCTAGATCCCTGGGAACCCCAGACTCCTAACCCCTGGATTCCCGGGACCCCCAGACTCTTAACTCCTGCATTCCTGGGACCCCTAGACTCCTAATTCCCAGATCCCTGGGACCCCAGGCCCTAGGACAGCTGCTCACCCAGGTTGTAATAAGAGTACACCTTGACTGCCCCAGGCTGTATGAGCCCCACGTTGAAGTACTGGTGAACTTTGAAGGATAGACAGTCCTCCAGGCTGTGTGAGACCTGGAAAGGAGGAGGAGGTTGGTCAAGGGGGTGACATGGGAGGAAGTCCAGCATGGGGTCTGGAGGTTGGAGCAGTGGTGGAGAAACTGAGGGCTCAAGGAAGGATATGGGTGGGCAAGATGGGGGGGAGCAGGAATCTTTGCCAAAAATTAATGAGCAGTTCATCAAATCCATTTCTTTTTCTCCACGGCGCATGGCTAGTTTACACGTCTCAGCATGTTTTGAGTTCCGTGCGGCCATGTGATTGAGTTCTGGCCAAGGATTGCTATCTATATCCTTAAACACATTCCATGGTTAACAAGACTGCAATAGACATTTGAAAGTTGCTAAAAGATTAGATCTTAAAAGTTCTTAACACACACATACACACACACACACACACTTTATAACTATGTGAGGGGATGGATGTAACTAACCTTATTGTGGTAATTATTTCCCAATATATACACATATCAAATCATTACGTTGTACATCTTAAACCTATGCAGTGTTATATGTCAATTAAATCTCAATAAAGTTGCAATAAATAGAAAGGAAGAAAGAAAAAAGAAAGGGAAGAAGGGAGAGATGAAGGAAGGAAACAGATATACATATATATGTACATATACATAGGCATCATGTATATTTGGAGGAAAATGCTAACCATTAGTGAATTGGGGTAAAGGTTATATGGAACTTCTTCATTGTGCTGTGAAATTTGTCTGTAAGGTTGAAATTATATAAAAATTTTAAGGTAGAAAAATTAAAATACAAAAAAGAAAACCATTAAAAAACCCATCTCAAAAAAAAAAAAAAAGAAAGAAAAAACCCATCTCATGCACAACCCCGTTTTCTTCTAGAAAGGATGGATCCAGCAGAGGAGTCCAGAGTCCCAGGGATTACAGAACCCCAAGATGGAAGGTACGTGGATCCCTGCGTGACCACATGGAGCAGAAGTCCCCTTCCTTACCTCCTGTACCAGCTGGACTTTACACAAGTGGGACATACAAGTCTCTTGTTGAGACCCCCATATTCTTAGGGGTTTTATTATAGTAGCTAGTGTTGCTTATGCTGACTAACATGGGGTGAGGGTACAGGGAGTTAGCAGGGAAGATATGCGGATACAAGAAGCGGAAGAAATAAGCAGGAAAGAGAAGGAATTATGTTCAAGATAAAGACAGCAAGAGAAGGCTAGATGGAGAGAAAATAAGAGAAGAGAGAAATGCTAGGGGGTGGGAGCAAGGGAAGTCCTTTTTCTCCACCGAGCACTTTTTGTTTTAAACCAAGGTGGTTTTTTTCAATGGTTATTCAAGACTCTGACGAGAAGAGGCTGGAGGGAGCAAGTGAAAAATGAGGTTGGAACATGAGTGGTCAGAAGGTGAGTTGCAGGCTTCCCTAGTGGCGCAGTGGTTAGGAATCCGCCTGCCAACGCAGAGGACACAGGTTTGATCCCTGGTCTGGGAAGATCTCACATGCCGCCGAGCAACTAAGCCCGTGTGCCACAACCGCTGAGCCTGCGCTCTAGAGCCCACGAGCCACAACTACTGAGCCCGTGCACCACAACCACTGAAGCCCGTGCGCCTAGAGCCCGTGCTCCGCAACGAGAGAAGCCACCGCCATGAGAAGCCTGCGCACCAAAACGAAGAGTAGCCCCTGCTCGCCGCAACGAGAGAAAGCCCGCGTGCAGCAATGAAGACCCAACGCAGTCAAAAATAAATAAATAAGATAAATACATTTTTTTTAAAAAAAGGTGAGATGCTTCTAGAAGGTGGGTTGACCTTGTTTTACATGCCCTTTCCTCCCACACCAGCATCCCAGACCCTGTCTCCCCTAGGCTGGGGCTGGCCTGACCTGGAGACAAGGCCAATGGAGAAGCAAAGGCCAGCCAGGTAGGGGTCAAGATGCCAGTGGAAGCCTTACCTTGTCCAGGTAGATGATGAGGGTGTTCTTTGTGGAGTCTTTGTTCAGCTCATACTTAGAGATGTATCTGTCGACACCAGTGCTCAGCTGGGGAAGGGTGAGGCTTGTGAAAATCCCTCCTGCATCCCCTTCCCTCCCTCCAGCTCCTTCCAGACCCTGGGCTCCTTCCCATGGATCCCAGCCCCCGAGCCCAAGACCGTCATACCAGTTTGAGGTCGTCAATATCAGGAGAGAAGCCCGTCATCATGGATATATCCAGGATTGACATAGTGGAATCCTGGTCTCCCAGGTACCTGGATGGGGCAGGGGGAGAGGGGTTGGGCCCTAAGGTGGGGTCACTGCCTGAACAAGGGGGTCATATCAGGGACTGAGGCCTCTAGTTCCCACAGAGCAGCATAGAGTGCGGTTCGATTTTAGGAAACATTCCCCCAAGGGGAATACAGGAAATGTAGCATAATGACCAAGGTGATTAATTGCTCAGGTTCTGAAGCCCAACTGCCTGGGTACAAATCCCAGCTCTTTGTAACATTTGATGAGTTACTTAACCTCTCTCCCTGCCTTAGTTCTAGAGAATGAAGATATAAGAATATGGGCATGTTCTCACTTTGCATGATTCCGTTACCATGGTCTAGTTCAATAGCATCAGTCCCTCAGCACCATGGTTCAGATTTCAGTACCACGGTATATTCATCGTGAGTAATGACATAAAGGACAAATCTTGTTGCTAGCTCTTCACTCCACCAATCACTTCATAAATAACAGATGCACCTCACAACCAGTGACCAATCACATCCCTTCTTTCAGAGTCTGTTGGGTCACTGAGCATCCATTCTTCAGTTCACACACAGACAGCAAGGAGTGAGTCGTGTCACTCCTTTCTCTCACAGTGGAAAAAACCTGTGTGATATTTTACAAAAATGGATCATTGAAAGAGGGAATTGGCCAACAAAGATGAAAGCACAGCCATGAAATGAAGAGTGATAACACTGGAAGTAAACTTTGAGTAAAACATAAATGGAGTTAGAGAAAAAATAGAAGACCACGGGGAGGTTGACTCTGCTGCCATTTGCAAGATGAGCTACGTGGTCAGAGGAACTTAGTGAGGCAAACTGATCAACACAAGTGAGGAAAGTGGTTGTGACAAAAAGGATGTGGATGTCCCAGAGGAAGGGACGCCAGCAAAAACCATCATCACATTAAAGGGTCTCTTGGATATCTGATGACATTGAAAGCTCAAAGAATGAAATATTGGAAGTTGACCCAAACTTAGAAGAGAACGTGACAATTCACTATGGCACGAAAAGATGCTTGCTTTATCTCACAAGTTAGACAAAGAGAAAAAAGGAGACACTGTCCCAACCACAGTGCTTTGGAGAAGTATCTTACAAAGGGGGGAAAAAGGAACCCAACCAATTGTTGTCTCGGTGTTCTGATGTTTTAAATTACAGTGTACTCAACAAATACTCATCTTACTGTACTTTCATTTCTCCAGACCTTTAAAACTGGCAGTGTGAGAGTTTTTGATGTTGTGACTAAAATTTTTAAAGGTCATGGAAAACCATAATTCAAAAAGCGTCATGTACCAAAATGTTCATTGCAGCTCTATTTACAATAGCCAGGACATGGAAGCAACCTAAGTGTCCATCAACAGATGAATGGATAAAGAAGATGTGGCACATATATATAATGGAATATTACTCAGCCATAAAAAGAAACGAAATTGAGTTCTTTCTAGTGAGGTGGATGGACCTAGAGTCTGTCATACAGAGTGAAGTAAGTCAGAAAGAGAAAAACAAATACCATATGCTAACACATATATATGGAATCTAAAAAAAAAGAAAAAGGTCATGAAGAACCTAGGGGCAAGACGGGAATAAAGACACAGACCTACTAGAGAATGGACTTGAGGATATGGGGAGGGGGAAGGGTAAGCTGGGACAGAGCGAGAGAGTGGAATGGACATATGTACATTACCAAACGTAAAATAGAGAGCTAGTGGGAAGCAGCCGCATAGCACAGGGAGATCAGCTCGGTGCTTTGTGACCACCTGGAGGGGTGGGATAGGGAGGGTGGGAGGGAGGGAGACGCAAGAGGGAAGAGATATGGGGACATATGTTTACGTATAACTGATTCACTTTGTTAAAAAGCAGAAAGTACAGAAACTAACACACCACTGTAAAGCAATTATACTCCAATAAAGATGTTTAAAAAAAATAAAATAAAGGTCATGGAACAGTTGTAATTTCATGGATGATTAAGATGACTTTGTACAGACTCAGCTTACATTGTCATTGCCAGTCTCACACTGTCATGCAAAGTGAGGACTGCTTGCTGTCTCCTTGTGGGTATTTAGCACAGGACTAGATGCACAATACACTCTCAGAAAGCATTAAGCATCACAGTTATTATTTGTAAGAAGTCTTGCTAGAGACAGAGGGATGGCCAAGATGAACCCCAGTGACCCATCTCTTACCTTGTACAGATGTCAAGGATCATGGAGCTTTTGGCATCCTGAGGCTTCTTGACTAGAAACACAGAAGACAGAAGGATGGCGTAGGGGGTTTCCTGGGTTCTGATCCAAGAGGGAGGGAGACATTAGCATGGGGGTGGTGGAAGGGTGACAGATAGGGTCTGGACTCCTTTTACCTGGTTGGGGGGCTGGATGTAAGGAAACCCGGAGGTCAAACTTCTTGCAGGTGACTTTGCCTTTGAGTTTGGCGTGGTACACGGTCACCACCTGGCGAGATGAGAGGGGAGACAAGGTGTCAGCCCACTTGACTTGGGAAGGAGAGGGTGCCTCTGGGGCAGAGGAACCTAGAGAAAGTGGTGGGCCAAGAAGGTGTGGGTTCCCGTTCCTTACCGACAAGGTACCCTGTCCTTTCCCTTGAGCTGTTAATGTGAAATCCTCATTTTCCTTGGTCTGTGGGGAGTGGGGAGAGAGAAGAGAGAGCATTGGGAACCAAGCCTTCCCCTGGCTGTGATGGGCATCTGCCCTCCCTCCCGCCTCCTAGCAAACTCTGACTGGCATGGAGGATGAAAGTGATGAGGGTTTGGCCAGGTGGCTATACCTCTTCTGAGCGCAGGAGGCTAGCAGATTCCCAGATGATACGATGTCTGATCTGAGAGCTGCGGCTGGGTAGTTGGATGGACACATCCAGGTTCAGCTCCTTGTGATCAGGGACATCCTTCTGGTACTGGGCCAAGGCTTGGAACACCATAAAAGTGGCCTGTTGCCCATGACAGAGAAAGAGGGTGAATCTAGAATCTACTGAAGGATGAAGAGACTCAGATCAGACTTGGGGCCCTGAGGCTGTGACCTAGAACCCACCAGAGAGGGTGAGAATACGACTGGGGGTTGCTGGATACCGAGGACATGTCCTAGAACTCTCTGAGTGAGAGAGGTTCAGACCAGAACTTGGAGACACTGGGAACATGTCTAGAACCCACCAGAAAGTATAAACATAACACTGAAAGTCTAGCCACACTGAGAAGGTGGTCTAGACCCATCCAGAGGAGAGAGTCTGAGACAAGAGTTTAGAGGCACTGAGAATGTGTCTAGAACCCACTCATGAAAAAAAGAATAAAATTGGAATCTGGGAACACTAAGCATCTGATCTAGAACCCAAAATTGGAATGTGACGCCGAGAATGTGATTGAGAGCCCACCAGAAAGAAAAAGGGTTAAACTGGAATCTGAGGTTGCTGGAGTTTGAGGTTACTGAACCCATGGTCTAGAACCCATTAGAGACTAGAATAACTGAGAACCTGGTCTAAAACTCACAGTAAGATGCGGTAACACTGAGAGCTTGATGGAACTGAGAACATGGCCTAGAGCCCACCAGTGGGAGAGAAAGGCTTGGATAATGGCCTAGAATCATTAAGAACCTGGTCTAGAACCCACCAGTGAGACAGGATAAGATGGGAACGTGGTAGAAATGGGAACATGGTCTAGAACCTACAGGAGGAGAGAGAGGCTTACACCTGAACCTGGGCCCTGAGAACATGATCTAGACACCAGGATGGAAAAGGAGGCTCAGAACACAGCTTGAGGCATCCAGAATGTAGTCTAGAATCCATAGATGGGTTTGCAATTAAAAAAAAAGAAGATTTCTCAACTTCATTCCAATCATCCTGCCTCATGGGACAGAAGCACTGCCTCTCTTGGTCTCGGTGTCTTCTCCAGAAAGCTAATGGGAGGCCATAGGAGGTTGGGATGCAGGTGCCTGGGGGTGTGGGGCTACTTGCCTGCGTGGAGCCGTAACCACCTCCGTAGTATCTCTGCTCATTGAGCCAGCGCACAACAGGAGGCACAGAGTCAAAGTCTTTGAGCATCAGCAGAGCCAAGAGGGCGTAGGATGTGGCTTCCACGTTGTAGAGCTTCTGGCCAGGCTCCTCCCAGCGGTTCCTTTCTGCAGGGAGAACCCCCACCCCATAATGCTCACTGCTCTGTCTAGCCTGTAAATAGCTCAGAGAAAGCTCAGAAAAAAGACTCATACTAGACCTGTTGGTGTTCAGGTGTCCTGGTCCACATTCAAGGTCCTCAATCTGCTGGCTCCTGCCTCATTCTCTTCCCTCATTAACCTTCACTTCTCCATTTGAATTCTGAACTGCAGCCCCACTGCAGGAGATTCCCTAAACTTGCCATGCTAATTCTTACCTCTGAGCCTTTGCATATTCTGTTCCCTTGACTTGGAGCACCTTTTCTCCATCTACTCCTGGTTGGTTCTTACCCACCCTATACAATTCAGCTTCAATGGCACCCCAAGATTGGGTGAGGCCCTTCTTCCTGCTGTCTCTCAAAGTATCCTGTGCTTCTCCCATCCCAGCACTATGATGCTCTACAGTAACCTATTAACTCATTTCTTTCTTCAACTGGAGTGTGAGGCCATAATGGCAGGAGCTGTGCTGTATTCACTGTGGTGTCCCAAGTGCCTAAGAAAGTAACAATGGCAGAGACTGTCACTAAGAACCATACCCTCCTCTTCCTGGGTACACAGTTGGACTACATCTCCCAGATGCCTTTGCAGGTAGGTATGGCCACATGACTGAGCTCTGGCCAATGGAATGTGCACGGCAATGATGGGGACCCTTCCATGTCTGGTCCACCTCCATTGCACAGTCTTCCTACTTCCCCTTCAGCTTGGATGGGATGTGTTCTGAGGCCCCAGAGTGGCAGAGCCTGGAAAAGATAGAGGCCTGGATCCCTGCATTGCTGTACGGAGGAGAGCTGTTCACCAACAACAAACTTTTGTTGTGTTAAGCCACTTCAGTATATGTTACATTATGTTACTTGAGATATCTTATTATCAGTGAGTGCAAACATGATACAGTGTCATCACTGTGCTGAATTCCCTATGGCATTATCTTATCGGATCTTAATTACCCTTGAGATAATGATATTATTAACAATATTAAAGGCAACGATGCTATCAGTGATAGAGCTCTTACAGTATGCTAGACCCTTTTCTACTTGCATTATTCATTTAATCTTTACAACCACCCTATGACATAGGTATCATTTTAAGATGAGGAAACTAAGGTCCAGAGAGGCTAAGCAACTTGTACAAGGTCAGACAGTGAGAAAGTGGCAGAGTGGGATTTCAATTTATATCTGTCTGATGTCAGAGCCCATGTTCTTAATGACACCTCACTGCCGTGTCATAGCAAGTGCTCAACACACAACATTCAACATTGTTGAATGAACTGTGCAATGAACCTTCTTGTGTGGCTTACATTGAGAACTTTTCACACCATAGAGTCATCCATCCCAGCTCAGCTTGGAGCTGTCCATCCCAGGGCAGCTTAAAGCCATGCATCCCAGCTCGAGAGGGCCACCCTCACACCCCAGCCATGCATCCCTCTTTACCCCTCCAGGCTGCCCCTCACCTGTGGCTGTGTTCAGAAATTTGTTGACGAGGGCATCGTCCAGCTTGCCCAACAGAGCCAGGGCGTAGCCAGCAATGGCCACAGTGTATGGTCTTTGCAACTCTATGTAGTGGTCTTCAAGGAAGTCTCCTGCCTTAGTGATGCTGCGCCCCAGGCTCTATGACAAAGAGGATTGGGTGCTCTGGTCAGGTGGGCGTTGCTGCCACAGAGAACTGGTAAGGATCACATAAGCATCACTTCTTGGGCACCAGGTGGTTTCTGTCCTTGGGACCTATCTGCCTTGCATCTGTCTATTTTCGAGGGTTTCCCATTGTGAGCTGCTTTGCTGCTGAGTACCTAGTCTGTGCTGGGGTGGGGGGGGGGGCGAGGGAGTCTATATACCCTGTGTTGTGCTAGTAAATGTTTAAACAACATTGTTAACAACCAGCTCTCCAGTGGAGGCACGGGATTGGGGGGTGGGTGGGTGGAGGGGTTGCTAGTTTATAGATTGCCAATTACGGTGGTGTAAAAACTTCCACGATGGTCAATTTCAAGCTACTAATGTGATGTCCCTGAACATGCAGTGGGGAAGAGATGTCCCCAAAAGGCCCTCGTGAGCTAGTATGAGGCAGATTCAGCACACCAAGGGAACACCTCTTATCCAATCATTATCATCATCACAGCTAGCTCTTACTATGTCCCAGTCATATATCTGCTCATTTAATCTCATAAAATCCTATGAGACAGGTATTATTTTCATCATTATCCTACTGCACAGATAAAAATACTGTGACCCAGAAAGATGGGGATTGGGAGAAGACATGATTTGAAGTGTTTGCTGATTTCCCTGGTGTCAATACTATCATGGCTGATTTCAACCTAGCAATGTGGCATCACTGAATGTAGATTTGGGAAGAGATGGGCAGTAACACAACATCATATAATGTTTCCACCATACAGATACAATAGACAAAAGTAACCTCAAGAGAATATGATAAAAGGTAGCAAAATATTTAGGAAGTGATACATTTTAAGTGTTTATTACCTGTGTTTTTAGTGTTTAATGTTTGCAGTTTAACTGTAAGTTGATATAATTTAATTTTTAACAATGATTGTCTTTAACAACCAGCTTGCAAAGTCCTGGAAATTTAACAACTGGCTTCCACAAGCTGGGCAGTATCCTGTTGATTTAAATGCCAGCAGTCTGGTTCCACAGCCTATGCCATACTTCATGCTGTGTTGTAGAAGAAACAATCCTTTTGCCTGCCCAGCTATCCCTCCTACATCTGTCATTGACTGTTGTAAGAATACCTCCTCCCTTTCATTCACATGGCCACAGTGGAAGCAGCCATATTTGCCCACTAAGACCTACTTCCTGGCCTCAGCTGATTGGTCCAGGGGTGAATCCCTGACCCAAGCTGAGCCAATCAGAATCCTTCACTGGGAATCTGAGCTCTAGCCTTGGTCTGACTATTTCGCCAAGGAAGATGGCCATGTTCTGCCAGTCAGGCTGGATGGCAGGGAAAAGTTGAATTATTGGGCGAGAAGGGAATGAAAGACATGTGAGAACATGAAGAACAAAGCATCCTGGCAGAGTCCCTGAGGCTATTTTCATTTTTTTTTTTTGACTTCACAGGCATGTGGGATCTTAGTTCCCCAACCAGGGATCGGACCTTAACCACTGGACTACCAAGGAAGTCCCTACTTTCATCTTTGAATTCGATAAATTCTTAGATCCCTAAAATAAAATTCCCATCTATTTTTGTACAATCTAGGTCACATGTATGATAACTAGGACACATGTGTGACATCTAGGACAACTCAGAGAGTCCTAAAAAAAAGCAAAGATTATTATACCCATTTTACAGATGCACACACTGAGGCCCAGCAAGGGGAAGTGCCTGAGAGTCAGGATTTGAGGTCAGTTCTGTCTGACCCCACAGTTCTAGTGCTCTTTTCTGCTATAATTTCTCTCAAATCTTCAAGGTTGGAACCAGGAAGGCCTGGGTCCCTCTTGGGCATAAAAGGTAACAGCCCCCTCCCCTCCACCTCTTTTCTGGGGTTCTGAGGAGGGAGAAGCAGCTGGCTGCAGGGGAGGTCCTGAGGTTCCCCACTAGGGCAACTAAAATTCAAACAACCCACTCTCAAAACCCCAGGGCAAAGCAGAGGGAGTGATTACAGATTCTCAGGAGCCTGTCTTTCTAAGCTTCTCTGCTTCAGAACCAAAACTAGAGGAAAAGGGGATAGCAATGAGCCAACATTTTTCATGCTTTTCCTTTTGGGGTCATGGACCCCTTTAAAAATCTCCTGAAAGATCCCTCAGACTAAGGTAATAATCTTGAGGATTCCGCCCCCACTCCCCTTTTAGCTCTGTGTCCTGAGTTTTCTTTAGGGAAGCAGCAAGGATACAGATGTAGGAGTGTTGTGGAAAGCAAGCTGAAGGGGCTTTTGTTGAAATTGGCTACAACTCTCTGACAATGGTAAAGCAGGCAGAAAGGACCTGATCTTTGATTTCTCTGTGCCTCAGTTTTCTCTTCTGTAAACTGGGGATAATAAGAGTAGCCTACCTCTTGGGCTGTTACAAGGATTACAGGACTTAAACTTGTCACACTCTTAGATGAGTCATCTTAGTTAGATACTCTTATGGCTGCTGTGGTGGTCGTTACCGCACTGGGAGGACTGGAAATGGCCCGAAAGCAACACCTCACCTTCCCAGGTGGATGTGTCCTGCGTGGGGGAGAGGAAGAAGGGAGAGAGCGGGGGACACTTACGTTGACCTGTGCCTCGCAAATGTCTCTAGCCTCCTGCAGCGCGATGAGAACAAACGCCGTGAGGGACACGTCTTTCTCCTCGGGATTCTTGAAGCCACCCTAGAGGAGAAGCAGGAAACAAGGATAGGGTCACCAGTGTGTTCCCACACGCCAACCAACCCCCCTGTAGGATCAGCCGGTTAAGGCAGCGCTGGGTCTCTTCCCAGTTTCTCCCCAGGAGGGTCAAGCTCTTTGGTATTCGTTCATTCATTCTGCAAATGTTGCTGATGGTGTGGTTGAGATGTTGGATGAAAACCAGACTCCGGCCCCAGCCCTCATGGAACTCCCCATCTGGTAGGGGAGACAGATAGGAACCAACCAGCTCATCAACAAATATATAATTACAAACTGATGAGTGCTGCACAGGAGAAGTGGATGTGGCATTGAGAAAGGACAGTGGGAGTGTGACTCAGTCACGGAAAAGTGTCCCTGAGGGATGACAGCTGGAACCACAATCTGAACAGTGAGTAGGAGTAAACTCTCAAAGAGGGCAGGGGTTAGCATGCCAGGCAGCAGGAACAGCATGTGCAAAGGCCCTGTGTCTGTATAGAGCAAGGCTCCCAGCAGTACAGGTGGAGTGTGGAAAGAAGGAGGTAAGGCTATGAGGCTGGAAGCCTGAAAGGTCAGGCTAAGGCATCAATTCTCCAACTTAAGCACACCTGGTGGGGGTGGTGGGGGGGAGGGTGTTAAAACTTAGATTCCTAGGCGTTGCCCCTAAATTTTCTGGTTCAGTGCATCTGGAGTCCAGCCTGAGAATTTCTGACATTTTGCATTTCTAACAAGTTTGCAGATAGTACTGATGCTGCTGGCCTGGGGAGCACACTTTTAGGACCACAGCTCTGAGTTCTGTGTTTAAGAGCAATGGGGAGCCAGGGGAATTTCCTTTTGCACCAGATCCTGTAGGTCTCTGGTTTTTGCAAGGGAGGAATGACACTTTCAGTTCCCTCATTTCCCTATTCCCACACACAGTGAATTGGGCAGTGGGTGGATGACGGAATCTTCCTCCAGTCCATCCTGTGATGCTCAGGTGCCCTCCTCTCCCAGCCTGCTCCGTATCTCTCTCTGCCTCTTACAATCATTTCTTTGTGTATCACGGGCCCATCCTCCTGGAAGACTCCATCAGGCTTCTGCTTCTCTAGGATCAGCCATTTGACGGCCCCACAGAGGACCTCGGAGTCGATGGCGATGAGGTTGGAGGCCAGTGAGAAGACCTTGACCACGAAGGCTGTCAGCCTGGTGGGTGGGTACAGAGCATGAGCCAATTGTCTCTGGGATCCGGAGACTGGCATCCCAGACAACCAATGAGCAGAGAGAGGCAGGGCCTAGCCTGGTCGGCCCAGGTTCCCTTCCCAAATCTCAGGGCCCAGCGTTGCCTGCAGGTTACACAGCGGGCTGGTACCTTGACTCTGGGTGGCGACCCACCTAGACCACCCCAGGCCGGGATGCAGGCCCTGCTCAGGGAGGTGCAAGGCTGAGGATGAGCAAGCTGACCGTGGAGACTCACCAGGTGCTGGATGGCCGGTTCAGGAAGGCGGCGTAAGCCGAGTTGGGTTGTCTGTAGGCCAGCTGCTGGGTGTACCCTGCAGGGAGGAGAGAAGTGTCACTAGAGGCTGCGTGGAGGGGGTGGCTGGGGTGGGTAGGCCAGGTAGGGGAGGGGCTTAGAAAGAGGATAAAGATTCTGTGAGGGGCGGGACAGGGGTCCAGAGAGGAAAGGTGGGGCTCTGGGCAGGGAGCGGGCATATAGGAGGGAGAGGGACTCAGAGAGGGTGGGAGGATCAGAGAGGAGAAGGGGAAGGAGTTCTCGGAGGAGAGGGGATGCAGAGAGAGGAGGGTTCTCAAAATGGGTTCTCAGGGGCAAGCGGGCCTCAGCGGGGGAGGGAGCTCCGAGAGGGGCTCAGAGAGGGGTGAGGGAGTGCTCTCAGAGGAGGGGCGGGGCCTCGAGATGGGCGGGGTCTCAGGAGTGGAGGGGGCTCAGAGGGGCAGGGTCCAGGGGTGGAGGGGTTCCATAGAAGCGGGTCTCAGAGAGGTGGGGTCTCAGGGCCGGAGGGGGTTCAGAGGGGCGGGTGGGGCGCACACCCTTCTTGATGAGCTCCAAGGACTCCTGCCGCTTCTCCAGGCCGAACTTCTCCCACTGTTCTGTGTTGTCCAGGTAGTGCACCGCGATGACCGTGGGCGTCATGCTGATCATGTTCTGCTCCCCACAGCCCGAGGGAGTTTGGATGAGGTGCTTCAGGCGCTCCCCGTTGATGGCGTCCTCTGTCAACTGGGCCACGGGGGTCCCTGCAGCCAGGCGTGAGGATGGCACTCAAGTCTGGGGCTGCCCCCAGCATTTCCAGGCTCTGACCAGCCAGGGCCCAAGGGGTCAGGGACAGCTGGGAGCATGTCAATGATGGAAGTGACGCACGGCTGAGTGGCTAGAGGGGGCTCTGCATTTGTGGGCGGTGGGAGTGGGCTTCTGCTTCACAGGGGAACTCCGGTCCCTGGGTCCTCTGGTTACACCAGTGGTAAAATAATGCCAGGAACAACAACCATGAATACTTTTATCATGCTTAATGCTATTGGCTAGGCTCTGTTCTAACACCATACAGTATCTCATTTAATCCTCCCAACAACCCTTAGATATCGATACTATTATTCACCCCTATCACAGATGAGGAAACCAAGGGTCTCCTCCCAAAACCTTACAGCTCTCAAGTTGCAAGGTGCCTTTCCAGCTCCGTCTTGCCCCTTCCTGCCCCAGTTCTCCATCCGAGGCGATTAAATCCAGAACTTCTTCTCTTGAACTCTACTGCTTCTTTATCAGCAAAAGCTATTTGCTGAACTAAGTACGGCCTGGAGCCTTCTATAAAGCAGATTAAGGAGGGGTTCTAGCTGAAGAGGAGGCGGGAAACACAGTGGTTAAATACTCCTGGGATTAGATGGAACTGGGCTCCCTGCTTAGGGGTCATGGCCCCCCAACACCATTCTGGGTCCCCTGGGATTGGGGCCAAGGGCATCTCACCTTGCAGGAGGATCTTGGTCTCTGACTCCGTGCCTGGGACTTGGTCACTGAGATCGGCGGCTTTGATTTCCTCTCGCTGCACTCCCTCTGCCGGGTGAATGGGAGATACCAATGGCACCAGCCCCCTCCCACCCCACCCTGCATCACCACCCAGGCCTCACCCCCTCTGCCTCGCTGACTCACTTTGGCCCAGATGTTCTGGATCCAGTGTGCGGACGGCCACAGTTTTGTTGACTCTCATTCCTTCTGGCTGGACAGTGTTAGGGGTAGGGGGAGTCGTGTGAATAAAAGGGCAGACAGACAGTCAGCAGGGCACTGTTCTTGGGATTACTGTAGCATAAGGCATGATGGCCTCCACCTGACCTTAGCTGTATGACTGGAAGTCAGTTACTTAACTTGTCTGTGCCTCAGCTTCCTTCCTTATAAGGAGGTAATATAAACATCTACCTCGGGCTTCCCTGGTGGTGCAGTGGTTGAGAGTCCGCCTGCCGATACAGGGGACACGGGTTCGTGCCCCGGTCCGGGAAGATCCCTCATGCCGCGGAGCGGCTGGGCCCGTGAGCCATGGCCACTGAGCCTGCGCGTCCGGAGCCTGTGCTCCGCAACGGGAGCGGCCACAACAGTGAGAGGCCCGCGTACCGCAAAAAACAAAAACAAAAACATCTACCTCATACCCACTGTTGTGCAAATTAATAATAAAATTATAAATTAATAAAGAAATAACAAGACCTTTAGAAATCTTCCTATGTGCCTAGAAGATTGCTTTCCTGGGGTTAATTCATGTAATCTTCACAACAACCCACTGGAGTGGGTACTGCTATTATCAATGCCATTTTAAAGATGGGGTAACTGGGATACAGACAGGTGAAGTAACTTGCCCAAGGTCACACAGTGAGTAGAACAGAATTTGGGCTTGAACCTGGTACTCTGCTCCAGAGTCTGTTCTTAAACCAAATGCCTCTCAATGGGCTAAATAAAATAAAAATCTAAAAATAAAACAAATAATATAAAAGTAAAACAAAAATTTTAAATAAATAAATAAGAATAAAGAAAAAGAAAAAATAAATGAAAGAATGTTCATAAGTACTAACACAGTGGCTGACACATAAGTGCTCAATTAAAATAGGGGCTATCTTAATTAGAATCAAAGGCCCAATGTGAGCCGTCATGTGTCTACAGATAAACATTTTTATTTTATTTATTTATTTATTTGGCTGCACCGTGCGGCTTACGAGATCTTAGTTCCCTAACCAGGGATCGAACCCGGGGCCACAGCAGTGAAAGCGCTGAGTCCCAATCACTGGACTGCCAGGGAATTCCCACCAAGATTTTTAAAGTCAAAAGAAAACTCCTATGCTGAAAGGTGTTACAAAATGTCATATTTGATATTAAAATATATTTTAATGAAAAAATATTATTGATCTTTGTTTGAGCTTTTGGGTGCACCCTAAAATTGTGTGCCCAAGGAGAATACCTCACTTGCCTCACCCTAATCCCGGCCCTGCTTCCAAACCTCCAGGACTCCTGAATTTCCTAAGGTTGGCCTGGGTCTCTAACCTGGGTTGACAGCACAGGGAGAACAGGAGCCTTTCCTGAAGGACGAGCGGCAGCAGGTACCCCAAGGACTCACCACGACCTTCAGGGTCTTCTTGACGCCATCACTGATGAAGTGGTTGTAGACAGCAGCCTTGACCTCCACCTCATGGAGGCCGACCTTCAGGGGCACAATGACATAAGGCACGGGCACCGAGGACTTGGGTGGGATGATCAGAGTCTGCTGGTGGCGCTTCTTGGCCGTTGCCAGGCTACAGAAGGCTGGATTGTAGAGCAATTCCACCCTCACCTGCCGGGGAGAGAGAGTATCAAGTCAGGGGAATGTACCACAGACCCTCTTCTCCAAGCCCCCATCATGCTTCCATTGCACCAGGGGCCCACCTTGAGCTCCTCCGCCTCCCGGTAGTTGTAGAGGACGGCTCGGATCTCCACCTGCTCATTGCGCACAACAGAGTAGGGTAGACGCAGGTCAATGAAGAAATCCTGCATCACCGTGACCTCATAGGGGTCAGCCACACAGATCCCTGCCCGGGTGGAAACAGAACATGAAGTGTCAGGGATGGGGCAGGGGGTGGGCCAGGTGGACTGGATCCAAGTTCAAGTCCAACTTCTTGCCCCTACCAATGTCTCAGTGCTTACCTCTGACCGCTGGAGCTGTCCCAAGGTCAGCCTGTCTTTGCAGAAGCCCATAGACGAACCATCATTAATGGTGATAACTTACAGATGGTGGTGGTGGCTGGGAGTTGCCACGATTTAATGGTTCCCATTTTCTCTGTAATTTTACTCATAGATAGATATGTAGGAGGGAAGAAGGCAAGCATAAATGAAGGGTCTATATGTACGATCTCCAAAATGGTAGCCCCAAGTGGTCACTGGGCACTTGAAATGTGGCTAGCTCGAGTGAGAACTGGATTCCTACTTTTATTTCCTTTTAATTAACTTAGATTTAAACTTAAAAAACCAATGCTCATTGTGAATGTAATAAAAACCACTGAATTGTACACTTTCAAATGGTGACTTTCATGTTATGTGAATTACATCTCAATTTTAAAAAGGATGCTTGATTCAGTGATTGGAAAACTTTTAAAGTTTTTAGTTTAAGTATGTTTAGAACAACTTGGATAGGCCAATCTACCTTTTCAACTGTAAATTTTATGGATCCCGAAATACAGATCAGAGTATTTTCAATGAAAAGTTAGCATCCTAATTTAGATGCACTGTCAGTATAAAATACATGGCAGATTTCAAAGGCTTAGCACAAACAAAAATAAAATACATGGGCCTTCCCTGGTGGCACAGTGGTTGAGAGTCCACCTGCCGATGCTGGGGACACGGGTTCATGCCCCGGTCCGGGAAGATCCCACATGCCGTGGAGCGGCTGGGCCCGTGAGCCATGGCCGCTGAGCCTGCACGTCCGGAGCTTGTGCTCCGGAACAGGAGAGGCCACAACAGTGAGAGGCCCGCATACCGCAAAACAAAAAAAAAAACTTGATTAATAAATTTGAGATATTAATCGGTTATTCTTAAATATTAATAGATTTGCTATTATAACATGATTACTGTGGTAGTGGTTTTGCAAATTTTTACAAAATGTTGAAATAATAATATTTTGGATATATTTGGATTAAATAAAGTGTTAAAATTGATTTAATCTACTCCTTTTTTGTGGGGCTACCAGAAAATTTTAGATGACATACACAGCTTGCATTATATTTCTAATGGACAGTGCTGATCTACATTGTAAAAATTAATGAAAGGACACCTCAACTAAAATTGGAGAAGGGAAGGCCTGTAGAGGGAGCTCTGATGCCCTACCACTGACTTCAGTTATCCCAAACAGGAAGATGTTATCCCAAACAGGAAGATGTCAACAGATCCCAACAGGAAGAAGCTTCAATTACAGACCCCAACTGGAAAAGATGTTTGCACTCCCAAACAGAAAGTGCAATTAACTTAACTACAGCAGGAGGAAGGAAGATTTTCTTCCTGCCCAGCAACAAGCCCAGCCAATGAAAACACTGCAGCTCAGCCAATGAGAAACTGTCTTACCTGAATTGTTACTTTCCTCCAATGAGGACATTTTTCTCTTGCTGATGACTTGTTTGCCCTACCCTTCATTCTATAAAAACCTTTAATTTTGTACAACTCCTCTGAGTATCTCTCCTTGCCAGATAAGATGCTGCCCAGCTCATGAATTGTTTAACAAACCCAATTAGATCTTCAAATTTACTCAGTTGAATTTTGTTAACAACATTGAGCAAAACGATGCTTAAAAACAGTGGTTACTTGTGATACAACAGTTACCAGATTAAATGTAAGCAAAGTGTTGATGCAAGTGAAATTTGTGAAAACATTATCACGTTAATAATAATGTTACACCAAGAAATCTATTAAGATTGGAGGGAATTCCCTGGCGGTCCAGTGGTTAGGACTCCCTGCTCTCACTGCTGAGGGCCAATCCCTGACTGGACCAGGGTTCAATCCCTGGTTGGGGAACTAAGATTCCATAAGCCACGCACCACCGCCAAAAAAGAAAAAAAAAAGATCTGATAATTTTCCGTATTCTTCAATGGCAGAAAAAATAATAATCAGAGGCTTGAACAAAATCCTTATTTCCCAATCTACAGTCATTTACTCATCACCCTCGGGTGCTATAGTCACTGGTTTAATTTACCATTTCTTACTTACTATTCACATTTTTAAACTCAAATTTAATTTACTACGGTGCATGAGAACCCAGGTTCTTGTGCTATAAACAGGTTACCTCAAGGAAAACAAAATGATTTTGTTAAATACTAGTTAGCTTGTGTTGCCCGCAGAAAGCTAGACCACTCTCTCTTCGTTTAAAAAAGGAGTTAAACAAGAAGTAGAGACAAGGTGAAGACATCCTTGCACCAGACTTAGCTTTTCTCCTTGAATGAGATGGAAGGAAGAATGGAAAGAGAACCAAAAAAGGAATGACTTATGATACACAATTCCTGTCACTTCAAGGCAGTGAAACAATTATTCTGTGTGATACTGTGACAGTGGCTACAAGTCATGATGTATTTATCCAAATCCATAGAATGTACAACACCAAGAGTGAATCCTAATGTCAACTATGGACTTCAGTTCATAATAAGGTATCAGTATTGGCCCATCCACTATAACAAACGTACCACACTAATGCAAGATGTTAACAATAGGGGAATCTGGGGGAGAGAGGGGTACGTGGCACCTCTCTATACTTTTTGCTCAATTGTTTCTGAAAACCTAATACATTTTTAAAAAATCTCTTTGTTAAAAAGAAATGAGGGAACTAAGATCCCCCGTGCCACAGGGCAACTAAGCCCGTGACCCACAACTACTGAGCATGCAAGCCACAACTAGAGAGCCCACGTGCTCTGGAGCCAGTACACCACAACTAGAGAGAAGCCCTCACGCCAAAATGAAGAGCCCGCGCTGCAACTGAGACCCCACGCAGCCAAAAAGTAAATAAATATTTTTTTAAAAAGACATCACTACGCCAGAAACTAACACAACACTGTAAATCAACTATACTTCAATTAAAAAAAAGAAAGAAAGAAAGAAATGACTTCTGATGCCTGCTTTGTGTCATTTAAGGGAGCGTCTATGCATCTCCGAAAGGCATTTACCCTTTGATCCCTAAAGTATGTTCGACTCCAATAATAAAAATAATAGCTCACACTCATTGAACATTTACAATGTGTCAAGTACTATTATCACTATTATAAAATCCCAACACTTTGAATAGGTACTATTTCTATTGTGCCCCTTTTACGGATGAGCACAGAGAGGCTGGGTAACTTGACGAAGGCCACACAGCTGCCCCGAGGAGGACCTGCGATTTGGACACAGGCACTTGGGCTTGGGAAGCTCCTTGCTTTTAACCTTACTGACTCTTTAATTCCTAATAGCTCACAAGTCTAAAAATTTCAAGTTCTATTGGTTATCATGCTTCAGTCTTTATTCTGAAGTTTGGATTCCTGAAAGTTTCATTCACTTGTGATCCTGGGCAAGTCACCTTCTTTCCCTGACTTCAGTGTTCTCAGTTGTAGGAGAATCATAGTACCAACCTTATAGGGTAGTTGTGAGCATTAAATGAGGTAATATGTAGAGAGTTAATGATGTTGAAAAGACATCACAGGCAAGATCTAAAAACCACAGGGATTCTGCCCCCCCCCCCTCCGGGGACATTTGGTAATATCTGGGGACATTTTGGATGTCACAACCAGGGAGATGGGTTGCTACTGGAATCTAGCAGGTAGAAGCCATGAAGATACCCAACATCTTACATTGCACAGGACAGTCCCCTGCCACAAAGAATGACCCAGCCCAGAATGACATCAGTGATGAGATTGAGAAATGCTGGTGCAGGGAAGAACTCTTCCAACATTCATGTCCATACAAATCTCCTGGGGATCAGGAGATGTTTCCAGTGATAAAATGCACATTCTGACTGAGCAGGTTAGGAGTGACTAAGATTCTGAATGTCTAACAAACTCCCTGGTAAACCTACGTTACCAGATTGCAGCTGGCCCAGGGAATAGGCTTTGAGGGGCAAGGATCTAACTGTGGTTTTCAACTTTTTTTTTTTTTTTCAAGCTGCAGGAACTTTTTTTTAGGTAAAGGGAACCTCACACACAATCTCGATATATGGAAATGTACAACAGGCAAATATGAAGATGCTCTGATTTGAAACAGGGATGGGGGCCCCAAACTAGAACAGTGCTGAGTGGCTTTGGAGTCTCAGGCAGAAGGAAAACTATGTGCTCTGTGCATATGATTTCATCTGCCATCATCACTTGTTCAAGAGAAATTAGCAGAAAATTGCAATACCTTGCATTAGAAGCAAGATAGACAAAGAAGCAGATTTTGAAAATCTTGAAGCCAGGAAAGTAAAATGACAATAAAGTAAAATTTATGATAAATTACAACCAAACAAACTTATACTAGAGTATATTAAGTTCTGAGTTTGCTATAAATAAAATACACTTAATGTTGTGAGTTTTAATACACCTAGTTTTAAAATGTTTTAGTGTTTTCAATAGTTTTTCAACCTCTTTAATGCTCTGGAAAAAATTAACCTTTAGAATATACATAAAACATGCACATGGGACACATCTTTCCTTTTACCTCAAACCCCATTATGGCTCGGCACACTGCTGGTTTATATTTAAAATCTGGATATTTTGTACAACATGTTTTTTTTGCATTCATTTTGATTTTTTTCCAAAAAACCTATTGCATGAAAATATGATTTATCTTGATGACTGAGTTTTTTGGCACCCACTTAATTTTGCATTCAAAGTCAGTGCCTCACTCTCCTTGCCCCATTCTCAGACCTGCTATAAGTCATCCATGTTTGGCTAGGGTGTGTCAGGGTCTCACACCCAGCCCTTGGTGGCGGTGGGGCGGGAGGGCAGCCCTTTTTTTTGTCGTGTTTTTGTCGTGTTTCACAATCTAACCACCAATGTTTCAATCACTCATTTCATCCCGCTTCCTCTTTTAGTTTTTCTTTGTTGACCTGTTTTTTTTTTTTTTTTTTTTTTGCGGTACACGGGCCTCTCACTGTTGCAGCCTCTCCCGCTGCGGAGCACAGGCTCCGGACGGCATGTGGGATCTTCCCGGACCGGGGCACGAACCCACGTTCCCTGCATCGGCAGGCGGACTCTCAACCACTGCGCCACCAGGGAAGCCCTGTTTTTTCTTAATTGCTTTACCCAGTATCATGGCAACATCACCCCTGCAAAGTTTTTGTTGCTATAAATCATTCTGTATGATACTATGATGAACCCTGACCTCAGCTAAGAACTTGCAGTGATCATGATGTATCCATGCATCCTTCGATTGTTACAAATGCACCATGCTGGTGGGGGATGTTGATGGTGAGGGAGACTGTGTCTGTGGTGGGGAAAGGGGTATATGGGAAATCTCTGCACCATCCTCTCAATTTTGCTCTGAACTAAAACTGCACTAAAACTAAAATCTATTTACAAAAAGCACAATGTCACTCACATTCTACACTCTAATGACTCTCCAGGAACCAGAGGAAAGTGTCAGCCACCAGGAAACAAAGGATCTGTCAGGATTGAATGAGAAAATGCCCGGGGCGGTCTGGGGTCCTGGCCTCCTGAGGACCAGACCACCATCCTCTCTCACCTTTCTTGTCTGACAGGCTCACAGCCAAAATCTCCCAAGTGGTGATGGAGTCTTTCAAAAACACGTTCATGAGCTTCGTGGAGATTCTGGATGGGGGAGGGGAGGCATTAGAAGATACCTAGCATGGTGGAGGGGGAGAGCTGGTAGGGAGGGGCCCCAAGGGACAGGGTTGGAGTGGGGCTGGCGGGTGGGCATGTGTAGGTAGCCCCAACTCTTCTAGGCTAGGTTGCGTGATTCCACAATGATTCCAGAAAAGAGGGGGCATTGAGGTGCGTGCAAACTCAACGTCCAGTCTGGGGTGATGATAGGGGCTGGCCTGGGGGTGGGTGGAAGTGGGAGCATCCCAGCCTTACCCATTTTTGTCTGCGACTTTAAGGTCCTCAACAATGGTCCACAGCCAGCTCTCTGGGAACTGGCTTCGGGAAATGATGTCCTCCTCCGGGATTATTTCCTCATCCAGGTCACCTGCGGGGGGGGTGGGAGTTAAAACAGACCCACTTTCCCCACTGTCCCCTTTTAGATATTTATCTCTATAATACCCTGGAGGGATTCCTAGCAGTGACACACCCAGGGTCACGTGATCACTTCCGGGGACCCTAGGCACATTTGCCTCTGGGGGCTCCTTTCTCCATAAAAAAAATTAAAAATCGTATTTTACAATTCTGTTGGTAGAAAGGTGAAAATAAGCCAGGCTGAACTGGATTGATTTTTTTTTCCTGTCTTTGATTTCCAAGGGAATGAAAACATTTGCATGAATCAGCCTCTAAAAGCATCATTGGCCCCCAAGCACCGTGCCTGCTGTGTCTGATGGTTACGTCCATCCTGAAAGCAACGGGGTGAGCTGAGAGATTTCCCCAGACCTGGTGGAGATTGCTGAAGAGATGGTGGCCTTTAAATGCCAGCTTGACCCCGTCTGCACCTAAACGAAGCTGGGCTGGAATAGAGTTCAACCCTGGCTGGGCTTTCCTCAAAAAACGATGCACAGATTTTAATTTGGTTCTGGGTCTGCCTAACGACAAAGTAGGTGGAATTCCAGAGATGCCCAAATCTACCCATACTCTGGAATAACCCATCAAAGTGCCCTTGGGGTACTAACTTTTAATCAACCCTCTGTCTCACCCCAATTGGCTACAGAAATGACACAATGCTGGAAAAAAAAAAAACACAAAACACCCGTGTGCGTAAATTATACCCCAGTAAATCAGAAGTTTTGTCCAAATTTACTCTTTGCGAAAGAAAAGTCTTGGGTCACTGGAGCAGACAGCACCACGTCTAGTTATTGCAATTTGCAAAGAGACTGAAGGTAGAAGTCTTTGTTCACGCGTGTTGGGAATCTTTGTGTCTTTGGAGCGGGGGAGGGGTGGAGGAGTTGCTAGCTTTCCAGATAAAGGGATTTAGACCTACTTGACCCCTTTGGCAATGGAGGCCATTGAGAGGTGTCTGCAAACATTCAGTTTTGACAAAGCGCATCCTGGCAGAAAAGTCCTTCTCTTAGTTGAGACATATTAAAAGATGTTTAAAAAAAGGAGGGATCAGTTCACACCGGGGTCCTCTGCCTCTCAGCAGATGGCAGTGGGGACTCTTGTTATTTCTGTAAATGCCACTTTGTGGTGGAGACCATTCTGGTTTTGCTTGCAATGGGCTTCTAAGAGAATTTTCTCTTGGCTTTGCTTAAGACTGACTTGGCCTGAGATATAAAGTTTCAAGTGTGTACATCCAGAACTGAATGAATGAATGAATGGACGAACATCGATTAGGCGTAAGTTAGGCACCTCTCTTTGGAAGGCAACATGAATTAGTTTTCTTTGGTGAAGGCAAGGCTAGAACCCATCTTAGTCTTCCCATTGGCAACTAGTGTGACCAGCCCTATCATCTAGAACGTGCCCTCAGACCACGGATGTCCTGGGCACTGCTAAGGTCAAACTTCAGAGTGACAGGGCCAGGGCCAGGATGACCCTCCCAGGCAGGAAGTTCCTTTGCCTCAGGATGAGCCTTCCAGGCAAGGGAAGAAGGACCTAGTCCCCCATTGGACTGGGTCCTTCTTCCCTCAGACCTGAATCACCTAGCTCCTCATCTGAAGGCTTCTTTCTTCCTCCGACAGGCACCTCCTCTCTCCTCGGATAAGCACCTCCCTCCTTGGACAGGCACCTCCCTCCTTGGACAGGCACTTCCTCCCCCCTTGGACAGGCACCATCCCCCTTGGATAGGCACCTCCCCCCCCCTTGGACAGGCACCTCCTCCCCCCTTGGACAGGCACCTCCCCCTTGGACAGGCACCTCCTCCTCCCTTGGACAGGGGCCTCCTCCCTGCCACCCGACTCACTCCTGGCCAGCTCCAGGGTCCCGTCGCGGCTGTGCTGTAGCCGCAGCTGGGCGATGTATTCACAGCAGTCCAGGAAGGCCTTCACGCATGCGTCGCCTTGCAGGATGAACTGGGCCCGGCGCTGGCACGGGAACTTCATGGGGTTGTCCCGCATGCCGTCCTCACAGCACTTGCGCAGCTCCTTGTTGTACTGACCGGCTGTGGGAGCACAGATCCCCCGCCCCGCGCACCCTCAGCCTCGAAGCAGGAGGCACTCAGGACAGACCCCAGGGAGAACTTCCCCACGGCCAGGCCCTCCCCCTCCCTCTCCGTCTGGGATCCCGTAGGGGCTGGATCTCGGGTGGGAAGCGGTGGGCGAGCGCCGACGGAGGGCTCCCACCTTTATCCATCCTCTTTTCCATGAGCTGCACCGAGCGGCGTCGGCGGGGGGCTGGTTTCGGGCACTCAGGATCTACGGGCAGGTGGACCGGGAACCAGAAGGATTAGGCATCTACTGTGTGTCCTTGGTTTCCTCCCCACAGTGGCCCCCCGTGAGGTCGGGGTGTTATTGCTCCCATGTGACAGATGTAAAGACTGAGGCTCCGAAAGAAATAATACGCCAGATGGTGGCGGAGGCGGGACTTCAATACCCCCACCCCCATCCCAGAGCGCTGCCCTTAACCTGTTCTCAGTCTCTGGGAGGTGGAAGCCCTGCCCCTCCCTAGCCCTGCTGCTGGCTGCATCCTCACCTGTCCTCTGGTTGGTCTGTAGGCCTTTGCTGGTCTTGAGGGCCAGCCCTGCATCCGTGAAGACGCCGGCATAGTCCCTTCCACTGCCTGGGGTACAGCCAATGTCTGCCTTCTCCACTACGTCCCAGATCTGCAGTGGGGAGTGGAGGCCGAGAGTGTGGCGAGATCGGGTCAGCCGTGCCTCCACCGATTGGCCAACACGTCCATCCAACCCCACCCCATCCATCCTCATACTGGTCCCCAGGCTGGCCGGCCATGGTGGACCATCTGGAGTTAGACCTGGAGCTGTGTCCATCCCCGGGACCATCCCCAGCTTGGACCCTTGTCCATCCACATTCTCATCATCAACTTGACTTCAACCCATCCCCGTATCTGCGTCCATTCGGACCTCTACACTTAACCCACACTCAGACCCATTTGTTCCCCCCAGCACCATTCCCCACCTCAACCCAACGTCGTCTCTAAACCAACCTCAGTGACGCGGGGGCATACCTTACTCTGGGTCAATTTGTTCTTCTTATTCAGCACAAACACGCCCTTGTCCACGGCCACCAGCCCCACTCGGGACCCCTGGTCAGCCTCGATCTTCAGGGTTATCTGTTGCCCAGGCCTATGGTGCTTCTCTTCCTTCCCGCCATTTTTCACCACCAGCTATGGTCAGGGGTGGGGTTGGGTGGGGGGACGTTTGGAGGGGAGGGAGGGAGAAGTCAGCCCTGCGAGGCCCTGGTCTCTGGAAGCCAAAGACAAAGGAGGTCCTGGGCTGGACTGAAAGGAGAGAGAGAGGAAGGGAGGCAGGCAGAACCGGCCTCAGGCAGAAAGTCAAGAAAAGAGAGAAAGCCAGGAGCAAGAGAGATACTGAGTACAAGCTTCCAGTTACAAAATAAATGAGTCTTGGGGATGAAAGTCAATAACCACGTAGTATCTCTGTATGGTGACACACGGTCACTCACTAGACTCATCGTGGTGAACACTCTGAAACGTAGAGAAATATCGAATCACTATGTTGTAGATCAGGAACTAACTTAGTGATGTAGGTCAATGGTACTTCACGACAAACAAACAGACTCAGAAAATGAGATTAGATTTGTGGTTACCAGAGGTAAGTGGAGGGGGAACTGAATTACAACTTCCAGTTGTAAGATGAATAAGTACCGGGGGTGTAATGTACAAGATGCAAATATATATAATTAACGCTGCTGTACGTTATATATGAAAGTCATTAGAGGAAACCCTGAGTTCTCACCACAAGGGAAAAGATTATTTTTTCTATTTCTTTAATTCTGTACCTCTATGAGATGATGGATGTTCACTCAACGTACTGTGATCATTTCACGATGTACGTAAGTCAAATCATTATGCTCTACACTTTAAAGTTAGTGCTGTGTGTCAATTACATCTCAATAAAACTGGAAGAAAAAAGGATACTGAGACTGAAACATAAAGGGAAGAAAAGAAGAAGAGAGAGGCAGGAACCCTGCAAATGGAGGAGAGGAACAGATTCAGAAGGTTGGAGAGAGGTCTTCCCTGGTGGCGCAGTGGTTGAGAATCCGCTTGCCAGTGCAGGGGACACTGGTTCGAGCCCTGGTCCGGGAAGATCCCACGTGCCGCGGATCAACTAAGCCCATGTGCCACAACTACTGAGCCCATGTGCCACAACTACTGAAGCCCACGCGCCTAAAGCCCATGCTCTGCAACAAGAGAAGCCATGAGAAGCCCGCGCACCGCAGCGAAGAGTAGCCCCCGCTTGCAACTGGAGAAAAGCCCGAGTGCAGCAACGAAGACCCAACACAGCCAAAATAAATAAATAAATAAAATAAATTTTCAAATTTTAAAAAGGAGTTGGAGAGAGACAGAGCCAGAGGGCCCAAGATGGGGAGAGTGACAGCCAGGTGGAGAGTCCCCAGATGGGCACAGAGAGATGCCACAAAGCTTACCGTGCCCACACATGAGTCCTTGACATCCACCCACACGGAGTCGGCCACCACCTCCCACTGGTTGTTGCTGGTGATCAGCGTGTAATAGGCCACCAGGCGGAAGGAAGGGATGAAGTCCGGTGTGATGGTCATGGGCAACACCACCAGGTCCTGGCCGGGCTCTCGCACCTGCCGCCCCACCTTCAACAACTTCCCCTTGTTCATGACCTGGGAAGAACAGGTCGGTATAAGTATCGGAAAGGTAAGAGGGAGGATGGCGGGGGCAGCCGGGATGGTGGAGGGCTCCCGGGGGTGCTGGGTGTTCTAGGAAGCCACAGACCAAGTAAGTGTAGTAGTGGATCTTGGCTTGGTGGCTGGGGTCCGTGCGCAGGTGGAAGTTGACATTGAGAGTCTCCCCAGGCCTGAGCTCCACTCGGGGCACAGAGAGGTGCAGGTAGTTGTTGGAGTTGCCCTGGGTGTTGTAGGGTAGGGCCTGCATGGTCCTAGTCGCCTGTCGCGCCTCTGGGATATTCTCCTTCCGCGTGCGTACCTGGGCGAGGAAAGATGGATGCATGCTGGCCCCCCAGAGATGTCCACACCCATATCCCTGGGACCAGGGAACATGGTATTTTATGTGGCAAGAGAGACTTTGCAGATGAGATTAGGTTAAGGATCTTGAGGAAATGGGGAAGAGATGGGATTATCCAGGTGGGCGCAATGCCATTGCAAGGGTCCTTATAAGACGTCTAGGCAGAAGGTAGGACCCTGCTGTGCAGATGAGAACCCTTCTATGCATGCAAACTACCGTATATATGTAGGATGGATAAACACCAAGGTCCTACTGTATAGCACAGGGAACTAGATACAGTATCCTGTGATAAACCATAATGGAAAAGAATATGAAAAAGAAGGTATATACATATATATATATATACAGTTATATATATATATATATATATACAGTCATATATATATATATAACTGAGTCACTTTGCTGTGCAGCAGAAATTAACACAACATTGTAAATCAACTATGCTTCGATAAAATAAAGTAAAAAAAGAGCCCTTCTATGTAAATGAAAACATCTCTCTGTGGATGGTACATCCCTTTATGCAAATGAAAGGACCCCCCGGATGCCCAGGACAGGATCCCTTTGTGCAAACGTCAGGACCCTGCTCTATAAAATCAAGCCCCCTGTCTCCTGGTGTGGGGTCGCGAGGCCGGCCCGGACTCACGGTGATGGTCAGGGGCTGCCGGTCGTTGAGTGTGTTGATGCTCAGCTTGGCCACACCGTCCTCCTGGGTCAAGGACTGCACGTTGGTGCCCTGGGTCACCACCGGGATGTGGCGGGCAGGGGAGCCGTCGGGGTTCGTCACGAACACCTGTGGGTGCAGGCCAGGTGGAGGGGGTTCAGGCAGACCTAGAGGCATGGTCAAGCTCAGGAGCGGTGGAGGGGGTTTGCAGCCCCGCCCTGGGTCTCACCATGAGGTCGAAGGGCATGGCGGGTTTGAAGAACCTGGGGGTCTTGGTGAAGTGGATCTGGTAGGGGGAGGTCACGATGGGGATCCCGGTACGCTCTGCCTCCACCATGTCGCTGCCTGAGGGGGGCCAATCGTGAGGGTGGGCTCCTGGGCCACTCCTCAGGACCAGGCCTCCCCCCTCAGATTGGACTCTGCCTTCATACTGGGCCTCCCATCTCAGACTGGACCGTACAGTGGTGCTGGGCCCCTGCCCTCAGCCTGGCCTCACCTGAGTGCAGGATGACGGTGACAGACACATATAAGGACTTGCCCACCAGGGCGTCGGCTTGGGAGGGCTGTACCCCGTTCAGCAAGACCTGTCGTTGCAGTTTGGCCTCCCCAGTACCGTCAGTGATCTGGGGGAGACAGTGAAGGCTCAGCGGAGGCGGGGGTTGGGGTGGGGAGGGGGGCTCAGGTGCGGGAGGGGCGCTGATGGGGACAAGAGTGGAAGAGACGTAGAGGGGGCCTCTGTCAGGTACCGGAACACGGGTGAGGGAGTGGGCCAATGAAATCCTCCGGTCGTCGTCCTGGACTCCAAAGATGACGAAAGCCGTCCCGTCCACATTCTCCCCGTACAGGAACCTGTGAGGCGGGAGAGCCTCAGATTCTCCCCCCTCCAAACTCCTGTGGGCTGTGGCTGAGCCCCTCCCCCCCAGCTGGTCCCTCCCCTGTCCCTCACCTGGCAATGATGTTGACTTTCAGGCCGTTTGGGTCATCGATGTAGTAGAATTTCTCTTCAGGCTCCACTTGGACCTCAAAACTGGGCAGCACTGGGGGAACAGGTCGTGGTGGGCAATGAGCCCAGAATTATGTGCTCCCCCCTCCTTCCCCACGCTCCCACCTGCGGCTCCCTGCTCCCCTTACCGTATTCCTTCACCTCAAACTCGGCAGAGAAGACCTGCTGCGGAGAATCTTCGTAGTGGGCTTTGATCTTCCACTGCCCCATGCTGTGGCGAAAGCAGGCTAGTGATCTGACCAGACCTAGCAGCCCCCCACTCCCTCTTCTGGGGCAGGGGAGCCCTGAACCCCCTCCTGGAAAGCGTGACATACTTGACCAGCTCTGGGATGTTCCAAGACAAGGGTAAGACGCCAAACTGGTTGTGAGAAGACAGGGAGTCCCGCTTGATGGGAATGCCGTCGGGGGTCTGTGGGAGACAGGGAGAGAAATGGCTCTTCAGAGACCAGGCTTAGCCCTTTGGCTCTCCCCTCCCTCTCTGTGTCTGGACAGTGTCGTGTCTACAGGGGCAGTGGTTAAGAACATGCACCTGAGCCAGTCAGCCTGGGTTCAAATCCCCACTGTGCCACTTACAAGCTGTGTGACGTGGGCAAGTTACTTAACCTCTCTGTGCTCAGGGTGCACATCTAGAAAACGGAGATAATTATAGCTCTATGTCACTGGTTTGGTATGGTGATCAGTGTCTCTCTGAAGACTAAAAAAAACTAGCGTTTATCACCTACTTTTGTGCAGGACCCTGCACTAAGCATCTGATTTGTATAACTCACATATAATTGCCCACATTTGCCTTTTTTGACCTAAAGCATAGCAATGTCGCATGGCTTGACCTAACACACATATGATTTCATTCGTTGCCAACAGTTAAACAACGGGAGACATCACATAGGAATCTGGTGTTCCGGCTTCTCTTGGAAATTGGGGTAATTGTGGATAACGTGCTCCTGTTGGCACAAGGTGACATTTCATGGGAGCCGGGCAGCTCTGTGCCTTTAGAGGAGGTGTGTGTTGTGTTCTCTGTTCCCCGCATATCCCACAATCCCTAAAGCCAGCTCACAGCCTTCAGAACCTGGTCCCTGTTAGGTCTGTGTGATCTCAGTACATACTCACAAAGACCCCGTGAGGAGCACATACTCCATTCCTTCCCTTCCTTCTCTCTCCGTTCCTCCTACACTTGTTTTTCCCTGCCCATCGCTCCCTGCTTCTTTCTCCCCTCTCCTTCCCTCTCACCCTTCTTCCAGTAAGTTTTTATTTACCCTACTACCTGGCAAGCATGGCGTCAACAGATAATTCCTTTCCGTTTGGAATTTAAGTTCAAAGGATGTTGGGAGAAGGTGCAATTAACAAATGAATAAATCCAATTTAGAAGATGCTAAAGGGAGATGGCCCGGAAGGAAAATAAGAGTGGAGGAAGGGAAAATGAGAGTGGAGTGTCTGTGTGTGTTTGGGGGGGGGGTTGGGGGGGCGGGTGAGAGAGGGGGTGTTGCAATTTTTTTTTTTTTTTTTTTTTGCGGTACGCAGGCCTCTCACTGCTGTGGCCTCTGCCGTTGCGGAGCACAGGCTCCGGACGCGCAGGCTCAGTGGCCGTGGCTCACGGGCCTAGCCGCTCCGCGGCATGTGGAATCTTCCCAGACCGGGACACGAACCCGTGTCCCCTGCATCGTCAGGCGGACTCTCAACCACTGCGCCACCAGGGAAGCCCTGGGTGTTGCAATTTTATGGGGCGCTCAGAGAGGTCTCACTGTAAAACTGGGACACTGGGGATATTTAAGCAAAGACTTGAAGGAGGTGATGGAGCAAGCTGTGCGGAAATTTGGAGGAAGAGGGTTTTTTGGGTAGGGGGAATAGCCTGTGCAAAGGTCCTGGGGCAGACTGTGCCTGGGCTGTTGGAGGAACAGTAAGGAGGCCGGTGTGGCTGGAGCAGAGTGAGCGAGGGGGAGACAGGGAGGAGGTGAGGGCAGGGAGGGGACGGGGTAGGTAGGGCCAGCCCTAGTGGGCAGCGGGGAGGACTTGGGCTTTTACCTCGAGGGAGGTGGGAGCCCTGGAGCGCTGCGGGCAGAGGAGGGGGTGCTCACAAGCGCCCTCTGGCTGCACTAGCCGGAACAGACTACATAGAATTAGCGTCTGTCATTATCCCAATCTTCAGATGAGGAAAAGGAGACTTGGAAAGGTGAAGTGACCTGCCCAGAGTCAAACAGTGACCAGGGGTTTATCGGGACCCAGAATCCACGGGCGCAAGCATCTCTCTACGTAGTCTCCCCGGGCCCCCGCCCCCTCTCCCCATCTGTGTGCCTCTACATATTTCTTTGCCTTTAGGTCTCTGCTGCTGGGCTTTGGCCGGTGTCTCCTTTCTCTGTCTCTATCTCTTTGTCTCTCCCCGAGTCTCTGCCCCGGGTAGGTCTGGGGCCCCGGTTGGCTGGTACCTCAATGCTGACGATAACTGTCTGGCCCACGGGCAGCAGCTTGTGGTCAACGGTAAAGATCCGATAGAGGACTGAGACGAGGCGGGAGAGAAAGGGAGAGCTGGGTGAGGCCCTGCCCCTCCCCCCAGCCCTGCCCCCGGCCCTCTCCAGCCACCCCCAGACCCTTACCCGTGGAGCCTGGGGTGTAGATGGTCTTGTCCGTCTGGATGAAGAGGTACCCACTCTGAAGGCTTATCAGCACCACCTTCTCCACCAGGACGTTCCCGAAGGCCGCCTGGACAGTCACGAATTTGTGCCCCTTCTCTGATTTTAACTCCTTGCTGGCCGGGATCTGGGCATGAACAGGGGATTATTAGGCGTCTGCTCTAGGGCCCCTTGTCTTTGGCTGGATCCACACCTGCCCCTCTTCACAACAGAGCCTGCCCATCACTCCTGGTCTCCCTTGTTTGCCAAAGTCTGGGGAAAAAAAGGGTACTTGGAGAGAGGGCAAGGGCAAGAGAGCGGGTGGGAGTCAGAGGGAAGGATGGGAAGGGGGAATCAGACAGTGGGCTCAGAAGAGGGAGAGCTCAGAACGGGAAGGGGACTCCGAAAGAGGAGGAGACTCAGAGAGGGGAGGGGCTCTGAAGGGAGAGAGGGCTTAGAGGGGGAGGGGCTTGGAGAGGAGGGGCTCAGAAATGGGGGGGGGCTCAGAGATGGTCCTGCTTGGAAGGGGGTGGAGTTGAGAGAGATAAGGGGGCTATGTATAGCACAGGGAACTCTGGTCAATATTATGTAACAACCTAAATGGGAAAAGAACTTGAAAAAGAATATATACAGGTATATGTATCACTGAATCACTTTGCTGTACACCTGAAATTATCACAGCATTGTTAATCAACTCTACCCCAATATAAAATAAAAAGTTTAAAAAAAAAGGTGGAGGCACCTCAGAGAAAGCACTGGAAGAAGCAGCGGGAGGGGCTCAGCAAAGGGAGGGACTCAAAAGGGGCGGAGATTCAGAGAGGGGAGGGGCTCAGAATGGGGAGGAGACTCAGACAGAAGGGGCCGGGCTCAGATAGCGTGGGTGGGGCTCAGAGAGGGAGGAGGGGCTCAGCAGCCGGAGCGCTCAAAGAGGGGGTGGGGTGTCAGCGGGGCTGGGCTCCCCGTGCGTGCCCACCTTTATGGTGACGGTGCCCAGGTAGCCATTGGCACTGTTCAGCTCGGTGTTTTCGCTGGACAGCACTTGTTTCTTGGACGGGAAGTCGTGGACAGTGACGGCGACTGGTATATTCCCTTCCCCTTCGTGGGCCTCCAGCACCACCGTCTCCTCGCTCTCCAGACGCAGGATGTTGGGGGTGATCATGGAATACCTGCCAGAGGGGAGCACAGGGCATGGAGCTGTCATGCCTGGAGCCCGAGATGCCAGCCCTATCCGGTTAGCGCTCTGCCCCAGCCCCTGTTCCCACAGGGGATCTGGTGACCGGCAGACAGCTCAGGGGCTTCAAATCCCATCAACTCCTGAACCTTCAAATCAAAACCACCAACTCTGGGAGCCCTGACCCCTAAATCTTTAAACACCCCAAGTCTCTAAACACCCAACCCTGGAACACCCTAAACTTCTCCCTAAACCTCTAGCACCCCAGACCTATAAATACAGCCAACTCCACCTCCTCATTCACATACACCCATACGAAATCCCTAAACCCTTAAATCCTGAAACTACAAACTCCCAGATCCTATGAAGTCCAAACTTCCCGTCCACAGAATCACCCAACACCGCGCATGCGCCCTAAACTTGCAGGGACCTGTACCCACAAATGCCCACTCCTATCTCAGAAGCAGCCTTGTTTGGGGTCAGGCTGTGACTACTCACATGGGGTCCCCCAGGGCCAGGGGGAGACTGGCCAGCAGCAGCAGCAGACTGGGACCCGAGGTAGGATGCATGGTGCCAGGACAGTGAAGGGACAGAGGGATGGAGGGACAGAGAGACAGAGGGGCAGGGGGAGGAGTGAGCAGAGCTTGCTGGAGGCTGCCTTTTATCTAGCTCCCGCCTTTCTCCCTCATCAGCCCAGCCCTCCACTCCCCATGGGCTCCCCACTCCCTGGTACTGCCCCAGATTTCTCAATAGTATTTACTAAGTTTTTCAGTCTGTGGGGCAGCATGAACTTGGGGTAAGTAACCCGAGGGCATGTCCTCCTGCAACAGGAACACAACAGCCTCCTGCCCTGGGCTCCCTCAGGGTCAAGGCCAGCTGGTGAACAGGGGTCTTTCCCTGTCACACCCACTTGGTAGTAGAGGAAAATTGAGGACAGAGGGGCCCCCCCACCCCAGATATGTGGGCCTGATCCTCAGTCCACTTTTGGCTGTGCATTTATTCACCAAACCCTCCCTGTGAGTCCATCTCTATGCTGGCAGCTGGAGTCCCACTTCTAGAATCTTCCATGCTGGGGTGGGGGTGGGGGACAGAGTCCAGCACCAAAGCTTGTAGCCCCATGGAGTGCCTTCCCCAGTGGAGAAGAACTCAGCTTCTTGGGGGGTCAGGGAAGGCTTCTTGGAGGAGGGGACATTTCAGCTGGGCTTTGAAGTATGTGTAGGAGCTCACCATCCAGGTAAGAATGTTTTCTAGGGCAAGGAGAGCCTGGAGCTCCCTTCACCTCCTCTCATCAAGAAACCTGAGTAGTGGAACTTCCCTGGCGGTCCAGTGGGTAAGACCCTGCACTTCCACTGCAGGGGTCACGGGTTCAAGCCCTGGTCGGGGAATTGAGATTCCCCCATGCCTCAAGCTGTGGCCAAAAAAAAAAAAAAAAAGAGGCCTGAGTGGCTGTGATGGTTTATAAAAGTCATAATTGAGGAAAGTCCCATGGCTAGCTTTTGTGTTACATCAGCAACCTCTTAGCATATTATTATTATTATTAAAAAATGTATTTAACTTTTTGCAGACTCCTATGGTTCCGCATCTAAAAATAACCTTCCTCCTGCTCCTATCGCTAGCCGTCAGGGTCTCAGACATGACCATGTAACCAAATCTTGTGTTTCTTTCCAGAGGTATCTTATGTGTTTACAAATGTTCACACGTTTTAAAAGCAAACATCAGCAAAGCTCTGCACACTCTTTCTTCTGGTCTCCCTGGGTTACGCCTTTTGCTGTTTCATAAACAATATACCTTAGACATTGTTTAATATCAGTGCTCAGAGAGCTTCCTTGTTCTTACAGGCAACTGCCTAGTATTACATTGTGTGGAAGTAACCAGACTGGTGGACAGACAGACTTCCTATTGTTACAAAACCACACTCCCTCCAGGGAGTAATCTTGAGCTTGCATTATTTCCAGCTCTCACAATTATTAAGTGGTAGACTTTGGGCAACTTACTGATAACCACCTGAGCCTCAGTTTCCTCCTGTAAAGTAGGGTTATAACAGCAGCAACTTCAAAGGGTTCTTATCGCAACGAGAAGAGATAATTCTGGATCAAAGCCTGCGTGCAACGGTAATCTTGCTAGATAGCGCTAAATTCTCCTCCATAATTATATTGATTTGCATACTTGCCGGCCCTGCACAGAATCGCCAATTTCCTCATGGCCTCCCCTTGAGGGCATATTGGCAAAACTTTGTATTTTTGCCTCGGTGTCATTTTAATTTGATTTTAAGTTGGGCATCTGGCGGAAGGGGGGATGTGAAGTCAGGTGTCGGAGGGGGATGGTGTGTTGATGGGGGATCCAGACCCCTGGAGGGCTGTTTTCCAAAGCTTCCTTGAAGGGGTTAACGGGGACCTCACTCTGATTTCCTGTAAACCGTGCCATTTTCCTGGTCATGCCCCCGTGCGCCAAGTAGGGGGTGGCGTGGAGCAGTAGAACAAACCTGGCTTGTGTCTACTTTGATTGCGACACCCTTTCTTTGGAAGAGGAGGCGGATGAGGCAAACACCTGCTTACTTTCCAGATATGGGGTTCCACTTCTGAAACTGGGAAGGGGGCCACCTGCTAGGATTCCCCCAAACCCCAATATTTACCTTCCTCCCCTTTCCCCCCACCAAAATACCCACCCAGTCTCCTGGTTTCATTATATCCTTAAAGCATTCAGGGTTGTGATTTAACAACCTTGAGAAGGAATTCCTGCTGGCCTCGGTCTCCCTGCAAGCCTGGCTGCTCCTACCCCAGAGCCTCTGTTAGTACATCTGAGCAATGGGACTGATGGTAGTTCCTGCTGTTTTGACAATTAAGGGAACACAGATGGCTTGGAGCCCTGGGCTTGGAGAGAAGGCTCATGGCCATGGTGGTGGAGGTCTGGGAAGGGTCCTGCCCATGACCTCCAAGAATTGACCAGAGGGATGGAGGTGAAAGTGGACCAAGGTCTCCTGGAAGGGAAGGAAACCAGAGGAATTCTTCCAGGCTTTTTCCTGGGGAATGGACATTTGCGCCCAGAAGTTTGGGAGGGCGATGGCGGGCAAGATAAGCCAGCAGGGGAGAGAGAGAAGGAGGGAGAGTGAGGCTGCTGGGCAGGTTCTAAGTGGGATATCTAGGAGACTCTTTTTTTTTTGGCTGTGCCACTCCGCTTGCAGGATCTTAGTTCCCCGACCAGGGATCGAACCCAGGCCCCCTGCCCTGGAAACGCGGAGTCCTAACCACTGGACCGCCAGGGAATTCCCTCTAGGAAACTCATACTGACAAAGTATTTGTTATTTGCCTGAAATTCAAATTTAACTGGGCATCTGTATTTTGTCTGGCAACCCTAGCTGGGGTGCAAAGAGAGAATAAAGGGAAAAATGGGCATGATTTCTAGGTGGGGGGAGCCCAGGTACCCCCTTCCCCTCCCCTGCACCTGTCTCAGTGCCGTTATCTCCCGGATGTACCCCATCCCCACCCTTTCCCCATAGAGGCGCCGCCACGCCAGGGAGCAGCAGAGACCCCCCTCTCCCCCTCCCCACGACCCCCGCCGGTTCCAGGATGGGTGCTACACTGCTTTCTGGGAATCTTCCTCCAGGACCCAGAGCCAGGCCCTGCTTCCAACCACCCCCGCCATCCAGCTCCCAGCCCCACCAGCAGCCCGGACTTCCCCTTCCCAACTCATTACTCATTAACTTGTGGTTAACCTTGACCTGATTAAACCCATCCACTTGCCCTCTGGCTCCTTCCCTCCACCACCTCACACAGCATAGCAGAGGCCTGGGCACCAGGGACCCTTTTTTTTTTGGGCTGCGCAGCAGGGCTTGTGGGATCTTAGTTCCCCGACCAGGGATTGAACCCAGGACACCGCAGTGAGAATGCAGAGTCCTATCCACTGGACCACCAGGGAATTCCGGGCCAGAGGTTTTAACTGCAGCTCTGCCTTCTCCCAGCCTCGATTCCTCATCTGTAAATTAGACATTCACAGCCATGGAACCTCCCTCTGAGTCTTGGGGTGACAGCACGTGGCATCAGGCAAGCTGAGTCCAGTGCCCAGCACATGGCCAGCGCACAATGTACTTGAATTTTATTTTTACTAACACCTGCTCCTCTTCTCTCTTGTCTTATTTCGGTGACAGTCCCTCCGGGCCTCCAAGCCAGAGTTCCACCCCCGCCCCCGCCCGCTTCCTCCCTCTCCCTCATCCATCCCCTGTGAGCAGCCCTGTGATCCCTAGGCTGTCTCTCCCAACCCATCCTTTCTCTCCATCCCTAAGGTCCCGGCCTCCTTGCTGTAAACTCATCTCTTCCAGGTCATCTAGTCCACAGCAACTGGGCATTTTTTTTTCTAAAACACACCTTTGCATTCTTTCTATAAAATTATGATGCATGATACAGGAATATGCGCTAATGACTGTGAACATCTCAGCTACAGCATCTTAACGATTTTATGCATCTAACTTGTTTATTCCAAATGCCTTAGGTGCTATTACTATCCCCGTTTTACAGATAAAGAAACTGAGGGCTTTGGCCACTTGCCCAAGATCCTCTAGCTGGTAAGAACTGAGATTTGAACCCGGCAGCTGGGCTCCAGAGTTTGTGCTCCTAAACCGTATGAGTTCCTGACTGCTGCTATAACAGATGATCACAGCCCTGGTGGCTTAAAACAAGACATTTATTGGGCTTCCCTGGTGGCGCAGTGATTGAGAGTCCGCCTGCCGAGGCAGGGGACACGGGTTCGTGCCCTGGTCCACATGCCGCGGAGCGGCTGGGCCCGTGATCCATGGCCGCTGAGCCAAGAAAAACAAAAACAAACAAACAAACAAAAACACTGGAAAACAATACATTTAGTATGCTGCAGTTCTGCAGGGCAGAAGTCTGAAACTGAGGTGTCAGTAGGGCTGTGTTCCTCCTGCAGGCTCTAGGGGAGAATCCGTTCCTGGGTTTTTCCAGCTTCTAGGGGCTGCCTACATTCCTTGGCTAGTGGCCCCTTCTTCCATCTTCAAAGCACATCATACTAGCCTGTTTACAGCATCACATCTCATTCTCTGATCCTGACCCTCCCACCTCCCTCTTTTTTTTTTTTTTTTTTTTGCTGTACGCGGGCCTCTCACTGTTGTGGCCTCTCCCGTTGTGGAGCACGGGCTCCGTGGCATGTGGGATCTTCCCAGACTGGGGCACGAACCCGTGTCCCCTGCATCGGCAGGCGGCCTCTCAACCACTGCGCCACCAGGGAAGCCCCCGCCTCCCTCTTAAAAGGACCCTTGTAATGACAACGCACCCACTCGAATAATCCAGAATCATCCCTCATTCTAAGATCCTTAATTGAATCCCACCTGCCAAGTGCCTCTCGTCATGTAAGGGAACATAGTCACAGGCTCTGGGGATTAGGGCGGGGACAACTTGGGAGAGCCATTACTGCCCACCCCAGCATGCACGTGGTGTAAAACGCCATCCCCGTACTACCACGTCCCGCCCTGCTTTAAACTCTTCCTTGGCTCCCGTGGGCCCCAGAATCAAGTCCAAGTGCGTCTGCCTGCTTTTAGGCTTCTGCCAGCTGCTCTTGCCCTCCCACTGGCCAAGCCAGACCTGCAGTGGCGCTTGCAAGCTATTCTGGGCATTGCCTTGCTGCATAATTTCCTCAGTCTGCAATGCCTTCCCACTTCCTTCTTTGTCTGGCTGGGCTATATATTCATCTGGGCCCTAGTTAGACACATTTCCGCTTACAGGAAGCCTTGACCCCAGCCTGATTCCCTCCCCCTGGCCCATGCCTGTGGTCCCCACCAAGGAGTATTTTTCAGAGCTCCAAAATAGGTTCAGAGCGTTCTAGTTAAAGAGTGAAGTGGGGTGGGGGAAGAAATGCATCGTGGCGGTCTGCCCACAGGTGTGTGTGCAGGTGTGTGACCAGGTGCATCTCTCCTCTGAACTCCTCAAGGTTCAGAGAAATCCATGAACGGTCAGCCTGTGTTGCAGGGCACTGTGCTGAGCCAGACTCCCATTATCATGTGTGATGCTCAACTCTATGGGGTCTCCATTTTACATGCAAGGAAACAGAGAGGTTAAACCACTTAACAGTCACACAGCAAATGGGGGCAAGGTCAAGAGGCTTGGTGGCAGGGAGTCCAGGTGCAGAGGGGCAGTGCACGCAGTGGGAATGGGCAGCTCTGGAACCAGACTGCTGGTGTTTTTGAGTCCTGAGCCTTCTAACAACTTGTTTGCTGTGTTACCTTGGGCAAGTTACATAGCCTTTCTGTGCCTCATAAGCTTTTCAAGAGTTAAAGACCCTGGAAGCCTTAGAATAGAAGCCTTAGAATACAGCACTCAGCCTGAGCCACTTAGGAGTCACCCAGTCACCATTTTTTTCCTCCCCTCCAGTCTTTGCACACGCTGTCCCCTCATCTGGGCCTGTGTCTTTCCCCACTCTCTCTGCTCACCTCTGATTCCCCAGGCTGGGTCAGGGCCCTGTGATGGAACCATCTGGTGACACCTTGAGTGTTGGGACCGGATGGGTCCTGGTCACTGCTCTGTCTTCAGGACCCGGCACAGGGCCTGGCACGCAGTGGTCGCTCAATTAACATTTATTGAATGTGCAAAGCAATGGATACTGCAACCTCTCCCCGCCCCGTGCCCCCAACGGATCTCTCAATTTCAAACCCCTGCATTAGTTCTCAACCCCCAGAAAGGCAAGAAACTGGAGTAGCAAAACAGATCGGTCATTATTGTACAGTTGCAAGTGGGAACAGGGTGCTCAACATCTGTGAGGGAGGGGGGCTGTCTGTCTTCTTCTGAATGAGCTCCAGGAACTCAGGTCCCAGGGAACTGGATGCCTTGTGAGCACTGGCCCCTTCCTCCCCACACGCTCTTTGGGAGAAGCCGGAGCAGGGAATGTGTGAAGAGAGGGGGATGAAGGGGGATGAAGGAGTGTCCGAGGAAGGGACATGATCACAACAGCTCTCGCCTGCTGGTCGTTTTGTTGACTTTGGACAGGCCTTCCCGGAACCCAGAATCGGTCATTCTGCAGGCAGACAGTTAAGGAGATAATCCGTGAGCTGAGGGGAGCCAGGCCCCGCCCATTCAGCCCACCACACCTACCCCAGAGCCTCTTGGCCCCGCCCCAGGCTCCACCCACCTGCCCCACAGCCCCGCCCTCCAGGCCCCTTGCTGCCCAAGCCCCACCCACCCCAGCCCGAGGGCTCACACTTGCTTCATCTGCACATCCTCCTCGTCCTCCTCGTCCTCCTGGGGCAGCTGCAGGTACGGGTTATCCCTTGTGGGCTGGAACTTGTAGCCCGTGAGCACGAAGAAGGCGAGAGTGGAGCCCTCCACCAAGAGCTGGGGGCCAAGGGGGCAGAGTGGGAGTGTCAGGCACACGCCCCCACCTCCACCTCCACTGTCTGGGCCACCCTCCGCCCTACCTGGGGCCTCAGTGCTCACCTGGTACAGCCACTGCCACTGGAAAGGCACGGCCACCCGCAGCAGGATGGCGATGATCCGTGTGAAGTAGATGTAGCAGATGACCTGCAGGGACACGGGTGGGCACAGGGCTGAGGGACCCCTGGGGATGCCTGGGGAGGGGGGCTGGGGATTATGGGCAGAGGGCGGGGGGCGGGGCTCCGGGGGACTGCAGATGGAGGGGTTAGGGTGGGTGTGCCAGTGGGCTGGCTGTTCCCCCTCCCAAACTTCCCAAGTGAGCACAGGGCTCCTACCATGACGTAGTAATGCCGGAAAAGCTTCAGCTTGGCCAGGTTCACTGCCACTGAGGGGTAGGCACAGAGAGTGGGGGTCAAGGGAAGGAGGCGGGGGGCAGGACGAAGGGGACAGGGTGGAGAAGGGCTGTGGACAGGAGGACATTTGGGTGAGTGTCTCAGGGGCATAGCGTGGAGGGGGATGTCCCAGGATGGTGAGGGGGTGGAAAGGCAGGAAGAGGCAGTCAGAGGGGATGGAAGGGGCATCCAGGGGTCAGCAAGAGGGACCAGGAGCGGGCCGAGGGCCGAGGGCACAGCTCACCCTTCCCATCAGTGCCAGACGTGTCCTGGAGATGCCGGATGGACCTGGGAACGAGTGGGTGACGTGGGGGGCAGTCAGCACTGCCTCCACCCGTGTCTGCAGGGGAGGGGGTCGGGTGGGGGTCCTCACCAGACCACGGGGAAGAGGATGGCGCCGCAGCAGATGAGGTCCACCAGAAAGAGGATCTCCTTCCAGACGCCGTAGTCGCTGGTGCCCTCCTCACGGGACTCGATGACAATGTAGGCCACGTTGGCCAGGACCTGCGGGGCGGGGGTGGGGTGGGTGGAGTGGGTGGGCCCAGCCTGCACTCATGTCCACCTGCCCACCCTGGGGCCTCCATGTGCACCTGCAGCGAGATCACGATCCCGAAGACCTTCTTCTCCTTGTCGGACAGGATGTACTTGATGAAGGCCCAGCCGGAGCCGATCAAGGCGATGGTGATGAAGAGGAGGGCGCCCTTCAGCCTGGCGGAGGCGGGCAGGGGCTGTGCTGAGACTCGGGGGCCCGGCCCTCCCCTGCCCGCCGCCTGCCCCCGGCAGAGAAGGGCACTCACAGATGCGTGATGTAGTGCATGACAGCGAGGCCCTCGATGGGGTGGCCCTGGCTGTTGATGAAGTAGTAGTTGATCTGGAGGTGGATGGACGGATGGACAGTCAGACGGATGGACGGGGGGATGGAGGTGGTGGTGGTTTGGGAACACCGACAGTCACTGTCGGATGGGTGGCCAGGAAGTGGACCGAACAGAAGGTCACGATCAGGATGGTGAATGGACTGAGAAAGGGACAGTCACAGCCAGAACGGCGGCCGGACAGATGGCTGGACAGTCACAGCCATGACAATGGAGGGAAGGTCACAGTCGGGTGGATGGACAGTTAGACAATCAGCCCGGTGGACACTCATAGCTGGACCCACAGACAGCTGGACAGGACTGGATGCACAGCCGGCCACGGTGATAAAATGGATGGACAAATGTATGGACAAATGGAACTCCCAAGCCCAGGGTCTGCAGAGATTTGAGGAGTGGCTTGTAGGGGCTTTTTCCTGGCCCCTGACACCCCAGCCCACCCCATCCTGCTCCCGGCCCAAGGCTCTCACACTGTGGAAGAGGAGAGAGACGCTCTTGGTGAAAGCCAGGGCTGCCATGAGCCAGTGGATCTTGAAGACGTTGTACCTGGCAGCGGGGTCGGGGACAGAAGAGAGTGGGAGGGCATCGGTCAGGGGTAGGAGTGGGAAGGTGTGATGAGGGGAGGTGGGGAACCCCCAGGGGCAAAGGCATTACGTGTTCTTGCAGAGGATGGACACCCAGAAGATGCCGGAGGCCAGGAAGCAGGCGGACATGACCATGTACAGCTTGAAGAGGGGGATTTCCGCCGCCGACAGGAAGCCCTCGGGGTTCTTCTCCCGTATCATTACCTGGGGAGGGGACAGCGGTGGGCAGGGGGATTGCGCGCTAGCTCCAGACTTGCGGGGCCCTGAGTGTGAGTCTGCGGCTCTCCCGCTCCCTCCCTGGCCGACTCCCTGTTTCTGAGCCTCAGTCTTCCCGTCTCCCAAATGGGCACGGAGTACCTGGCCTGGCGTGAGCGCTCCGCGAACCTGCTGCCCACCCTCCTCACCCCTGCTCACCGTGATGTCGAACGGCTGCTCTCGGCCCGGCACCGAGTTGTAGCAGTTGTGGAAGTTGAGGTTGTACTGGCCTTCCTCGGCCCTCGAGCCGATCACCACGTGGAACTGGGAGGTGGGGCAGACAGAGGGGAGAGGAGGCCTCAGCGTGGGTGGTCCCCGCTCTGTGGAGGGGAGGGGCTGCAGGCACCCCCGGACACTCACACTGAAATTGTAGGAGTTGTTGAGATGGCCCAGGCCCAATACCAGGTCCTGGTCCTTTCCACCAATGCCCTGAGGGGACAGAGGACCTCCATGGAGCATCAGCCGGCCCCCCCTGGGGGCGGGGCTTCCTCCCTCCTGCCCTGGCTTCCCCATACCTGCTGGTCGGCTTGTGACCCTGTGGGTTTCAACTTGGCCTTGTCGGGTGCAGTAGTGGTCCCTGCCAGGGGCAAGCAGGTGACTTTAGAGATAGATAGACAGCAGAATGATGGGCGGGACGTGTGGAGCGGCCCTGCCCACCCGCCCCTCCATGCCCGCATGGCCACCCTGACTCACCGCCATCCACCTTGGGGTTGACCCTGTGCTCTGACTTCGGGAGCTCTGGTTCGGAGGGCGCTTCGGGGAGGAGCCCGGCAGAGATGAACAGCTTCTTCTGTTCCCCATACTTTCGTACCTGGACCCTGTGGGATGAGGCTGGGAGGCTGAAGGCTGGGGTCAGGCACACCTGCTCTGCTGAGGGACTCAGTGGCCCCTCGGGCCCTCTGGGGCTCAGCGTCGGGCTCCATCAGTGGTCCCCAAGTTGCAGCATTTGGCCACCACCCATCAAGATGGCTGCTGCATCCCTGAGCTGCCTGTACCGAGGATTAGTTGTCACTTCCTGTGACATTAAGTCACTCATTCTACTGAAGTACACACTATTTAAAAAGAAAATGCTGTACATACAGAGAGGCAACAGAGTATCTTTGGACCCTGGGTTCAAATCCCAGTTTTCAGCCTCAGTGTTTTCATCTTTAGAATGGGGATAATAACAGTCTGAGCAGTCAATGAGTTAACACCTGTAGAGATCCCAGGATGCTGCCTGGCGCACAAGGTGCATCCTACACGCACAAATGACTTGTATTAATTCTCACAACACCCCTCTGTGTTGGGTCTTCTGCCTTGAGACCCGAATACTGCCTGGGCACTCCTCCCCTCTCTCCCTCCCATAATCAGAAGGCTTGAAGGCAAAATTAAAAAGCGAGTGACAGGAATTCCCTGGTGGCCCAGTGGTTATGATTCGGTGCTTTCACTGCCGAGGGCCCGGGTTCAATCCCTGGTCTGGGAACCAAGATCCCACAAGCCACGTGGTGCGGCCAAAAAAAAAAAAGCGAGTGGCTTTCTCCAAAGGAGTCACGGTTCTTTCTGGCTGGTTCTGATTCCACCTGATCAGCTCATGTGGGAAGCACAACCAGGGAAACCCCAATGACGGCTCTCTAGGGGAGCCGCCAGCCCTCCAACTCACTGCAGATCCTTGGTGTTGATGAGGAAGACAGCCAGAAGGTTGCTACTGTTTTTCCGGAGAGGACAGTCATGAGGGTCCCGGCTCTGGAGAGTGGGCAGCAGGGAGCCTTCGTCACCCCCTCCCACTGGTCCAGCCTCACTCTGCCTTCCTCCCCATCCCCCCGGGCAAGGGAGGGTCTCTCCCTGCTCCCCCCTCTGGGAAAGGACAGGGATCTTTGGGTTCCAGATGCTGACAGACCATCCTGCCCTTCCACCACCCCTGCCCCTCCACACTCCCCCCCTCCCCCCCTCCACCTCTGCCCCCTCCACTCACTGAATAGGAAGGAACACTGCCAGATCGAATACGGGTCAGACTGAACCCCACCTGGCAAGAAAAAGAGATGATGTGAGGGACACCAGCAGGGACCTCCAAGCCACCTCTATCAGTGGCAATAGTAACGTAACCTCGAATTTCCTCAAAGCCTACTAAGCGTGAGATTCCGTGTTCACTCACTTCACTGACTTTTCCCATCTGCCCCCAGCCCCCCAACCCTCTTCCTTTAACTCCTAACCATCCTTGCCCCTTGACTGGGATGTCACTTCCTCAGGGAGACCTTCGCTGGTCCTCGACCTACCCACCCTGTTTCCCCCCATTTAAAATGTTGATGTAAAAAATAAATTAAATAGAATGTTCATGGCTCCCTGCCTTGGGCTCTGGAAGCCAACACACTTGGATATACATTCAGGCTCTTGGACTCTGAGTAAGCCACATGCCCCTGAGTCTGTGTAAACACCTGTAAAATTGGCTTTACAGGTGTAATATTTTCACAGCATCCCTGAGAGGTGGCTATGACAGAACAGACTCATGGAAATAGATTTGCATGGTACCTGGTACCCAGCGGGCGTTCAATAAACACTAACTTCTCATTTCGACTGCAGGAACTGGGGCTGTCTTGTTCACTGGTAGGCTCCCCTCCCCCCAGCTCAGTGCCTGGCACGTACTGCATGAGAAATTATTATTCCCAAGTTACACATGAGGAAACAGGCTCAGAGAGATCAAGGGACTTGCCCAAGATCATATGGGTGAGAGGCAGAGCTAGGATGTGAATCCAGAATTGGGGCGGGGGGAGGGGGGCGGAGCTCAGAAACTTGTGCACCTCTCCCTCCTCCAGCAAACTCCTCAAAGCCCCTCACCAATGGGGCTTTCTCATCTGTCTCCTGGAGGCCCAGCCGCAGGAGGCTCAGGTCCACCTCCAGAGAGCCGTTGGTGTAGAAGCCAAAGCTGTTCAGCTGGATGTCTGCTCGCTTCTCCCCCTGCCAGAGACCAAGAAGGGAGAGGCACCTCAGACTTCCCACCAGCCCAGCCCCAGGGCTCTAGCATGAGGTTCCCCCAAGGGCTTCGGGCCCCTCTGGGTATCTCTATATTTAGGACAGGTCCAAAGGGTGACGGGAGAGGTTGAGAGGGCCAGCTCTGGAGGCCATAACCTTAATCCCAGGCAGGGACAGGCTGGCTCCGGATCCTCTGGCCACTGTTCGGAGAGTCCAGGATTCGAAAGTCTGGGATACCTGGAAGTCTCCCTATTGGGTAAGCATCACCCGGAGAGCAGAGTTACGCATCTTGGGGTGCCTGGCCCTCACCTCCCGGAAAATGTTTAGATTCCAACTGAGCCCCCAAGAACCCAGTGAGTACCCAGAGGACACTATTCTAGAACCCCCAGGGACTTCCCTGGGTGGCGTCAAGGGTCCCTAGCGTCCCCAAAGCAATCCCAAGAATTTAGAGGACTCAGAGTCCGCCGTCTCCGGAGATGAACCCCCCCCCGGTGGGCGGGGCCCGACTACAGCGCGGCGGGCCAGGCAACTCCAACAGGAGGACCGAGGGGGCTCCTCGGACGAGACCACTCCGGACCTGGAAGCGGGGGGCGCCGGACCGCTCCATCCGGGCGAAACCACTCCAAGCCAGGGGCTTTTCCGGGCCAAAGCTGCGACCCACACCCCAGACCGCCGCGCGGCGGGACTCACCGTCAGCGTCAGCCGGTGGATGCGCCCAGAGCAACGGCCTAACAGCAGCAGCAGAAGTAGCCGCTTCCCCCACTCCGCGGGGCTCCCGCGGGCGAGCCCCCTCCTCTCGCTCACGGCCATCTCTGAAGCCAACGCCTCCCCCGACACCGCCTCTGACGCCCTCAAGCCCGCCAATCGCCGCACGGTGGGGGCCGACCCTTCAGCTTTTTTCAGCCCACTCAACCAATCAGTAATCGCCTCCTCTCGAGCCCGCACCCTGTACGACACCAAATGGACAGCCCGAGCCCCGAATGGAAGTGCTGATATCGCTTAACCCCGCCTCCACACTCACCAATCACTAGAAAGATTGTCCCCGGATGTACTCTGATAAACAGTCCATCCAACCAATTGTGATGGATCTGATATCCGGCCCCTAAAGGGGAATTCCTCCATCCACTCTTAACTGACAGACCCGTTCAGAACTACATTACCCAGAAACAGCTCAAGGGGACGTTCAATAAACTACACTTCCCAGTATCCCTAAGGACGGACGTCCCCTTTCTTACCCCGGGGATGTGGCTTCCAGCCAAAGCTCAGGCTTTTGGTAAACACATGCATTTGCTAAAGCCTGTCCTGTTCTCCTAATCTTCCTGATCCACAGAGAGGCCAAAACCTGGCCCCAAGCTAAATCTTGACCCTACAATGACCCATGATCCCAGGCTGAGTCACCAGCCTTAGGTGGACCCTTCTGTCCTGGAGTGAGGCAACTGGAGGCCCATCCCCAGATCCCAGGCTGGTCTTGAGTCAGGCTGAATCCCGGCCCCAGCCTGAGCCCCCTACCTGCAGCTGAGCCCTGACCTCCGCCGAAACTTAGACTCCCCGACCCCCTACTACCCTCAGCCTATACTGAGCCTTAATCTCTGGCTGAGCTTCCACCTGGACTGACCTCAGATTAGGACTGACCTGTGGACCTTAGTTTGAGTCCCAGGCCTTCGACTGGGTGGCTGACCCCTCTGCTAAGCCTCCTATCCCAGTCAGACTCCATCCCAACTGTGGTGCCAACCTGGGATGAATCCCAGCTTCATTTAGAGGCTGAGACCCTACTCCCAGGCTGAGCCACTGAGTTCCAGACCCCAGGCTGAATTCCTGATTCGATCTGATCCTCTAACCTCCGGAGCACGTCTACTTTGTAATTTGAAGTTTTCTAACTCAGAAGCCACCAGCAGGTGGGGCCAGGTCCTCGCAGAGCCATCTGTCCCAGTGTGGACTCCTGGAGCGATCCTCCTGGGCGCCTCGGTTTTGTGTACTGGGAGCCTGCGGGCTCAGAGCCTAACTTGTACCCGGGGGCCCGGAGCCCCCAGCCCCAGCAGGGCGACTGTCACCTCTGTAGCCAAAGAGAAAGCACCAGAAGAGGGAGAGGATGAAGGAGGTTGCTACTAGGATCTCTCCCCTTTCATCCCAGTGCCTCAAAGGGATTAACAACGTGTGAACAGACTTTTATGACAGGGACGACAGACTTCCAAGCCCCAGGGTTCTAGGGGCGTCGGGGGTGGAGTCGGAATCCCAGGGTCGGTGCAGACAATTAAAACTGATTGTGCCTTAATGGATGCAACTGGAAAATGGGCAGGTGCAGGCTCGAACTGGACGGGAGCCGGGGAAAGGCCTGGGCCCGGCGCCCCAAGGACAGCTCGTCCTTAGTTTCCAGGCGCAGATTTGGGGAAGGAGGCAGGATGCGGTGGGGGCGCTAATGGACCAGGCCTTGGTGGAGGCGCGTCCTGGACAGGATCGAAGTCCTCCCATCCGCCCTGTGGCCGGAGGGACCAGACCATTAGTGGGACGAACGTAGACGTCTGGAGCCGGGCCGGCCCGCAAGAGCGAGGTGACCTCAGCTTCTCCCTGCGATGGGGTGGGGGAAGAACCTCTTGGGTTGGGGTTTTAGTGTCTTGGCCCTTTAATGAATGGTTGAAAGGAAAAAGGAAAGGAAAAACAATCCAGGGCGGGTTAGGTGTGGGGAGGACAAGAGGGTCCTAAGGGATTTGGAAAATGGGTGGGGGTCCTTTAAGGAGTCTGTCCAGTGGCTTCGGGCGGCAACGTTCCTTTAAGAGGGGGCGGGGCGTCTGTGGGGCCCCGCCTCCTGGGGTGTGCCTCACCTTTAGGGGGCTGCGCCGGAGCTCCGCGCGGGCGGGGGCGTGGCAGAGCCTATGGGGCGTGGCAGAGCCTGGAGTGGGCGGGGCATTAACGGGGCGGGGCCGGGCTCAGCGCCCTGGCTGAGTCTCCCGGCGGCGGGCGGTGGGGACCGGGTGCGGCGGCGGCGTTGGCATCGGCGGGAGCAGCATGGATTGGGGCACCGAACTGTGGGTGAGTCCGATCCGCCCGGCTCCAAGTTCCTCCCTTCCTGGGGTCCAGACCCCCGCTTTGCCCCTGCAGTACCCTAGAGGGGTCTCTGCGCTTTCCCTTCCACCGACCCCTTGGAATCCCCGCTTTCCGCCCTCATTCGGAGTTTCCTAGGGCGTTTCAGGACGCCCGGGAGCGGAGGGCGACCCTGCCGGAGCGGCGTAGGGAAACTGAGGTACGGGGTTCATAGTGAGGAGGGCAAAAGAAGTCCTGGGACCAGGCCGGAGCGGCCGGGAGAGGTCACCTATTTTGAGCGCCCTGACTGGGCCGGCGGCTTATCTTACGGCCCCTGGGCCCCTGCCCGCCCTCCGCCTGTCCGACTGGGGCGGGGGAGGGGACCCTCTGGCCACTATCAACCCCACGTGGGACCTGGAAGTACAGACCGCCCTCACGTTGCCTATAATCAACAACCAGGGGCTTGGGACCCTGTAGGGGGAAGGGGGCTGCGAGGTTCGGCCTCAGCCCCCTCCCCCAGCCCGCCCTAGGCACTGGGAGGGGCCGCCACCTGACCGCCTCGAACCTGTGCCCTGGAAGTCCCAGAAATTTTCCCCTTTCCTAGCCGGGACCTCTGACCCCTCCTCTTTCTGGGGACGGTGGCACTCCTCGGTTCCTGGGTGTCCCAGGGTAACTAGATCGCCCCCCACACCAATGCTGGGATTTCTTTTGGAGGCGCAGTGGAATCAGTGAGGGAAACTGAGTCACCCTTCGGGGCACCCGGGGAAGCATGGCAACCGGGGGAACCTGGTGCCCACCCTCTGGCCATTCAGAGGCCCCCCAGGCTGCAGGGAACCCTGCGCCTCTGGCCCTGACTCACGCCGGGCCGGCCGGATTTTCTGGAATCTGGGGGGGATTAGGGGAGCTGGGGCAGGGGGAGTGGCCGTGTCCCATTCCACACCTCTCTTGGACGTCGGGAGAGGGGACCCTGTAGTCCAGCTGGGGCCCCGCCCCTGTTCCCTGGCCCTTCCCGGGAAGGGGAGGGGGTTCCCGCGGGTTTCCTGCCTCCCCCCGCGCCGCTCCGGGGCGCGGCCGGGAAACCACGCCTTCTTGGAGCTTGGAGCCTGGAGGCTCCCCTGCCGCTTGGTCGGAGGCTGTGGGGTCCCAAGGTCTTGACCCCAGTCCTCCCAATGCCCCGCTAGGATCAGTTTGAGGTGCTCGAGCGGCACACGCAGTGGGGTCTGGACCTGTTGGACAGATACGTGAAGTTCGTGAAAGAGCGGACGGAGGTGGAGCAGGCTTATGCAAAGCAGCTGCGGTGAGACCCTAGGGTGGCCTCGCCCTGGGGTTAGGGGGAGCGGTTGGAGGGCTGGGGGCTCAGCCTTCCTGCCTCTCTCCGTAGGAGCCTGGTGAAAAAATATATGCCTAAAAGACCTGGCAAAGATGACCCAGAATCCAAGTAAGAATGAAGAGGGGATTGATGCAGGGCTAGATTTGGGAGGGCAGGGGGTATGGGAGCCACTTCTTCTCCCTCAAGCTGGGCCACCCAAACAGACCCCTCACTTCTCACCCCAGTTCCACCTAGAGGTATGAGCTTGGATGCAGAAACCGTATTACCTGTGTTGGAATTCTAAATCCACTACTTTCCAGCCAAACTGCTTCCGCCAGTTGACTCAAGTTCTCCGCCTCTATTTTCCTCCCCTGTTAAATGGGAGAGGCTCCAACAGTTACTAAATGAATGACTCTGGGCAAGTGACTTAAGTTTTATGCCTCTGTTTTCCTCTCCTGTGAATTGGGGATGATGATGATGTCCTTGTAGGGGCTCATGTGAAGATTAAGATAACGTGTTTAAACAATGCCCAGACCATTTCACTTTATTCCAGGTCCCCAGGTCCAGAATCCAAAAAGCTCTAGAAATCAAAAGTTCTTTTGGTCACTTATTTGGAGGCAACCTCCGACCTGAACTGACTTGATGTTTATTCCGTTCATTGCGGTCTTGGTTTTTATCCCACTTAGCGTGGACATTAATATTTCTCCTTGCAAAAAAATTTATAGTATTTGGTTACAGGATGCTGCCGCTGACACCACTAGGGTGATGCAAAAAGGTGGCGTAAGCATCATATCCCGTTTCTAAAACCCCCCAAATTCTGAGAATTGTGAGTCCTTTGTCCCCCCCAAGGGTTGGGGATGCAGACCAGAATACATCATTGCTTCTGGGGTGAATGTCTTGGGGCTCACACTTTCTCATACAGAGGTGGGTCCTGGGGCATGTGGCTCCTGGGGACCCTGACCCTCAGCCCCTGTCCCCCTCCACCGCATCCCAGGTTCAGCCAGCAACAGTCATTTGTGCAGATTCTCCAGGAGGTGAATGATTTTGCGGGCCAGCGGGAGCTGGTGGCCGAGAACCTCAGTGTCCACGTGTGTCTCGAGCTGGCCAAGTACTCACAGGAGATGAAACAGGAGAGAAAGATGGTGGGTGATCCCCTCTCTGGGATTTCCCAAGGGCCCCTGAAACCAGGGTGAGCCTTATCACCCCTTCTTTCCATAGCACTTCCAAGAAGGCCGTCGGGCCCAGCAGCAGCTGGAAAGTGGCTTCAAGCAGCTAGAGAATGTGAGTTTGTGGGTGTGGAGAAGCGTGGCTCTGGCCCCGAGCAGCTGGGTGAGGGTTGCCAATCCACAGAGGTATCCTGTTTGGCCAGGACGCCACCTCTGCTGTGGGTTTCCAGCCCCGACCCCCATTTGCTGGGTGACTTCCCACCAGTCCGTGAAACTTTGGTTGGTGGCTCCTTCATTCTGGTTCTGTCCCCAACACAGAGTAAGCGTAAGTTTGAGCGGGACTGCCGGGAGGCTGAGAAGGCAGCTCAGACGGCCGAGCGGCTGGACCAGGATATCAATGCCACCAAGGCTGATGTGGAGAAGGTGCCTGTGGGGTCTGAGACACGCTTGGGGGTCAGGGTTGGGCAAGGCTGGAACTGGGCCATGACCCCCCCCTCGATATTCCTCAGGCCAAGCAACAGGCCCACCTTCGGAGTCACATGGCAGAAGAAAGCAAAAATGAATATGCAGCCCAACTACAGCGCTTCAACCGAGACCAGGCTCACTTCTATTTTTCCCAGATGCCCCAGATCTTTAATGTAAGTGCTCCACACCCCCAGCCCCACCTTGCCCCTGAAACCTCAGAGTTAACCAACTCCTACACATTTGTCAAAACCCTGGCTGTAATGCCCTAATCTCTAAATTGAGAAGGAATTAGAAACAAATAGTCAAAGTGTGCTCCGCTTTTACTCAAGCTGTTCTTTCTGCCAGATTTGTCTTTCTTTCCTTTTGCAACTCCTGCTTATTCTTCCAAGCCCCAACTCTAACAACACCTCTGAAAGATCTCGAATTTCCCCTCTTCTGTTTCAGCCTTGTACTCTGCTCTCTGTCCCAGCCCTGGGACTGGCAGTATTGGTGCTGGGTCTGCTTTTTCTTGAAATCCCTGGCTTCACCTCCTTTGAGAAGCCTTTCCTGACTCCCTAGGCAAGGGGAGGGGAGGTCCTCAAATTCTCCTCTGAAATCTCCCTGGCCTCCTGTTTCTTCCCTGACCACGCTGAGCTGGAAGTCTCTGTGTTCGATTCTGTGTTTCCCTGCCAGACTGGGCTTGGGGCTGGGGCCAGTGTGGGTCTCCATCATGCTCGTGTAGTGAATCACTCTGCCACCGGCCCTTCCATCAGCACCCCTGAGACCCCACACCCCTGTCCCCGCAGAAGCTGCAGGACATGGACGAGCGGCGGGCCACCCACCTGGGGGCTGGGTACAGGCTCCTGTCCGAGGCTGAGCTGCAGGTGGTACCCATCATCGCCAAGTGTTTGGAGGGCATGAAGGTGGCCGCGGATGCTGTGGATGCCAAGAACGTGGGTGCCTGGTCCCAGTGGACCACAGGGGCGGGGGGGTGGGAGAGGGCAGGAGGAGAAGCCCAAAGGCTAGGCACCCAGTCTTTCCCCTGACTGCCCCTCACCATCCCCTCCCCCAGGACTCCCAGGTCCTAATCGAGCTGCACAAGTCAGGCTTTGCCCGCCCGGGCGACGTGGAATTTGAAGACTTCAGCCAGCCCATGAACCGCGTGCCCTCGGACAGCAGCCTGGGCACCCCCTCAGATGGACGGCCTGAGCTCCGAGGCCCCGGCCGCAGCCGAGCTAAGCGCTGGCCCTTCAGCAAGAGGAACAAGGTGGGGACCGGGGCCCTTGGGGTGGAGGGGATGGGTGTGAGTGGAGACAGCAGGGGCCCCCACTGAGTCAGCCCCAGCCGCCGGAACGCTGAGTCCTGGGCAGGAATTTTTCTCTTGGCTGCTGGCCCGGGCTGGAGGGAAGGAAGGCGGCCGGGCAATTGGCCTGGGAGTCCCCTGAGGCTGGGGAGTGGGGGGCAAGGAGGGGGGCCTGTGGCGTCTGTCTGCTGCTTCTCAGGATGCTGGGAGAAGAACTGCTTTGGGTATTCAGGGCTGGGTGAGGGATTGGGACACCAGCCCTAGGGACTCCCCCTGGGTCACTCCAATCCTCCGGTGCATCTCTGGGCGCCCCACCCTTAGGCTGGTTTTTCTTGGGATCTTTAGCTTTCAGTGTCAGGCACATACCTGGACACCCTTGGCTTCTTACACCTTTGACAATCCCCATGTCCCTAGTTTATACCTTTTGACTCCTGCTTTATACTTCGGATCCCTCTTGGTGTATACTTTGATACCCTTCTTCAGTTTATACGTACCGTCCCCCAGCTTAAACCCCAGCTGTAACCCTTTTGGTATTTCATGCCTTTGACCCTTCTCTCAGTTTGCCCTTGACGTCTATGGCCCCATATTTGTCTGAGACCTTGATTCCTGCATGCTTCTCCCTCCATCTTCTAGACTGTGAGCCCAGAAAGCTGGGGAGGGGGACAAGAAACATGGGCTTCCCTGTACCCCCAGTCTCCATTCTAGAAACTGGACATAGGATGCCAGGGAGGTGGAGGGTGGGGGAGGGATCTGGCCTTCTGGCTCACAATCTAATTAATGCCCTCCTGCCACCTCCCAGATTTTTGTGTTGCTCTCTGCATGCATTTTCTGTGTGTGTGATTGTGCATCTTGAGTTGTGGTTTTCTTACTTTTTTTTTTCTTTTCTTTTCTCCATTTGGTTTTTTTCCCCTTTTTCTTTATTGCATCCATTGTCCTTCCGTTCATCCATCCTTGTTCTCTACGTCCTCCTGCCCCTCCTGACCCATGTCCTCCCTGGCCCCTGCTGGTAGCCGCGCCCTCCACCCCTCTCCCCCCTGGGGGGCCCCCTGCCCTCGGCATTACCTAACGGACCCCCGTCCCCCCGCTCCGGCCTCGACCCCTTGGCCATACTGAGTGAGATCAGTAAGTCAGTCAAACCGCGGCTAGCATCCTTCCGCAGCCTTCGAGGCAGCCGTGGGGTAAGTGAGGCCTCCGGGGGAGGAGGAGTGGGCGGCCCCAGCCTGCCCAGCGGCCGGGTGGCGGGACCCTGGGCTCGCTTCCTGCCGCCGGCTGGGCCCCCTCCTTCCACGGCCCCACCTGGACCTGCTTTGCTCTGTGCATGGCCTTGCCCCCCAAGAACCTTGGGTGGGGAGGAAGGTGGACTTGGTGTGTCTTAGTCATGTCTTAGACCCTGGAAGCTCAGACTCTGTGTTCCCGAGCTCAGCCTTCTTCCACCTTGCAGACAGTGGTGACCGAGGATTTCAGCCACTTGCCCCCGGAGCAGCAGAGAAAGCGGCTTCAGCAGCAGCTGGAAGAACGGAACCGTGAACTACAGAAGGAGATCGACCAGAGGTAAGGTGAGGGGGTGGGCAGGTAAGGAACAAGGTGAAATAATAAATGAATTACATTGAAATGATACTCGAAGATCTCCTCCCCGACAAATTCCAGGCCCTGGTGGGTTTCTAGGTGATTCCTACCACACTTAAAAGAAATGGTGACTTCCCATCTTACATAAGTCATTCCAACAAACAGAAGAAGAGCGAAAGCTGCCAGCTCATTTAGGAGGCTGGTGGAATCTCAGTTCCAAAATTGGGTTAGCAAGAATTCAAGAAGGTAAAATTATGGACTTATTTAATTAACTTATGATCTTAGATTGCAAAATCCTCGCCAAGCAAGTCCAATGGCGTATTAAAAAAAAAAAAAATCACGCGGTGGTGGTGATCGCTCAGCCACATGAATGAATTTAATGCCACTGAACCATACACTTAAAAATAGCTCAAATGAGAAATTTTATATTATGTATATTTTACTGCAGTTAAAAAAAAAAAAAGACCACAAAAAAATCATGATCACTCGGGTGTTATCCCAGTAATGCAAAGATGGTTCAATATCAAAACATCTATCCGTCTCACTTACTTCATTAATTGGCTAAAAGAAAAAGAAGCATATGGTTATTCATTTAATAACTCAAAGCACTTAACGTATTAACGATAAAGAAACCTGCCAGATTAAAAAAAGAAAATCTTTACTCATTCTTTCCAAGCAACAAGATTCTCTTCCCAGTCCTCTTACATAATAAGAATGACGTTTGCCACTTGTGGACAGACAGCCAAATGATGTTTTGCCGTTTGCACAGAACTTCTTGTACAAAAGCGGCTTTTATTGGTGTAAAGTTCCATTCGAGAACTCTATCATTCCTGAGTTTTTATCATGGGGGGATTATGGGTGCATGCTCTGGAGTCCAGGCGGACTGGCCTTGAATTCTAGTTGTTTCCAGTTTCCTCACCTGTCATGTACATCAGGTACTAGGACTGGAAAGAAGTTGAACCCAGGTTTGACATAGTCCAGAGGACCATGCTTGTAACCATTACATGGAGGAAGTAGGGACAGGGGACTAATGATAGTAATACTTAGCGTTTAGAGAGTGTTGCTGTATGCCAGGCACCATTCTAAACCCCTTACGTGCATCATTAGAATTCCTGTTTTCCTGAGAGATTGTGAGTAGAGGTAGGACCCTGACTGTCCTGTTTAGTGCTATATCTCTAATGCCTAGGACAGGTTCCTGGTATGTAGTATGCACTCAATATATATCTGAATACATAAAGGCACTGTTCTCATCTTCACAACAACTCCCAGGAGATATATAGACATAGCTATATAGATCCCATTATTCTCTTTTTCAGACAAGCACACTGAGACACAGTTTCAGTAACTTAACCCAAACTCACATAACTAAGAAATGCCCACCCTGGGATTTGAACCCAAGCTATGAAGCACTGGCTGAGCTCCCTGAAGCAAAGCCCACATTTTTTGTTTGTTAAATCACATGGGATTCTTTCTCCTCCGTCTGTCTCACCCTAGGGAGGCCTTGAAGAAAATGAAGGATGTATATGAGAAGACACCCCAGATGGGGGACCCGGCCAGCTTGGAACCCCGGATCACAGAAACCCTGAACAACATCGAACGTCTGAAATTGGAAGTACAGAAGTATGAGGTCAGGGAAGACCCTGGGGAGGGGCGGGGCCGGCAGGCCTGGCTGAGTCACTTCTTGGGGGAGGGAGGGGGACAGGGAGGTATTGGGGGGGCTGCTTCAGCTGTTTCTCATCACTGCCTTGGGTGTGCATGGGTGATCTCAGGAAACCTCCAGGCCAGAGTGGGCTGACCCCAGAGCCTGGCCCTGGAGCTGACTGTGCGGTCCCCTCCTCTCAGGCTTGGCTGGCAGAAGCCGAGAGCCGGGTCCTAAGCAACCGGGGGGACACCCTGGGCCGGCACACTCGGCCTCCAGACCCCCCAGCCAGCGCCCCACCAGACAGCAGCAGCAACAGCAACAACGGATCACAGGATAAGGAGAGGTGAGCAGGGAGGCCGGTGTGGGTCTGTCCCCGGACCCCGGGTGAGCCTGTCTTCACCTGCTTTGCCTTCTCCAACCAGCTCTGAAGAGCCCCCGTCCGAGGAGGGTCAGGATGCTCCCATCTACACGGAGTTCGATGAAGATTTTGAGGAGGAGCCTGCATCCCCCATAGGTCACTGTGTGGCCATCTACCATTTTGAAGGTAAGGACAGCCTGGGTGGCGCATCGGTGGCTTTGGGGGCGGTCTTTGGGGCTGGGTTCTGTTGAGATCCGCCTCCAGCAGACCTGAGCCCACTGCCGCCCCCGTGACAGGGTCCAGCGAGGGCACCATCTCCATGGCCGAGGGCGAGGACCTCAGTCTCATGGAAGAAGATAAAGGCGACGGCTGGACCCGGGTCAGGCGGAAACAGGGAGGTGAGGGCTACGTGCCCACCTCCTACCTCCGTGTCACACTCAACTGAACCCTGCCAGAGGCGGGAAGAGGGGGGCTGTTGGCTGCTGCTTCTGGGCCACGGGGGGTGCCCCAGGACCTACGCACTTTATTTCTTCCCCCGTGGCTTCAGCTGAGACCTGTGTAACCTGCTGCCCCCAGCCCCACCCCCCACTCCTCACTCCACATGGACCCGCTGTGCCTTCTACCATCGATGTACATACTCATGTTTCGAATCTTTTCTTCCTGCCGCTCGGCTGGGGCCGTTTTGTTTTATATAAAAAAATGATGGGAAGCTCCTGTCGTCTGTGCCTTATTAGGAGACTTGGATACCGGGGTTGGATATCAAATACCACCCTCCTTAAGGGCCACACAGGGAACGAGGAAGGGGAAGCGAACTTGGGGACACCATAGACAAACCCCGCCCCTTCTTAGCAGTTGGGTGCTTGTGTCTCTGACTCTAGTAGGGAGGAGGGTGCCAGACATCACCCCTTTGGTGTTCACTGCAGCTCACCAAGGACAGGTAGCACCTGTTGAGCGCCTACTGTGTGCCAGGCATTCTTCACCTATGAACTCATTCAAACGTTGAGCTTTCATCCCCACCATAACCCCTAGAAAGTACACGGCCCCACTTTTACGTTGAAGGCCAGCACAGAGAAGTCAAGTGATCTAGTAGAAGTCACACAGCTTTTTTTTTTTTTTTTTTTTTTTTTGCGGTATGTGGGCCTCTCACTGTTGTGGCCTCTCCCGCTGTGGAGCACAGGCTCCAGATGTGCAGGCTCAACGGCCATGGCTCACGGGCCCTGCCGCTCTGCGGCATGTGGGATCCTCCCGGACTGGGGTACAAACCCGTGTCCCCTGCATCGGCAGGTGGACTCTCAACCACTGCGCCACCAGGGAAGCCCAGTCACACAGCTTTTAAAACATATTTGAACTCAGGCCTCTTACAGATCTGCAAGTTCTCTTTAACATTAAAAGCCACACGTTCACCCTTTGTGGGATATGCGAGGGGGCATGTGGGAGAGGGCGTCCAGAGCCTCCAGACATCTGGGTCTTCTAGTGTGGGGAGGAGGCTGCCCTCCGCCAGGATCAGTGTGCCTTTTTAGGGCACAGGGTGGGTTCTTGCAAACCAGGTCCCCTCCTGTGAGGCAGGGTGCAGGTCCCCACTGCATTTGGCTGTGTGAGGAAGCTTGGGCGGCTTCCTTGGTCTCCATGGAAGCCTTGGTATCCCAGCGTGAAGATGGGGGCGGTCAGTGCTCTCAATGGTCAGGCTCCAGGCGCTGCGACAGGACGGTGAGGACGCGCTGGAACTTCTCAAGACGTGTGGCCCACGGCGCCCCAGCTCCTTGGCTCCCCCAGAGCAGCCTCCTCAAGAAACCAGTGGTCAGGGCCTCTCTCAGCTCCGGGTGGGGCCGGAATCCTGGGGGCGGGGCCAGGTGGGGCTGGGGGCAGGGCCCAGGCAACTGCCTTGCCCCTCCCACAACTGCCTTGTTCCCTCGGGACTTTGACCCCGGAGGGATTCAGCCTGAGATTACCTGGACATCTGGGTAGGGTTAGCCGGGAGGGGGCTCCTGAGTCTGCAGCAGTGGGGGTGGGGTGGCTGAGGGGCTCGGTGGGTGTACCGGGGCAGTCTGTTCCTGGGGCGAGATCCTGGGGGACCCACTTTAGGGGTTGTGCCTGGAGATGGAGCCACGCCCGAGGGTGGGATTTGGGGTCCGGGCCGTCCTTCGCGACAAACTTGTGGGGGGAGGAGGTTGGCCCATGTTGGAGGGACAGGGGGGCTAAGGTCACCAGTGAAGGCAGGGACGACCCAGGTCGGGGATCCTGGAGGCTGGTCTGCCCCAGGGCAGGAGAGGGGTGTGGCTCTGAGCTCTGCGGGGGCGCCGTTCTATTCTACCAGGTTGAAGGTCTGAGTCATTTAGGAGGGAGCTGGGCATTCTTGGTGGCGGATCGAGATCCTCTAGGCGCAGGGCCTTGCCAGGTGGAAGAGTGGGAGTTGGGCCCTGTGGGCGTGGCTCTGGGGGGCTGGGCCGCCCTTTGGGGGCAGTGTTTCCGTCTACACTGCAGGTTGCGGCGCGTGTTAGGGTGAGAACCCCGTGGGGCCGGGCCGTCCCAGTTTGGGTGGGGCTCTGGGAGGCGTGGTGGGAGGCTCTAGTCCCTGGCCCGGTGGGTTTGGGGGCACCGAGTTGGAGCATGAGGGGTGTTCCGGGACCCTCTGGCAACCCGGCGCAGAGGAGGCGCTCACCTCGCAGGCGCCGAGCCGCCGCCTCGCGGAATCTGGGCGCGTCCCGGGCCAGCAGACGCGCCCGGTGCAGGGTGCGCAGCAGCCGCTCGCAGCTCTCGTCCAGGGGCCCGGGGAGTTCCTCGCCCTCCAGCAGGCGCACCGCGGGCGCCACGTGCGGCAACGCCACCTCCCCCGGGTCGCAGGGTCCTGTTGGGGGAAGGGTCTGGGCTGGGCTACGGGCAGAGGGCGGGTCCTAGGGTGAAGGGGTGCGACATACATTGGGCCGAGGCACCCTAGGACAAAGCAATGGTTGGGGTCTGGGTCAGAAACAGAGGCTTGAGCCTGGCCCAGAGCAGGACCGGGGAGTGGCCTAGGGCAGGGGCGGAGCCTGGGACAGAGTGAGGGCGGGGCCTAGGGATTAGTTCCCGACCGAGACTCGCACAGAGGGCGGGGGTTAGGGCGAGGAGGGCGGAGCCTTGCTTAAGGGGCGGAGCCTAGGACCGAAACAACGGGCGGAATGTAAGGCCAAGGTGGAGCCTAAGACAGAAGGAAGGGGCGGGGTTTGGCACGAGACCCAGAGGCCAGAGCCTAGCATAGAGCTGGATGTGAATCAGGGGCCGGGCCTAGGGCAGGGGGCGTGGCTTAGGAGAGAAGCAGGGGCGGGGACCTAAGACCCGGGCGGGGCTTAGGACCGGATTGGGATTCCGCTTAGTTACCACTCATCGAAAGATGCTACTCACCGGCGCCCTCATCCAGCGCCCGCATCAGTGGCTTCAGCTCCTGCTCGAAGGCCAGCGCAGCCTCGGTGTGGCTCCTTCGCAGCTGGCGCCACGTGCGTTCCAACCGCGACACCTGGAGGAAGAGAGCTGAGCCCGCCTCCTCTCCACTTTTTCCCATCACTTGCTCTCTGGCCTCCTCCCCATCCCCGCTTCCTACGCACCTGGGGCATGAGCAAGGCGCCCATGACCGCGGCCAGTCCGGGCAGGTCTCCCGCCGCCCCTGGCCGCAGCGCCAGGGCCAGCTCCACCAGGCCCCTCAGGGCGGCCGCGCGCTCCTCCAGCGGCCCTGCGCAGCCCAGCACTGCCAGCGCCCCCGCCAGTGCCAGCGTCTCGAGCCTGTGGAGGCGGAAGGCAAGGGTCTGGGGGCAGTGGGGAGGTTTGCAATGCGGGGGTGAGGAGGGACAGTCGGTGGCATTGCCCATGCCCCACCTCCCTAGGGGACCGTGAATGGGGAGATTTGGAGACCCTAGGGATTCCAGGTGGCTGGCTCACCTCTCCAGCAGTTCCAACCTCAAGCGATGCCCATGGGGAAGTGTGAGCAGTTCCAGACCAGAGGCGACCCCCATGGCGCCCCGCTGAGCCTTGGTCACTCCCAGGAGGCCAGTCGCCTGGCGATGGGGGGCCAGGGTAAGAGTAGAGAAGTCAAGGGAGCAGGGTGAGTATACAGATGTGAGGTGGGGTTGGCCCTTGTCCTGGCTTCAGCCCCTGCCTGGGGAGGAAAAACCTCTGTAGGTGACCCACCTGGCAATCCACCAATAGCAGGTGGAGAGCAGTGCTCCCAGGATGGTGCTCCAGGAACAGGCCATGGAGAGTATGCAGGACTTCAGTTTCCAGAGGCCGATTCTGGGAGCCCAGCAGGCAGAAGGTGTTGTCAGGTGGGCAGAAAGGGACCTCTGCCTGCGGTCTTGCAAAACATCCGTCCTCCTCCTCAGCCTCCCACCATGGTGCCTCTGGCTCTGGGCAGCTGTGGCCAGCAGGTGTTCCCTGGACCCTGGGCACTCGGGGCACCAGCTCACAGTACGTTGGGGGGCATCCAGAGGCATCAGGCAGCATCAGTGAGGATGTTCGAGGTGGCTTGGTTGGTGCCTTGGCATGAAGCTGCCCATCAGAGGCCCTGAGGCTGTCAGCAATGGACCCCAGGGGAACGGGCACCTTTAGCAACACGGAGTCACTACCTGTCCGAGGCAGGGCAGATGCAGGCATAGTGGAAGCTCCTGGGTGTCATACAAGAGGGGGTGAAAGAGGTACACAGAGAAGATAGCTGGGAGGGGTCAGTGGCTTCATGGGCTACTAACCTCCTGGTTCATCCACTCATTCAGCCAATAACCAGGTATCCCAGCCTATCTTGGTGCGGCTTTGAAAGTGAACAACTTCACCAACATCGATGCTACACACTTACCAATGGTTTGAAAACGAACTTTCTCTGACACGTATGTAGTTTTGCAATTTTTGAATACTACATTGCAAGTTTGAATTCTTTGTTTTTGCCCCTCTGATTGAAGATGGTAAGCCCTGACTGTATGAAATTAAAATGAAAAATGTCATTCAAAATTCACAAAGCTACATAAGCATCAAAGAAACGGAATTTATCAAAATTTCAAATGATGTCTTCTGTTAAGTTTGTGGCATATTTACTTCTGAGGTTATTGGAACTTAAAACTGCACCCAGACTTTTGGGAGACTCTGTATTTACTAAGCATTTAAGTCGACCCTGTTATAGGGGCTCAAAACCTCCCCACGGTTCCCAGCTCGTTCTGAATAAGGGCCAAAGTCCTCATATTAGTCCAAGAAGCCCTCACAGTTTGAGCCCAATCTCTCGTGACTTCCCCCTCACTCCCAGTGTTTCTGCTACACTCACCTCCTTTTGGTTCAGTGAACAGTTCAAACTCTTGTTCTGGCCCCAGGACCTTTGCAATGGCTGTTCCCTCTGCCTGGGTCATTCTCATCCAATTATCCACATCGTTCCCTCCTTCATCTCCTTCAAATCTTTCTCCATGGGACCTTTCCTAACTACTACTTAAAATTGTAATACTCATTACCATTCGCATACTCCTTACTGTGTCCTGCTTTTAATTTTTAACCCAAAGCATACGTAATTGACTCATTTTTGTTGTTCATGGACCTTCTTCCTCTAGTAGGATGCTGGCTCCACTTGAGCAGGGATCTTTGTCTTTCTTGTTCATTGACATATCTCAGCACTTAGCAGAGTGTCTGGCACACAATGAGGGCTCATGTTGAATTGGGGGGGGTGTGGACAGGGCAGTCAGGGTATAAGGGAGACTCCTCCTTTATGTAGGATGGTCAGGATCAGCTGCTTTGAAGAACTCACATTAGATGAGAAGGAGTCAGCCAGGTAAAGATTAGGGAATGGGCTTTCCAATGGTGAGAACAGCAAATGCAAAGGCCCTGAGGCAGGAACAAATTTGGAAGGTTCCAGCAACTGAAAGGAAGACTATGTGGCCAGAGTGAGTACGGGATGTGAGAGGAATTATTAGAGAGGTCAGCCGTGGTTAGAGAACAGAGGGCTTCTTGGAATCATCATAAACCCACATTTTTAAGCACCTACAAAGTTCCTTAGTCCTGTGTTTTTTCGTCACCATGACAACATTGAGAGCATCACCATCTCTTTTTTCCAGGAGGTTAAGTCACCTGCCAAAGTTCACTTGGGTAGTGAGTGGCAGAGCAATCTCTGAGCTATGTATTGTCCTGGAAGACCCTTACCTGAACCAGGGTGGTCTTCTGTTGGCTGCCCCATATGCTCCAAGCCTGCGGGCTGACTGTCACTCCGCTTCCTAGCCCTGGGGACAGAGATGGGGGAGATGTGTTGTCCTACTCTGCGCAGAGCAGCCCCCATCAACACCCGTAAAACCTTACATCCCATCATTCGGAACCAGTGGATCGCAACCAGGGTGCCTGATACCCCCAGGGGACACTTGGCCATGTCAGGAGACATTTTTGGTCGTCACAACTAGGGGGATGACGTACAGAGGATTCTACTGGCATCTAGTAGATAGAGGCCAGGGACGCTGCTGAACATCCTACAATGCACAGAACGGCCCCCCACAGCCAAGAATAATCTGGCCGCCAATGTCACTAGTGGACAGTGCCGAGGTGGAGGACCCTGGGGGGTGTTGGGTGTCGTCAGGGAGGTTGGGAGCCTGTGGTACCTGAGTGGCTCTGTCCAAGCCGGGCCGTCTGGGAGGGTGTCTTCACTAAAGCTGCGTCGAATAGGTCCTTGCCGCGTCACTGGCCTGGATGCCACAGCTCCCGTGGCCTGGGACAGTGTACGCTGGCCGGTCACATAGCTGCGAACCAGGGCAGGCAGGCTTGGGAAACGCTCATCCTCCAGCTGAAAGAGGGCTGTGGGCCGGCCTGGCCGGGGGCGCAGGGCCACACGGAACACCTCGAAGTGTAGGACTGAGCCCCGCCAACGGCAGGAGATCACAGGGTGGCCCCCACGGGACTTAGATGCACGAACTAAGAAGTCACCATCTTGCTGGAGGAGGGCCTCAGCCTTCTGGGGATGGAGGACAGGGGCAAGGGGTTTAGGCATAAGCCTGTATCAGTAGTTAATGATGATTCCCCACCCACTCAAAAAAACCCAGAGACTGGATACCATTGTGTCAGACCATTTCTTCTTTTTTCATAGGCATACCTCTGGACTACATTTCCCAGGCTCCCTTGCAGTTAGCTGTCATGTGACAAGATCTGGCCAATGGTATGAGGGCAGAAGGGCTGTGGGGAATGTCCCGACCTGACCAATAAAATTCTCCTGTACAATCCTACAGGTTCTGTCCTGTCAGTTGATGTCTCCAAAGCCCTAGGGGATGGCGAAGACACAGGATGGAAAGGGCTTGGGTCTGACTCATTTTGGAGCTCTGCATCCCCTCAGGTTGTGACATGAACTAGCCCTTAAATTTTTTTTTTCTAATATTTATTTAGGCTGCACCGCGTCTTAGTTGCGGCATGCGGGATCTTTAGCTGTGGTATGTGACTCTTAGTTGCAGCACGTGGACCCTTAGTTGCAGCATGCATGTGGGATCTAGTTCCTCGACCAGGGGATCAGACCTGGGTCCCCTGCATTGGGAGTGTGGAGTCTTGCCCACTGGGAGTGCAGAGTCTTCCCTGGACCACCAGGGAAGTCACACCCTTAAATGTTGATCAAGTCTGGCTGGTGACATCTTGGGAATGTTTTTTACAGCCACTAGCCAGCACTGACTTATGCAACTTCCAACCCAAGGACATGCACTGAGCTTGCTATGCAAATGTGGCTTCCAGAAAAGCCATTCACTGGGTCCTTCCAAACAGACTGTGGCCTTTAAATCAACCTTTAAAATAATGGTCAAGCAGTCTTATGCCAGCCATGGTGGCTGGTGTGAAAACAGGGGCTGAGGGCCACAACATTGCAGAGGGGAAAAGTGGAGCTGGTGATGGGGGCTGGGGACTGGACAGTATGCACAATGGGCACATGTATAGCCCTTGTTATTTGCCAGGCACTGTTTTAGTTGTAAAATGTATGAACTCACTTCATCCTTTACCAAGGTTAAGAGGTAGGTACTATTATGCCCATTTTACAGATGGGGAAACTGAGGCCCAGAGATATCGAATATCTTGCCCTAGTTCACACCCAATGTGAGTTGTAGGGATGGGACTTGAACCCAGGCTGTCTGGTGCTAAAGTGTGGTGTTTTAACCACTAAGCTACACTGCCTCTCATGATTTGATTGGATACCCCAGGTCCTGGAACTCCTGAAGGTGACCCCTAAGTTGGAGATGAGGGTGAGGAACTTTGGATTGAGAGGGAGATGGGCCCCTGGCGGCCACGGGTGGCCTGGGATCCAGAGAGAGAAAGCAGAGCCAAGGGGTGGTTTGAGGGGTCATTAGGACCCTCTTCAATCCCCAACACCATCCTCAACACCTTCCCAAAGGAAGTGATAATTTAAATATAAGAAGTGACATGCCACACCAACGAAGCTTCAAGACAGTCCCCAGCCCTTGAGCCACTCTTTCCGATAGACCTTGACCCTAAGCCCCTCATCTGGGATCCAGGAGTACCCAGTAAGTCAAAGGTCAAAGGGGTGAGACTCCCCATCAGACGGTCCTGAGGTCCTGCAGGAGGCAGCGGTACCTGGCGGGACAGTGGGCCGTGGTACCAGGGTTGGCCAGCAAAGTCCTCTCCATCCTGTGGCACCTGCATGGAGCTCTCAGGGGTAGAGGCTGCAGGGGCTGTGCTTTGTACTTCCAAAAGGCCCCAGTCTTCCTCATCTGTAAAATGGGAATAGTTACTCCTGAATCCTGAGCATCCGGCTCAGCCCTTCCATGTTCCTCATGATTCTGAAGACAGCAGCCCATATCTTATTGAACCTTAAAATGCAACTCTCTCTGTATATGCATATATGAAAATATATATTGTATTTTAATATAAAGTATATCTTTACATAAATTATATATAATATATTAAAATATTTTAATGTATACTATATAATATTTTAATATAGAATATTTATATTTAAAATATATAAATATAATTATATATAAATATTTATATTTAAAATATATAAACATTTTTGTATAACTATTTATATATTTATACTTTAAGTTAAAGATGTTACCCATAGTCCGATTATATATCTTAATTATAAATTATATCTGAATTATATTTGAGATATATATATATATATATCAGATTAAAATCTGGCTATGAGTAACTTTAATTTAGAATAGGCTGTGATTTCATGGAAAGAGTCATGCCTTCACTGGGATTCTTGCAAAGGGAAAAGACCTCTGCATTGCTTTCAAATGTAATGCAGTTTTTTTATGCAGATGACATACTGCTACGTTTTGGCGAAATTTAATTAACAAATTCACTCAAACCAACATTCATGGGGCACCCGCTGTGTGCCAGATGCCCCTTCTCGGCACTAGAGACCTAGCAGTGAACAAAACAGACCAGAATTCCTGTCCTTAGGGATGTTCTAGTAGGGAAGACAGGGATTGGAAAAAGAAGTAACTAGATGAGGAAGTATAGGATAGATCCGAGAGACCTAAACAAGAAACTGAAACCAGGGGTGGGGTATGAAGATTCAAGGGGTGGAGTTAAGATTTTTCCATAGGGTGGCCCGGGAAGGTCTCTGTTGGTGAACACTGGGAGGATTTTGAGGGAGCAAGCCAGGTGGTTCTTGGGGTGAAAGAAATTGTAGGCTGGGGAGAATTTAATTTACTAAAGTCCATAGCATCTCAGCCACCTATATGCATACTCAAAGATTCTTAGATTGTACAGAAATCTAACCCATAGGTGCCTTTCCAATGTAAGGCCACTTTTTCTTTTTTTTTTTGCGGTACACGGGCCTCTCACTGTTGTGGCCTCTCCCGTTGCGGAGCACAGGCTCCGGATGCACAGGCTCAGCGGCCATGGCTCACGGGCCCAGCCGCTCCGCGGCATGTGGAATCTTCCCAGACCGGGGCATGAACCTGCGTCCCCTGCATTGGCAGGCGGACTCGCAACCACTGCGCCACCAGGGAAGCCCCATGTAATGCCATTTTTAAGGACATGAAAGGGTCATATTTTTGTAGACTTGTCAGCAAATAAGCATTTGCAGATTTTCATATTTTGGAGCAGATCCATTTCCTTATTACTGCAGTCAAATTTAGGTCTCAGATGCTTTAGGACATGTTAATCATGGCGCAGGCCTCAGGCCCCGGTGTGTCTCAAGTGTCTGGTGGAAAAAACTGCCCTGGATGGGAGGGAAGCAAGCGGTTTGCTTTTTGCTTCCCCTGCCCCCAAGATCTTCTGGGCCTGGCGGGGTCTGCAGGGAAATAGCACCCGGATTCTTATGACCTGAGTCAGCTGGGCTGAGGGCCTGAAAGGGTCAGGAAGTTCCCAGACTGGCCCTAGGTGGCTTAAGGGGCGGGGGAGCTGAGCAGAGTGCTGTCTCCCGGTGCCACATACCTGAAAGCCAGGTGTGTCTCCTGGATGCCTGAGCACTTCCTGTTTGTCACCTGGGCCAGGCCCAGCCTTGGTCTTAAGAGTCCCCGGACTCCAGCTTCCTCTGTCTTAAGTGCCCCTTAGTGGGTGTGGTGGTGCGTTGCTGACAAGGCTCTGATTAGTTCAGGGGGAGCTCAGAGTGGGCACAGGTCAGCCACAGGCCAATTAAGTCATCCACCTGCCCTGCGTCCTTTGGAATAATTTCTGGATATCTGGGCAGAAGAGAGAGGAACAGGGCAGAGTCAGGAGAGGGGGTGGGTGAGAGGCAAGCTTGGCGAAAGGAGGAAGGGGATTATTCATGCTCTGTTGGCCACATACACATACACACATGTGCAGGAGGGCAGCCACCTGCACAGAGACACAGGGACACAGGTGGACGCGGAGCCTCAAACTTGAGCAAACATTGACTGGTTGAATGCTTACTGCGTGCCAGGCTCTGTTCTAGACCCTGGAGAAACAGTGATGAATGAGACCAAGGCCCTTCCGGTGGGCAAGACACAAAGCAAATAAGCGCAGGATGAATGAAGAAGGTAATATCTAAGGGTGAACAATGAAGGTGATAAAACAGGGAAATGTCAAGGAGGCTGGCTGGGGCAGGCCACCTTAAACAGGTAGTCAGGAGGCTCTCTCCCACCAGGTGACGTAGGAGCTGAGACCTCAGTAGAGGGGAGACAGTGATGCAAAGATGTGGAGAAAGAGCAGTCCAGGCGGGGATACGGCAAGTGCAAAGGCCTGGAGCTTGCTTTTTACATCTTACATCATCAGGGAGGCTGGTGGGGCTGCATGCTGTGAGCCAGGAGTGAAGTGGAGAGCAGTAAGATAGGCAGAGACGATGCAGGAACTGGTGGACCTCGAATTTTCATCTCAGTGGGGTGGAAGGGCAGCTTCGGGACGGGACGGGTTTGAAGTGAGGGAGGGGCACGATCTGGTCTGTGGTTTAAAAACACCGTTCAGGCAAAAGTGGAAGCAGGGAGGCTTTCCGTGTTGCACAGAAAACACGCTTGGAGGAGGACGCCCAGGTACACGGACACGCGTGATACACAGCGTCCCAGTCAGGCGACACCTTTTACGTTCGCGGACGCACGTGGACAGACACCCAGATCCTCCCTGAGAGCTGGTGGCCCCACCTGGAAAAGAGAACTCCCTGCCCCAGTAATCTCCCGGTCCTGGATCTGCCTGGGGCCCCTCACTCACCTGGGCCGGGACCGGCGGAGCTCCCAAGAACCTGGGGCCTGGCGGAAGCCTGAGGCTCTGCGGCTCCCGACCCCTCCCTCCCCGTCCCAGCCAAGTCCAGCCTTCACCCGCCGCGCCCGAGGGGAAACGAGCCCCAACACCTGGTCCCTCCCATTTAAACCACGCCCCTCCAGGCCCCGCCCCTTCTCCAACCGTAACCTCCGGGCTCTCACCCCGCCCCCTTGTTCTCGCCCCGCCCCCTTAGAAACTTTGTTTTCGCTAACCACGCCCCCTTCAGAGAAAACCTTCTTCCCGTAGACCACGCCCCCTTGGGAAACTCCGTTCCTACTAGTGGACCCCGCCCCCTTAAATTTGCCCCCGCCCTTCTCGGGCTGACCACGCCCACTCATCTCCTCACTCCTCTTTTAGTTTCGCCCCTTAGAGCCAGGCCCCTCGATTCCGCTTAGGGCCTCCGGCTGGTCCTAAGCATCCCTGGCCCCTTGGGAAGGGGCAAGGCGGTGTCTCCTAAGCCCCTCAGTGTTCCGGGCAGGGGCGGGGCGGTCCCTACGGGCTCTCTCGCCTGGCAGGGAGTGGTGGCGGCTGTGACGTGACCGGGTGAGCTTCCTCCAGACCACCCCCCTCGGTTTCCGGGAAGGAACCCCATTGGGTGTCGGGTTTTGTGGAGAGAGATGCGGGAAAACACGACAGCCTCTCCTAGTAACAGAACGTTGGAGCTGATCTAGACTCTGGCAGGACTGGGGGGTAAACTTTCAGGTGGTTTCCTAAGTGGAGGGAAGGAGGGGAGGGGGGCTTCCATCCTGTCGCCCGGAGACAAGGGTGAGAAAGGTGGGGGAGGGAAGGATCTGGAACCAGACAGAGGACGCTCTGGCCAAATTTATTGAGAGCGCATAATAATAACAACAGAATTGAAAGCAGTAGCTGCAGCTAACATTCATTAAGCGCTTACTGTATGCCAGGACTGTTCTCTTTGCTTGCCCAGCTTCAACACATTGCATTTTTACGTAGACCTCTCAATGAGATGGGTACTGTTTTCATCACCCCATTTTCTAGATGCAGAAACTGAGGCATGGGACAGCTCAGCCCAAGTTTGCCCAAGTTTGACACGGCTTGTGATTGGTCAAGGTGGGATTCAAGCCCGGAGCCCTGGAGCGCTATCCTGTCTTCCTCTGATCTTTGCAGCCCCACCATCTCTGACCCCTACCGTAATTCTAAACGGTGAAGGTTACTGTCACTCACTTTACAGATGAGAAAATTGGCGCATAGAGAGCCACGGATGGTTGGGGAAGAAAGTTTTGGTGCCTGTAGGATCGTAAATCTGGGAATTTCCAGGCTGGGCTTCCCCATTTGCCAATGTGGAAGAGACTCCAGTCTCAGGACAGGCTGAGGGGTATCCCTTCCTTGACCCACCCCCCGCCTGGTTTTGATACAGTCAGAGGGTAGGGGGTATGTCCAGTGAAAGGAGTCTAGCGCCCCTTAGTGGTTACAATAATTAAAAAGGAAAATCCGGGGGGTGGCTCGGGTGGCGGGTGGGGTGGGTGGGTGCTTGTGAGACGGAGGGGGGAGACTACTCACAATCTAGTGGGGTGGAGGTGGGTAGAGAGACCTCGTCGAGCACATGATTTCAGATAATGATAAGGGCTACAAAGACAGTAAATATTTGCTAAACCAATGAACGACACTATCAAAGTCCAAAGAAAGAGATGATGGTGGCCAGGGCCATGGAAATAAATGAACGGATTTGGGATAAATGTCAGAGGTAGAGCCATAGAGCTTTCAATTATTCATTCATTCTTCATTCAACAAATATTTATGGAGCATGTATATGTGCCAGGTGCTGGGGGGAGTGGTTCCAACACCAGACACAAATTTCTCAATACACAATAAAGAAATAAGTATAATAAAATAACAGGTGGGGAAGTGGGATAGGGTGTGATGGGGTGGGAAAAAAGGCTGTGATCTGAAATGGAGAGGTTTGGGAAAACTTCATGAGAAGATGATCTAGAGCTAAGATTTGCAGGAAGTGAGGGAGCTGGCCGTGAAATTGCCTAAGGCAGAGGACTAGCATGTGCAAAGACCTTGTGGCAGGATGCTAGGGCAAACTTCTGGGGCTACCTAGTATGTTGGAAGAACACTGAGGAGGCCCGTTTGGCTGGAACAGCGCAAAGTGGGGGAGAGTGGGAGAAGTAGGGCAGGGAGGTGATGAGTGCTCATGCAGGCCCTTGTGGGCTGCAGGGATGACTTTTATCCCAGACGAGGGGGGCTGTGGGGGCATCCTGACTTGACTTAGGTGTTCATAGGTGCCCTCTGATGTGGGGAGTACAGATTGTGGGGGGGGTGAGGACAGGAGCCCGGCCATGGGGCAGAGGACACTGTGCTGCTGGTCCAGGCTGCCAAGGTTGGGGGCTGGATGAGGGTGGAGGCGGAGGAGGGAGGGGTGCGAACAGGGTGGATTTTGAGTATGTTTCCGAGGTTGTACGCTCTTGGGTTGGACACAGAGGAAGGCGGCAGGCCTCCTTGTTACCCTGAACCCACTCCCAGATGCCCCAGTGCTAGTTGGTGGGGGAAGGAGAGGCCAGGTCCTGCTTGAAAGGGGCTGGGCTGGGGCTGGGCTGCAGGTGCCCCCCCCCACACACTCCCACGGCTCCCCCTCCGCCCCGTCTCAGGGCGACAGTTACAGGCAAAGAAGAGGAAGTGGTAGCTAGCTAGCGGAGGCAAGCGGGCGGGCGGCGAAGGAGGCCGCGAGGGTGCACAGGCCGGCCCGGGAAGCTAGCAGCCATGGAGCTGTGGCGCCAGTGCACCCACTGGCTGATCCAGTGCCGGGTGCTGCCGCCCAGCCACCGCGTGACCTGGGATGGGGCCCAGGTGTGCGAACTGGCGCAGGCCCTCCGGGATGGCGTCCTTCTGTGCCAGTTGCTCAACAACCTGCTGCCCCAAGCCATCAACCTGCGGGAGGTCAACCTGCGTCCCCAGATGTCCCAGGTGAGACGGCCACTGACGGACCTGCCCCAGGGTGGGTGGTGGGAGGCATCCCAGGCTGGTACCCAGGGGCTTGGTGCTCTGCACCTCTGGGCCAGCCGTGTAGAGAGGAGGATGCCCCCCCGCCGCGGGGTCTGGCAGAGGGTACGGGGGATATGGGGGTTGTAACACTCGGGGATACAGGGGTGGCCCACACAAGGTTAACGGGAATGGGCTCATAGGCTCACAGTTAACCCACATCTAGGCTGAGAACTGGCAAACTTGGGGTTAAAGCTCCCAAAGCCCCAGGCTGGCTCCAGTGTGGATCAAGCCCCAAAAAGGGATTCTGTGGGGGTCTTGAGGGGGGCTAGGAACCCCCTGGGTGGCCAATAGGGTGCCTGAGGTTTTCAACTCCTTTGACCCCCCCACCCCCCAAGATTCTGGCTATGGGGGAGGGGCCTCCTCCGATTCCTTCCCCCACATGTGTCTCCTCCTCCCAGGCGCTGGGCCCCTTCCTTCCCCTCACATCTTCCCCTTGGCTTCCTGCCTGGGCCTGGGGCAGCATGGGGCGGGTGGGGTGCTATGGGCCTGGGGCTCTGGTCTTCCTAACTCCATCCATCCCAGGGGGCACATTGAGGCAGGACCTGGTCCAGAACCCTGAGAGTGGGTCCTGGGGTTTTGGGAACCTAGAAATAGCTGCTTTTTCTCTGTAGGGATTTCTGCAAGGGCCCCGGGGTCCAGGCGGAGGAGGATTTGACTGTGACCGCCCCCAGCTCAGGAAATCTATTCAAATCCCTATTTGAATGCGGTGGGGTGGGGGAGGTAACTGGACTGGATTCTCTTTCAGTTGTACCTTCTCTGGTTCCCTCTGGCCTCCTGAGTTCTGGGTGGAAAGTGATGGCTGGTGGTTGGGGGTGCCCTGCCTGCCCTGCGGGCCTGACACTTGCTATCCAGCCCTCAGGCCCTACCCTGGGAGGAAAGGCTTGTCTGGACGCGCTGTGGGCTAGAGGGGGACCTCTCTGGGGACAGATGGTGGGCAGGCTGGGGCATTGCCTCCTCTCTGGCCTGAGATGCCCTGTGCGGATGGGGGGAGGGGCAGTCAGTGATCAGGGAGTGGGCCTATGGGGGTCCCTGGGGGTGTTTCCTGAGGATAGGGCCACACGTGGAAGAGGCCCACCCTCCCCTAGCCCAGGCAGGCTTCCTGAAAGAATGGTGGCGGGGGAACCCTAGAGATTCCCCTGCCACCCCCAGCCACCTGCTCTGGCCACAGGCCATTCCAAATTTACCTCCATTTCCTTGCCTCCTGGCTTCCACACAGAAGGAAGTAGCTGTCAGACCAGTCAGGCCCCAGACTTGCGAGCAGTCGAGATCCAGTGAGGCTTCAACAGCAGCTAACGGGAAAGTGGTTAGACTTAAGGATGAACTTCTATCCTTCCCTGCATCTTCCCTGTAGCTGGTTTTCTGATAAAAGGCAAGGGGTTGTGGCGTTATTCTCTAGGAGGGCAGCTGCAGGGACTAATGTGTCCTGATTTTCTGTGCTGGGCAACACCGAGGACCCAGGCCTGGGTCTGGCCCTCAAGGTGCTCCCAGACTGGGAGAGACAGACATCCCCCAGCCCTGTGTTGTCAGGACCAGGGCAGAGGAAGAAATCTCTGGGCTGGGGGCCCTGGAGCAAAGGCAAGACATTGCCTGGGAGAGTTGGGCTTGATGCAAGAGGGGACATTTGTGCTGGGTTTTGAAGGGTGAGTAGGAGTTTTCTAATTGCTCTGGGTTCCGGTGCCTAGCTGTGACAGGCCCTGCACTGGGCAGGGGTGTTCCTTGATCCTCCCCATCTGGGAGCTCTGTGCCATCCTGCCCTGTGCATTTTTTCTCCCTTTGAAGCTCAGCCCTGTACCCCATTCACAGTGGGGCCATGAGCAGGAAGCTAAAAGGTGGTCACATTAAGTCGGAGGGAGGTATCACAAGAACAGCCTCTCTAAGTTTTCAAGTCCCTGTCCATCCACAGATTTAAGCCCGGGCCATGAACTACCAATGGGATATGGAAGGGCAGAGAGAGAAAAGGGAGGGCTCCTGATGGGGGTGGAATGGGGTGGGGGACACACAATGGCATAAAGATGTGGGGGAATTAGGATGCTTCCTAGTTTCTCTCATTTCCTCCTCAGAGTTCCTCAGCTTTCGCTCCACTGTTCCCTGGGTAGAGAGTGGGAAGAGCATATTAATTAATTAATTAATTCATTCATTCGTTCATTCATCAACAATTATCATGTACGCTGGGCCTCTTCTTGGTGCTGAGACAGTGGGAAAAAGACACACACAAACCCTTGTTGTCGAAGAGCCCACATTCTAGTGGGAGGCACTGACAGTGGGCAAATAAGGAAACACATACATTGTCAGAGGTGGTACATGGCCTGGAGAAGGGGGCTTGGGAATGTGGGGTTGCACTTTTGCGTAGGAGATCTGGGAGGCCTCACTGAGGAGGCAACATTTGAGCAAAGACCTGGGCAAAGTGAGGGAACGAGTCATGTGAGTCTGAGGAAACAACACTCCTGGCAGGAGGCACTGCCAGTGCAAAGGCTCTGAGGTGGGAGCAGGTCGGTTCCCACGTAGTTGTGCTGCAGGGCAGTGAGTGGGCTGGCTGGTGGGCATGATTCATGGGCGAGGTCAGATTGAAGCGAATCTCCAAGCTGAGATCTGAGACCCAGAAAGACGATGACACCATCATAGGCGGCCACAGTGATGACCAGACACTCTGACTCTCTCTGGGAGCCCAAATTCCGGGTGGCAGAGATGAAACTTTAAAGCTGAGGAAGTGGAGAGGAAGAGACAAATGTGACAGTCATTGTGGGAAGGATCCACCAGGACGGGGGAGCTGATTAGACTCAGGATGGGAGGGGTCACTGGAGCCAAGATGATGAATCTTTTTTCAGTTCCCCCACTGTGTGACCTTGGGCATGTTACTTAACCTCTCTGTGCTTCGGTCCCCAGCCTGTAAATGCTGGTGCTGTTGGCAGAGGCAGGGAAGGGAGAGGGTAGGAGAGTTAGAATAGGAGGTGTGGGCTCGGGTGGGGGTTGATGGTGGTGGCTTGGAGGAGACAGACCTGGGAGCCAGTCCTGACAGCATCACTTGCTGGCTTCGCCTCCCTGAGCCTCAGTTTCCCCATTTGTGAACTGTGGCTAAAAACGGCACCTTTTTGGGGGAAGACTGTTGTAGTATTTCAATACTTCTCAGCACTGTGTTGACACCTGATAAACCCTCTATAAAAAGTCTTTTTAGGGAAAATGAGGGATATAGGGAAGGTTGGCAGCATAGCACAGCCTGGAGGAGTTTGGGTTAGGGCAGTGGTTCTCAACTGGGGTGGTTTCGCCCCCAGGGGATCCTTGGCTATGTCCTGGGACAGTTGGGGTTGTCACGTCTGGGAGCTGATACTGGCATCTGGTGGATAGAGCCTGGGGATTCTGCTCAACGTCCGACAATGTCGCACACAACAGAGAATTATCCGGCCCCAATGTCTACAGTGCTGAGGTTGCGACACCCTGTGCTGGGGGACAGACAGCCTGGTAGAATCTTTAAAATATTTGACTCTTTGGTTAAATAATACATGTGTATCATTCAAAGATCAAAACACATAAAAAGGTGCACAGGGAAAAAAAATGTAACCTCTAGCCATCTTCTTCAGATACCCAGGTGCTACCTTCCTCCATAAGTGACTCCTTTTTTCTTTAAGTTGACTATATAGCCTTCTAGAATTTCCTTATGCAAATAGGAATGCAGGTTTTTATTAACTACCCTCGTCTCTTACTACAAAAGTTGGCACATACCGCCCACTGCTTTATACCCTGCTTTTCTCACTTTAATCATCATCTTGAGAATCTTTCCAAATCAATACATAGAGATTGTTCTCATTCTTCTTTAAAAAATGACTGCATGATATTCTAGATTGTCCATTTACTCAACAAACCACTTATACTGGGCTAACTGTGTGCCAGGTATTCATCTAAACTGGGGGCTGGCAAACTACAATGGGAGGGCCAAATCTGAACCACAAGTGTGTTTTATAAATAAAGTTTTATTGGCATACAGCCACGTCCATTTGTTTATGTATTATCTATGGCTGATTTCCAGTTACAACTCTACAGTTGAGTAATTGATAAAGAGAGTGTCTGGCCTGTTGAGGTGAAGGTATTTACTATCCAGATGTTTGTAGAAAAAGTTTGCTGATCCCTGGTCGAAACACTTTCTATACACTGACTTGTTTAATCTCCATAACAATTTACGAGGTAGATATTATCATTATCCTCATATTGCACATGGGAAAACTGAGGCACAGAGAAGTTAAGTCACTTGCCTCAGGGCACCCAGCTTGAAAGTGACAGTCAGAAATTCAAACCCAGGCAGCCTGGTACCAGGATCCCTACTCTGTTTCTTTTTTGGCCACCCCGCAGGCATGTGGCCAGGGACAGTTTCTCTAAACTGTATTCCATTGCACGGTTTGGGGATCACTTAATTTACCATCACCCCTATTGATGGGCACTTGGATTGCACCAGGCTTTTGTTCTGACAAACTAACTGTGATGAATAACCTTGTCCATGAACTGTTTTTTGGCTCCTCTACTGTGTGACCTTGGGCACGTTACTTAACCTCTCTGTGCTTCCGTTTCCTCATCTGTAAAATGGAGATAATAAATACCCATCTGGAAGCATTGTTCTGAAGGATAAATGAGTTACTATCAAGAACCTAGAAAAGTATCTAGCTACATATAAATGTTATTATTGCAGCCAGATACATGAGCAAGTATATCCATGGGATAAATTCTCAGAAGGGTTTGCTGGCTCAAAGCGGGTGAGTCTGTGTTTTCAGTAGATCCTGCCAAATTGTTCTCTGTATGGGATTGTTCCCATATGCATTGTTCCAATTACATTACCTCTGGCAATGAGAATGCTGGTTTCTCCACTGCCTTGCCAACAGTTGTTATGCTTTTGGAGTTTTGCCAACTTGGGTGATAAATGAAGCTCATTATGACTCAATATACATTTCTCTTATTCTGAGTGAGGTAGAGCCTCTGTTCTTATGTTTAAGAACTATTTATATTTTCTCTCTGCAAAATAATATTTATTCATATCATTTGCCCATTATTTTTTTCCTTCTAGGACTGCTGGCATTTTTTTCTTATTGATTTTTAGGAACTCTTTATATATTGGGCTGCTTTGAATTTCAAGTCAGGTACTTACTAGCCTTGTGATCTTGGAGAAAAAAAATTACTTAACCTATTTCTGCCCAGGTTGTCTTATCTACAGAATGGGTGTGTGGACAGCACCTTTATCTCAGGGTTATGTGAGGGTTCAACATGATAAGGTAAGTTAAGTTCTTATAATGGTGACTGACGTACAATTAATGTATAGCAAGTGCTAAATTAATGGGAGTCATTCTTTTTTGCTAATTTGATTTCAGTGGATCTGAGCTTGCCTGTAGGATGTGGTATAGGTCCGGGTGCAAAATGTTAGCTGCTGTAATGAAATGCATTGCTTCAGTGAATTTAAAGAGTTTACTTCTAGCTTATATCACAATCCAGTTTGGCTCAACTGGGGGATTGAGAGGATAGCCCTTCTTTACAAAGTCCCTACAGGACTTGGGCTCTTTCCATCTCATGGCCCCATCCTCCCTGAAGCCCTTGGAGTTCTCTATTCAGCCAGAGGACAAGGAGGGAGTTATGAGGAGGGAAACCCTGAGAGGTTTGCATGGGGCCAGGCCCAGAAGTGGCACCATCACCTCCATTCTTGTTCCACTGGTCACATGGTCCCATCCAACCGCGAGACAGGAATGGGAATGTAGCTTAGCTGGGTGCCAGGGAGGACGAGGAAATGGGTTGGGTGGATATAGAGAAGGCAGTGCCAGAGGACCTCAGGGTGATGCCTAGCTGGCTTCAGAGTTGCAGGTCTGGAGGGGGCTAGTTTAGAGGAAACCTCTGTGGGATGAGGAATGAGGAAGACCTGGACCAGAGCCATGGGGGAAGGCTGCAGCTGGGGACTCGGGGTGGGGCTTGGGGCAAGCAAATCTCAGCCAGGTGGGTTGGGTTGAGTTGGGTGGAAGGTCGCATCTAAACACGTCCACTGGGGCTGACCGGGACAGAAGCCTGGGTGGGGGTGTCAACATTTGCGCTGTGCGTTCTTTCCCATTCCATTCTGTTCTGTTCACTGACTTCCTCTCTGGGCCCAATACTGGGAAATGTCACCCTTCAGGACTCTCACAGCGGGTGCTGGAAACCCCTGTCCCTCCCCTTGCTCCCAGCCCTCCCACGCATGGCTCCCCTTGGAGTAAAAGTGAAAGTTCTCATCATGACCCAGAAGAACCTATGCATTTGGCCTCTGCCCACCTCTCAGCCCTCATCTCCTCCCTCTCTCCCCTCCCTCACTCGACTCCAGCCATGTGGGCCCGCCCTCACTGTTCCTAGAACCCACCAGGTGCAATTCAGCTCCAGGGCCTTTGCACGTGCTGTTCTTTCTCTACAAATCCCTCTTCCCCCAGATATACACCCTGGTTGTTCTCTTATCTCCTGAAGGTTTCTTATCAGAGAGATTTCCCCTGGTTTCCATATGTAAAAATCACACCCCCTGCCCCTGCCTACGCCCCCTCTCCCCACCATTCTCTTCCTTCTTTTATTTTCCTCCACAGTACTTATTTATTTGTTTGTTTGTTTGTTTGTTTGTTTTTGGCCGCATTGGGTCTTCGTTGCTGTGCGCGGGCTTTCTCCAGTTGCAGCGAGCGGGAGCTACTCTTTGTTGCGGTTGCACGGGCTTCTCGATGCGGTGGTTTCTCTTGTTGTGGAGCATGAGCTCTAAGCGTGTGGGCTTCAGTAGTTGTGGCTCGAAGGCTCTAAAGCGCAGGCTCAGTAGTTGTGGAGCACGTGTTTAGTTGCTACGCAGCATGTGGGATCTTCCCGGACCAGGGCTCGAACCCGTGTCCCCTGCATCGGCAGGCGGATTCTTAACCACTGCGCCACGAGGGAAGCCCTCCTCCACAGTACTTAGCCCTCTCTGACTTACCATAGTTTTTAACTTATTTGCTTATTATCTGCTTCCCCCGCTGGAGTGTCAGGGCAAAGCTTTTTGTCTGTTTGGTTCACAACTGTGTCCCCAGTTCCTAGAACAGCACTTGGCATATAGTAGGTGCTCAATAAATGTTGATCAAATATTCACTTCATTTTTTCATTCATTTAATACAGGGGTCAGCACACTATAACCCATGGGCTGGCTGCCTCTTTTTGTAAACAAAGTTTAATTGATACAAGGTCTTGCCTACTTGTTGACACATTGTTTGTGGCTGCTTTCTCTCTGCAAAGCCAAACAAATTTAAAAATTACTGTTTACCTCTTTACAGAGTTTGCTGATCCCTCCCTGATTTAGGAGGTATTTGTTGAGTGCTTACTTACTACTGGTTAGTGGTAGTTGGTTAGCGATGATTGAGGATGGATTGGCTGAGATTATCCTGCCTTTACTAGTTCCGAGTTATGTGGCTTCTCACCTTTTGTTTTCTCATCTGTAAAATGAGGCAAATGAAGACGGTGATAACAGCAATAATAACAACAATAGTAATGATGATACTACCACCCACCTCAGAGACATTTCTGAGACATTCTGTTGGAGAATCCCACAATGAATGAGACGCAGACCATCATGAAACTCATGGAAACAGACGAGGAAATAGGCAGTTACAACACAGATTAACACACTCAGTGATGGGTGAGTGAAGCCCAGGGTATTGTGAGAGCAGAGAGAAGAGAACCCCCAGAAACAATCAGGGTAGGCTTCCTGGAGGAGGTGACACGTCAATTTGCGTGTGGGAGTTTGGGGAATATTTGAGGGACCGAAAGACAAAGTTCTGTTTGTCTCCCTTGCTAACATTAATGGTGCCAGGAAGTGGGCAGGACCAGAGGGTGTGTTGGATGGGCATAGCTGGATTTTAAAGATCTCACTACATTGACAGATGGACTGTCCCCTTTCATCTCAGGGATGGTGTTCTGAGACCTGGGCTTTAAGAGGAACATGAGAGTCAGGTCCCTTGGGGAATAGTGGAAGAAATAAGGGATGCTCAGTTGGAGAAGTTTAAGGTCTGAGGAAATTCTGAACTTAGTCTGCAGAAGTTTCAAGCTGGAGTCCTAGATCTTGTGACAGAAAACCCAACCGAAACTGGCTTAGTCAAAAATAATATTACCTCATATAACTGACAAGCTTGGGAGGAAATGCCTTCAGGTCCGGCTGGATCCAGGGGCTCAGGAGATATTTCAGGAACCCTCTCCTCTCTCCCCGTTGCACTCTATCTCTTAAGTCTGCTTTCTTTGTGGTGTTTCCCTCCATTTTCAGTCATCCTTTCCCCTCATGGAGGCAAAAGAGAGTGCCCAGATATACCAAATTTTTATTCCCACAATTGTGTGTCCAATGGAAAATGGGAGGGTCGCTTTAATGGCCTCTAAACCCCAGATCTCTCTTTCATTGGACATGAATGTTTGCGGGGGGGTGTAACATGTTCAGTTCTGAATCAATTGCTGTGCCTGGGAGAATGTATGGTCTGATTGGTTAGGCCAGGTCACATGCCTATTTCTGGAGTTGGGGGCGGGGTCGACTCTACCCAAAGGAGCTAGGCTCGGGCAGGGGCTGTTTCACCTGGGAAACTGAGGGACTGTTACCAGAAGAACGGGGAAGAGATGTTAGGAGGCAATCGATCAATCGATGTTTATATTGGCATCAAGTACTATCAATAAATTGAGTCCAGAGTTTCTCTGCATCAGCAGTGCTGAAATTGGGGCTTCATTCTCTGTCTTGGGGGCTGCCCTGTGCATTGTAGGAAGTTGGGCAGCATCCCTGACCTTCACCCACTCTCCCCCCACCCCAGTAGTGACCACAAAATGTCCCCAGGCATTGCCAAATGTCCCCTGGGGGGCAGAATCGCCCCTGAGAGAACCACTGTTTTGGAGGGAGTGAGTTTCCTGTGTCCAGGGAGGTGGGGGATGGGTAGGGGAGTGGGGAGGTGGGTGGGCGGGGTTGGGGGGATGGGGTGGAATCCAAAGAGAAGTGAACAATTACTGGCTGGGGTGAAGGTGAGATTGAGAGCTTCTTCAAGTGAGGCATTCATTTATTTTATCATCGGCAACAGGCGCTGTGCAGATGGCTGGGGTGATGGGAAAGAACACCACCGATGTCCCCTTTGCTCTCCTGAGTTCATGCCCTTGTGGGAGAGAAGGCTGCCTGTGTTTTGTTTCCTGTGACCGCTGTAACAAAGTCTCAAAAACTGAGTGGCTTGAAACAACAGCTATATTGTCTCACTGTTCTGGAGGGCAGAGGTTTGAAAACAAGGTGTCAGCAGCATCTTGCTCCATCTCCGGGCTATAGGAGAGAATCCGATCTTTGCTTCTTCCGGCTTCTGCCGGCTCCAGGCGTTCCTTGGCTCGTGGCTGCGTTATCCCAACTTCTGCCTCCATCTTCACGTGGCTGTTTCCTCTGTGTCTGTCTGTCTCATAATCCAGAAAGATCTCCACACCTTGACGTCCTTAATGCTGTCTTGCAAAGTCCTTTTTTTTTTTCTTCAAATAACATCACACTCACCAAGGTGCCAGGGATCAGATGTGGATGCATCTATTTGGGGTCTGCCATTTAACCCGTTACAGACAGTAAACAGGCAAATCAATAAAACACAGTAGTAAACGCTGCAGACAGAATAAGCCAGGGGTCAGGATGGAGAAGAACAAAGGCGGCAGGCTTCTGGAGGATGGTCAAGGAAAGCTGAGAGCTGAGGGATGAGGAACCAGCTCTGGGAAGCATGGGGGCAGGGAGGACAAAGGCTGTGCAAAGCCTGTGGCAGGAGGATGAGAATGAAGGATCTGCTGGCAGAAGGTGAACAAGAGAAGGGAGAGCAGAGGGAAGTGATTAGACACCAGGGATGCTGCTACGTGTTGTCTTATGCCCAGGACAGCTGCCCGATTATCAGTGGTGCTGAGACTGAGAAACCCTGTTTGAGGGCCGTGGACTCCGGTTGCCTGGGGGTCCGGGTGCCGATCCTGACTTGGGGATCTTGGGTGAGTTGCTGAACCTCTCCGTGACTTGGTTTCCCCCTCTTTGAAAAGGGGGTAAGGATAGTCCCTAACTTATAGGGCTGTAGTGTCAAGTGGCCAGAAGGGCATAGTGTCAAGGGACCCAAAGAGCAAAGCGTGTCCACATCCAGGTCTTGGTACTTTGAAAAGAATAGTTTTTTTAAAAATTTATTTATTTATTTATTTTAATTTTTATTGGGGTATAGTTGATTTTCAATGTTGTGTTAGTTTCGGGTGTACAACAAAGCGAATCTGTTATACATATACATATATCCACCCTTTTTTTTTAAGATGAAAAGAACAGTTTTAATGAAGTGGATGAGAATAGGTTCAGAAAGTATAATGAATAACAACAGAAACAGTTCCCATTTACTGAGCACTTACTACGTGCAAGTGTTGTTCTACTTACTTACAACTTATGCACTCATTTGATTTTCACAGCAAACTCATGGAGAAAGTACCTCTGTGCTTCAGTTATCTGGTACTGTGAAACAAACCAACCCAAACTAAGACGTATGTCAATAACTATGTTATCCTTCTCACAGATTCAGTGAGTCCGGAATTCAGATGGGGCATGGTGATGATGGTTTGTCAGCTCTGTGATGAGAAACCTTGAATATCTGGGGGCAGGAATCATCTGGAGGATTCTTCGCTCCCCTGTTGAGTGCCTGGGCTGGGATGACTTGAAGCTCTGCTCAGCTGGGGCTGTTGCCTGGAAACCTGGTCTCTCCATGTGGCTTGGGCTTCCTCACAACATGGCGATTGGGGTTTTGAGAAGGAGCGTGGAGAGAGAGCAAGTGTTTCTCAAGGAACCAAGGCAGAGGCTGGAGGATTTCTTCTAACCTACTTAGGAATCATACGGTGCACTTGGCTGCATTCTCAGTGACAAGCAAGTCGCTAAGACCAGCCTAGATTCCACGGGAGGTGAATCAAACTCCACCTCTTGAGGTGGGTGTGACAAGTCACAGTGCAGAAGAGCACACTGGATGGGTGATATTTTTGTGACCATCTTTGGAAAGCACTGGTTACCTGTTATTATCATAATTTCACAGATGAGGAAACAGAAATGTGGAAAGTTTAAGTAAGTTGCTCAGGTGAATAAGTAGCTATGCTTGGATTTGAATGCAAGTGGCCAGGCCCCCAAACCTGTGACCACAAGCACTATAAGAATACTGCCTCTTTTAGGGGGAGCATATGGGCCTTTCAAGTGGTTACGGAGATAGCCTTAGATTCAGATTTCTGGTTCTCCTGGTCAGGATTCAGCCAGGAAAGCAGAAGTCATCTCAGGTCTTTCAAACAGAGAGGATTTAATTCAGGGAATGGGCTAATGGGCGATGGACGGGTGATACTAAGGTATCATGCCTCCTCTGCCTGGAATGCTTTTCCTCCAGACACCTACCCAGATCATTCCCTCCTTCAAGTCTTTACTCAAATGTCACTCTCTCCATGAGCCTTCCCTGGCCCTCTCATTTAGAATCGCACCCCTTCCTGGCATGCCCCATCCCCTTATCTTATTTTTCTCACTTAATATTTACCACCTTCTATCCTGCCAGAATGTCAGCCTCACACGGGCAGGGATGTGAATCTCTTTTGTTTACAGCTGTATTCCCAGCACTTAAACCAGTACCTGGAGTATAATAGATGCTCAATAAATATTTGCCAAATTAATGAAGGGGCGGCTAAATGAGCAGATACCCCTTGTATGCTGTTCTCTTCGCCTGGGACACTTTCTCCCCACCTCACACTCTAAAGTAAGATTTATTTGGACAGAAAAAGCATATATTTGTGTCTCACTTATTTTGTTTTATCAAGGGTAGGGACAAAAAATGGGACAGGGGAGTGTGTTTTGCATTATTGACCGATGGTGGCTTCCCATCCTCTCATCCCTGAAAAGCTCCTCTAAAGCTCCTAGTTTTAGGGAAACACACAGCAGGAATCTGGTCTCCTGCTGGCTTTTTAAAAACAGCCATATGAACATACAATCAGTGACATATTTAAAATACACAAGTCGATAAATGTTGACCTACTGGACCTGTGAAACCAGCCCCACAATCAAGAGAGTGAACGTATCTGTCACCTCAAAAGTTTCCTCCTGCCCTTTTGTAATCCCTCCTACCTAACCCCCACCTGCCATTCCCAAGCAATCCCAGATCTGCTTTTGGTCACTATAGATTAGTTTGTATCTGTTACCGAGTCCAAACTCGATTGCTGCGTGACAGGCCAATAAATCGAGAGATGGGTGGTTTGGGCAAGGAATAGAGGCTTTATTCAGAAAACCAGCAGACTGAGAAGATGGACTTGTGTCCCAAAGCACCATCTTCCCTGAGCTAGAACTTAAGCTTCTTTTTTTTTTTTTTTTTTTGCGGTACGTGGGCCTCTCACTGTTGTGGCTTCTCCCGTTGCGGAGCACAGGCTCCGGTCGCGCAGGCTCAGCAGCCATGGCTCACGGGCCCAGCCGCTCCGCGGCATGTAGGATCCTCCTGGACCGGGGCACGAACCCGTGTCCCCTGCATCGGCAGGCGGACTCTCAACCACTGCGCCACCAGGGAAGCCCGAGGCTTCTTTTTTTTTTTTTTGCGGTGTGCGGGCCTCTCACTGTTGTGGCCTCTCCCATTGCGGAGCACAGGCTCCGGACGCGCAGGCTCAGAGGTCATGGCTCACAGGCCCAGCTGCTCCGCGGCATGTGGGATCCTCCCGAACCAGGGTATGAACCCACGTCCCCTGCATCGGCAGGCAGACTCTCAACCACTGCGCCACCAGGGAAGCCCCCGAGGCTTCTTTTATACTAAAAGGGGAGAGGGTGTGGTTGGTTGCTGCAAACTTCTTGGTGCCAGAATCCTTTGTTTTTGCAGCTGTCCACGTAGGTTAGGTCACAATGTTCCTATAAACCTCCAACAAGATTAACATTATTCTCTGAACAACTTTTATCTCCATATGAATGGAAAAGTGTAATACCTTTAAAGGTCAGAGCCTTGAGATGGGGCTATCTTGTATATTTCAGGCTACAGGCTACATTCTTAACTTGTAGCAAAGGCAATTATACAAGGGCTAGAGTAAAAGAAACAGATCCAATATGTAGTTAGCTTTGTTCTTCCCTATTACACATCTTCTGGAGTTTTATATCAAGGGGAGCACAGATATGTACTCTTTGAGGCTGGTCCTTTTACTCAGCCTAACTCTCTTGCCATTCACTGAACTGTTGCGTGTCTTAGTTCTTTATTCCTTATTGGCTGTGTAGTATTCCGTTGCACGGACTTACTAAGTTTGCTTATCTGTTCTCCCGTCCATGGGCGTTTGGGTTGCCTCCACTTTTTGGCAAGTAAAACTTCTCTGAATATTTGTATCAACACTCGCTTTCATTTCTCTCGGGTAAACGCCTGGGGATGGAATAGGTCATATAGGAGGTGCACACCTAGCTTGTTAACTGCCAAACCACTTTTACAAAGTGGTCGCACCATTTGACATTTCCCCGCTGGCTGTGCGCAAGGCTCTCCTGGACTGCTTCTTCTCTTTGCTTCGTCTCTGAGTTTTGGCTTTACCAGACTCATCTCTCCCTTAACCAGATCCCACAGGGCTCCGTGCTTTTTCACGTGCAGGCTTACCACAGTGGTGATCAACCAGCGATTCATGTGCCTCTCTGCTCAGCGTCTGTCTTGCCACTAGACTGTAAGCTCTGTGGGGACAGTTTCTGTCTGGCTGCCGACAGGTCCCAGGGCTTGGTATTCAGTAGGAACTCGATACATGCTTGCTGAATGAATGTATGACCCTGAACGGTAGGCCGGGGGCTAGAGTGGAGATTCAGTGAGTATTTTTATTCCCATGGTGATGATGAGGAAACAGAGGCGCCAGGAGGTACAGTGACCCATCCAAGGTCCCTCAGCTTGCAGTGGCTGGGCTCGGAGTCAAACTCTGTACGTCTGACCCCCTGGACTGGCAGTGAGATGTTGAGCGTGTGCTGGGGTGGGAGGGGAGGGGAGAGGAGAGAGACGGCGGGAGCAGGGTGGGTTTTGAAGGCCAGGAAGAGGCGTTTATACTCTGCACCTCTGTTTGCAGGCTTCGAAAAGGGTGCACAGCACACCCACCCTCTCTGGTCTGCAGAATGAAGTTTTGCAACCTCGAGATTAAGGGGCTGCAAGGGCTGAACACAGAGGGCCCCTCTTTCTCGACTCCCCTGAGCAAACCCTGGTAACAGGCATTTCCTGTTTCCGGTAGGCTCCCTGGGGCTGGGGTGGGTGTGGGGAAGCTGGCTCCTGCACTCATGGGCTCAGCTCTGGGTTCCCTCTCCTGCTCCATGCCCCCCATCTCCCGTCCCCCCATCTCCACCACCCAAAGGGGCCTCTGTCCCTGCACACTGGTTCCCTGAAAGAGGGTGGTGAACTGGCCAAACGTTCCAGCTCTTTCTTTGTCTGGGACAGGGGCTGTGATGTTGGGGGAACTGCAGGCAAAGGGGAAGTGTCTGGGTGCTGATTTGCATATGGGCGAGATGCCAGCCCGACTCTGAGGTTCTGAGCCAACTGAGGGGGTTGCCCCCTCTCCCAACAGGGAGGAAATAGTCTCCCATGCCCCTCCTACATTTGTCCTTTGCCAGCTTCACCCACACTTCAGGCTACCACTAGACCTTCTAGTGGTCTAACCTCTGTCATTCCTGCTGTCGGAGGGAGCCCCTTGCTTTAGCTGGCCCTACTCCAGCCAGGGGGCTGATGAGTCATACCCCCTTTCCCCCTTTGAGGTGTCACATGACTGGGGGGAAGCAGTCTTAAGTCTCAGCTGATCTTCCTGAGGTCAACGGGGAACTTCCTCCCTAGGCCAGACAGGGCCATCTGTTCTGTTGTCCCTGGTGAACCTGGAGTCAGCCCATGACCTTGCAAAGGCTGCTGGGCTGGAGAGTGGTACGTATGGTTCCTGTTATGTGCTGAACCCCCCCCAATGCCACCTGCGACGTGGCACCATGAGGCAGCCTGGCGTGGTTTGAAGAGGTCGGGTGAGGAGTGTGACCTCTGGACGCAGAGAGCTGGTATCTGGCTCCCCATTTCTACTTGTGCATCCTTGGGAAGGGGATATCTCCTTTCTGAGCCTCAGTTGTCCCATCTGTCAAATGGGGTTTCATTCCTTCACCAACTTCTTTTGAGCACCTACTGTGTGCCAGGCATTGTACTAGGTGTTGAGGCTACAGCAGTGAACCAGCTACACAGAGAATCCTGCCCTCGTGGAGCTGATGTCCTAGTGTGTGTGGGAGGGGTGGGGTGGGGGGACACAGACAGACAATAACAAAATAAATAAGCGAAATACACGTGTGTTACAATTTTATTTTATTTTATTTTTTTTGGCTGCGCCACTTGGCTTGCAAGATCTTAGTTCCCGGACCAGGGATTGAACCTGGGCCCACAGCAGTGAAAGCGCCGAGTCCTAACCACTGGACCACCAGGGAATTCCCTACGATTTTAAATAGAGTGGTTGGGAAGTTCTCCCTGAGAAGTGGCATTTCATCAAAAGCCCAAAAGAGACAAGGAAGGGAGGCACCAGGTTAATGGGGGGATGGACATTCTAAGAAGAAGAGAATAGTCCGTGCAAAGGTCCTGGGGCTGAATCGTGTCTGACTTGTTCTAGGAATAGTGACGATAGGGAGGAGGTGAGGGCAGGAAGGTGACAGGGAAAGGTTGTGCAGGTCTTGTGAGCTGCAGAGTGGACTTGGGTTTGTATCTGGGTGGGTTGTCTCGGGAGGGTTCTGACAATAGTACTCTGGCTGTTGGGTTGAAAATAAATTACAGGGGCCCAGGAGCAGAAGAAAGGAGTCCTGGACTTCCCTGGTGGTCCAGTAGTTAAGACTCCGCTTCCACTGCATGGGGCGCGGGTTCGATCCCTGGTTGGGGAACTAAGATCCCGCATGCTGCGCGGCCAAAAAAAATTTTAAAAAAAGAGGAAGAAGCAAGGAGTCCGCTGGGGAGGCCATCACAGTTATCCAGGGGAGTGATGTTGGTGGCTTGGACCAGTAGAGGTGGACAGAAGTGGGTGGGATTCTGGGTATATTTTGAATATATACGGATAGGATTTTGGAATGGATTGAAAGTGGAGTAAGAGAGAAATAGAGAAATATACCAATGGAACCAGTACGATTTTGCTAATGGATTGGCAGTGGAGTAAGAGAGAAATAGTCAAGGCCACTCCAGTGTTTTGGGTTTGGATAACTGGAAGGGCAGATGTTATTAGAGCCTGCAACTAATAACATTATTAGTTATTAGATCTCAGTACCAACTGTCATTAGATCACAGTAGCAACTTTGTTGGGAGAATTAAACAAAACTGTGCATGTCAGGGACTTCCCTGGCGGTACAATGGTTAAGAATCCAGGGCTTCCCTGGTGACGCAGTGGTTGAGAGTCCGCCTGCCAATGCAGGGGACACGGGTTCGTGCCCCGGTCCGGGAGGATCCCACATGCCGTGGAGTGGCTGGGCCCGTAAGCCATGGCCGCTGAGCCTGCGCGTCCGGAGCCTGTGCTCCGCAACGGGAGAGGCTACAACAGTGAGAGGCCCGCGTACCACAGAAAAAAAAAAAAAAGAAGAATCCACTTCTACTGCAGGGGACGTGGGTTCAATCCCTGGTCGAAGAACTAAGATCCTGCGTGCCACGCGGCCAAGAAACAAACAAACAAAACCTGTGCATGTCAGACTCTTAGTGTAAGATTTGGAAAAGGCTCAGTTCTCAATAAATGGTTCCTCCTACGAATGGCTGGAGCCTCCGGAGGGCAGGGGTTGGCCCCTGCAGGCAGTTTTGATTCACCTAGCTACTATTCAGAGACAACTTTGGGAAATGAGGCTGTAGAGAGGCAGGGAGAGGGCGGGGCAGAAAGGCAAGGGGCATGGAACAGAACAGAACCACGCCATATATTGTTTGTGGACACATGCATGCATAGTAAAAGAACGCGGACACCGATGGGAAAAACCCACACCCATTTCTGGATAGGAGTTACCAGTGGGGAGGGAAAGAAGGGCATGCGATTAGAGACTATTGCACGTGGGTTTGAAATGTAATGATAATGCTTAATTCAAAAGAAAATATGTTTACTCAAAGGAGTTGAAAATTTATGTCCCATACAGAACACGGATGTTTATAGCAACTTTATTCATAATTGCCAAAACTTGGGAGCCGACAAGATGCCCTTCAGTAGGTGAATGGATAGACTTTGGTACATTCAGACAATGGAATGTTATTTGGCGCTAAAAGAAATGAACTGTCAAGCCATGAAAAGACATGGAGGACCCTTAAACGTATATTACTAAGTGGAAGAAGCCAATGTGCAAGGCTATGTACGGTATGATTCCAACTTTATGACATTCTGGAAAAGGCAAAACTATGGAGACAGTGAAAAGATCAGGAGTTGCCAGGGGTTAAAGTGAGGGAAGGATGAATGCATAGAGCACAGAGGGTTTTTAGGGCAGTGAAAATATTCTGTATGATACTGTAATGGGGGACACATGTCATTATTCATTTGTCCACATCCATAGAACGTACAACACCGAGAGTGAACCCTAATGTCGACTTCGGATTCTGGGTGATGATGTGTCCATGTAGGTTCATCGGTTGTAACAAATGTACCCTCTCTGGTGAGGGACGTGGGTAATGGGGGAGGCTACACATGCATTGGGGTAGAGGGGTGTATGAGAAGTCTCTCTACCTTCCCTTCAGTTTTTCTGTGAGGCTAAAACTGCTCTCAAAAATAAAGTCTATTATCACAAAAATAAAGGAAAAGAGAAAGGAAGGGAGAGACCACTAGAGTCCCCCGACTGGACGGATGGAGGTGCCACGGACCCCAAAGGGAGCTGACCAGGTGTTTTCCTGCCTCCTTGCAGCCTCCAAAAGACTGCTGGTCTCTGCTCCACCTTGCCACTCATCCTCCAGTAGGTTAACCTGAGCTCTTTCATTTGGCAACAGTGTTTCAAGAAAGAGGAGCAGAGGTTGCCATGCGGTCTGGTTGCCTAAGCTCGAAACTCACACAATGTGAGTTCCGCTACTTTCTATTGGCCAAAATCAGTCACGAGACCAGCCCAGACACAGAAGATGGGGAAATAGACTCCACTTCTAGATGGTAGGAGCTGAAATCTCTATGTAAAAGATCACAAGGGGCATTCAGGCAGAGGGAACAAGGCATAAGGCAAGAAAACATAAAATATGTTGCATTTGGGGTGGGGAAACCATCTTTGCCAAGTTGGAGCCGAGGTAGGGGAGGTAGCATGAGAAAAAAGAGAGTTCTTGCAGAATTCCACAGGGACCAAATCTTGCAGGCCACAGTGAGGTTGAACTTTATTTTGAGGTCGATGGGTGACCATGGCAAGGTTTCATGGTCAGATTTGCTGTGTGGAGGTGGGCTGGGAGGGGTGAAACATGAATTAGGGAGACCACAGAAGAGGCTAATACAGTCACAAAGGTGAGAGATGGTGGTGTCTGCCTCAGGATTTGACAATGGAAATGGTGAGAAGGGCTTGGATTGAGAGGTAGTTTGGATGGTGAATCTGAAGTACCTCTTGATTGACTTGAAGGGGAGGATAAAATGAATTAAAAATTTTTTAAATTTTATATTGGAGTACAGTTGATTTACAATGTTGTGCTAGTTTCAGGTGTACAGCAAAGTGATTCAGATTCTTTTCCCATATAGGTTATTACGAAGTATTGAGTAGAGTTCCCTGTGCTACACAGTAGGATCTTGTTGATTATTTTATATATAGTAGTGTGTGTCTGTTAATCTGAAACTCCTAATTTATCCCTCTCCCCACCTTTCCCCTTTGGTAGCCATAAATTTGTTTTCTAAGCCTGTGAGTCCATTTCTGTTTTGGAAATAAGTTCATTTGTATCCTTTTCTTAGATTCCACATAAAAGGGATATCATATGGTATTTGTCTTTCTCTGTCCGATTTACTTCACTTTGTATGATAATCTCTAGGTCCATCCATGTTGCTGCAAATGGCATTATTTCATTCTTTTTTACGGTGGAGTAATATTCCGTTGTATATATGTACCACATCTTCTTTATCCATTCATCTGTTGATGGACATTTAAGTTGCTTCCATGTCTTGGCTATTGTAAATAGTGCTGCTGTGAACATTGGGTGCATGTATCTTCTCGAACGGATTAAATGAACTGATACTTGCAAAACACTTAGATGCGTTCCTGGTTTGGAGAAAATAATCCATAAACATAATCTAACTTGATTATGTTGCTTGGGGAGTGTTAAGAATCATCCTGGGTTCCTCAGCTGAGTCTCTGTGTGGAGATGGAGAGCCTGGGGTAGGAATGGATTTAAAGTAGCCACGATGTCCGCCTTGAACCTATTCAGTTTGAAGTGCCCACTGATGGATGAAGGAACCTGTTTCTGCAGGTGTAAATGAAGAAGTTGATGGTAATGAAAGGGCGGTGCGTTGTTCTGAAAACCTGACCCCGGGTGGGAAAAGAAGTCCAGACTCTCCTCTACTTATCCCCATGTTGTTTATTTATTCAATAGACACTAATTGGGCATTACTACATGCCACCACATCCAGGCTCCAGAGATGCCTCAACTCTGGGCCCTGCTTTCTTCTGGTGGAGGGAACAGAGCAGGTCACAGACCTTGTGGTCAGGCCTGGGGTGGGGAGAGACATTATACTAAGGGATCCTGGGGTAGGGCAATGAGGCTGAGGATTCCACTTGGGTGGAGAAATGGGGGAAGAGAGGAGAGGGGCCTTGAAGGATGAGTAGGAGTTCACCAGGCAGATATGAGAGGAGTCTTTAGCCCAGATTCCAACCATTTGTTTATTTCCATGTGTGTAATTAGTGAAACAATTACAAGAAGAACTGGAGTGGGCAGTCATGGGGCCTCTGAGGATCCAACAGACCACAGCTGACTCTGGCCCTTAAGGCTACTGTATTAGGATAACACTAGCTGCTGTAACACATAAGCCTTTTCAGTGACTTAATGTAATAGAGATGTATTTCTTGTTCACATAGTAGTCCAATGTTCCTCCTGGTACCAGGTGGGAGGCTTTTCTCTCATGGGGTGATTCAGAGACTATTTTCATTTGTGACTTTACTATCCCTTAGAGTCTCAGCATCATTTCTGTCTGCCTGCAGACAACAGGGGAAACTAGAGTATGAAGAAGGCAATCCCACTTCTTAAATTTAATACATTGCCCGGACAATGATGCACATGGTGAATACTCACATTCCGTTAGCTAGAACCAATCATATGGCCACACCCATTTGCAAGGGGGGATGGAAAATGTAGTCCTTGGCTGTGTGGACAACTTTACAGCCACAATTCCATATCGTGGAAGAAAAAGCATGAATTCTGGTGGATTGCCAGTGACCTCTGCCACAGGTAGGCAGCAGGAATAGAACTAAGGCCTGGGAGGTGCTACGAGATACCCATTTTGCCTTGTGACCTTGAATAAGTCCTTCTTCTTCCTCTCTGGGCTTTTTCCTCTCTCTGGGTGATGAACATTGGAGACTAGTTGATATCTGGGGTCTTTTCCAGTTCTGAAAATTGATGGGTCAGTGAATGCTCTTGGGCTTTCCAGCTGGAGCTAAGATGATGATGGTGATTACAACGATAGTGATGATGACAGTGGTGATGTTGATGGTGACGATGATGATTGTGACAGTGATGGTGGTGGTGATGGTGATTATGATGGTAATATTGATGATGATGGTGGTGGTGATGATGATGGTGACATTGATGATGATGATGGTGATGGTAATGATGGTGAAGATGATGATGGTAATGATGACGGTGGTGGTAGTGGTGATTATGATGGTGATGTTGATGATGATGAAGATGATGGTGATGATGATCACGGTGGTGATAACAGTGATGATGTGATAATCATGATGGTAATAATGGTGATAGAAATGGGTATGATTATGGTGATAATGGTGATCTTGATGATAGTGAGGATGATAATGATCATTTCCAGATACTGAGGGCTCACACCCTTCCAAGCCCTTTACATGCATTATTCTATCATGTTACAACAACCTGACACAGTAGGCATTATGATGGTCCATTATTTAGGAACTTTCATAACAGGTTCAGAGAGGGGAGGTGATTTGCCCAAAGACACACAGCAAGTAGGATCTTCTCATATCCTTTTTTTTTTTTTGGCTGCACTGCTGGGGCTTGAGGCATCTTAGCTCTCCGACCAGGGATTGAACCCAGGCCCTCGGCAGTGAGAGCGTGGAGTCCTAACCACTGGACCACCAGGGAATTCCCTTCTTGTATGCTTTGGGAATTTATTCTCCAAAATTCTCCCTACTTTACCACCCCAGGATATTCCTACTGGCTCCAGGGATTGAAGGTAGTAGGTTTGAGAGAAAGCCCTGGAGTTCAGTGATGGTCACATGAAAGATGTTCAATGAAAAACCATTCTGGGCTTTTAATAGAAATTGCATTGAATCTATAGCTCCATTTTGGAGAAGGCTGAAATTTAAAAAATACTGAGTCTTTCTAGATAAGAATTAGTATATATTTCACTCTATTTATTTAGATCTTCCTTCATATCTTTCCGTAAAATTTTATAATTTATTCCATATAGGATTTGTACTTCTTTTGTTAGATGTGTTAGATATTAATCAGCTTTTTTGTTCGATTGTTTGTTTTACATGTTTTAGGCGATGGGAAATGCTATCCATTTAAAGTTGAAGTCCAATTTTCATACACAAAAATACTCAGTTCTTCAAGTTACCATCCAATCAGTTCTAGCAAGCGTGTGTCCTTGTGCAACCCATACCCTTATCAAGATACAGAACTTTTCTATTACTTGTGGCCTTTCTGAGTCAATCTCTACCACCCTCCCCACCCAGAACAACCACTGATTTGACTTCTATCACCATAGGTTCGTTCTGCTTATTCTAAAATTTTGCAAATGTAATCTTGAAAAAAAGACACATTTTCCGATTGATCGTTGCTGATGTACCAACATGCAGTAAACCTTGTGTGTTGATTTTGTGTTCAGTAACATTGCTATTTTATTAATTCCAGTTATTTATGTGTATATTCTTTTGGGCTTATCTATGTTGGCAATCGTAGTGTCTGCAAAAATGAGCATTGTACTGATATTTCTTTCTTTTCTGTCTTTCCTTTTATTTCTTTGTCTTGTCTTACAACGCAGGCTAAGATCTTTAGTATAGTTAACAGGAATGGTCAGCGGGCACCCTTACCTTTGTTCTTATTTCAAAAAAAATCTTTGCAGCATTTTGCTCTGAAGTATAATGTTTTGCTTTTGACTTAAGGCAAAGGTTGAAGGTTTTTTCAAGATGCTCTTAATCAGGTTACAGAAGTTCCTTTCCATTCCTACTTTGCCAAGAGTTCTTTTTCCTCTCTTTCTTTGAACATAAATGGATGTTGAATTGCTACTGTGTCTTTTATGCATCTGCCATAGTTGCTAATCTCTTTTTGACAGAACAGGCCTTGGGCAAGCAACAGGATCCAGCTAATAAATATGATGTATAACACTGTTTACATCATATTTATTTTACATTGGCTTCTGCTTATAGCACTCAATCTGGTTTCCTTTGAGAGTAGGATGTTCTCTCCTTAAATACATTAATTTATGTTAAAGTTAATTTAAAGTCCATGCTCCACATAGAATGGCTTAGGTAGGCTGTGGATGTGGCAGTAATTGAGAAGAAGATACAATCTGAAGATGAAAGTGTGAGATTCACAGATACAAAGAACAGTGTGTATTGAATTGATTCATAAATGCAGCTGCCTGAGTTTGCACCCCAGCTGCCTGTCCCTGCCTCAGTTTCATATCTGTAAAACAAGGATAATGATCATAATTATTTTGCAGGATTGTTGCAAGGATTCCATGATACCTCTCATATAAATATGATATATATATATATTTTTTAAATTTAAAAATAAATTCCCTTTATTCATCATTTTAATCATTTCTGACCTGACTTAAATGTGGCCACATGCGTGCTAGCAAAAACATCCACAAATATTGAGGCAGAATAGCCTCCAAGAATCTATAATTTTTAGATACAAAGGAATTAATGACACTGAGTAAAATTATAACCAGGGTCTTACACTTACATTTTAGAGCCCATAGATAACATGTGACTCATTTCTACCTTTTTCAAATGCAGAGAAAAATTTAGAGTCATTCGGAAAGAATCAAAGGCTTATGTTGCGGATTCGATTAATATAACTCACTACATTAATAGAATCAAGAACAAAATACACATGATCGTCCTGTACAGATCTTTAAAATCACTTAATGAAAGTCAATATCCATTCCTGATTCAATAAAATGAGCAAATACAAAAACTTTTCAAGAAGCTAGGAATACAAAGAAACATTTAAATTAATAAAAACATTTCTATGAGTTAGGAGTTTGGGACTAACATATACACCCTGCTGTATATAAAATAGATACCTGGGACTTCCTTGGTGGCTCAGTGGTTAAGGATCCACCTGCCAATGCAGGGGACATGGGTTTGAGCCCTGGTCCGGGAAGATCACACATGCTACAGAGAAACTAAGCCTGTGTGCCACAACTACTGAGTCTGTGCTCTAGAGCCCGTGAGCCGCAACTACTGAGCCCGTGAGCCACAATTACTGAAGCCCACATGCCTAAGCCCGTGCTCCGCAACAAGAGGAGCCACCGCAATGAGAAGCCCGCGCACCGCAACGAAGAGTAGCCCCCGCTCGCCACAACTAGAGAAAGCCCGCGCAGCAACGAAGACCCAACGCAGCCTAAATAAATAAATAAATAAAAATAAATAGATAACCAACAAGGACTTACTGTATAGCACAGGAAACTATATTCAATATCTGGTAATAACCTATAATGGAAAAGAATCTGACAAAAAATATGTATCTGAATCACACATACCATAGAAGTCCTGTTTAATTTTTAAATTAATTTTGGTGAGCTGATCTCCCTATATAGAAAGAGTAAAACTCATAGAAGCAGAGAGTAGAAGGACAGGTACCAGGGGCTGGGGTGGGGGTAGGGAAATGAATGGGCAGACGTTGGTTAAAGGGTATAAAGTTGAAGTTACATAGGATGAGTCAGTCTAGAGGTCTAGGGTACAGGCGTGGTGACTGTACTTAGTAACACCGTAAATATGCTAAGAGAGTAGATTTCAACAGCATTCATCACACACAAAAACATGGCGACTATGGCAAGTGTCAAATCGTCCTGTTGCACACCTTAAATATATACAAATGGACTTGAGGTTATGGGGAGGGGGAAGGGTGAGCTGTGACGGGGCGAGAGAGAGTCATGGACATATACACACTAACAAACGTAGTAAGGTAGATAGCTAGTGGGAAGCAGGCGCATGGCACAGGGATATTGGCTCGGTGCTTTGTGACAGCCTGGAGGGGTGGGATAGGGAGGGTGGGAGGGAGGGAGACGCAAGAGGGAAGAGATATGGGAACATATGTATATGTATAACTGATTCACTTTGTTATAAAGCAGAAACTAACACACCATTGTAAAGCAATTATACCCCAATAAAGATGTTAAAAAAATTAAAAAAAATAAAAAAAAATAAATGTAAAACAATATATAGACAGTGCTGGGAATGGAGCACGTGGCAGGAGCTCACGCTGGTTTCCACTGCATGCAAGGCAAAGCATTGACGCTATAGTCAGGAAAACGGACTCCAGATTCACACCGTTCTGGAGTTAAATTTCAGCTCTTCTATGGTCTTACTCATTTTATGTTTTTATTTATCTATCTATCTATTTGGATTTTTAAAAATTGAAGTATAGTCGATTTACAATGTTGTGTTAGTTTCAAGTGTACAGCAAGGTGATTCAGTTATACACACATACATACATATATATGTATGTATATATGTATGTATGTATAACACAACATTGTAAATCGACTATACGCCAGTAAAAATTAATTAAAAAAATAAATAAAAGGGTTAATGGTTAACCTTTTTTATTGTGGTAAACTATACATAATTTTTATCATTATATATATAAGTAAAATGATAGAAATATATTTTATATAAAGATATATGATTGATATATGTAAATAAAATGATAATATTTGTCATTTTAACCATTTGTAAGTGTACAATTCAGTGGCGTTTAATACATTCACAGTGTCGTGTAACCGTCACCACTATGTCCAAAACTTTTTCATCTTCCCCAACAGAAACTCTGTACCCATTAAACACGAACTCCCTATTCGTCTCCCTCAGCCCCTGTTACCCACCACCATACTTTCCGTCTCTACGGATGTGCCTATTCTAGGGGCCTCATGTAGGTGGTATCATACAATATTCATCTTTCTGTGTCTGGCTTATTTCACTTAGCATAGTTTTCAAGGTTTATCTGTGTTGTAGCAGAAATCAAAATTTCATTCCTTTTTAATGGCTGAGTAACACTCCAAAGGTATGTATACACCACATTTTGTTATCTGTTAATGGTTAACTTTATATCTTATGAATTTTACCTCAATAAAAAAAAGGATTCAGGGGTATACTGGCTTCAGGTACAGCTTCATCTTTACTCGGTGGGGGACCTGTGCTTTCTTTCTCCTCTTCTGCGCCAGTCCGCAAGCCAGATGGCCAAGGGTCAGCTTCTCCCTGGTTCCATTATGTTTTGTCCATTCTCATTTATCTCTCCACAGTTCCTGTGTCTCAAGAATATTCGCACCTTCTTGTCTACCTGCTATGAGAAGTTTGGCCTCAAGCGGAGTGAGCTCTTTGAGGCCTTTGACCTCTTTGATGTGCAGGATTTCGGGAAGGTGAGCTGGGACGGAGCTGCCTGTGAGCTGGACACTGAGAACCCAAAGATTGGGTTTCAATTCATTTCCATGAACGTCTACACTGGGCAAGCCAAAGGCTACTGGGGAAGGACTGATGGGCCAGACCAAACTGTACACCAGGTGCAAAGAGCCTGGCTTAGGACATGTGGAACTGAGTTTGAGTCCTTGCTCCACCGATTGCTGTGTGACCTCAGATATGTGGCCATGCCTCTCTGAGCCTTAAGTCCCTTGTCTAACTTGGAAGTAATATCACTCCATCCTCTCTGAGTGATTATGAGGATTGAATAGAACAAGGGGTTCAAGTGGTGGGTGCTCAGTTAAAGGAACGCTGACATGCTGACGTCGGGGAATGGGAAGGTGGGAAAATCCCAAATTAGGCTCCCAGGGGCATGGGATCTAACCTCAAGGTCAGGTGCTTGGAGGCTGTGTTCTGGCATGTGGGTGGGCAACGGGCTTGCTGAGCAGCCTTCGCCCTTGTCACAGGTCATCTACACTCTGTCCGCTCTGTCCTGGACCCCAATTGCCCAGAACAAGGGGATCATGTGAGTAACTGTCTGAGCCAACAGCTCTGGACCCATTTGGCCCCAATACTCCTCCTCCTGGAAGCTCCCTCCCCACCTGGCCCTCTGGCCTCTGGCTTACACCATCTTGGCTCCCCCAGGCCTTTCCCCACTGAGGAGGAGAGCGTGGGTGACGAGGACATCTACAGTGGCCTGTCCGACCAGATCGAGTGAGTGTCTGGGACCACGACCCTGCCCCGGGGGGTCTGAGGGAACAGGACCTTGCCCTGGGGAGTCTGAGGGGACCAAGACCCTGCCCTGGGGTATGAGGGGATCAGCATCCTGCTCTGAGTGTCTGAGGGGACATGGCTCTGCCCCAGGGGGTCTGAGGGGACGGCACCTTGCCCCAGGGGATCAGAAGGGTCCCTGGTCTGGGGGAAGCCACTGGCCCTGCCTGACTCCGTCTCCACAGCGACACGGTGGAGGACGATGAGGACCTGTACGACTGCGTGGAGAACGACGAGGCGGAGGGCGACGAGGTGTACGAGGACCTCATGCGCACAGAGCCGGTGCCCATGCCGGTGTGTTGGAGAGCAGGGCCTGGCGGGGCAGGTGCATGGGTGGGGCGCGGCCCCGGACACCCCAACACCGGCCTCTCCTCTCCGCTCTCAGCCCAAGATGACAGAGTATGACAAGCGGTGCTGCTGTCTGCGGGAGATCCAGCAGACGGAAGAGAAGTACACGGACACGCTGGGCTCCATCCAACAGGTGTGATGCTCAGTCCCCGCCCCTGCCATGCGCATGCGCGGAGCGGAGAGGCGTCATCCGTCCCATGCGGGCCTGGGGCTCTTACCTGTCCCCACTGCTTTGTATTGCTCTGTCTCTCCTCGTCTCTGGTCCTTCTGTGTCTCTCCCTACTTCTTCCTCTGTCTCTCTCTCTCTCCTTCTGTGTCTGTTTATCCCCGTCTCTCTCTTTTCCTGTCTCCTCATCTCTGTCCGTCTGTCTCTGTTACCGTCTCTCACTCTCTGGTTCCTCTTTGTCCTTTGGCCATCTCTCTCTCTCTCTTTTTTAACCGTTTTATTGAGATTTAATCAATACACCATACATTTCACCCATTTAACATCTATAATTTAATGTTTTTTGGTGTATTCACAAGGGTGTGAAACCATCACCACAGTTTATTTTAACATTTTTATCGAAGTACAGTTGATTTACAACGTTGTGTACCACTGCTTAATTTTAGAACAGTTTTTTCTTTCTTTCTTTTTTTTTTTGGTGGGGAGTGGGCGGGGGCCTGCACAGCGCGGCTTGTGGGACTTTAGTTCCCAGACCAGGGATTGAACCCAGGCCCTCGGCAGTGAGAGTGCAGAGTCCTAACCACTGGACCGCGAGGGAATTCCCAAATTGGGAACATTTTCAGCATCCCCCAAAGAAAACCCATATCCCTTAGCCATCACCCCTTAAACCCCCATTCTCCCCAGCCCCTGGCAACCACTAATCTACTTTCTGTCTCTATGGATTTTATTCTAGACATTTCATTTAAATGGACTCATACACCGTGTGGTGTTTTGTGTCTCGCTTCTCTCACTGAACAACATGTTTTCAGGGTTCATCCACATTGTAGCGTGTGTCAGTGCTTCACTCCTTTTCATGGATGGACCATATTTTGTTATTCATTCATCCCTTGACAGACATCTGGGTTGCGTCCACCTTGGGGCTCTGATGACTAATTCTGCTCTGAACCGTCTGGTACAGGTTTTCGTGTGGACTTTTTTCCCATCTCCCTTTTCTCTCCTCTTCTGTTTCCTTGCCTCTGTCTCTTTCTCTCTACACATTTCTCTCTCTTGCTCAGTCTCTGTGTTTCTGTTCGTCCCTTTCTGTCTCTGTCTCCTCCTCCCCGTCTCTCTGGGACTCCTTCATCCTTCATCCTTGTCTCCCCCAACCCCCCCACAGCATTTTATGAAGCCCTTGCAGCGGTTCCTTAAACCCCAAGACGTTGAGATCATCTTCATCAACATTGAGGTGAACTGACCAATGCCCGCCCTCCCAGACTTCTGTCCAGTGGGGATGGTCTGCTGGCTTCACCTGTCCCTGGAGTGTGGGGTGTGGAAGATGAATGACATAGGGTGGGTGGATGACCCTTCTCCCACCCGGCAGCCCGAGCCCCAGGCTCCCGCCCCAGCCCTTACCCCTCTCTCCGAGTAGGACCTGCTTCGCGTGCACACCCACTTCCTAAAGGAGCTGAAGGAAGCCCTGGCCAGCCCCAGTGCACCCACCCTCTACCAGGTCTTCATCAAATACAAGGAGAGGTGAGACCCAGCTGGCCAGCCCAGACCTCTGGAAGTCACCCTGCCCTGAGTGGGCATTTGGGAGGCCCTACCCTCATAGACCACTGGACAGAGAGGGCTTTTCCTTCTTTGCTCATGGGCAAGGGGCTGCCCATCTCTGGTTAAATTCCCAGCTCTTCCTCTTGAGAGCTGTGTGGCATTGGAAAGTCACTTAACCTCTCTGTGCTTCTGCTTCCACATCTATAAAATCAGTGTGATCCAGGAACGTATCTCCTGGGGTTGTGGTGAGGATGGAGTAAATTGACGCTTAAAGTGCTTAACGTGGGGCTTGGCACACAGTAGGTGATCAATAAATGCTTATTAAATAAATGAACGTTGAGCAGAGACGATACACCAGGTGCTCTGATAAGAGCTTCTTGTGCTTTATCTCATTTAATGCTATAATAACCCCACGTGTGTGTGTGTGTGTGTGTGTGTGTGTGTGTGTGTGGCGTGCCATTGTTATGACCATTTTACAGACAGGGAGACTGAGGCTCAGCGTCATGCAGCTGGGAAGAGGTGGGGCTGGGACTGACACCCAGATCTGCCTGACCTTGGTGCCAGCTGCCATTCCCCGGCCACATGTCCTCTTCCCGCAGGTTCCTCATCTATGGCCGCTACTGCAGCCAGGTGGAGTCGGCCAGCAAGCACCTGGACCGTGTGGCTACAGCCCGGGAGGATGTGCAGATGAAGCTGGAGGTGGGGGGATGGCCTACATCTTTCTGTGTGTGTGTCTCCCACTCCTTCCCAGGCTCCAGGGGCAGTAGAGAGGAAACTGAGCTGGAGATGGCATCCCTTTCTGTTGCAGCCCAGCCAGAAGTTGGCCCGCTGAAGATTTGGGGAGGGTGGTACTGACTAGCCAACTGGGAGAAATGGACCAGGAGGAGATGGACCAGAATGCTGAGCCCTAACCCCAGCTAAACCCTGACTCTGGGCTGAGCCCTGATGCCAGGCTGAGGTCCTGACCCTGATCTGAACTCTGAGGGCACACTGAACCCCAGCCAGAACTCCAACCCTGGCTGTGCCCCAAGTCTGGGCTGAACCCCAACTTCACACAGAACCCCGATCCCAGCCAAGTCCTGATCCTGGGCCGAGCACTGATCCTGGACTGAACCCCACCCTGGACCCGTGTGTCTAGTGGGAGCACAGATGGGGCAGGGATGCTGAGGAATGGCTTGTGTGTGCCGTCCATCAGCTTCTTTAGTCTCCACGGTGGGGACCCTCCAGACCTGTCGATCTCCCCCTCTGCAGCCCCCCTCAGCTGAGGAATCCTGGACCTCTTCCCCAGGCAGCCTTCCACCTGGGTCTTAAACCACCTCTCACCCCGTGGCATTCTTCCTTATTTCCTTGGGGGAGAGATGAAGCTTCGGGTTCTATAAAAATCCCCACCTGCCTCTACCTCTTCTCACTCACCTCTTTCTCCAATCTCCCAGGAATGTTCTCAGCGAGCGAACAACGGGAGGTTCACCTTACGGGACTTGCTGATGGTGCCCATGCAGCGGGTCCTCAAATATCACCTCCTTCTCCAGGTGCCCAAGGGGGCGCCCAGGCATGGGTTTGGCACATCGACCTCCCTGCAAGGGCTCCTGGGGGCTGGGCTCCCCTCTCTGGGTGGGGTCATGGGGGCCATGCCTCTACGGACAGCAGAAGGAGGAAGAAGGAGCTGGTGGGCCAGGCTTGTTTGGAAGGCTCCCCAGGATGAGAGGGCAGAGGCCCCGGGTGATATACATCTCTGTGGGTCACGCAGGAGCTGGTGAAACACACGCAGGACGCAACGGAGAAGGAGAACTTGCGGCTGGCCCTGGATGCCATGAGGGTGAGTGGTCACACACAGGGGTGACGGGGACACACAGACACATACGCATTCAAGTCAGTGAGTACCATCCAGGCACGGTCATACCCACGGGCCACCCCTGCCTCCACCGCACGGGGACACACCTGTCCGCCGAGTGAGTTATTCGCAGCGTCGCCCTTGGGGACAGTGACATCCTTCTGCCAGCCGCTGCTGGGGGCTGACCCCCTGTCTCCGGCCGGGTGGGGGGGCCCAGGCTCACCCCTCTCCCCCCCCCCCAGGACCTGGCACAGTGCGTGAACGAGGTCAAGCGTGACAACGAGACGCTGAGGCAGATCACCAACTTCCAACTGTCCATCGAGAACCTGGTGAGGCGGGCATGGCCAGGGCCGTGGCCACGTGGGGAGGGGGTTTGGTCTCCTGCGTGGCCCCTTACCAGACACCCTGTTTGCTGTGTAGGACCAGTCTCTGGCCCACTATGGCCGACCCAAGATCGATGGCGAGCTCAAGATCACTTCTGTGGAGCGGCGCTCCAAGATGGACAGGTGGGCGGAGCCGGCACGTATCTGGGGTGGAGCCTGGACAGGGGCGGGGCCAGGCTACTAGTTAGGCAGGTGGACAGAGCCAACACGGATCTGGAGTGGAGTCTGGGCAGGGGCTTGGCCCTATTTCTAGATAGACAGGTGGGTGAGGCCACACAGACCAGTGGGTGGAGCCTAGATGGAGAGGCGGGGCAGAGCCAGCACGGATGCGTGGGAGGAGCCAAGAACGACAGGTGGCAGGACCTGTAAGGATCACGTGGGTGAGGTAGGCATGGCCAAGTTGGCCACAGAGGACAAAAAGGGCAGGAATCCTAGATGGACAGCAGGGCGGGGGCCCAGAAGTTGGGAGGGGATCAGGCAGAGAGCTGGTGGGGACTTAAGGAGGAGCCCGACAGGGGCACCTGACCCAGCTGCTTCCAGGTACGCCTTCCTGCTCGACAAAGCTCTGCTCATCTGTAAGCGCCGAGGGGACACCTACGACCTCAAGGACTTTGTGAACCTGCACAGCTTCCAGGTTAGAGATGACTCCTCCGGAGAGCGGGACAACAAGAAGGTGAGGCTTGGAGGCTGTAACTGGGGAACCTCAGTGCTGGGGAGCCTCAGTGCAGCTGGAGCTCTCCACTTAGTCTTTGGAATGCCAGTGCGTGTGTTGTGTGATTTGAGATTTGTGAACGTGTATTTGCTTCTCCTGGGCAGCCCTTTGCATGGTAACCCATGCATGGCTCTCCTGGGAGCAGACAGGCTGTAGTTGGCTTGACCCTTTTCTCCCCACAGTGGTAGGGTCAATGGGCGTGTGGTCCCACCCTCTTCCGAGCAGGTGCCTTCATTTTCAACCCTGCTTCCCTGCAGTGGACTCACATGTTCCTCCTGATTGAGGACCAAGGTGCCCAGGGCTATGAGCTGTTCTTCAAGACACGAGAACTGAAGAAGAAGTGGTTGGAGCAGTTCGAGATGGCCATGTAAGACACCCTCCTCCTCCATCTTTCTATCCTCAGAGGACTGTAGCATTTGGGTGCAGGATCTGGGAGGCAATTCTGTGCTGTCGTCTCATCTCTGCCATGGGACCACTCTGAATCTCAGTTTCCTCATCTGGGAAATGAGAGGGACAGTCTTTTAAGGCTGTATGCATCACCAGAATGCCAACTCTTTGTAAGCTTCAGTCACCAGCCTGAAAATCCTTCCTCTTCCTTCTTTTTCTTGAGGTGAAATTAACATAACAAAAACTTAGATTTTTTTTTTTTTTTTTGGCTGTGCTGCGCGGCTTGTGGGATCTTATTTCCCCCACAGGGATCGAACCCAGGCCCTTGGCAGTGAAAGCACGGACTCCTAACCACTGGACCAGCAGAGAGTTCCCCAAACATAGCCATTTTAAGGTGTACATTTCAATGGCATTTAGTACATTCACAATGTGCGACCATCACCTCTATCCAGTTCCAGAACATTTTCATCCACCCCAAAGGAGACCCTGCAACCATTAAGTGATCACTCCCCATTTCCCTTGCTCCCAGCCCCTGGCAACCAATAATCCGCTTTCTGTCTTCACCCATGTTCATTGTAGAACTATTCACAACAGCCAAAAGGTGAAAACAATGCAAATGTCCATCAATGGATGGATGGACAAACACAACAGGGCATATCCATGCAATGGAATAGTATTCAGCCATGAAAAAGAATGAGGTCTTCATCCATCCGCACTGCAGCGTGTGTTGGTACTCCATTCCCTTTTATGGTTGAATCCTTTTCCATTGCATGGAATTATCTTCCCTCACCAGCTCCAACATCTACCCCGAGAACGCCACTGCCAACGGGCATGACTTCCAGATGTTTTCCTTTGAGGACACCACGTCCTGCAAGGCTTGCCAGATGCTGCTGAGGTGGGAGTCTGGGAGGATGGACCTGGGTCCTGGGCTGGGTTGGCTCTTCCTCTTTGACTGTCATGGCCCTGAGTTGGGAGGGGGGAGGCCCTCCTTTGACCTTTAGCTTCTCCATCTCTGTCCTGCTCTAAAGAGAACACAAAGGGGCCCTTTATGTTGTTGGTAAAACGATTGGCTGTGTTCATTCAACATCACTGACTCTCTTCTTTATCTTCTCCCTGCATCCCAGAGGCACTTTCTATCAGGGCTACCGTTGCCAGCGGTGCCGTGCACCTGCACACAAGGAGTGTCTGGGGAGGGTCCCTCCATGTGGTCGACACGGGCAAGGTACCAGGAGACTGAAGTTGGGAGGTGGGCTTGCTTCTGCATGGAGGGTGGGGGGTTCCCATTCTAACTAGTATTTCCTTTACCCTCTCATAGATTTTGCAGGAACTATGAAGAAGGTAAGACCCCCATGCTCCTTTCCGTGCGTGGAAAATCAGGGGGGCGGGTAGGGAAGGCAGGACCCGGGAGCCCTTGGCAGTGGGCATGGCTCTTTGCTGGGTGCTCAGATAAGGGCTGAGGAGCCCTCAGGCTGGGCACAGGTAGCGATACTTGCTTTCTTGGTCTCTCCCTCCAGGATAAGCCACATCGGCGGGCTCAAGACAAAAAGAGGAATGAGCTGGGTGAGTCAGAAGGGGGCGCTGTGTGGGACAGAAATAAGTCTAGTCTGCCTCAGTGATGCTGGTCCAGGGGCAGATCTCAACAATTATATTAATGACCACATAATGCCCTGCTTATAAAGCATTTGTTCCAGTCCTAGAAACCCCAAAGGAATTTATAAATAACGAACTCAAATTCTTTACTAGCTTTGCTCAAACACTGTGAAGGGGATGCACAGAACATAGAAATCCTTGTTAAGATGCTCTTTCTCTCCCATTCACATTTTTATGTATATACGTACTTTTAAAACTGAAGTAGAGTTGATTTACAATGATTCAGGTGTACAGCAAAGTGATTCAGTTATATATATATCTATATATATATCTATATATATCTATAGATATTCAGATTCTTTTCCATTATAGTTTATTACTATATTGATCCAGTAATATAAGATATTGAATATAGGTCCCTGTGCTATACAGTAGGTTCTTGTTGTTTATTTTATATATAGTAGTGTGTATCCATTAACCCCAAATTCCCAATTTATCCCTCCACCCCCTCCCATTCACTTTTATTATTCACTGCCCCTCCCGCCCCCCCTTTTTTTTTTCTCGCTGACAAACTCCATCTGTAGTCTTAGCTGGCTGGGCATACCTCATCCCTTCTCGTACTGATTCTGTATCACAAAATCTTATCATAATGGAGTAGTTTCAGCAAAGTGTAGTCCAACTGGATGGTTGCAGGAGATGCAGGGTTTGGCCAAGCCAGAATTCTTTTTAGCCCAATGGCAGTGGGGAAAGGCTGGATTTTGGTGTATATTAATGATGTTTGTGGGATCATAGTCGTGATGGGTGATTTTTATTCAGCATCTACTGTATATATTGTCTGGGGCACATGGTGACTAGAAACAGTGTGCTTCCTGTCCTTGCAAAGCTCCCAGGCTGGTAGCAGGAGACAGACTTTGGCTAAGTCATTGCAGTTGAGGTGGGCGAAGTAGAGGGTTTTCCAGAGCATTCAACCGGGGGACCTGATGAATCTGAACCTTCAGGGAAGGCTTCTCAGAGGAGGTGGCATTAAAGTGGACACTTGAGGGTAAGGAGTAGTCAGACAGATGAGGAGGCAGGAGTGTTCCAGGCAGAGGGAACAGCATGCACGAAGGCTAGGAAGCACGACGGCAAGGCATTATTAAAGAACTTGGTGTGGCCAAGAAAAATAAACTCTTTGCTCACAGTCATACAGAATCAGTGTAAAGATTCAGTTTCAGGTCGATCTATCTATCATCTATCTATCTATCTATCTATCTATCTATCTATCTATCTATCTATCTATCCTGATACATAGATATCTAGCTGTAGTTCTATATCTACAGCTAGATATAGATACATCAGTCTTATTTGTAATAGTCAAAAGTTAGAAACAACTCAAATGTCCTCAATAGTAGGAACATATATATATATATATGCTATATATATAATATAATAATACATATGTATAAAATCAGCTTTATACAAAAATGCATATATCAGCTTTATTGGTCAAAAACCAGACAACCCAAATGTCCTCAATAGGAGGAAATATATATGAGTGTATGTGAGTCTATATATATATATATATATATAGTTAAACATAGCCAATACATATATGTCGTATATATGTACACATATATACACTTGCTCATATCCATTATATATATAAATATATAATTTTCTATTGAGATAGAAATATTTCTGTGTTTTGTTTTTTTGAAATATTTCTATTGAGATAGAAAATACATACCATAAGGTGTATAAAATGAATAAATCTTAAATGTATGGCTCACTGAATTTCCACCCATGTACCCGCCATTCAGATTAATGTATAGAACATTTCCATCATCACAGAAAGTTTTACTGGATGGTGTTGGTCATACTCACTGCTATAGTCCATCCCGCCTCCCAGAGGGAACCACTGTCTGACCTCTATCATCATAGATTAGTTTTGTCTGCCCTTGAACTTCATCCACATGAACTTGTACAGCATGGACTCAGTTACTGCATACGAGTGCGGCTGCCTGAAGCAGTCATTTGTTCTTTTTCGTTGCTTATTGTATTTTGTGCTGTGTGTATCCATCTTCTTGAGGACATTGGGTTTGTTGCCCATTTTTCTGGCTCTTGTGAAGACAGCTGCTGTAAACATTCTTGGCTGTGACTCTCTGGGACCTATGTTTTCATTTCTCTTGGTGATCTATCAGGAGTGGAATTAGCCTTAGTGGATACAGCCAAATAGTTTTCCAAAGTGGATTCCTACGGCCATGTAGGAATGGGCTATGGGGTGGTGGCCACCCTCCCTGTTTTTGCCAAAAAAATTATTTAAAGTATTTTCATATTAAAAACTTCTTCAAGGGAAAAAAAAAAAGTAGAATCCAGAAATCCAGGTGACTCCCAGTTGCTCCGTCCACATCCTCGCCACCACTTGGTGTTGCCGTATTGTCTGTCTTTTTAATTTTCGCCATCTTGGTAAGTGGTGAGACTCAGGTTTGAAAGTCCCGGACTACCAGCCGTACTGTGTCACCACCTCCCCTCCCCTCCAGGCCTGCCCAAGATGGAGGTGTGCCAGGAGTACTATGGGCTGCCTCCACCCCCTGGAGCCATCGGACCTTTTCTACGCCTCAGCCCTGGAGACATTGTGGAACTCACCAAGGCGGAAGCCGAACAGAACTGGTGGGAGGTACAGGCTGGGGCTGTGGGAGTGATGGAGAAGGACCTGAGCTTGGGGTCAGGGTGTAGGTGACCTTGGGAATGGGATCATGGCACAACTGGACATGGCTGCTCTGGGGAGAGTGACGTCTATGGGGATTTCTGGGGCTGGCCTGGCCCTTCTGAGCTGGTGGTCTTCCCAGGAAGTTGATACTGATTGACATCTCTCTGGGCATCCAGGCCGTGGAGAGATAGATGGCCAAGCAGAGTGGCCGTTGGGTGAAAGATGGACACACACACACGCATGTTGGTTGCCTGTAACTTCTCTGTCCATCTTTCCCTCCCATCTTCTTAGGGCAGGAATACGTCTACCAATGAAGTTGGCTGGTTTCCCTGTAACAGGGTCAAGCCCTACGTGCATGTGAGTGTCTCAAGTCTGGTTGGAGAGAGGGCAGGGGAGTTCAGAGAGGGTCCCGCGACCCTCTGCAGCGTTGGGGAGACGCTCCTGAGATCAGGAGGGGGCCGTCCATCATGGCAGGTCACTCCCTACCTCAATGACTGAGCCCAGAGTGGGGGCCACCCTGGGAAAGATGACCAGTCCTTTTCTCTTTGTTTTTTCTTGTATGAAGATCCTCTCCATCATCAGGAGAAGAAGCAGGGGTCTAGAAGGTTGGCCAACCCCTGCCTGCCTTCTGGGGCACTGAACAGAATCCTCTACAGGGTCACTCCCCACCCCGTGCCTCCTTGCCCAGCTTTTGGGAACAGACCTGCCCACAACTCTGCCCGGCCCCTGTCCTTCTTCACCTGTTCCCCGCTCCCCTGATTCCCTCATCTTTTTTTAAAAACTTTATTTATTTATTATTTATTTTTGGCTGTGTTGGGTCTTCATTGCTGCCCGCAGGCTTTCTCTAGTTGCAGCGAGCGGGGGCTACTCTTCGTTGCGGTGCGCGGGCTTCTCATCGTGGTGGCTTCTCTTGTTGCGGAGCACGGTCTCTAGGCGCACGGGCTTCAGTAGTTGTGGCACGAGGGCTTCAGTAGTTGTGGCTCGCGGGCTCTAGAAGCGCAGGCTCAGTAGTTGTGGCTCACAGGCTTAGTTGCTCCGCAGCATGTGGGATCTTCCCGGATCGGGGCTCAAACCCATGTCCCTGCATTGGCAGGCAGGTTCTTAACCACTGTGCCACCAGGGAAGCCCCTGATTCCCTCTTCCTGATGATGACTTAATATCTTCCCCACTCTTCCCAAACCTTATCCTCCCTCATGACCCTGCTGCCTGCTTCACAGACCTCATAGGAGCCTGCAGAGGGAAAGTCCCGTTTTTGTCCCTTTCATTTTATGTAATTTCAGACTTCCAGAAAAGTCCTGAGAATAATGCAAAGAACTTCCATACATCCTTTACTCAGATTCACTACCTGTTAACATTTTGTCCCATTTGCTCTATCATCTTTCTCTGCACAATTTATTTATTTCAAAATGTCTATTATTTATTTTTCCTGAGATACTTCAAAGTAAGTTTACAGACGTATTTCTCCTTCATCTCTGAATATCTCCCAAGAACAGGAACCTTCTCTTGTATAATCACAGCATGATTTTTAAAGACATGAAATTCAACAAGGACATTATACTATTATATAAATTATTATATTTAATATAAATCATTATATATTATGTAATCCAGAGTACATGTTTATACTTTTCCCAAAAATATCTTTGACTTTTTTTTGGGGGGGGCTTGGGTCATTTCTCCACTGTGGAGTTACATTATGAATTTCCAACTCCATCCTTTCCTGCGAAGTTATTAGCAGATATTCTATTGTAAAGAAGAACTGTCTCTTCTAATCTATATATCTAGGTATTATATATGTATGCATCTATGTATCTATCAATCATCTTTGTATCTATGTATCTGTCAATCATCTGTGTACCTATGTATCTGTGTATCTATCAATCATCTATGTATCTATCTAATAATCATTTATGTATTTATCTGTGTATCTGTGTATCAGTCAATCATCTTTGTATCTATCAATCATCTGTGTATCTATGTATCTGTGTATCTATCAATCATCTGTCTATGTTATGTATCCATCTGTGTATCTATCAATCATCTATGTATCTATCTAATAATCATCTTTGTATTTATCTGTGTATCTATCAATCAATATTCTATGTGTCTATCTATGTATCTGTGTGTTATCTATCTCAGGAAATGTTCCTGGATTTTTATTTTAAAATTGTCCCACCCTTGACCAATGGGAGCCCCTTCAGGCTGGCTCTTCTGTCCTTTCGACATGTCCCCATCATTCTTTGAGCCCTTCCTTACTTTCTAGCACAATAGTAGACTTCTCTTGTACTTCTTCTGCCCCAATCTTGGAATCAACCATTTTCCCAAGGAGCCTGGGTCCTTTCATTGGAACGTGGCTTTCGGAAGCCAAGATCTGAACGTCTCTCCAATTTCTGCCTACAAACGTAGCTGCCTCTTTAAAGCTGATTCATTTGAGGGTGGACCGATTTCTCCCCCTGGATTCTGGGACTGTATTTCCACTGAAACGCACAGTGCCTGGCACAACAGGCCCCCAATAAATGATAGTGGAAAAAATGAATGAATGAATGAACGTAGTGCCCTGAAGCCTGTTGCGTGCTGGACCCTTTGCCCTGAGTCTTGGTCTTTGTGTCCCCAGGGTCCCCCTCAGGACCTGTCTGTTCATCTCTGGTAAGTAGAACCACTTTTTTAATTTTCAACTTGGGGTGCTTTGGGGTGGATGCCTGGGCTGGGCATTGGGGTGGGGATGGGGGCTATCAACCAATCAGTTATTCATTCTTCAAACCTTGGGCATTAACTGCTGGCTCCAGCCCTATGCTGGGGGCTGCTGAGGAGAGAACAAACAAAAGAAGGTCCCTGACTTTGGGACATTATGTTCTCACCGGAAGGAAAATGATGGTGATGATACGATGGCAGTTCCCTCTCCCCACCCCCACGCCCTTTTTTAAGCACCTACTACTGATAGAGCAGTGAGGGATGGAGGTTTTCAGTGTTGCTTTGGAGCCCACTGACCTGGGTTCAAATCCTGACTCCAATATTATCCAGTTCTGTGACCTTTGGCCAGTTACTCAACTTCTCTGTGCTTCCGCTTTCCTCTCTGGAAAACAGATGAATAATATCTGCTTCATAAGGCTGTTAGGCGGTTTCCATGAGCCTAGAAAGTGCTTAGCTCTGTTCCTGGCACACAAAAAGCACTTTATTATCTGTTATTATTAGCACCCGTTGTTACGACTGCATTTCATGCATTCTAAAATACACATTTTTCTCCCCCACGTTTTAACATCTCTGGCATTGGAACGGCTCTTACAATGAGTGGTGTCTGAGTCTTCTGCTTAACTTTATGGGTAGTTAATTTTTATTTCGTAATTGCCCACGAAACCACAGTGAATTTTACAATCATTGGCATCTTAGATTCGGACATGCTATGGTATTGTTTTTATGACCGTGCGTCAGCACTTCAAGGACACATTCAATTCCGGTAGTAACACTTTGAAGTACGTGTTATTCTTACTCTCTTTCTGCAAAGGAGGAAACCGAGGCTCAGAGAGGACAAGTGATTTGTTCAGTATCACAAAGTGAGGAAGTGAAGGAGGTCGGATTCGAACCCAAGCTTGGCTGACTCCAAAGCCTGACCTTATTACACAAAGGGCATAATAACACACCCGTGTCGTGAATGCCTACCATGTATGAGGTGCACCAACTGCATTATTGCCGTTTGTCAAAAATGTCCCTCTGTGATGGGCAGTTTTATCTCCTCTTTTCAGAAAAGGAAATTGGGGCTCAAAGTAGCAAACTCAGTTCCCGAGGTCACAGAGCAACTAGGTGGCAGAGCCAGGATTTAAACCGTGGTCACCTGAGGCTGTGCCCACTCTGCCCCTGCCCTGCCAGATGTTGTCACCAGGTCACGAGGGCCAGAACTGGATTGAGGAGAGTGAGACCCTGACTTTGGGTGCAACATTTAAGGGGGAGCCAAAACACTCAGGCATCGAGATCCATGCTATTTTAATGCAATATTTTAAAAAATCGAAAGCAAGGCAAAAAAAATCTGTGATGAGCAAAATACCAAAACTGTAAATAAAGACACAGGATATGATAGAGCTGGGAGTAGGGAAAGGTGAAGTGTGGTGAATCAGGCAACTGCAGAGTCAGATCTTGTTCTTATTTAAAATTTTGACATTTTGCTCATCACAGATTTTTTTTGAACTTATTTTTAAAATTGAGGTGAAATTTACATGACCTAAAATTAACCAAAGTGGCATTTATGTTAATATTTAAGTTTATATTACATATTCACATTTATAGATCATATAATTATGTATTATATAAAATTAATACATATTATGCTATATATTTATATTTATAGCATATATTTTTATTCATATTTATATATTATCTGGATTATATATTGTGTATAATTAACATACATTATTTATGTCGTAGTCACACTTATAAATATAGTCCTATTCACATTTACATGTTATCTGTAATTATATAGTATATAATTAATATATTGTTACATATTTACATTTATAGCATAAACATATTTGTATTTATATATAATAAACAATTCATATTTTATATGATAAATGTATTGTCTACAGTTCATATATATTATTTATGTTATATATTTAAATTTATGGCACAAATGTATGCATAGTCCCACATATATTATCTATAATTATATAGTATATGATTAACATATATACGTTATGTATTTACATTTATAGCATAAACACATTCGTGTTCATATTTATATATTATTTATAATTGTGTTATCTATAGTTATATTTTTTATGCTTATATTTATGCCATAAATATATTCATGTCCACACTGATATATCACATATAATTATATATTATCTATAATTAATATATGTTAGTTATGTTATATATTTACATTTACAGCATAAAATATTCATAGTCACACCTTTATTTATTTTTCACATCTCTTGGGCTGGCTAAAAAATTCGTTCAGGTTGCCCCGGACGGAAAGGCCCGAACGAACTTTTTGGCCAGCCCGATATATTTAATGGCATCGAGTACATTCACTATGGTGCGCAAACAGCACCTCTATCTAGCTCCAAAACATTCTCATCACCCCCCAAAAAGAAACCCCATCACCTTAACAATCACCCCCATCCCCTTCCCCCAGCCCTTGACCATCCCTAATGTACGTTCTGTCTCTATGGGTTTGCCTGTTCTCGATGTTTCATGTACGTGGAATCATACAGTACGTGTCCTTATGTGACTGGCTTCTCTCAGCATCACGTTTCCAAGGTTCATCCACGTTGTAGAATATATCAGTACTTCACTCCTTTTACGGATGTTTTTGCACTTTAAAAATACTGCATTAAAATACTACTTATTTTACTTGTTATTATTTATCTTGATGTCTGAGTTTTGGGGCTTTTGCCCTTTAAATTTTGTACCTGAGGCTATCTTTCACTCTCCTCACCCTATTTCCGTCCTGGTGACCACAGAGATGGACAGACAGTGGACACTCAGTAAATACCTGTCCAGGCATGCCAAATTCCAAGTAAAAGAAAGAAAACCCAACAACTGTTTTTCTATACTCACAGTCTCAGCAATTCTAAAACCAAAATGTGTGGGATTTTCTTCCTACATCAAACGATTCTCCAGTTCTCCAGACACCAGCTTGGGTGTCCTACAATTCAATTCAATTCTGACACTGTTTGTCTGGAGTTAGCATCAGATCCCACAGATGAAGGGCTCAGTCCCACGAGACAATCCCCCACTTCAGATGCCAATCACAAGCTCAGGCCACCCCTACTTCTGACCCATCGGCTATAAATGGGGGGTTCCCACAACCCCCTCCTTGGGTTTGGTAATTTGCTAACACAAACTCACAGAACTTGGAGAAACAGTTTCCATGCTAGGTTACCAGTTTATTATAAAAGGATTCAACTCAGGAACAGTCAGATGGAAGAGATGCACAGGGCAGGGTATGGGGATAGGGGACGGAGCTTCCACGCCCTCTCTGGGCTTGCACCCTCCCCGTACCTCCCTGTGTTCACCAACCTGGAGTCTCTCCAAAACCATTCGGTTGGGGTTTGGTTGAGGCATCATTACGTAGGCAAGATTGGTTAAATCACTGGCCATTAGTGAACTCAACCTCCAGCCCCTCTTCTCTCCCCATATGTAGGGGTGGGGTGAGGCTGAAAGTTCCAACCCTCTAACCACGTGGTTGTTTCTTCCGGCCACCAGCCCCCATCCTGAGGCTATCGAAGAGCCCCCAGTCATCTCATTAGCACAGAAAAAGACACTTATCACGTCGGAGATTCCGAAACTTTTAGGAGTTGCGTGCCAGGAAAGGGTGGGGGGCACAGAAACCAAATATATATTTCTTATTGTGTCACACGGAGACACAGTCACACCCAAAGGACCGAGTTGTCTCCTGCAATCCAGGGGTGAAACCTTGGGTGTGACTTACAGATATCTAATGGCCACTGCCACTTCGGGACTCTGGCCAATGCCTCCCCCAGGGTTTATAGTGTCTAAGGGCGCTGCTAGACCCAGGCTGTCATTCACTTAAAAAGAAATCACAGGGGTTGGGGGGAAAAGCAGCCTCAATAGGGCAACGTAGGGGCTGTGTGGACCTTTCTCCTTGGTGTATCTCGACAGGTACGCGGGCCCCATGGAGCGAGCCGCGGCGGAAGGCATCCTCACCAACCGCTCGGACGGGACGTTTTTGGTGCGACAGAGGGTGAAAGATGCTGCAGAATTTGCCATCAGCATTAAGTAATTCCTCCTTTCCTGACCTATCTCCCCTTGTGACCTGGGCACTGCAGGTGCTTAGGAAGAAGGAAGATGTACAGTCACGATAGTTATCTTTTATTGAGCTCCTGCAGGGTCCTAGGTGTTTTTAATCTTTCTGATTTCTTTTACTCGACTGGCAACCCACAGGAAAGAGATATGCTTCTTAAGCGAGGCTCCAGGAGGCATTTAGCATACTCTAGGAAGAGGCAGAAATGCAATCTGGACCCAAGTCTTGCAAACCCCGGCTTTCCTGCCTTGCTGTTTCTTGGGTTCAGCTTCTTGCTTGTGGTGACTTATTTCCTTGTTGGTTTTGTCACTGGGTCTTGTGATTTTAAGCGGGGCTTTCCCTGTGGGTATCTTTGCTGCCTGGGTCCCCAGAGATTTTGCATTTGCTTCTGTTGGGAATCACCAACAAGTTCATTTCTTTTTCAGGTTAAAATATTTGGGGTTAATTCCTTAGTTTCCCAGACTCCACAGGTGGTTTAAGAATAAATACTAAACCCATAAGAGGGTAGGACTGAGGTTATGAATTCTCAAGGGTGACTTTTCTGTTTTGGGTCTGAGACAAGCTTTCACATGGTCCCTGCTGTGCTCATGGGTGGGCTTTTCTAGACCACCTCTTTTCCTGAGGATGTAGCTTTTTGACAGTCTACCCTTATGGGTGTGGGTGGGTCTCAGTGCCAACTCTCTACCCAACAGGGATCCAGTAACTCATCTCATATTTCTATGTGATTAAGACATATGATCCTCGGGAATTTCTTGGCGGTCCAGTGGTTAGGACTCTGTGCTTCTCTTGCTGGGGGCTGGGGTTCGATCCCTGGTTGGGGAACTAAGATTCCCCAAGCTGTGTAGCGTGGCCAAAAAAACAAAAACAAAAAAAGAGTAAAAAGACATATACTTTTAAGTTTCATCCTCATTTTTGGCCTCTGGGGATTTCCCTTACATTTTTGAGAGCTCAGCATTTTTTTCACGGCATTTCTAGGGGTTTTTTGAGTAGGAGATTTTTTTGGTTATCTAGTTCTTCATATTGGCAGAACCACTTCTGCTAATTCATGCCTCTTCCTTACTAGTCTGTGGTCCGCCATATTGGTGGAAATGGATCCCTTCTCGCACATCCTTTAGATTCTATGGTCATTCATATGAGTGGAAGTGGAGATTTCATTCTATGTACTCTACAGCAGTGCTTTCTTTATAAGGTATTTTTGACTTCTCAACAACTCTGTGGGTCAAGGAAGATGATTCCTGTTATATGGAGCAAGAAATTAAGGTTTAGAGCAGCAAAGGCTCCAGGGAAGGGATCCTGTCGGGCTCCAGTGGTCGCCCCCTCCCTGAAGTAGCCAAGAACGCTTCTTCCATGGTTGGGGGTGTGTGGCATGGGGCTGAGACTCGACAGGAGATGGGACTGAATTCCCAGACTCAGGACACAGTGACCGTCTCACTCTCTTTCCCTGCTTCCAGGTATAATGTTGAGGTCAAGCATATTAAAATCATGACAGCAGAAGGACTGTACCGGATTACAGAGAAGAAGGCTTTCCGGGGGCTTATGGTAAGGGCCAATGTATCCCTAAACCCAGCCTTCCAGAATCTAGGTAGGACCCTCTCTGAAGCTCCACCTTGGGACCCCCTTTCCTACATTCAGAACAGCCCCTCCAAGAGGCACTATGGAGCAACTGGCTTTAAACTCATGTTCCTAATCATCAACACGGAGAAGAAGAATAACAACAAAAACAACAGTAGCATCAGTGAACATTTACAAAGCACTGACCGAGTGCCAAACATATCATAGATAGGACTGCACGTCATCCGCTCAACTCACTCTCTGAGTTCCCGTTTCACACATGCGGGAAACTGAGATTTAGTCCTCATCTGGTATCACCGAATAGCAGAGCCCCTATTTTTGTCAGATGTCAAGATTTAGCTCTGCCTAATCTGCTTAATGACCATTTCACAGAGAATCCAAATGCCTTTCCAGTGTTTTTGCTTCTATTTAGTGCCCTATAATTTGGGGCTGTCTTTTAGACATCTTAAGCCCATTGGTTTAAGGCACACGGATCCTAGCCATGGTCTGTGGATGCTTGAGGATTCTGGGAATCCTCTGAAAGAAAATCCATAAATTTGCATATATTTGCATTTTGGGGGGAGGAAGGTATCTCAAATTTCACTTGAGCCTCCAATGGATCTTTGACTGCCCAAAAGATGAGGGACTGTTCACTCATTCCACAAATCTATTTTGCCCCCAAACTTTTTACTCTGAAAGTTTTGCCTGCCCCCATTTTTTATTTCTGAAACATTACTGAAATGTTGCTGGAATAGTGTCATGAATCTTTGTGGACCTTTCACCTGGATTTACTGATGGTTAATATTCTTCCTCTTTGGCTTTCTCTGTCTCCCTCTCTCTCTCTGCGCACACACTCACACATTTATTCTGCACTATTTAGGAGTAATTTGCGGGCATCGTGACCCTTCCTATGACTACTTTAGCATGACTATCAAAGACATTCTCTTGCCTCACTACTGTATTATTATCACAGTCAGGAAGTTGAACGTTGATACAAAATTATTATAATAATACGCAGCCCATTTTCCAAGCTCCCTGATTGCCTGAATTATGTCTTTTATAACCTTTTCCCCCTAGGATATAATAGGGGAATCACACATTCCTTTCATCTCCTTAGTGTCTCTTTTAATTTGCGATAGTTCCCCAGTCTTTTATTTATTTCTTTGGTCTTTCATGACTTTGTAACTTTTGAAGTCTAGAACTCCAAAACATAAGACATTTTGTTTTGCAGAATGTTAATGTTGACTTGACTGTTTCCCCACTGTTAGAATCAGGTTGAGCGTTTGTGGAAGAAGTATTCTTAAACGCAACACATCTGGGACTTGAATTCAGATCAATTTATTATAGAGGCCAGCTCTTAGCTGCTACGCTCTATTGCTTGTCCTGGGACTGAATTCTGGATCTGCCCTTTTCCAGCTGTGGGACCCTGCACGAGCCTTCTCTGTGACTCAGTTTCTCCATTTATAAACTAGGGGACTCATCAATGTTTTCACCTCCCATGATTATTAGGAGATTTTGATGATGTGTGGTTGCACACTGACCAGCACACAGTAGGTACTTAGTAAACAGCATTTATTATTATTACAATTATTTGTAAAAATAGTGCTCTTGACACCCAGGGAGGGTTGGTTTTGGTGAGCTGGTCATCAGGCAAGTTGATTATTTGGTAAATTTATCATGAAATGAACTGGCTGTTAGGAGAACTGTCTTGAGACAATGTGATCTCTTCACCATAAAATGGTCCTGGCTGACCAGGAAGAGAGTGAGCTCCCCATCGTGGGGAGCATTCAAGGTGTCTTTTGCCAGGGAGACCAGAAGGAGGACCTGTTTCACATGAGGAGTTGGATGTGGCTCCTTCAGCTGTGTCCCCATTGTGGGCTGGCCCTCTGGGAGAGCATCTGTCCTGCTGTTTTCTTTGCAGGAGCTCGTAGAATTCTACCAACAAAATTCTCTGAAGGATTGCTTCAAGTCACTGGACACCACCCTGCAGTTCCCATTCAAGGAGCCTGAGAGGAGAGCCATCAGCAAACCACCAGGTAGGCTGTCTCCGGCTGGGGGCCTGCTGTGCCAGCTCCTTCCCATTGTGGAGGGAAAGTTTGGGGATGCCGTGGACATTCCTTCCTGTGGGCATAGAAAAGTCCTATCTGTGAAACAGCTTGAGCTAATTCCCACCTCCTGTTTGTCCCTTTGCTCTTGAGAGATTTGCATATCCATTTACTTGGACGAAAGAGTTTACTTTCATATTTGGGAAGATGAGGACACTAGGAACCAGAAGGGTTCTCACCTACACATTTTAAGCCTTTATTTTTGTATCAATATCAGACATGAATTAGTATCAATAACCTCCCACAGAAAGGCAAGACCTTTAGTACGCTCTTTCTTTCCTTTTCCTGTGTATCTCTTACTCACCTGGTTTGTTGAAGTTATTTGGAATGTAGGCTACGGTTTGCTATGAATGAAAACAATCACACCTTATATTTTAGGAATTTTTTCTTCACCATTGCATTTCACTTTGCAAATTCAATATCAAGAATTATCTAGACAGTCTATATTTCTTGTTTTCTGTGTTTTCCTTTATTTTTAAAATTTCTTATTCTGATTCAGATTTTATTTTTCTGGAGTGCATTTTGGAGTACGTTTTGCAGAAAAGTTGCCTGGGTGGTGGAGTTTCTGAATTCTTACATACATGTCCAAAAAAATTTTTAAGAGGGATTTTAAAATTAATTATTGTTAAAATGTTTACCAATAAAATAACAATTCACCACTTCAAAAGTTATATTTTTGAAAAAGCAACACCAGCATAACATTAGGACACTGAGACCAAAATTATCCCTATTCTCATCACCCAATCAAATAAATGTTTCTATCTGTCTGCAAGTTACTTATTCATCCCGGTGAATATTTGGATGTTCAATCTTAGCCTATTTGCAGAAATACTACAAATTAATTTTATAGTCTGCAATATCACTTAATATTGTACTTTGGAAAGTTTTTCCCTTTCTTATCTTTCTCCCTCTCTTTTTCAACCCTTGGACTTCTTTAGTATGATTAATATTATCTAGAATGAGAACTTCCACATCTTTCTTCTGTTTCTTTCACTATGAATATATACGTAACATTTCAAAGATCATAACTGGTATTACTTTCTAAGTTTGGATGCTGGTTGGGCTAGAAGGATGATTCCGGGAAGACAGCTGTGTACACTCAGAGCACAGGCCACCCGACACTCAGCGGAAGGAAGCATTGAGGAGCCCTTCTTCATCCCGGTCTATTGGAGCATTGCCCTCCCACTGCCCCCAGATGGCAGGTGTGTGTCTGCCCCTCCCACTTCTGCTCTCTCCCACACAGCAGGGAGCACCAAGTATTTTGGCACAGCCAAAGCCCGCTATGACTTCTGCGCCCGGGACCGATCAGAGCTGTCCCTCAAAGAGGGTGACATCATCAAGATCCTTAACAAGAAGGGGCAGCAGGGCTGGTGGCGAGGGGAGATCTATGGCCGGGTGAGTTGGGGTGGAGTTTGGCAGCCCCAGGGAAAGGGTGTGGGGTGAGCTGGCTCTCGTGAAGCTCTACGGGATGATGGAGTGGAGTGAGTGGGCAGGGGCTCGTGTGAAGGGCTTCCCTGGTAGGAAGGGATGAAGGGACAGATTTCATTTATGCGCCTTGCACTTATTTATTGAGCACCTACTATGGGTCGGGCATTTAGCTGGGTGCCAAGGAGACAAAAATGAGCACAGTAAAATCACTGCCCTCCTGAAACTCATAGTCTGGTGAGAAGCACAGACCTGTAACCATGCAGTTACAACAGTGAGTGGTTGAGATTGAGATGGGGAATCATAAGGCACCTTGGGAGCCCCCAAGGAACCCCCAGCTCATCCTGGGAGCAGGTCAGGGCGCCTTCTGAGAGACCAAGCTGATCACTGAGGGGTGAGTTAAGTCAGCCAGGTCATGGGTGGTGGGAGGTGTGGGAAAGTATTCCAGAGGAACCAGCACGTGCAAAGGCCCTGGGGTGAGAGAGTGATTGGCATGTTTGGGGAACACGAGGGGAGGGATTTTTCTATCTTGTTCACTGCAGTATCACCAGTGCCTGGAACGTTGATTGTCACATAGTATGTCAATCAATATTTATTGAATGCATGAAAAGGCAGAACTGAGACCCACCGCTTTTGCCTTTTGTGATCTTCTGTCTGCCTGAATTTGGACTTTCAGGAGGGAACTTAAATTTTCTCAAAAAAGTTTCTGTCTGGTTCTTATTTTTGTCTCACAAGGCAGAAAGTATTCTTTATTTCATCTGCTGATGAATTCCTAGCCTCTAGAATACTGCCTTGCTTGTATTGGTTTCTCAAAAAATATTTGTTGAATGAAGATAAAGACACTGGTTAGGAGCTTCAGTTCTACCAGAGGGAAACATGTGAAAAGTGACCTAGGTAATTGCTTAGGTGAACAGTTTTAGGAACTTTGGAGGGTAAATTTAGTGTGTGGTAGAGAACAGTTAGGGCTTGAGGGGGGATTTTGGGATGTTTAGGAAGGTTTGGGCTGTAAAGAATTCATCCATCCATCCATCCATCCATCCATTCATCCTTTATTTCATCCATCCATCCTTTATTCCATCCATCCATCATTCCATCCATCATCCATCATTTCATCCATCCATCTATCCATCCATCCATCCATCATTCCATCCATCCCTCCATCCATCCACCCACCCATCCATCCATCATTCCATCCATCTTTTTTTTTTAACATCTTTATTGGAGTATAATTGCTTTACAATGGTGCGTTAGTTTCTGCTTTGTAACAAAGTGAATCACTTATACATATACATATATCCCCATATCTCCTCCCTCTTGCGTCATC